>NC_080090.1:40869423-41492692 GCF_950005125.1 Chionomys nivalis | reverse complement strand
CTTTCTGTTTGCTTTTGATAGAAATGGGTGCAAATGGATGTTCTTTCGGGATGCACGTAAAAGAATGGGGTTTTAAGCATTTGAGGAGACAGATATGTTTTATCCTGTTGACTAGTATGATTGTTAATTATGTAGGTTAACATATTTCTTCCCAAAGAGGTGTTTAATTCAGTAAGTATGTTGTTGAGATTTGTAGTGGCATTATCAGTTTGTTGGACTATTTGTCACTGTTATTTTAAAGTAGGTTCTGATTGCACGAAAACTCGGTTCTAAAAATTAAATACTCAGAAAAGCAGATGCAAGTTTATTAGCAAAAAAGGAGAGGTAGAAAGAAACGGATTGACTTTTGTAGGGGGTACTTTGAAGAACTAAAGTTTAATAACTACAAAGATAATTGTAATGTTGCATATAATCAGATATTTCATGTTTGGTGAGTGAAATAAGAAGTTTTTCTGACCATAAGACTGAATCTCAATGTGTGTAGTTATTGGATATCATAAAGATATCATTTTGCAGTACATTTTGGTAGTACTAAACAAGGGAACATTTAGAAAATAGCATCTCCTTCAACTGTGTCATGCCTAAGTTTGTGTGTTTCTGTCCATGCACATGCCTATATGTTCTCATGCTAGAATATTTCATTGGAAAGAATTTCAGATTTTTCTTTCAAATGGATTTAAGCTTATCATTGAGGTTGTTTGTGAAGAATATATAAGAAACAGAACTTAAAAACTGAACTCTAGTAAAGAGCATACCCTGAACCTAGAAAGCAATATACTAACATGATGGTTGAAAATGTACATATTGAAGTCTTTGCTTAAAATTGTCCAGGAAGAATGTGTTATTTAGCATCAACTTCTAGGTCAACCGATATTCCCCTAAATGACAGAATTCAATCCCAGACTGATGGTTTTTCAGTATTACTAGGGGTGCTGGTGTGGGCTGCTGTGTTTGCAGTCACACTTCTTTAGAATAAATAGCAGCTGGTACAGTAGAAATAACTAAGACACCAGCATATCTGATATATTACCCAAACTAGATCCTGCTACAAAAAGAGACCAAAGATTTTCAAAGTATAACACATTGCATGGATTTGCTCAAGTCTGATATTTATGATAATCACACCAGTGCTCTTATTATGTGTTAGTTTGCACTAAAGGTTTTAAATATATATCTTAATTTCCTCGGATAACCAGTTCCTTATTTTGTAGATATGGAGATTAGCAGTGGCACTGACTGACTTTAACGCTGAGGAGAAGATATCTCTTATTTGTTCAAACCAGCAATCAGAGCATCTACTCTTCACATAAATATCTGTACTTCTTGGATCTACTGTTTCTCCAAATTAATATTGAGAAGTACTGTGATATTCTCTGTTCAAATGGAGAAATTATTTCTGAAAGAACAGAGAAATTGAAATTCTATTGTATTCCTCCGAATACCTTAATCAAATGCTATACACTAACTGGACTTTCTGTTAAACTAGTTACTGTTTAAGACATTTTAGGTTACTATGTAGACCACTGGGTGGCGGGGGGACACGGGACGACGGACGGACGACAACAATGATTCATTGGAGCTCTAGGAGAGCCAAATCACACTCATTTGATCTGAAGTTACCCTTAAAAGGAAGGTATCCATGACTATGAGAGCAACAAGTATCATATCCGAGTCTCACGGACTTAAATAATTGGAAAAGTTTTTCAAGGCAACAGTGTGTGTTTCATTGTCTATGAAAGTATGGCAAGGCTGTCCTTAGCCTGGGCAGGGTCTGTTACTAAGGAAACTGTAACTAAAGTGTATATTGTAAATACAATAAATAACAGAGAGGTGTAACTTGATGTGGAACAAAAAGCACTGAAATACTTTTTGTCATTAATTATGAGTTTGTGTGGACTCTAGTCCATGGAATAGGTTTATATTTAAGGAGCAGGTTATTATAACCACTCAATAGAGTTCAGATCTCAGTGAAGTTCAGCCCTGGAGCTTCCTCCTAAGCAAACTGCAGCATCCGCAAGATTTCCAGCTGCAAATAATAATCAATTTTAGCCTAATTTGCAAAGTCTTAAAAGAACAACTATGTTTGCTGTGCAATAATCCTTGTGTACACTGTAAATATTTGTCACACGAATTGGTTTAATAAATTGCTGATTGGCCAGTAGCCAGGCAGGAAGTAGAGGTTGGGTGACCAAACTAAGGATGATGGAAAGAAGAAGGATGGATAAGTAGTCGCCAGCCCTATGAAGAGGGAGCAGGACATGAACGTACCATGCTAATAAAAGTACTGCCACGTGAGACAGTGTAAATAAGGAATATTAGTTAACTTAAAAAGTAAGAGCTAATTAGTAAGAAGTCTAAGATATCAGCCAAGCCTTTATAATTTATATTAAGCCTCCAAGTCAATTATTTGGAAAGCAGCTGCTGGTTATTTGGGAATAGGCAGTCAGGAAAGAAATGTCTGCTTACATATGGCGTTCCAATGTGTGGCTGAAATTTCCACATAAGACCTAACAAAGTTTAAAGGATTCTAAACAAAAATGGGAGTCAAGCACAGCTTCCTGGTAATTGTCTTTTTGCTGGTAGGTTCTGTTTGCTGGCAGCAAGCAAAGACATGGTTCCTTTAAAAAGTGACTTCCTGGTTCATGCTGGCAGCAGGGGCAGTTCTTTTGAGAAGTCCTTCATTTGAATGGGGTTTGTGAGTAGTAGGCTGCATGCTCCTTGGGAGTGGCATGGATCTAGAAACTATCCCAGATTTGGGGTAATAAACATGACTCCCAGAACTGGAAGTAAATGTACCACCACCATAAGACTAGCCTGTCAAGGATCAAAGGAATGGGGTAGAACAGAACCAGCCACCAAAGCCACTACTTTGCTCCTATCCATGCCTTTTAGCAGTTTAAAGACTCATGTGTCAGCTAAAGATGGAGATACACAGTAAAGACAGATTCATACAAAAAAAAAAAAAAAAACTGCCAAACGGGTTATAGTGTGTTGAAAAAAATATATGTAGGCTTGGGAGAGAAAGGAAAAAGGATGAAAAAGTCCTTTAAAAAAGAAATGGAATCATAAAAATTATAATAAGCCATGTAAAGATGGGAAGTACACAGAATCTGGATACTGTATGTCATTGTGTTGTCCTTAAGTTTTTTGACTACTAGTGAACAAATGATAAGAGACATTTGATTATGAAAGTTGCTAGATTAAACCAACTCATGTACTATAAGAATATCTTGGCTTCAAAATTTAAGTCAGAAAATGTTACTTTGGGAAAGAATTTCTGCTGGTATTTACACAGGAAATGAGAGAATATGGATTCATTCTGGATTTTAAAAAATCAGGTTTGACCAAGGTAGACCTCCTGAAAATTCGATGTTGGAAGTGGATGGCCCAGATGATCTGACATTTCAGAATCTCTCTGTTGAAATTTCCTCTGAATTCTACATCCAAAATTACTTCAAAGTTCAGTCTCATAGAATACTTCAGGGAGGATTTGACCATAATCCTAAATTTTCTAAGAATCCCCCAAAGATTACCAGCATCCACAGTCAACAGGAAGTAATCTAGAGAAGTACACTCACATTCCAAAAAATAAATTATGAATGTTTGTCATCATTTAGGGAGTTGGTTACAAGTTGTTATGGATAATGGTCAGGAAAAAAAGCTGAACAAAGGAGATTATATTCAGGAATCTCATTCTAAAAAGAAAAAGGGGGGGACATAGGAATAGGATGAAAGGATGGATTACTATAAAGTGAAAAGTGTCGGATCCTGTGTTTTCCTGCAACATTGCCACTTTGGGTGCTAGGTTGTACCAGACAGTCCTAAATCCTTTTCTAAAGAGAGAGAACCATAGCCTTTTTATATCACCATCACAAAGTGAGCTACTGTTTTACATTAGCACAGAAACACATCTTTTACACATGCCCTCATTCCTTCAACTGTAAAAATGTGCCTTCTAGCCTTGTTGGGAATAAGAAAGGGCACACTATGAACCTGACAAATCTGGTAATGGTTACTCATTTGTTATACAGACATGGATTTATGCATGTGATTAACTACTACACCTTTTAAAAATATTTATCTTTCCTTATATTCTAAGTGTGTGTGGGTATGTGCTCGTGCATGTGTTGGATACCCACAGAGACATGAAGATGGTGCTGGATCCCCCACAGTTACAAGCATTTCAAGCTGCTCAATGCAGGCACTGGGAACTGAAACCAGGGCCTCCATAAGAACAGTAACCTTTCTTTTTATTTTTAGCTGCAGAGCCATATCTACAGTCCCAGTCCTTTACATTATTAATAACAGAACACCATATTAGATTTTCTAGAGGGGTATAAAGGAATTTGTTTTATTCTGCCCTCTCATGTTTCAAATATAACCATTGCAAACTTCTTCCATCTTTAGATAAACTTTAGTTTAGATTTCAAAAAGAATAGTACTAAATATACTGTGACGTGAAAGAATGTGTTATAGAAATATTACATGAATCCATCCATATATACACATATTTGTATGTATATATATACACACATATATGTGTATATCCATATAATATATATGATAGATAGATAGATAGATAGATAGATAGATAGATAGATAGATAGATAGATAGATAGATGCATATGTACATACATACTTACATAATTTGAGTGTTTGTTTTAATTGGACTATGTCTGCATGGTCCAAATAAAATAATAGACATTCAAGTTATGGCCAGTATTACTTTAGGTATTTATAAAGGAAAAGTGTCATTTAGCCTTGAATGATTACAAGATACCATGTACATATCTTCCTTTCTCCCTCTCTTCCACTAGATTCCTGGAGCTTGGCCTAGTGCTTAGTTGTAGATCTCTGCAACTGGTTACGTCAGTTACTGAATGAAAGGGCCAATGGTGATAGGAAGAACTGTGAATGAAATTTTAAAAATATGTATCTATATATATGAAGATGTTATGTAATTAAGGGCATATGTTCTCTATAAAATACAATAAAAATTACTAGAGAGCATGTGATCTAAAATGTGTCTTCTGTGTTCGTGAACAAAGGGTGACACTTCCCATGTCATCATGTTTATTAGGGAAAATTATCTTCCATCACAGAGAAAAACTAGCTGACATGCTGGAGTCAAAGTGAGACTTCTCTGCAGTGCCTGATAGTGATAACCTTTGGGTAAAACCAAATTAAAACTGATCATGTGTTCCTCACAGATTGTGCAGCAGAATCCTCAGTCTCCATGATTCCTTCTGTCAAATTGAGAGGCCCTTCTTGAGAATAGTTCCCATCAGCTGGGACACTCTTCTTTCATTCTGGAGCATCCCATATCCAATACCTGGTTAGGACTGTGGTACAAAGTGTAGTCTTTTACTTCAGCAACAGGAGAGTATCTCTGAAAGGCTTGCCTGCTAGATTGTCTGATGTCTTGCTGAAATCATGACACAGTGACCTTACCCTTTACTGAGGCCCTAGCTGCTTCCTGACTTCCTTACCCTGCTTTGCCCCTAGAAAATCCTTTCAGCTTCTGCATCATAGGAGTCTATCTGGGAAACCACCAGTGGATCTCAGTTTTAACCATGTGCACCATACCAAATACAGTTTAATAGTTTCTCTATAGTTGGTTTCTGTTTGATGTTTTCAACATCAAAAGTGCAAAGGAATGAGAAAAGGACTAGAATCAATTTCTCTGGGTACTTCGTATCCATCATCTATGGAGTTCCAGTCAACGAGCATCAAAAATAGATACAATTACACCTGTTTCACAAATTACGTAGCCGGGATCCAAAGGACTGAGATTTGCCAGTATTTTCATTTAACTTTAGAAATGCTGACGACTGTATGTTAATGATATGCAGAACCTGTCTCATTATCATCAGAATTGGGATGTATATTTGGGTATTTCCACATGCTGTTGAGTTTAGGTCATTTCTGAAATAACTTAACCTAAATTGTTACAAAGAGCTGATGATTCCTTTAAATTTTCATCAGCAACTCAACTGCTAAAACATCTCGAGCAGAAACAAAAATCACATAAATAGAAACTTTGTTAATTTCCTCTGCACATCTTATGTCACTTCAGGAATGTGTGTGTCTTCTTTTAGCACAAACTATTTGCGATGAGGTAAGATGAAACCTCCCTAGTGGCCATTGGGAGTTCTAGAGTTAAAAGTTAACTGAGTATGTTGACTGCCAATTTTTAGAAGTCCTGTGGATCACAGCTCATGAACCCTTCAGATAGCAGAAATTACAATAAAGAAACCTCTTTAGTAAAGGTTTTGATTTCATAATTTGACTCATGAATTTTGCAACTTGTGATTTTTTATTATAAATATTACATTGTCAATTTATGCTGTGCTCAAATGAACAAAAGTAAATTTATCATAACTAAGAATACTAAATTTCTAGCAACAATTCAAGTACATGATAAATATGAGTGAGTAATATAAAACACATAGTTTTATAAACATACTCTATACTGTGACATAATAATGCTTGTTCAGCACAGATTTTTATGGTATATAATTTAGAATAATTGGTTGGCCAGATGACTCATCATGTAAAGATACTCACTGCCAAGCTTGATGATTTAAATTTGACCCATGAGACTCAAATAGTGGAAAGAGAGAGAAGCAGCTCTCCAAATTTACCTGCACCTGCCACACATGCTTTGTTCTGCACACAAACACACTTCCTGTATTCAACTAAAAGAATGTAAAAAATTATGAAAGTACCATAAGAGGTTAAGAGTTAAGATTTCTGATTAAATGTCGACATCCTACTCATATTTGTCTTTTCTTAGTCCTGTAACATAATACGCAGTAGAAAATCTTTATAATCAAGTATAAAATGCAGTATTAAAATATCACGAGAAAATATACCTAAGACAAAATTAAAGATTGTAATAAAAATATCTGTCATCTGTGAAAACTCTTTGAAACACATATAGTGAAAGTCACAGTTTTTGAGATGTGTAAAACTTTTGTGCCCAATTAACTTCATTCAGCCATCTGTGCTCACCTTGGGTAAGCTGGTTGCCAATGCTAGTTTAAAGGTCTGAGCAACACACTAACCAATCACTGTAGCTTTATTATATTCCCGTATTCATTGTCATATTTGACTTATGTTGTCAAACCTAATTTTCTATTTCTGTCTATAACTGCTATCGAATAATTCAATTTTATCTAGCATCCTACAGTCAGTCTCTTGCTGCTCATTGTTCCTTTCCATATAAATCTAGGGTATTTCTAGTTTATATACCCTTTTCGCATTCAATTGTACTTCACTTAGCAGAATAACTGAGTGCATTTGTCATTTCTATTGTCCTACACATTGATTACTCCAGATGGTGTTAAGGTGTCAGGGAACTCCAATTTATAAGATTTGCTTTTTCTGTAATACTGATTGTTATTGAAAATAAAACAGTCCCAGAATTTTCTAGGACCTCCAGCCCTGAATTTGTAGCACAGACCTATAACTTATATATAAATTTGTCTTACCTTTTGACCTTCAAGGACTTTTTATGCTTTTGTAGACTATCAATAAACCAATGGAACTTGCCAGTACATTTGTGACTTCTCAGTGGTCTCTTTTGGAGTTTTATTTACTAATGCAGTGTCTTACTTAATGGTGCTCACTTGCATCATCATCAGTGGACCAGTGTGTGACACCATCCCAAGCCATAGTGAGTATCATCACCCACATCAGTGTGTAACACACTGCTGAGCCATAGTATCATCACTCACATCACCATGTGACACACTGCTGAGTCATAGTATCATCACCCACATCAGCGTGTGACACACTGAAGAACCATAGTGAGTATCATCACCCACATCAGTGTGTAACACACTGGTGAGCCATAGTATCATTACCCACATTAGTGTGTGACACACCAAAGAGCCTCAGTGAGTATCATCACCCACATCAGTGTGTGCCACACTGCAAAGCTAATGTAAGAAGTATGCCTGTGTTCACACTTCCCTCCGTGATCAAAATGAAAAATGCTAAAATTAAATTAACCCAAATTACGCAAAAATACATTTTGTTTTCATTATGGTTCCCTAATGTTTTATCATCTTTGATGCACAACAAATGCTGATTTTTATGATGCTTAAATTTTGAATAAGTTATGGGATTTAGTTTCAAATTTTCTATTACTCAAAAGAAAACGTGATTGCTTCAAAAGGGTAAGTTCCATTTGATGGCTAATTGGTTCTCTCATCCTGATATGTATTATACATTTCCAGCCACCCTGACATGATGCTCTCAATGCTAGCCCTGGATCCCCACAAGGAGAGAGAATCTAGCCTGTGACCCCCTTTACTCCCACAGAATGCTATCTTCTTAGAGACATCAAAAAGTGCATAAAGACAGCCATCTGGGACTCTATGGAGTCATTATATCTCCACCCTTGAGTTGTAACATATATCCATTTTATGTATGGAGTGATTTAACATTACTCTAACAGAGTATGGAGAGTAGCCAGAAGTGCTTAAACCTACATACTCATTCCCACTAAAGACATCAATTCAGTGGGAGACACAAAGAATTGCTGGATTCTGCAAATGTTGAAACAGGTCCATCAGACAGATAACTGTGTAGATTTCAATGATAAAACTACCTAGATGGTTCTTGCTTTTTTACAAAGTAAACCTGTCAGGTTTAATTGTCAAAAGCAATTGCTCTTCTAAAGCTAAATTTGTTTCTACTCATTTAAACACACACACATGCAAGCATATTCACACGGACTCTTTTTGAAAGTGTTTTATTTTTAATAATGTGATTATTTTTATTTTATGTCCACTGGTATTTTGCCTGCATGTAGGGCCAGTGTGAGGGAAGTCAGATTTCCCTGGAACTGTTATTACAGACAGGCTCATGTGGATTCTTAGTGTTTAGCAAGATAGATGACACCAACTACAATCTTTGAAGTATTTATACTTTGTTTAAATAGTATTCAGTCTAAACTTTGACTGTTTTATTGATTGTCTAAGAAATATTTGAAAATTACATTCTGTAGTTTAGCAGGAGTAGCTAGGTGGTCTTAGCAGGTGGTTCTATCTTTTAAGCAACAGGGTTGCATTTAAAGTGATGGTTCCTGGGGAAGAAAGAACAAGATATTGTGGCAGACGCCATGATTCTCCTGGCCGAGATGAACGCTGGTAGGACTCATGCCGGGAAGCCACAGTCAAGTGGCGATACATATTAATGGAAATGGGTTAATCAAGATGTGAGAGTTAGCCAATAAGAGGCTAGATCTAATGGGCCAGGCAGTGTTTAAATGAATACAGTTTCTGTGTAATTATTTCAGATGTAACCTAGCCGGGTGGCAGGATGCAGCCCACCACTCCTCTTTACAACAAGACATACCTGAGCAGACTCTACAGCGTTTAAAACTTTCCCAGATGCTTTACTCTGTTCTCTTGTGGGTTTGAATTTGACCACTTAGCATGCATGACTAAAGACACAGTTATGAAGCACAGAAAATAACTCAGTTGGGTTCCGTTAAATGAAATCATTGTATACTAAATATACTCCACACTGTACAACTGGAATCCTATTTGTTAAAACTTGTTCTAAAGCAGCCTTTGAATGCTACACTTTTATTTAGAATGAACGGAAAGAATACTCTAGATTAGGAAGGTTGCACAAGAAAGAAAACTAGAATCACATTGTAAAACAGAATTTTACACTGTTGTTTTTCATTAAATTCACTAACTGTCCCTTAAGCAACTGCTCTCCTAATTGGCAATTACAACTCCACAATTCAGAGTATAGGTTAGACTTCACTGTCCATAGCCAGGCAGGAATTCTCTTCCCTCAGGCACCGACTCTATCACCACCACTAAAGGGAACTTTGCTTAGATTTCTATCTCTCTGTAGAACTCTGGATTCAAAGGAAGAGGAGAAATTTTGATCATTCAGAGAGGCAGATTAGCAAGTAGCTAACCTTCTCCCCTAGCTCAAGTCTCCCAAAGAAAGTGAGCATTCTTCTGCTTAACTCCCACTTAAGAACCCTAACTACATATGGTTCCTCACTCCCGCTTCCTGTCAGCTAGTTGCTGGCTCAGCCTCCTGACCCCAGGTTAATTTTATTTAATCAAGCACATGTAACACATCTTTGCATCATTAAACAAATATTCCATAACATAAATGAATGTAACACATCTTAAATTAATATTCCACAGCACTACACTTTGAGGTCAGGCAGGACTAAGTGAGACTCTGTATCAAAAACAAAATGAAACAAGCAAGGATAAACAAATCCTGTATCCAAGTGAACTGTTTATAATCCATGACTATGCTGAGCCTGAGTTGCACTCAAGCAATGTGCTCAATGAAGGAAGAAAATGGGAAATCCCCAGAGCAGCTTTTAGACAGCATGCTTACAGTCAGATAAAGAAAGGTAGCTTGAGGACTTTGTGGTACTCTCCTCTTCAACTCTATATCCACCAAAGGAGAGCTGTGGTTCACAGTGGTAATGAAGAATAAACAAAATATCTATGTGAAAAGCATAAAATATAACTTTCATTCAATAAGATAGATGTGTGGTTGCTTTTATTCAAAGAATTCATTGGTAATAATTTGGCTTTCATGCATACATATTCCTTCAGAAGTGCACTTGTAGATTCAACTAGAGCTTGACTGTTCATGGCTATTTATTAAATAACATTTGGTGGTTGCAAAGACTTTTGTTGTTGTTAAGAATTAGAAAAGGACATGTGAATGATAAGCAAGGTATTGTTACATATTATTTTCACTGCTGAGTCTATGTTTCTTCGTGTGTGTGTGTGCGTGTGTGTTTAGGACTGACAAATTGGGATCAGATACTATATCAGATGTCTTATTCCTGGAGAAGACCAATTCATCTTCACTCACTAGCCATCGATTGCTAGTAGTGCTTCATTTCTGAGTGGGTCTTCATTAGATTCTTCCCCATCCACACTGGCATGTCAGCAGGTGTTGTAATTGTCAGTAATTTTGCTTAAGCTACCATATTGTTTATTGAGCTTCTGTGGGTGCAACTTTACTGTCATGTATGGAAGATGCTATTCCTAGTGGAATATATGGTCTATTAACCACAACAATGACCAAAATAACTGGAAAGATATTCCAAAAGGTAAAAGAATGACACTTATATATTAGAGGTAACCAGTGGCTACCTAATTGGATTAAGAGCCTCCTCAGTAGGAGGAATCTGATGCCTGGTACTGTAAACTAAAGCCTAAAGGAGAACCTACTACTAAGCCTTTGCAACATCAGTATTACCTATAAGAACATTTTCAAGACTTGTCCTTATTCCCACAATGAGCGTATCTAACCCGTCCATCATCAGATAAGCTTCTTCTTATCACAGATGGAGACCACTACAGAAATTCACATGTAGAAACTTCCTTTCTTGATTTGTACTTGTTTTAATTCTTCTGATTTTTTTTTTTGTAAAGCACATGCAAAATGTAACCAAACATATTATGTGGACCTCTGTATCTCCAAATGTATTCATTGTCAAGTTCATGATTCATGATCCTGAGGTAAAAACTAATATGGCATTCTTGAATGTTTCTTATGGGGGCTCATTATCACTCTTCATGGAAGGCTAAAAGGGAGCAACTGAGGAAGAATTATTGTACAGATGACAGTTTCTAGAGAAAATGTGTCCTGCAGTATTAGAATGTGGAAGCAAATATCTGATGTCATCAACCTCATTTATCTGTTGTGTTCCCTGAGGGATTCTTCATTGACTGATGGCTACTAAAAGCCGAGCATAAGTACAGTCCTTAGTCCTCACAGATGGAACCACCCCTAGGGAGTCCATAGGAACAGCTCCAGGATCTGCACTTACCATAAACTACTTATTCACACGCATGCTACCTTCACGCATGCATGCTTTTGCTCAGAGCTTCAGTGGGCCTGCTCTACTTTGTGCTTTGCTTTGTATTCCACATCAGATGTTAGTACACATGCCAAAAAAATCTGACCTTTATTTCAGAATATAAGGGAGATTGACTTCTTTATGTTATTATTGTTATTATTATTACTGAAAATAGGTTGCTCTCTCATATAATACATCCTGACCACAGTTTCTCCTCCCAGTTATCCCTACATTTCCTCTCCCCCAAACCTATCACCTCACCATTTCCTTTAAGAATAGAGAAAGCTTTCAAGAAACAACAGCCAAACGTGATAAAACAGTAAGCAGTAAAATCAAACAAAAACTGGGAAGAGCTGCTTAGTTGGAAGTGAAATTAGAAGGTCACATATGTTATACAATAAATTCCTACTAAGACCTAGTTAAAAAAATAGGCTCTGCTTTTAGTAAAAGCACTAGTTAAGAAAAGCTTGAATGTTGAACACATCAAACGTGGAACAATCAATCATTTCAACAAAACCCCATAATAATTCAATGAGCAAAGAAAGGATCTTGTCAGAAATAGAGGTGTCATTTAGATAGGCTTGAATGTTTCACGAGTTTCCTTCTAGTGCTAAGTCCTTTTGTATCATGTTCTCCTCTCACCACCCTTCTGCTGAGTAGCTGCTACCCAATGATGCTGTCTGTAAAGTTGGTCATCATTTAGCCCCAAATAGTTTAGATTAATGTGACAATCCAAGTCTCAACGTCTTCCTGTTTCTACATATCTGCCTCCCTTTTCTCTCTGACCCCATCCCCTAATGGATCACAAAGATCTCCTTCAAACTTATTTCCTCCAGCCCATGATACCAGCAAACGTTCTGTGGAATGCAGTAGGTAAACAAGCCATGGAAGAAGGTTAGCTAACTGAAGGCCTCCAACACTCCCTCCCCTCCTCCAAATCCAATCCCTTAGTCACATGCTTAGCTCTACAACAGAACACCCATTGCAGCCTTCCTCTCCTGACCTTCCCACAGACCTTCCCCTCCTAACCTCACTCATTGGTTTATCCCAGGCCCCAACGCTAGTAGGAATTCCCTAACACAGCACTCCTGAAAGAGAAGCTAGTCAGCTGACTGAAGGACTGCAGATTTTCACCCTTTCCCTCTGCTACTAAAGATCTAATCCCTGGATTCATCTCCAGCACTATAGCAGAACAGCTGCAGAAGCCTCCCCGACCCCATCTCTAGTAGATCACACAGATCTTCCCTCCCCAAACCTCTCTTCATTCACTTGTTGCTTTATCTACACCCCAAAGTCCAGCAGGAACTCCCTGCTAATCCACAGGTTAGTCCTGACAGTGAAGACAGCAGGTGATGGTAGATCTTCACCTCTCTTTCCATCCCTACAGTCCAATCCCCTAGTCTCATCCCTACCTATATAACAGAACTTCTGGGGTGACCTTTCTTCACTCTCTGTTGCCATTCCAATGAGAATGAATATGCAGCTATTGGTTGAACACACTGCTTTCCTTTATCCGGTGAAACCCCTCAGGCCCTTAGCCTATCCCCATTTCTGTGTGTCAGTCCCCAATACCGAGAAAAACATTGTACCTGTAATACCTGGAAACCACACCTTTCAGGTCCACAGAAAACTTCCTGTGAGCTGACACACAGCCACTACACTCAAAACAAACAAACAAACAAAAGAATAAAACAAAAGCCGGGCTGTGGTGGCGCACGCCTTTAATCCCAGCACTCGGGAGGCAGAGGCAGGTGGATCTCTGTGAGTTTGAGACCAGCCTGGGCTACAAGAGCTAGTTCCAGGACAGGCTCCAAAACCACAGAGAAACCCTGTCTCGAAAAACCAAAAAAAAAAAAAAAAAAAAGAATAAAACAGAAATCTAGAAATAAAATACCCACACTGCAAAGACAAAACTAGATATAAGCACCTAGAATTATAACCTTCCAAATCCCAGATACTTAGATGGCAGTGTAAAAGCACAAGCAATAAAAACAACAGCAACACCCACCTCACCACTAGAACCCAAAAGAAGCCCTACAAAAGCAGGTCCTGAGCATTCCAAAATAGTTGAACCACAAGATAGAGATTGTAAAATACACTGTATGAATGTGATAGGAGGTCCTTAAAGAGAAGATGAATAATACCTTAGAGAAACCCAGGAAAATGCAAACAGTAGAGGGAAATGAACAAAGATGTTCAAAACCTGGAAATGGAAATAGAGTTAATAAAGAAAACTCAAAATGAAAAATTCTGGATATGAAAAATTTAGGAATTCAAACAGGAACTGTGGAGGCAAGCCTCTTCCATAGAATGCAAGAGACAGAATAGAGAACCCCCAGGTGAAGATACTTGTGAGGAAATGGATGCCTCAGTTCTAGAACAAAAAGAAGAAACCACACCCAGGAGAATCAGATGGAAAGAAAAAAATTATACTTGGTGGCTGAAACCAATAAAATAGAAACACAGAAAGCATTACAGAGAATCACAGAAACAGAGTTGGTTCTTTGAGAAAATCGGCAAGATCGACCGAATCAAAAATGAAAGGAGGGCCGTAAAATAGACAATGTAAACATTCAGAGAATTATGATAAAAAAAATTCAAGTCTCTGAAGAGAGAAATTGAAGAAGAAGAAATCAGCAGATGGAAAGTTCTCCCATGTTCATGGATGGTAGGATTAACATAGTAAAAATAGGCATCCTACCTAAAGTAATTTACAGACTCAATGAAATTATCATTAAAATTTCAACACAACTCTTCACAGAACTTGAAAGGATAATTCTCCGCTTCATATTGAAACACACATACACACAAGCTAACTAAGATAATTTTGAACAATTAAAAGACTTCTGGATTTATAAGTATTCTGATTTTAATTTGTACTACAAAGATAGCATAATTTAAAAAAAATCATGGTATTAGCAAAAAAAATGAAAGAAAGAAAGAGATAAACTGATCTTGAATTGAGTTCAAGACCCAGGCATAAATCTGCACACCTATGGACACATGATTTTGATAGAGAAGCCATGAATACATACTTGAAAATAAACCAATATTTTCAATAAATGAAGGATACTAGGAGAACAAGGTCCTGTAAATCAACCAATCAAAACTCATATAAACTCACAGAGACTGAAATAGTGCTTATAGCACCTGCTCACGTCTGTACCAGGTCCTCTGCATATATCATGGCTTCCAGTTTAGTGGCTTTATGGAAGGAATATGTGGATGAGTGGGTCTTTGAATCTTTTACCTTCTCTTGGGCTCTTTTCTTTCTATTGGTTTATCTTGTCCAGCTTCAAAATGTTGGGTTTTGATTGAAACTACTATATTTTATTTTGTTATACATTTAAAAAAATCTTATCTAAATTGGTAGTAAGTATATGTTTTTAAATAATTAACTCTTTTTAAGTGTTTATCTTTTTGCTTTATTATACAGACGATTTTGATAGACGTTCTAGTACTTTTCTAAAACAATAAAATATTTCTTGATTTATCGGTGATAGTTTCATAAATTGTTATGATTTTTCTATTACAAGATGCTCTAGAAATGGAGTCTTGTAGTACTGATGGTTTCGGGAATGTCTTTTCACTTAGGCAAGATTATGAATTTGAAGTCCACAGAGGTTGTCTCAGTAATCAACGTTGCTACCATGCCATGCTGTCCAGTACAGAGGATTATTAATTATGGGAAAACATTTTTAAGCTGTGTATATAAAGCTAAAGACATATGGCATATGAAATTCACAAGTAAATACTATCCTGTAGGCAAAGACTGCTAGTCCATTTCCTGGCCACCCAGGCCCAAATAATAACACAGAAACTATGTTAATTACAGCATTGTTTGTCCATTAGCTTAGACATATTTCTAGCTAACTTTTACTCCTTAAATTTAACCCATTTCTATTATTTTTGTGTATTGCCACGAGGCTGTGGCCTACCGGTAAGGTTCTAGCTGGTGTGGCATCTGGCCTTTTCTCCTTTGGCAGCTATGTGGCGTCTCCTTGACTCTTCCTATTCTCTTTCTATATCTCTGTTCAGATTTTCTGCCTGACTGTACTCTGCTAAGCCGTTGGCTGAAATAGCTTTATTCATTAACCAATAAAAGCAACACATATACAGAAGGACATCCCACATCACTGTCCACATTTAAATATCATAGAATGTCTAAACAAATATATGATAGGAAATATTCTAAATTCTGAAAAAATCTGAAATTTGGAATACTGCTGGTTCCAAGAATTTCAGATCCAAGATATTCAGTCTATTGGAGTTTTATTTTTTTCCACAACATTTCACATAAAAAGAAGTATTTTAAGGGATGATTATAGGATTTGTTAGAAAGGCCTGCACTTTTAGGCCTGAAATAAAAGCCCCAATCAGACCAGGCCTCCCTGAAAGCTCTTTCTAAGATGGAGAGTTAAAGAGTAGTTTTTCGCTGTAGTGACAGCTCTCTGTGGTATCTGGCTTCTCTATATTCTTTGTCAATTATGGTGTGCTGACCTAAATCTTATTATATAAAACTTCCTACACACCCCTAAAATGTTATAAAAAGTCAGATGTTTCCTTTGTTTTGGGGATTGGTCTGAGACTCCTCAGAGAGATGGACTCTTATCACTCTTGTGGTCTCAGTCTCTCTTTTTATCTATTTCTCTTCTCTCCTTTCCTCCCTCCCTCCTACCCTCTGCCGATCTATCTCTAATTCTCACATTTGGTGAAGCTCCTCTCCATTGTGTTTAAATTTTCCATATCCTATATTGTTACCATCAAATGCTTTCCTTCATACCTCAAGGTCTGATCATAGCTTTGAGTTTGACTTACTAAGGCTTTCTATTGCTATGAAGAGACATCATGATCATGGTAAATCTTAGAAAGGAAAACATTTCATTGGGGTAGCTACTTACAGTTTCAACTGGTTTAGTCCATTATGACCACGGTGGGACATGGCAACGTACGGGCAGACATAGTGCTGGAGAAGGATCTGAGAGTTCTCCATCTTGATTTGCTGGCAGCAGAAGGAATCTATGTGTTACACTGCATGTAGCTGGAACAAAGGAGGCCTCAAAGCCTGGCTTCACCATAACATACTTACTCCAACAAGGCTCCACCTACTCCAACTAAGCCATACCTCCCAGTATTGTCACTCTATCTGCGGGCCATTTAATTTTCAAACCACCACGGAGTTCTTCTTGTTTGAATAAACCTCATTGAGGAGAATTATAGGTTAGGTTTCTCTGTGAGCCAACTGCTATGGCTTTCATTCTTTTATTTCTTTATGACAGTGTTTACATATAATGTGCTTATTAATTTATATCTATTTAACTTAAATGATTTTCAGTGAATACTATGCAAATTTATGTTTTTTATTCACAATTATTTTAAGCACTTTAGATGTATTTCCTTAAATTTAAGAACTATAAGAGAACATAATTAATCATGACACAATTTCAGTTTCTCTTAAGCTAATCATAAAGAGTATACAGGTAAATCATCGAATTGCTAATTTATTACTATTCCCTGGACACTAAATCATTAGGTAGTAAATTTTATGACACATTATCAATTTAAGATCATCATTAGTGATTACTAAGTAGTAATGCTTCTATAAGTCATTTGTAAATTTTTATTTATAAAATAAACTCACAGAGTGAAGGTTTATAGTAAATAGTGCACATTTAAGTATGGCTTTAATCTACTGTGTTGACACAACTATCAAACTCACTGTCATCAAGTTTTTGGTTTGGAATTATACTACTTAAAGTATATGTTTTATAATTTGTCTTAATGCACCTGGGCTGTTATAACAAAATGTCATGTGCTGAGTGGATTAGAAGCAAAAAATAAATTTCTTACAATCCTGGAGACTGAGAATTCCATGATCAAAGCACTGAGAGTGTCTTTGTCTGAGGAGGCTGCTTTCCGGTTCCATGAATAGTGCCCCTTTCCTGGATCCTCCATGATCTGAGGGGTCAGGAGTCTTTGTAACTTCTTGTACAAGGAAACTAATCCATCCGTGGAGATTTCGTGTTCATTACTTAGGTCCCCAAACTCTCATTCACTGACTCCTACTAATATCATATTGGCTCAGTGTCGAATTGTTAACACTTTCAGAGAATATGATTAGAATGAGATAGTAGTGAGCCACCGTGAAATCTAAAATCAGTTAGTAAGTAGGAAAACTAAACACCAAAATTCAGTATCCAGAGTAGAAGGTTAGATCATTTTTAAGATTAGAGATTAAAGTTTGCCAGGTAGTATTTATTGTTAAATAAAATAATTTCACCATTCAACCACTTTCCTTGCACTAAGCTCTGTCATGAAGAGTTATAGATACAGACACAGTTTCTCCTGTTTGAAGATGGAAGTTCTCTTGGTATTGTTCCTACATGAGCTGGCTCACCAGCTCACAACACTTCTTTCTCATCTCAACAGGTTACCATTTTAAGATGCTTTAATCAATGGTTCTCCCCATTTGTATCACATTAAGGGGCGACATAAAAGTTTAATCGAAGACTTCAGCTATTCTCGCTTATTATACATGCTAAATTAAATCTGGGGGCTGCCAACTGTGAAGGGATTCACGTGTGAGATTCTCCAAGGTGGGGAAATCATTGCCTCTGAACTACATTCCTTGACTGGTCAATTTTTCGTAGATCACCAGGACTGTGAGGAATCAGACACAGATCAAAAAGTAGGATGAAATTGAGCTTGAAATAGTTGTTTTTAGATTTTGGTTTCAGTGGTGAGGTTCATAACATCACTGTTTCAAAGAAACATACATATGTTACTGTGAACATCAACTAAGTAGCTTAATTGGGTATTCTTTGACTAAACATGATTTGGACAGAGAGTCACCATGATCTCTCAGGTACTGAGTATAAGGGCTCCTGAAAAGGAAAAGAAAATTGGGGCTGTATTTCATTTGCAGGTACAAAGAGAATCACTAAGTGCTTCTAATTATTGTAGTCATCATTTTTAGGTTTTTACTCACGAAATAATTTCAGAGATTAATTTGTTTTCATTCTTATGTAATATTATAGAGATTTAAGAATTAAATGAAAAATATCATTTCTATCTTATATTTGTTCTTTTTTAAATAAATAAAAAACTATATTGTGGGAATCGTTGGATATTAGATGACATGGGCATTCGTGTTCTGAGCATGGATAAATTATTATTAATCATAAAATGTAGGTGATAAAGCTAAATCTGCACAGTTTTCATTTAAGTAGTTTATATATTGTCACACAGCCCATTAGGAGTAAGGAAGGATGAATGCAAAACAGGAAAATGTAAGAGATGTGTGATTCTATATACTGTAGGCTGTCCTGAGTCTCCCTTAAATCCATAGACTGATACCACTTTCCGCAATGTGACTGTAGTAGAGACAGGGCCTATCAAGGGCCGTTAGTATTATGTGGTGTCATCTGGTAGAGCCCTGATCCACTGGGATTGATGTAAGAGAGAAAAGATATCAACAATGGCCTAGATAGAGAAAAGGCCACAGGACACAGGAAAAACAATATAAACCAGGGGAAGATGTCACAAAAGAACTACCCTTCCCGCACCTTAATCTTAGATTTCCAACCTCCAGAGAAATTTGGAAAAGAATTTTGCTGTTTAAGCTACTAGAGTTTCGGCATTAGTTACTGTAGTCCTAGCAAAATTAAGCAGTCTACTTTCGCAAGTATGGTAAGTATTCTCTATAGCATCATGTGGAATAAATCTTCACTAATCATGTGTCTCCCTGAGCAATTAGATATGAAGTCACTAGAGAAGGTAATCAATGTCTTCTGTTACTCCATTGCCTTAGCTCAGGGATCTGGCCCATGTAGTGGTCCAAGTACAGAAACATATAACTGCCTATAATGCTAGTTCCAGGAGATCTGTTGCCTTCTTGGGGCTTCTGCTGGCACCCAGACATGCATACACACATACATAAAAATAAATAAACTATAACTTTAAAATATTCAGATTAAAGTGAAGAAGAGTTACCATGCAATGTGTTTCAGTTCAAGTGCTGTGGAAATGGAGATTTATTAAAATTGGATGTAAGGGTGTGCATATTTTTATTTACTAATTCTGTTCACTGGGTTGTAATAAAGTTTGCCCTTGTACCCATGAACCTTGTTGAGTAGTAAGTATTTATATCACATTAAGTCCCAAGAAATTTCTTCTACAGAGCGAATGGTAAAGTACAATTGACAGGTGTATTTTCGCCATCGACTCTGGGGGTTTTTAGGTGACTTCTCTAGCTCCCCTAGGACAAGAAATATGGACATGGTTCCTTGGTGTAACCAAATACTCATTTGTTCTGAGGAACAGTTCACAGTATGTGGTAGGTGGTTTCTGACAACTGAAAAAGGTTTTAATCTGGCTGGTCATGCTGTAAAACTTGCAATTCTTTTCAAAAGCATTAAAGCCAAAACGTATCAGAGAAGGTACATAAGTAATGTTTATCTATGTATGTTGAAATGAATCAAGAAGTATTTTTTCCATCTTGGCCTGAGACCAGTGAAATTCTAAACTCTGCAAAGTGAAGGCTTACTAAGTCTGGTGGAAGGTAGCATACTTCACAGGCACATTGTTTAAACACATAAATTTGTATGTACAAATTCAGTGTAAGCAAACCAACATGCCCATACCAGCATCTCTATGTTGTTTCTCAGACCTCTGGGGATAAATTTTTTTTGAGGGAAAAAAAAAGAAAAGTTTACTAGTTTGTCATACTACTCCAAGCACCAGATCTAATACATACATAGCTTTAAAAATATTCCATGCAGAATTCACCATTCTGCTACATACTGCCTACAACCCAACCACACAATTGGACACAACAAACTTGTCTTAACACCCTTCTAGCCTGCCACAAGCACTATCTCTTATTTTGAGAAATAAAATTGGGTCTCAATTTACACATACAAAGTCATGAATCCTTTCACTTCCTGTTCTGTGAAAGAAAGAATTTATCCATTACAGCAGGTCCTGCTATCAGGAAGGCTGGCGAAGCTAAAGTCCTTGACTACCTATACTATCTATGCTAGTCAGCTTTATGAGACTGCTAAACTCCAGGAGATGAAGCCAGCACACGATTTACAAGTAAAACAGACACTATTTTCTTCAATGGTTCTGAAAACTATTGGTAAATATATTCCATTTATCTCCACAATAATTAAACGTTTCAGTGTCCAAAACTCTTATGTCATTTCAAATAAAAAAATAGCACATATTTTCTGGTGGGACTGTCATATTCACAGGATTTATTTTAATAAAATCCCTTTTGTTGACCCCAATCAAAACAAGGTTTATTCTCATTGCAACTTGTATCATATCCATAAGAGGGCAGTAGAGCACCTGGTTCAGGTGGCAAGAATTATACTATAGGAAATGCTTTTTAAAAATCAAAGCCTTTGAGCAATAATGTCTGTATTTGACTAAATAGATTACTACCTTTTGTTATCTAAATGCTGTATATGGAAAAGTAAATCTTTGGTCTCAGTTTCTTCTTTAGCAATAATGGATATTTCATGTAAATTCTTTTAATAATATTATCTGTTACAGGGTTATGAGTGTCAAGTTTCTTTAAATATAAGCATCTGAAATATGTGAGCTAGATCTGTTTAATTTTGACATAGGATCATATAAAATCACTGTTGAAAAATCCAGTGTGATAAATCACTGTGACTTGAAGGATTTCTCTGTTGAACCTGCCACTTACACGCTTCATTCCAGTTTGTATTGGGTGAGATACCTATGCCTCAGTCCTGCCTCCCGAAGGAAGATAATTAAACATTTTCTCCACTTCAAAAGCATTGATCACAATGCATGCTCTCTAACTGACTGGCTCATAGCTAGCATTCCTGTGTAACCTGTTCTCTCATGCAATGCTAGGAGCTCATTCGCACCCTTCTTCTCTTGGAAAGAACACTAAGGAGTGAATAGCTCACAATGTAGCTTATGAGCAATTTTCTGAGTCTGTTGAATCTCCCTGAGAGCCCAAAGTCCTTGATACTTAGAGCAAACCACTTGAAATAATGTAGATATTTCCATAACTCCACACTGCTGGGATTGTCTGTGTACATAAGTACATTTTAGCGATTGTGATCTGGGGAGTCCTCCAGCTGCTGCTCAGAGCTGCCTTGGGATCAGTTTGAATCCTGACATGCCCTCTCATGAGGAAGTGAGCTTGACAATCTGCTTGACATTTCTCAGCTGTTTCTCTATCTACTGAACAGTAAATGTCCCTATTGCCCAGAGTGGCTATAATCGAAAGCTCTAAATACGTAGTGATGTGCAGTAACCAGCACATGGCAATGACTTTGTAAATGTTATTTATGTTAATGTTGTAGATAACTTCTCTGTGCTATTCAGCATAGCATGCCTTATGAAATACATTATCATTTTATAGAAATTAGATTCTGTGGAACATAGCTAATATGTTCCTAGATTTTGGGGAAGACCCTTCCTCAGTTAATTACTTCCATTAATCAGACAGTGTGTGCAGTTTATTCAGCTTTGTCTGATGATAACCTGACATCAATTAAAAGTCATGTTTCTCTTTCTATTATCAGAAAGCTCACATGCAAAATTGCTCCTGTTTCTAAGGAACCTTGCATAACATAACCTCCATATTTGTTTTTTCTCTTTATTTTCATTTTTAATCTATTTTAAGCTGACTTCTATTTAATCTCGTTGTCTATATTTTCATAAGATGCTTTAGATTCCTTCTTAGTGTGTAATGAATTGTACCATTCATGCAAGAAAGTAAACAAAATGAGCATTTGTTCCTTATGAGCCAACTCTCTAAATTGCTGGAAAGAAAGGGTAGCATCTATTAGCTAAGGAAGCTGTCACTCCAAGGGCTCTAGTGATGGTACCCACACTAAGAAATACTATCCATTATGAGATGGATCAAAGTTCAAAGAGGCCTTCAGCATTTGGAGGATTGATTCTCTCAGCTCTCACTCTGAACAGTTCTTTATTCTAAATATTCGCTTTCATGGGGAGTAGCTGAATCCCCTGGCACATTGAAATATTATTCATGCATCATGGATATTAGCTCCAATTGTTTGAAAGTTTCCCATGGATGCAGAAAAATATTAGTCCTGCTTCTAGGTTGTGTGAAATGACTTTAGGTTGATGCTGTTAACCAGTTTATCCTTCATCTAGATGCTCCCATGGCTACAGACCCTGTTACATCAGCTCACCTGAGGTCATTGACAAGGTATTTGGTTAGGAAATAATTTTAGTTAAAACAAATCTCTGTATTTTCCTTCTTTTAACCGAGGTCTACCCACATGTTGAAAAGCTCAATGATTCAAACTGCACCTAAAATAGGTAGATCTAGGAAATGAATGTTAGAAAAGATACTATAAATTCCATGTAGGACTTTGAAAAAAAACTCATTAAGCATCTAATTGCTCTATTTTGTTTGCTCTCTGGGAATAAGAAATTTTCTGCTAGTAAATTCTAGATATTACTAAGGTTGCTAGCAATATGGAATAGATTTTGTTTGCCTCTAGTCTTGTCTGCTATGCAGCAGCAGCATCATTTGGAGTGCCTTAAACATGGCTGCTTTCCTTCCATTCTTGACAAATACAAAGCTGAGGTAACAATGACATGAAAGCAGTTTTGCCTCTGAAGCAAGAATATGTTATGTGTGTGTGTGTGTTTAAATTTATGTGTTTTTAAATTACATTATATATATATATATATATCTTTAAAGAAGTATACTTTTAATTCTTTGAGAATTTCATGCAATGCATTTTGCTCATATTTACACAAAGACATGCACTCCATGTTAAACACTGTGATGGCTATTCTTGTTTGTCATCTTGACTACATCTGAAATTAACTAATAATCATAGATGGCTGGGCACACATGTGTCGGATTTTTGCTTAAATAAATCATTTGAAGCAGAAAGATTCACTTCTAATCTTGATTTTGAGGTTGGAAGATACAAGTTTAATCCAGATCTCTTGAAGCTTCCCATTTCCCCATATCCCCACCAACATTTGTTGTGTTTTGTTTCTTCATTTCAGTCGTTCAGACTGAGTCAAGATGGCTTCTCAAAGTAGTTTTAATTTGCATCTCCCTGAGGACTCAAGGTGGTGGGCACTTATATATCTTTGCCATTTGTATTTCTTCTTATTCTGAGAAATTTCTTTGCAGCTTTATGGCCAACTTTCTAATCAAGTTGTTTCCTTGATATTATGAGTTTTTAGTTCTTTCATATTCAAGACACAACTCTCTGCCAGATATATAACTGGCAAATGTTTTCCCCATTCTATTCATACTGACTTTGCTTCATGATGGAATACGACCAAGACGCGTAAGATGAAATAATACTTTTCCTCAAGTCTTCGATCTTATCACAGCAATAAAAACTAAGACAGAAGATCATTTTCACAGTTTCAATCTTTCAAACCCATGAGCAAAGGTTTATCTTCCTGTATTTTCTTTATTCTTTTTTCATGTGTTAATGTATTCATTAAATACTTCCTTAGTCAAATTAATACAGAAATAAATTTTGAGGCTGTTGTGAGTGATATCATTTCCCTTATTTGTTTTACTTTAGTATGTCTGTCCTTAGTATAATTAATGGCTACTGTGTTTTGTGTGTTCCTTCCATATCCTGCTACTTTTCCTAAGGAGTTTATGAGCACTAGATTTCTAGTAAAGTCTTTAGGGTCTCTGTGTATAGAATCAAACCATCTGAAAAGAAGAGTTACTTTAACTTCTTTCTTTCCTATTTATGCCATCTTGATCTTCTTTTCTTGTTTTACGGCTCTAAGATATAAATTAGTATGTTGACCAAGCAGGAGAGTATAAACATTCTTGTCTTGTTCCTGATTTCAGTGGAAATGCCTTAAGTGTTTTCTCCTTTTAGGAAGAGGTTGGTTATAGAATACTATATATTATCTATATTATATTGAAATATGCCTCCTATATCTATATTTTCCCAGGATTTTGATCATAAGTGGTTGTTAGATTTAGTCAAAAACCTTTTCTGAATCTAATGGGATGATCATGTGGTTTTTGTTTTGGAATCTAGTATGTGCCTTTTTTGGCAGTTATTAATTGTTAATTGACACAATGCAAAGACCCTGTGCATTGTGAGCTGCACCATTCTCTAGACAAGAGATAATAAAGCAGCTGGATGAGAACAAGAAAAATGCATGCCTTCGTTTCTCTCTGCTACTGAATGCAGCTGTGGTGTAGCTATCTGCTGGAGCTTTCTTCATCTGTTTCCTGAAATGATGAATATAACCTGAAATTGTAAGGCAAATAAACTATTACTTCCACATTTTGCTTTTTGTCATGATATTTTATCACAAAACTGAAACTAGAACAGAGAGATATGGATAAATCTTCCCTTTATCTAGTTTACCAAATACCCCTCTTAAAATTGTAGTGACTGTCTTAATTACTTGACTACTATTGTGATGAAACTCCAAGGTCGAAAGTAACTTAGGGAAGAAATGGTTTATTTGGCTTACAGGTTACATTCTATCATCAGGGGAAGCTATAGCAGAAACAAGACAAGAACCTGGTAGCAAGAACTCAAGCAGAGACCATGGAGGAACACTGCTTCCTGGCTTGCTCCCCGTGGATTGCTCCATCTGGTCTGCTTTCTTTTTTTTTTTTTTTTTTTTTTTTTTTGGTTTTTCGAGACAGGGTTTCTCTGTGGTTTTGGAGCCTGTCCTGGAACTAGCTCTTGTAGACCAGGCTGGTCTCGAACTCACAGACATCCGCCTGCCTCTGCCTCCCAAGTGCTGGGATAAAAGGCGTGCGCCACCACCTTAATCCATCCAGGAGCACCTGACCACGAGCGACACCTCCCCTAGTGAATTGGACCCTCCTATATCAATAATTAATCATGAAATGCCCCACAAACTTACTTACAGGCCAATCTAGCGAAGGCATATTCTCATTTAAGGGTCCCTCTTCCGAGATATAGGAATTAAAAAAAACAAAACAAACAAACAAACAAAACAACTAGCTGGCACAGTATTCAGTTAGCTAAGTGACCCATCTGAAAATTTTAGCTTATTTTCCTCAAAATTATTTAGTGATTGATACTATTCAAATATAAGATAATTTGGTAGGTATGTAAAATATCTTTTCCCATGAACAAAGAGAGGATAATATGAGTTGCTCACAGTGTGTAGAAACAACAGTGTAGTAATTTTGCTGAGGCAGTTGTGGTTAAACCATATGCACTTCCAATTGAATTCTGTTGGTGCAACAGAACAATCTGTCAGAGTTCTTGTCACTTTAAGCTATGATCATAATAAAAACTGCACAGTTGCTACTGTGGGATAGTAATCAAATCAAAAGAAAGAAAAAAGTTCCCTCAGTTACTCCTGTGCACTCTGAGTTTATATATTTTAAGGATAGTTTTGCTTGTTGTGGTTTTGAATGTTTCCCCATTAGGAGTACATCATGATTTTTCTAGTTTATAGTCACATCATACATGTCTATAGATCATGCAAACACTACTATTATTGAATTAATTTCCTTAACATTTCTAAAAATTCCAATGCTTAGATGTTCACTGTGAGTGAAGATGAAAATGCAAAATATCATCTAGATGAAAAGTGAGCACAAACCCAAACTAATGTATTCAAGATCTCTTAGTATTATATTCTTAGTGTGCTATATGCAGATATACATATATGCGTGTGTGTGTGATGTATATCCTTGTGTACATGTGTCAAGTTCAGAGGTCAATGTGGGGTGCCCACTTCCACAGCTTTCTAATCTGTTTTATGTGACAGGTTTTCTCACTTAATATTTAGTCTGATTTTACCAGGCCTGTCCGCTTCCCCAGCATGCTAATTATAGGTTCAAGCTGCCACTATCAGCTTCTTTGTGAGGTCTTGGACTCGAAACTGGTTCCTCATGCTTGCTTGCTTGCTTTATCTATTATGCCATCTCCTTAGTCCTCAATGTGAAGTTCTTAGGATTAGGGTTGCTGAACAATCCAGAACATGAAGAAAATATAAAACTGAGTAATTTAGGTGCTGTTTCCCTAGTGTTATGGCAATAAGGTATTTCTAGGAAAAGTTATAACTTCTGTAGACATTGCTTCTTAATTTCTTACTGACTGTGCCATAAAGATTGCAATATCACCCAAGTGCTCAATTGTAGAAAAATGAGTGTTAGTGATTTTTATTTCCTAATAATTATATATAATTATTCTAACAGTTATCACTGAAATCTCTGTCATTAGATATTTGAGGAGTTTAGAAAGCTCACTCATACATATGCTTCTTTCTTAAATAATCATAACTTTATTTTCTTGAATCTTAGCATTAGAACATAATTCAAATGCTTGGAAGTTTTGTTAGTTTTCTTTTGTTAATGGATCTTCCCTACCTTAGTATAAAGTGTAAGATTGCTCAGCCTCTGGCCTATCAATGCGGTGAACTGGATTAGTTCCCCGTTTAGAGATACAGTTTGCATAATTTGAGGCTGGGGAGATGGCTCAGTGAGGAAAGAGCTACCACTCAAGCCTAAGGAACTGAACCAGACCCTTGAAACCAACATAAAGAAACAGGCATGGCGGTGAGCATCAATAATCGTAGCACTTTGACATGGAGACAAACTGACCTGCAGAACTTTAAGGCCAGCCAATGTAACCACTGGGTGAGCTCAAGAAGAGACATCATCTTAAAAATAAGGCAGAGGCCCATGCCATACAATACTGGACTTTGATCTCTGACCTACACTTACATGCACACTTGCACACACACAGATACTCACGTATATACTACAGACACATACAGATGCACACAAATATAAACTAATTTTATAGTTAATTAACACTGCATCTCTTATGCCTATGTATGTGAAATGGTATAATACTAATACATAGAGAGATCATGTATCATTATGGTTATAACCACTCACAGTTGATATATATATACAGGGACATATGAAAACCCACTAATATTTATATTTAACCAATATACATATTTGATATTTCTTAAGATTATTATCTATAGTAAAATAATTATCTGCATTGAGTCTAATGGATATGTAAGATTTGGATGGTGTTTGATATTATCCAAATATTATCAACATTTCAGTCTAAATGGCTATAACACACATAATTAATGCTTTCTCATTTCCCTTGTTAAATATGTCTTGATGCAGTTTAACACTGCTAATAATTATATTCACATAATCAGATATGTCTCTATGCTCAGTTTGATGAAACAAAAGGCAAAAGAAAGCCCTTAAGCAATGCTGAGATTGGCAATTGTAGTTTTGTTGTTTGAATGCCAGTGTTTCCACCTATTTCATTTGACCTAGATTATCAGGGTAGGGCACTTCCGTCTTGAATGGGTACAGTGATCTTTATTAATGTATTCAGTCTTGAAAAAGAGCCAGATTCTCTTAGTCCTTTAGATTGGACAGACCTCCAAAACACCCTGAAGACAGACAGACTTTCCTTAATATTTGTGAATCATTTGGTTCATCTTCTACCACCCTCCTCCCTTGTTTCCAGGCACTTCCTATGAGTCCTGAACAATGGTATCCTCAGCTGTTCATAGACTCTTTCTATCTGCATTAAGTCTAGTGACAGTAATGTCACACACACAAAGGACTCCACTCCTTCTAACTCATGCAAATATATTTATCATAGATCTTATTTCTTCCAGGGACTTCATCATAATTTAGCTAAGTTAATCAATTCACTTTCACCAAATATTTATGATTAGTAATAGTTAGGTCTGATAATGGCATATTTCTTACTTAAATGTAAATAATGAATAATTGAAACTTAAAATGCTGCAGCAGGCAAGGGAGATGAAATTGAATTTTAAAGTCCTTGAGCTTTCCTGAAGGCTGCTTCCACAAGTCCATTTTTCTCACCTGTTGTTTTGATATTAATCTGCTGTGAGACAACAGATGCAAAGTTACTCTGACATCTGCTCAGGCAAGGGGAGCAAATAGGCAAGAGTTACATCTCCAGGACCCCACCACACACCTGTCCTTTCAGCCCTGAGGCAGTGTGAGTGCTGTCAGCATGGTACCAGCAGTCCTTGCTGTTGACACCATTGACACATGATGTAAAGATGATTGATATGTTATCTAGGTTCTAACTGACTCCATTTCCGAGGTTAATGGTGTTGGTGAAGACCACACTACTGGTTCCTTTCAGTATGGGATCAAGTTCTGTGCTTCTCCAGCATATTACAACATGGGATTGCACACTTCTAGGACACATTGACAGGCTGGAGTACTATGACATTGGGGTGTACTGATAGAATGAATTTCTATCTCTCTCTCAGAAACGTTCATATTCTCCAGTATGGTCCCTGACAGAGTTGCTAACTTCTCAAAGAAATTTACTTTTCTTTATACCCACAGATGGCCTACAACCATGTTGTTCGTTCATCCCCAGCTCTTCTGCAGAACACATTATTTAAGTTGAAAAGTGTCCTATACTTTTTCTCTGTGGTAAAATTCACAGTTGAGTGCTGGGATGAAGTAGAGGCTAATCTGAAAACTGACCTGGTATCCTGGACATGCCACTCAATGCTCTTAGCTATTTCTGAAAACAGAACTCAGGGCACTTGAAACTACTTTCTGCCTATACTACACAGATTCATTTTCCCTAATTCTTTTATTTTTCCTTTTATTTTTATTCTTCTCTCACGCATTATTTCCTGACCAGAGTTTCCCCTCCCTCCTCTTCCTCACTGTCTCCTGGCACCACCTCCACCTCCCCTATCCCCCAGATCCACACCCCCTTTGTTTCCTCTCAGAAAAGAGCAGGCACCGCAGGGAAATCGAACAAGCACAGCATGACAAACTACAATAAGACCAGGCACACAACATCACATCAAGGCTCGAAAAGACAACAGAATGGGAGGGTCCCACAATCAGGCAAAAGAGTCAGAGACTGCCCTTACCCCACTTTTAGGAATCCCACAAGAACACCAAGCTACTCAGGTATGGCACATATATAGATGACCTAAGCCATCTACAGATCACTGATCTCTGTAAGCTCCCAAGAGTCCCAGTCAATTGATTCTGTGGACTGTGTTCCCATGGAATCCCTGATCTCTTTGATATCTGCACTCTTTCCTTCTTTCTCCTCTTCCTCCAGGAGACTCCCTGAACCGCATCCTAATATTTGGCTGTGGTACTCTGCATCTGCCCCCATTAGCTGCTGGAAGTCTCTCTGGTCTCTTTGATGATGGTTTTGCTGTGTTCCAGTCCCAGAATACTCAGCAGACAGAAAACACTATAGTTTGAGGTTTTTGTGACTAGTTTGGTACAAAGATCTCCCTGGGAAGAAAATAGAATAGACTTAGTGGGTGGACTGGGGGTGGGTGGGATTAAGAATAAGTGAGATCAGGGTCCCCAACCTGAGAAAATACTGGAACAGACAACTGGAATTGGAGAATATTTGGTGGGTGAGGTGGAAACCACCTAGTGCAATGGAAATTCCATGAAATCTATGAGAGTAACCCTAGCAAAGATTCCTAGTAATGGAGGACATGGAGTCTGAATCAGTCATTTCCTATAACTAGCCAAGGCCTCAAGTGGAGGGATTGGAAGACCAACTCATTTTTCCCTGATTCAAATATACTTATCCCTCTTTTATTCATAAACAACAAAGACGAAAACTACTAACAGATAATTATAAAATGTAATAATAGAAAAAATATAAATTTATGATATTGATAAATATGATGCTGTCTACAAATCAGAAATAAAAATAATGACCATGATTTGTTTAGGCTATCACAACCACTATACGTTTTATATCTTCTCATATGTCATCATGCATGGAATTCCTTTCCTCTATTTCCCCTTGCCTCTCAGGATCAGTTGAGAGAGAAATGACTAGATTCAAATGGTCAACGGCTACAAAGATTTTTAGTCATTTTCTGCTGATTATTTTCATTTCCCAGACAAAATTATTCAGAAATTCTTTGAATTAGAATTTATACCAAAGTAGGGACTAGATTTTTTAGTGAAGTTAATCAGTATTGGGTAATAACCAATACCTTAGGAAGCACTGGGTTCACCAGTTCTTTGTGAGGTAGTGGACTGATTTCCATCTCTGTGTTCATTTACTTGGGTTTGGTACAACTTGGTTTGCCTTTATAAGGATTAAGGTCAGGTCAGTTTGATGGCAAGACTTTGGATTTGGGGGTCAAAAAATAGTAAAATTTCAGATTAATTTACCTTTTTGTTGCAAATATGTACTCCTTATTTGGAGAACTTATACACCTTAGAGGACCCTGAATGCAATATGTCTCTGAAAACTATAAGGCAGCTTGTCACGATTTCTGACTATGTCTTACATGGTTGTTAGTTACATATGATAGAGAAATAGTACACTTCTATGACAGTGTCTTGTAATTCTTACAAGCAAATCAATTTCCTTTATGCCTTCCTCCCATATACTTCCGCATGTAATAAGTACATGAATAAATAAATAGAGGATGCTTTGTTCTCCTCACATCTCTGTCTAAAGAGATTTCGTTTCTTTTTGTTATTGAAACAGCATCAGCTTCATACCTGTCATCTCATTTATTCTCCTGAACTCCTGTGGTGGTCTCATAACACAGTCAGGATACACACACCACTGCAAACAGCAATGAGCCACGTTATTTCCTAGAAGCAGTGGCTAGATTTTCTGGGTAACTTAACTTTGACTTAATTCAGTCATATTCAGAGACTGTTTTTTTTTTTATTTCAGACAATTTATTGCAGGCAATATACTTCATGGCAAGACCAAAATTCATGCTTTCTAGAAGGCATAATTTATCTCCCCTAACAATTCTCTACTTTGTAGTGCTTTTGATTAGAGCAATTTCTCTTTCTAATGTGGGTAGGAAAAGACTAACAACTTCTGTCTTAATTTTCTGCCCATTTCATGTTGTAGTTTTTATGTAGAAGGCAGTAGAAATCAATAAAACTAAGAAATGAAAACATAGAAACATCATTGAGAAGCATATACCCCAACAAGAAATGTCTGCCCGACTCAGGGAAGTGTAATAGTGACATTTAGTTATTGAACTAGAAGAAATATTTGTACCTTCAAAAACAAAAACAAACAAACAGCAGTGCTACCTGTGGAAGGATGCCACTCTTCTCTAACTGAGCAGTGGTAAGCATTGACAGTACATTACAGTGTACAGTCTTGGAGCATCCTTGTTTTCTTCCAAGTAGCCTTTGATAGCAAGACATACTGTTGGTGAGCTCTGGTGCCTGGGACAGGAGAGACAGTGTGAGGATGCATTATGGACAATGTCACAGACAGCAAGGACAAAGCTTTCTTTTTTACTTACAATTTCATTTTACATTCTAGTCACAGCTCTCCTTCCCACCCCTGCTCTTGCCCCTTTTCCTCTTCCCAGCTCACTACTCATCTACTCCTCCCAAACGGTAAGGGCTTCCATGGGCCAACAAAGCCCAGCCCATAAAGTTGAGGTAGGACCAAGCCTATCCCTGCTGCATTAAGCCTGAGCATGGCATCCCACCATAAGGAATGGGTTCTGATAAGTTAACTAATGAGGACAAAGCTTTCTGCAGGTGTATCTGCTTCGACCTTGGAGTGATGGTTACGACACTAATCCCTGACCTAACTGCATCTTTCCTAGAGTTGGACCACCTTGTGTCTGGTTTGAACAAGGCATAATACCTATTTAGGGGAAAGGTTTAGGAGGGTTTCTACAGTTTGCTTGCCTTCCCTGAGAAAGTAAAATCACTTTACAATGTGATTATTGCTGTTGCGGGAAGGGTTGCTTGTCCATCCTGACCACCCAGCCATAAAATAACCACTCAGTAAACTGTATTAATTAAACCACTGCTTGGCCCATTAGCTCTAGCTTTTTATTGGCTAACTCTTACATATTAATTTATCCCATTTCTATTAATCTGCGTATTGCCACGTGACTGTGGCTTACAGGCTAAAGTTCCAACCAGTGTCTGTTTCTGGCAGCTACATGGTGTCTCTCTCTACCTTCCTTCTCCCAGCATTCAGTCCAGTTTTTCCCCGCGTACTTAAGTTCTGCCCTATCAACAGGCCAAGGCAGTTTCTTTATTCATTAACCAATAAAAGCAACACATAGACAGAAGGACTCCCACATCACTTTACAATGTGATCATTACATAAGAATATTTGAAGTAATGTTTTTAATATTTTATATGTTATGTAATTGGAAATGAACAGTTACTGGTCTATGTTGCTGGTATGATTAAAGGGGAAACCAACTTATTTGTTACAATGAAACTCTAATGCTTTCTAATCCCAGTTAATCCTTTTGATTTAGTAGGTGCATTTGAAGGGTTTTGCAAAGTGAGACTATTTACTTTCCAAATGTACTTTCCTTCCCTGACTATGGGGAGGCCTGGATACTTGTTCTGACCTGAGCTACACAAGGACTGATTTCTTAGTCTTTTATTCCCTGTGACGAGATTTTCCTATCACCAAAATTGTTCATCTTCATATAGCACTGATGTGATAAACCCCTCCTTAAATGTGGGTACTGGGATGAAAAAAACAGACTGGGTTTCAGTTTTATGAATTATAAAATTGTGCCAGTCTTTTACAACATCAAAATGCAAACAAGACAATAAATTATTGAAGAAACTTTTCTCATATAAAATTGAAAATACATAAAGGTAGACCAGGAATACCAGGAATTACGAAAATACACAAGGAGAGAGGGGGTGGGTGGGAGATGTGCATGCATGTGTGCAAGCTGAGAATTCATGTAGTTTGGAACCGAACTGAACTTTTACAGAAGTTACAGAATCTTATTATTCTTTCAGTATAGCTATACTTCTTAAATTAAATGTGCCATTTTTACCAGCTTACTCAATTGTTACATGGTTAATATCATCTTGAGGGTACCATAGAGCATCACGGAGGCCTGGGTAGCTATAGGGCAAATGTTTGCTTTCCAACAGTAGAATTCCATTCTCACACCCAGTTTACTGAACATTTAAATTCCAGACAAAATGGTGGGCAACAGTAATGACTGGGATATGGCCATTAACTTTATGTAATTCTTTACTGAAAATCTTTTAGATCTTACTTTTTTTTTTTTGTTCTGAGGATGGAATCAAGGCCTAACACATGCTAGGCAAGTGCTCTACTGAGCTCTAACTGGTAAACATATGCTTTTTAAAAAAATCTCCTAAATGCTGTAAACAAGTCCAATGTCTGTGGTTACAGGAGTATATGTTAAATTCTGTGATTAAATAGAGAGAACACCATGACTTTGGGTAATGTTATAACTGTCAGGGAAGTTAAAGATCCATTAACTCAAAATTTTTCTTCATTTAAAAACCAGTTCAGGCTTTTGTTTTTTCTTATTTCTTATTTTCTATTGTTGGTTTTATTTTTCTTTGTCTATTCATGTGGTCAGTGGCACTGAAGAAGTCATAAGATCCAGAGCAGCCTTTGTCCTGGAGTGAATTTTGAATGAAAATGCTGTAACTGATGGTCTGCGCTATGTGGTGGGGGAACAACTTGGTTATCAATGCATAAAGAGCAGGAACTCTTCAGTCACACTGCAGGGATGCTGATTCTAACTCATACCATCTGAGTAGTACCAGACTGATTGCTTCTCTTTCCTTTCTTCACCTTTCATTTGGAAATAAAAATAATTATACTTAGCTCTCATGACCACTAGAAGAGTAAAATTAAATGAAATGATCATAGGTACTTGGTAGTGTCTGGCATAGAGCAAGTGCTCAAAGAATATTGACTAACAGAGTCAGTTGTGAGATTGTCTTCAGCCCTCAACCACAAAGGACAGGACCTAGCATGTTTTGGTCCTTAAGCAACTTTAAGGGACTTCTGCCATAGCTGTTCATTTTGGCAGGTTCCTACATAAATTGCTTTTTAATTTCATTATGTCATTAAGAGGTCTAAAGTTCCCAGATACTAAGTCCCCCAAACATAATCTCTACAGTCGCCTAAACTGTCTACCATTCTGTCACTTGAGAAAAATTCCTTTCCCTTTCCGAGACCAACACACTCTTGGTAAAATAAAGATAAGTCACTGGGGGTTTAGAAAACAACCTGGAATTTATTCATGAGAATTTAGAATACAGCCTGGAATTTATTCCAATATTCCTTGGGAGAACATGATTTGAATTCTTGATTTCATATGTGGGCAAAGAGTGCTGACTTGGGATGTGTGTGTGTGGGGGGGTGGATATGCGTGCACGTGTATGTGTATGCAAGCTGAGAATCCATGTGGTTTGGAACTCAACTGAACTTTTACAGAAGTTACAGGATCTTATTATTCTTTCAGTATAGCTATAGTTCTTAAATTAAATGTGTCATTTTTACCACCTTAGCATGGTATAAATAGAACATGCAGAGAAATGCTACAATAGAGAATAATAATAAGGTGTTTTCCATATTTAGATTAATGTTTAAACCTTATACTTGCTGATTAGTAGGAGTATTATACTGAATGTGATATTTCTCTTGTTTAATTTTCCATTTTATATATTTTTCAATAGTATTTTTTATTCTTTGAAAACATCATTCATACTTCTCATTCTTTGAAAATGTCATACATTTATATAACATTTTAAAGTTATATCTGCCTTGTCCTCCCTCCTACTTCCCTAGTGTTCTTCTCCCAATTCCAAGAAGTAATCTTAATAATTAATAACAGGTTATTAATAAATGAATCCAATTCATGTTTCCTATATGTACAGAGGTGTGTGGCCTTCCACGTGAACAATAGTAATGTAACAAAGGTCATGTCCTCAAAAAACAGTGACTCCCTCACGGCTCAGCAGCCATCCCAGTAATCACCTGTGCGTAGCTGCTCCACTGGAAGAAGGCCTCAGAACCCCTACCCCATCTGTGCTGAGAATTTGATTTCTTGATTTTGCTCAAGTCTTGGGTAGACAACCAGCGTTTCTGAGAGTTATGTGTGCAGTAGGCACAGGCATGATTGTAAACCCCTCTGAGAACACCTAGCACTCAGGCTGGGACCTGGCAAGTGAACCAGCTTTACTTGACTTTCTTCCAGCATCTCTACACTTATGTGTAATTATTTATGTTAGTCTTTTCTACGCAATCTGTCCACATGGAGATTTATTCTTTATTATATGAATGCCTGGCCCTAACTTTGTCTGTTTCTTACCAGTTTTTCTTAAATTACCCCATCTATCTTTTACCTCTAGGCTTTTATCTTTCTCTATTTCTGTATACCTTTCTTTACTTCCTACTCAGTGGCTTGCTATATAGCTGGGTGACTGGTCCTTGATATCCTCCTTTTCTTACTCTTCCTCCCACTCAGATTTCTCCCCCTTTTTATTCTCTCTGCCTGGCAGCTCTGCCTATCCTTTCTCCTCCTTCCAATGGCCATTTGGCTCTCTATTAGACCAATCAGGTGTTTTAGACAGGCAAAGTAACACAGCTTCACAGAGTTGAACAAATACAACATTAAAGAAGGCAATACATCTTTGCATCATTAAACAGATGTTCCACAGCATAAACAAATATAACCCATCTTAAATTAAGACTCTACAACAGTTCCCAACTTCTTGAAGCTTGAGCCTGGAAAATGACACAGGATGATCCCAGCTGATCGCACATGAAGCAGAGATGTAAGAAGGAAGGCCAATAATGATATCTCTAAAGGAGAGGAGCCCCAGAGAATAGTTAATCCATAATTTAAGACTTTAGAGATAATAGTGGTGGACATTTGCAAGTTAATACATCCAGCTTTATCTACAAGAGAGAAAGAACAGGGTGGGAAGAGATAAAAATGTATTTTTTTGGTGTGTGGTACTTTGCCTTATATTTTTCAAATGGACAAATTTTATACTTTTCATAATTAATTTATTTTAAATGGGTATTTTTGAGACATAGTTTCATGTTTCCCAGGCTGGCTGTAAACTTGCTATGTGAACAAGAATGATATTGGACTTCTGATTCCCTTGCCTCTACCTCCTCAGTGCTGGAATTATAGGCATTCACTACCATTCCTAATTTTTACAATGTTAGTGGCTAAACATGGGACTTCCTAAAACCTTGAGAAGCATACAACCAGCTGGGTTCCAGCTCCAATTTCAGCTTTTGTATTTAGAATAAATTAAACTTTATTGAAGAGTGCTGTAATTTCATTTCTACTGCTGACAAAAAAAAGTGTGCCAATAGAGAGAAAGGGTTTAGTTGGATCACAATTCCAGGTGACAGAACATCATTGTCGGGACGGAAGTCAAGGTAGCGACAGTCACATCACATCCACAGTCAAGAGCAGAGAGATGCATGCATGCATATTAACTGCCTAGGTAGCTTTGTCTGTTCATAAACAATTCAGAGATAAAACTGGAAATGGAGCTCCCCTTATTAGGCTGTGTCTGCTCCTATTGATTCACTTATTAGAACAGTTGCCCTCCCAGATTTGCCCACAAACCAATCAAAACCATCACCTACAGTAAACAGAATGATGCCAAATTAGAGTATATTCCTTCAAAAGAACATAATAAAAATTTAATGTGTGTATTCACTAATAACAGCGAGAATAAAACAAAGACAAATTTCATCCCACAAGATTTTTTATATTCTGCACTCCAGAAAAGCCAAGGGACCACTAGTCAGAGTACCACGACTTAGGCATGTGCAAGCAGCATTTTCAAGGGAGGCATATTTTTAAAAGAGCTTATATCAAGGTTTCCAGATGGAGTGAATCAGCAAACCCATACATGGAGAGGTTGCCCAGGAGGAATGGACTTTCCAGCATCCACTAGTACAGGGTATTTGAGAAAGTTCCCAGAGGAAAAGTTAGTGCTTCGTTCATCTGGTGGAAGAGAGGGGAAGAGCCAAAGAGGCTTTACCAATGCTTGCTTTAATAAAGAAATTGGATCCAGAGGATGAACAGAAAGAGTGGGCCAGAGAAAATGTCATGAAATGTTCACAATGAGGTTACCTTCAGGATACGAAAGAAGACTCTCATCCCAAAGAAAAAATGAGAGCTGGCAACCATGAAGGTACACCTAGAGAAAGGTATCTCCATGCAGCTCTCAGTAGTGTAGTTAGCTAAGGACACACAGTGTCCCTGTTTTCAAGATCTGACCCAGAATTAGGCATGCAGTCACACATTGCTCAATGTGGTGGTCCTTTAGTCACTTGTTGATAGGGGGGGTAGTTACCTCTAAATGGGTGGTTGGATGGTGACATACTCAGATTCCTTGCTGAAAAGGGAAAGGAACTTATAGAATCTGCCCTTACTTGCTCTGAGACTCTCAGCATGTGCTTACTTCTTCCTTCCTCCCTTCCTTTTATATAGCAGACCTATTTCTTGGCCTGAAGGTTTTCCTTGTATAATTCCCTCTCTTCTCTGGTTTCTCAGGAGTTGCCTCCCAATAAAAATCTGGATCTTCCAAGTGTGCCATGGTATTCTGTCTTTTCCTTGGAGTAGTGTTATGCCTTTATTTTTCTATTTAGAAATGCAAATGATGCAGTACAACAGAGGACGGTGAAAGAGCATGGATGAAACAAGGGACAATTTGATCACATGATATCTGCCTGGGTTATCAAGAAATGTATTTATAAATATTAAACAACATATATGACAATGGGAATTTGCAAATAAATACTGCTTGATAATAGGGTCCAGACAAGACAGAGATGCAGGCGTGGCTGGCTGGTGAGATGGGGAAAAATCAGTTCATAGTGACCCAGGGATACATTAGAATAATTGTTTTATGCATCAAACAGAGAGCATGTTTTCCAGAATCAGAGAATCTGGAGAGTTCAGCAGCAGTAAACCTTTCATTAGAAGCCAGATTGCTCACAGCTGTCGTGCCAGCACCGAGGCAGGAAGATTGCCACGAGTTTGAGGTCAGCCTGGAATGCATAGCAAGACCAGTTCTCCAAGAAAAATAAATAAATCATATCAACTTGTTTATTAAAATTCAAATGAATTAAGTTTATATTCATTTAAAACCATGATAGTTAATAATTTATCTACATTAAGGGTGTAAAGGAGTGGAAAGAAAGTCTGCTGAACTGCTATTTATGCTGTATTCTTGAGCTGTGTGTGTTATATGGAGGTTCTCGGTAAGCCTGAGGAATATAAAAGTAATGAAATGAGTAAATAACTAGAAATTATGGAATTATATCATAACCTACATATTAGTAATCTTCGAGAAACAAAATACTAAAATGGGTAAATCATGGAATTATAGATCATAATGTACCATGAACTATATTAGTAAGCCATGAACTATTAGTAAGTCCTAAATATGAAGTAATAAAATGCATAACAAATGTAGCAAATCTGGAGTTTAGGGAAGCAGTGCTTAGAAAGAGCAGTAGAAGCCCACTCCCAGCGTCTTTAGTTTTCAAAAGTCTGTGCTTACGCTTTTCAGCAGCACCATCATGGAGAAGACTGTCCATCAACTGCATTCACTTAGACCTTTTTAATGTGCATTAAACCAGGTGCAATAAATTTAGCAGATAGTATTCAGATAGTATGTATATTATGTTTTTATAATTTTTGTGTGAATTATGACAGTTGATTTTATTAACATCTTTAAATACTTAAATGTCAAGGTCATTTTACAAGCACTAAACCTGTCCTTTCTGATAGTTTAGACATTTTTGGTTTGATCTGGTTAAAAAGAAGGTCTAGGTTGGTCCCATGTAGGATCCCTAGCTATTGGTGTTGTCTGTGAGCTCCCATGAGCTCCACTCAACTGTCTTTGTGGGTTTCCCTGTCATGATCTTGACTCCGCCCCCTTGCTCATATAATCCCTCTTCCCTCTCTTCAGGGACCTCCTGGAGCTCAGGCCCTTGCTTGGCTGTGAATCTCTGCATTGCTCCCATCAATGAAAATTCTATGATGATAATTAGAGTAGTCACCAATCTGATTACAGTAGATGTCCTGTTGAGACACCTCCACTATTGCTAGGAGTCTTAGCCAGGGTCATCCTTAAGCATTCCTGGGAGTTTCCCTGGCACTGGGTTTCTCCCTAAGTCCATAATGTCATCTTTTATCAAGATATCTTTTTCATTGCTCTGCCTCTCTGCCCTCCCAATTCAACCATTCTGATCCCCATGTTCCTACCTCCCATCCTCTACCCTTTACACTCCTTCTCCCACTCTGTGCCACCCCCAGTTATTTCAAGAGATCTCATCTATTTCTCCTTTTGTGGGTGATCCAAGTGTCCCTCTTAGCATCCTCATTGTTACCTAGCTTCTCTAGCACTGTGGATTATAGCCTGGTTATCTAATAATCCACTTATAAGTGAGTACATGCTGTTTTGTCTTACTGGGCCTGGATTATCTCACTCAGGATGATTTTTTTTCTAGTTCCATCCATTAAATTTTTTTTAATCATTCACCATAGGTAGGCTACAAAGCAGCATATTTTAAATGAAAATTTAATTATTTGAGATTTTCATACATTAAACAATGAAATATTATAATATCCACTCTCACTTCACCACTAAAACGTCCCTGTAAACCCCCAACACATCATCTACTCAATGTCTTCTCACCTTCTTCTTTTCCTTCCTTCACTTTTGCTTGTTTTTTTCAATAATTAAGTTTAGTTAGTGCTTTTTAAAGTAAGACCATCCACTGGATCTGGACAACCCAGTAGCTACCCAGTCAGCGAATGAAGATTCTATCTTCTCTTCATGCTTGCATGTCTATTTTGGGAACCTTCTAGCCCTTTCGGAGAGCAAAGCAGGACGATAGACAGTAAAATGGTCAAAATGATTTTTAATCTTAAAATGTGAATTACACAATGAAATATAAAGAAATCATTAACCAAGTCCACCTTTTCACATTTAATGGTTGTATGATCACCTAGGGAAGCTTTCAGAACAGGGAAATTAGGCAGTTAGCAAAAGAACAAGTGTATCAGTACTTCAACAGATTCTTCCAGAGAAAGCGTTGAGAATTCAAGAGTCCTTTGTAACTTTCTATCGCATTATTTTAAGGGCTTAACTTTAAATTATTAAATATTAGAAGCATTTTAATGTGTTAATTATCTGTTGAAATGTACTTAACTAAGCCATGCAATGATTGGATATTTTAATATGTACAAAAATACCCTATGACATTCCAGCCAAGGCACTAGATACAACAGAAGATGCCCGTTCTGCCCGGCGGTCTCGGAACTGCCACATTCTGCAGCAATTTGGCTCCTCACTGATTTTCCAAATGCAAAATAAACAAAATCTTGCAAAAAGATGACCAAATACTTGAAAAAAAAGGATTTTTGTGAGGAAGATATTTGACAGGGCCACTGAAGTGATGAGACTCCTGTCACTACCTACACATTAGAGAGAGTGCAAGTAGACAGCTGTTCCTGTAAGCAGTTGCTATGAGAGTCCTGACAGGTGGACACATGTTCTCTCCAGCTGTTGCTATGAAATCCCGACACCACTTGCACAGGAGTGAGCTCCCAGGTACACAGCTGTTCTCTCCAGCTGTTATTATGGAACTCCTGACACCACCTACCCAGGAGTGAGGGTGCAAGTGAACACTTGTTCTCTTCAATTGTTACTGAATTAAGCTTCCATTCTTTCAGGGAGGTACGGGTCACTGGAAAGTGATGAGAACTTTTTATTGTCCATAAGTCAAGCAGTGTGCCAAAAAGACCAGGATTTTATCCCGAATTGACATAAGAGTAGGATTTCCCCTGAAATTTTTAAATTTTTGGTAGATAAATAAAGTAATATTATCTATCTAATATTATCCATTATAATCCATTCACAATGTGTTTTTGGTTAGTTTTATAAGTGGTGTGTGAGAGAGAGAATGTGTGTAGTAGCATTGGGTTTTTGTTTTTCTCTGTTTTTATTATATTATTTTATGTACATGAGTGTTTTACCTGCATTTATCTCCACACCATGTATATCCCTGGTGTCTGTGGAAGTTAGAAGGCATTTGTATTCCATGGAGCTGAAGCTACAGACTATAGTGAGCCACCATATATATGTTGGGAATCAAATTCAGGTCTTCCATAAGATCACTGAACAATCTCTCCAGACCCTGGATCATTATTTTAATATACCTCTCCAATATTTATTTTCTGTAATCTATTGCTATATTTGGTATATTTATATTTATTTATTATTTTATATATTATATTTATTTTTACTTGGTGTATATTATATTTATCAGCACTGAATCTTAAACTTTTTCTGTTCTCCTTCTCTCTGTTCTCAGAACATTAAACATGCTAGGAAAACACTCTATCAGTTAGATACATCACAAGCCCTGAATATCATTTAAGTATTTATTATCATTTTGTTATTTGCATCTGTGTGTGTTGGGAGGGTGGGTCGTAGCATGTGCACATGAATACAATGCCCACAGAAGTCAAGAGAGACTCTAGAAGCACTGGGAGTGGAATTAGGAGGTTGTAAACTATATGCACTACATGCTTAAAACCAAACTAAGGTCCTTTACAAGATGATTACATGTTTTTTAAACTTATATTTCTTTTAATTGTTGAGATTATCAACGTAATTACATCTTTCCCTCCCTCTGAATTCTCCCATATACTCTCCTTGTTCACTTTTGAAATCACAGCCTCTGTTGTATTGTTGATTATATATGGAGACTTTTCTCTGTCTCTCTCAATCCCACTGGACCAGTTTCTCTCCACCTTCCAGTCCCCATAGACAGTTATGAAATAATCACTCAGAGGCTAATATATTAAATATAATTATTTGGTTGATGATTTGGGCTTCTTACTGGCTAGTTCTACAAATAAATGAACCCATTTCTATTGATCTGTGTATCACCACATAGCCATGGTGTTACTTCTGTTTTTTTTTTTTTTTTTTTTTTTTTTTTTTTGTAGCTACATGGCATTTCCCTTGACGTTGCTGTTTTCCTTCATGTATTTAGTTTGGTTTTTCTGTATTGATATTCTGCCCCGTTGAAGGCCAAAGCAACTTTATTCATAAACCAATAAAAGTAACACATATTTGTAGCATACAGAAAGACATCCCACATCATCTCCCCATTTCTGTCTTATTAAAAAGGAAGACATTGCAAAATTACATATAACAAAATGGTTATTGAGCAAGAATTACAGTTACAACATATAGTCAATTTGTATTTTACAAAATTAAAAAAATACTCTATAACCTATCCTCTCTTGGTGAGTCTATATTTAATTTATTTTTATCATAACTAGGGAAAATGTAACTATAACCATCTGTCTTCAACTCTTCAAAGACCGCAGAAGAATATAATATTACCTAAGTAAACAGGAAGTGCATTGTAAGTAACTTCCAAAACTCTAGAATTGGACAAGAGACATTTCACTGCTTGAACAGTCACCCAAAGTTTCTTTTGTAATATTGGGGGATCTATCGTCAGCCTACAAGACCAGAGCATCTTACAGACATTTTAGTGAAGCAAGACATTTGAAGATCTGTTCTGCCTGTACTGGCAAAGATTGTTAGTTGATTTCCTTTGTGTCCTGAAGAATTTCTGGCAGTTTCCTCTGTGAAGCAGGAATCCTGGAGGACCATCCCATCTTATCTTTCAAGTTTAGCAGTCACTGTCCTGAGGGTCCCATATGTCCAGTTTAACAGCATACCATCAAGCAATCCAGGTAAGAGCAGTTTCTTGCTCAATTGCCTAGCCTGTCACACTGAAGGCAAACTTCAAATGAGTTTCTTTGACACCCATCATTCTCTCTGATGTTATTGCTACTACCAAGAACAGATTTGTTTCATTATCAGGAAAAGTTAAAGTTTTTAAAACATTTTAAATGCATATTCTGTAGGTCTTTGAAGTGTTGAAGATTGTCTATTAAACTGAAATATATCTCTATATCTAGAAAACCTAGGTAACATTACTAAAAGTTTGATTATTATAGATGACTGTATATTAATCAGTATTTCTCAATTATAGATTACATTTTAAATGAGCTGAATAAACATAATCCTTAAACAAGAGTATATATTATATAGATATATAATATATATACAGTGTAGCAAAATTGACCTTAAATTTGTATCAATAGACCAAAATCCAAACTAATATAAAGTATTTATTTCTGTATCATATCCCCTTTTTTCTTTGGAAAGAGATTGAATGTGATTATCTACCATTTATAATCAACCCTATTTAAATTAAAACAAACATTTATAAGCAATATTTGAAAATGTGAGCATAGTTCTCTAGATAACTTCCTGCTGTTTGTTGAGTGAAGTATATTTGGGGTTCATAGAGACCTTTCAGGGGTTCTTGCTCTAACAAAGCACATTAGCCTGGAAGGAGTCTACAGGTTCTCATCTTTTGTGGAAACAAAAGCATACCTCTTTTCCAAAGTAATATATTCTTAACTCAAATTTTGAAGTCAAGATACATTTAAAACATGTATGCTGATTTAGTTTAGCAGCCCCCAGAATCAAATGTCTTTCTGCAGTTAAAAAATTTAAAGAAAACACAATAATACACATAATCTAGACTCTTTGTATATATTCCATCTTTACATGGATTTTTCTATTATTTTCTAATATTTATTTTATTATCACTAGTCTTTTAATCTCTGACTGTCTGTACTCTTTCATCTCTCTCTCTCTCCTAAGCCTATGCACATTTATCAAACATACTATGCTCTGTTTAGAAGCTTTCTTGTCTGAATATGTCCTTATTGTATATTTGAAATCCTTTTTTGACTAGGAGTATTTTGTAAAATGGTAAACTGCTGCATGATTGTGGCAGCCCTGGATTCTGGCTCCCACCTCCTCAATCATCCAGCACAATGGAGGCACATTCAGTGGCAGCTCTGGCACCCCCCCAGGTGGGAGCTTCTGTGGTCACCGCCTCAACTCTGGGAAGCAGTGTGTAGAACATAAACTTTGTTTTTGTTTGTTTGTTTGTTTTTTGGTCTCAATATAAGTTAAATTTGCCATGTAGCACTCTGTGTACTGTGGTGGGAATCCTCCATGCTCTCCTGCCTGTGCATGCCTAGCAAACCTGATCCAGCCACTTGCCTAGGTGGGCCTTTGTCTTAGACCCAAATGTTCAGATGCCAGATGTAAATGGAGACTTTTCCCTCTTTTCCCAGTCCCCTGGACCAGTCCCCACAGTTGCTTATGAAATAATCACTCAGAGGCTAATATATTAAATATAATTATTTGGTTGATGGTTTAGGCTTCTTAATGGCTAGCTCTACCTATTAATGAACCCATTTCTACTGATCTGCATATTGCTGCATAGTCATGGTGTTAGCTGTGTTCTGGCATCTCTCCCCTTAGACTGCTGCTGCTGGAATTTCTCTTCTTGGGTGGCTACATGATTCTGGCTTCTACCTTGACTCTACCTTCTTTCTCCCTGTGTTCAGTTGGCTTTCCTCCATAGCTATGTTTTTCCCTGCTGTAGCCCAAAGCAGGTTTATTCATCAACCAATAAAAGGAACACATATATGCAGTGTAGAGAAAGTCATTCCACATCAGTTATTATACACACATACATGCACGTACACACACATATTCCTTAATATATAAATTTTATTTGCTCAGTCAGCATAATGTTGCATTTATGTATATTCTTGTGAATGATCAATTGCTGTGTTCTTTCTTAGGGAGAAACTCTTAGTCTCTTAGAATTGCTAGAAGCTACACAATAAAGTCTCACCAACATAACTACTTAGACACAAGATGAACAAGGACAGTGACAATAGCTATGCCAGTGTGCACAGAGGAAATCACAGGAGGCTTCATGCTGTACAAAGAACTATAGTGCATGCTTCAAGCTCTTAACAACTAAGTTGTTCTTTTAGATCCCCGACCATTATTCATTTTAGGCATTTTGGAATTCTGAATGTTGGACAGCTTTGTCACACTTATTTAAAATAGTTCAAAAATAATTATTTCATTACATGTAAATTATTTTAATAACTATGAAAATAAGTGATTTGTAAATGATAAGGAAATAAAAAGTTTATTAGTTAATGTTAACTAAAAATAGCTTATTCTTCCTAAAAAAAAAAAAAATGGGTCAGATCTGACCGGAGTAATTTTTTTTTTTTTTTTTTTTGTCTTGAAACAGAATTTCTCTGGGTAGCTTTGGTGCCTGTCCTGGAACTCACTCTGTAGAGCAGGCTGGCTTTGAACTCACAGAGATCCATTTCCCTCTGCCTCCCGAGTGCTGGGATTAAAGGCATGTACCACCATTGCCCGGATGTAGTACTTTCTTTTATCTCTTGTCTAAACACAAAACTTCTAAACTGGGTTCTTTCATAACCCACTAGACTGATCCCACCCTGTTCCAAGTGTCAACAGCTCATTTGTCCCAGCTAGTGACCTAAACTTCACAGGAGGTTCTGGCTGTACTGTGACTATAATGGGGGTTGTATCGTAGCACCCTCCACAATTAAACGCTGTGTTGACATTTCAGCACCATCAGCCCTGTAGCCACAGAATGCATACATTTTTATGGTTCTCATGGTAGCTCTCTGGTCCTCAGGCAGAGGGCTGTAGTTGACAGATTGATGTTTTGCTCTGGAAGCATTCCAGAGTGCTAAGGAAAACCTGCTCCACACCACAGTCCCCACAGCTATCCTTACAACCATTGTGATCAATGCAGCTGCCACTTGGGCTCTCAAGGCTCGTGCTTTAGTTGGCACTCCATCACAGGGCACCACAGGTGACAGAGTGATTGACTATTATGTCACCTCATACCATGGGTTCTCGGCTTCCCCTTTCTCATTGCAAAGCAGCCTAGCACTGCTGTCAGCCCCAGAATGAGGCCAAAGCAATCCCACATAGCCACATGTAGGCATCCTTCTTTGGACCATTTCACGGTGGAAGTCTTACAGTATTCTCAACAGGAAAAGCTTAATGTAAGGAATTCTAAATGGCAAAAATGAAACAGAAAGTTTTCTCCAGTGCTTTGAGACCAGTATTGGCAATAGAGTGAAACTTTGTCTCGCAAGCATTGGGTGTAAATAATCCCCACATTTTAATTAGGGAAGTAGAACAACAGATATCGTTTGTGCTGCATAGACTTGTTTAGAAACATTATGATTGTATTCAGGTCTTTAGGTGTAATTAATGGTTTCTGTATTCAGCTTATCTTATTTTTGTCCACTTTGTTTTAAAACCAGATTCTATATAGAAAATGATTTTTTAAAGCCACCTTCAAATTTATGCCATTTCTTTATGTGACTTGTCATTATTTGTGATACAAGTTCTTGACAGCTGTGCCTGAGTGGGTTGAAAATACACTGATTGTTGTTCCCTGTCACTATTAGAGTTCTTGTTTTGAAGATTGTGTCAACACAGTAACCTGGCATTATTGGTTTTGTTGTTGAATTTTCATGCCTTGCTAAACACTTTGCCCATCACCGTCACAATTTTCTAAATAAAATTCAATACAATCTCTCATCTATAAACTTGAAGACAAGATATCTCAAGACCTTGTCCTTATTTCTTTTCATTCCCAGGAAGAGAAATAAATAGGTTTGTGTTTGATGGCTGCACAGTATGTCTGGATTGAGCTCCGTAGTCTGCTGGGTCAGAGCCATCCATAATGATCACATAGTGATGGCCTCTCAGTTGAGCTCAGGCTTTCGGTTAGTCAACATTCTATTATAGTTGCAGATGGCCAACAAATGTAAACCCACCTTGCAATGTGTACACAAGCCTCTTTTCATGGAATACACGTGAGCCTAGAAAATTCACAGATTTGCATATTGGGATGGTAATCTCAAGGAGTTAAAGTACTTTTCACAAATATCACTTTAAGGTATATTGTTTTTCATTTTGAAATGTAATAAAATTTATCTTCATGTATCATAAAATGATCTTAAATGAGCAGTCCGATATCTTTTTTTCACTATGGGCTTTCAGATTGTCTGCTTGTTTGTAAGGTAAATGTGTCACAGCCATGATTCTGGTTTTCAGCACAGAAGTACATTCTACATGTGGGGAGAGCTCACTGTCAAATGGGCAGTGACCTGGTACTGAGCCTTGGAGCGTTCCATCCCCTTGCCCACTCCCCATTTCTATCAGAAGCAGCTCCTATGGCAGACATTAATCCAGCCATTATGACTATACTTCAAAACATCTGCGGAAAGGCATCTGTATGACATATCAACAAAACTAACAACAAACACATACTAAGGCCCACGGTGTGTGAGATTTCCTTGGGAAAAAACGTGAATAGTAAACTGCCCTGATTTCAGATGCAGAATCTTACTCTGAGTGGGTCTTCCATTCAATGAAGGCAAAGTAATTTCTGGGATAATCTATTGAGGAGAAACCCCATGTTTTTCACTCATATCAATCAGCACATACCATACTGGCACAAATGATGTTTTCAGGTGATCACCGCTGTTCCTTCAGTTTAGGTTTTCTGATGAGTCTAGAATTTTTAAGTACTTTGTGTTGTCTTCTGTCAAAGGATAATCTTTTTTTTTGGATTTTTCGAGACAGGGTTTCTCCGTAGCTTTTGGTTCCTGTCCTGGAACTAGCTCTCGTAGACCAGGCTGGACTCGAACTCACAGAGATCTGCCTGCCTCTGCCTCCTGATTGCTGGGATTAAAGGTGTGCGCCATCACCGCCCGGCAAAGGATAATCTTTTGTGGAAAGTAAATTTAGGCAAAGCAGAACAGAATTTATTTAAAATCTACTATATTGGAACATAAAATACTTAAGGTGAATTTAGAGTAATACACAATAGCAAAGGGGGGGGAAGTTAAACACTCCTATACTCTTAATAAAAAGCAGACACCTCACCCATAATTTGTAGCAAAATCTATTTTATTCATATGGGTGATGCAAATATAAGAATCTTGTGTTATTTTCTAATATATATTTTATTATTTTTAATATAATCTCTGTGTGTGTATGTGTGTGTGTGTATGTATGTATGTAGGTGTGTGCTCATAAATTCAGACACCTGAAGAAGTCAAAGGTGTCAGATGTCCTAGAAACAGTGCACCTAACCTCTAAGTCATTTCTCCAGTCCCTTCTGGAGTATTAGTAAAGATAATTCGCATATCATTTTAAATCAGGGCCTCTAACCAGAGAGTGCTAAGATCCTGGAAGATGGCTCTTTCCCTGATGCTCTGAGACACTGAAATATATTTATTGCTGTCATTGTATTTTTAGTTTTTCCTTTTATCTATTTTGAAAATGGGTAATTTTATGCAGATCTGTGAAGAATGGAATCCTTACCTCAAAAGTATTTTGTTCAAGAATAAATTACAAAACTTTTTAGTTTGTTACTAAGGTTAAAAGATACTTGCTTTTTAATGATATTTTAAATATACAATTCATACATGAAAAAAAATATCAGTGTGGTAACCATGTGGTTGTTAAGTTTAGTGTGGCTGAGGCATCAGCAAGTGAGCTTTGGGTTCATGTCTAGCTTGGGCTACACAGTAATTCCAAGACAGCCTGAACTATATAATAAATCCATGAATAAGTTATTTTTAAAGAATACTGCCAGGATGTGTTCTTTGACAGAAACTAAAATTAAAGCTGAACCACACAGCCATGCCTTTGTATTTATGGTGTAAGAAGCAACTGGAAGGCTCTTTGAACAGGAAATTATGAATCCCACAAGGAAAGGACTGGGGTGGCCAGGCACCAGAGCACAGCCTTCTTAGTAGACTGGTGATAGAGGGTTTTGCTGTAGTAAAGCCTCAAGCTGAAATCTGCTGTGTTTAAGAGCAGCCAACCACATGTTGTGTGATGTTATTTATAAATAACAAATGTCTACTCACACCAGATAGCTAACCAATGTCATTCCAATATACAGTCACAAATAAAGTTCAACTGTTTTAACCAATACGTTTTATTTGGGCTACTTACAGGAATATGGGTATAATACTTACAGAAGTAGACATAACTTAAAGACAGCTGCAGTACCAAAGCCCACCCTAGCATGTGTGAGAGCTAAAGAGCCTGGTCACCTCCACAAGTTGGAGACTGTCATTTCATGGTAGTTCAGCTGATTGGTTTGAGGCCCTTCCAGTCAGTTCAGCAGGCCTGTGAGTGTTTCACATCAGTCCTTACCACTTATGTGTGATTAGGGAAACAGGGGCCTAGTAAATCTGGTTGGTTTCAGGGATTTCCTGTATCTTTGAGCTGTTTAATTATAAACTAACAAGATTCCCTGAAGGTTCAATGTTTCATTTCCCCTTGGAACATCTTGCAGTTTTACCTCCTAAGCATCCTGTGTCTTAGCAAGTTTCCCTCCTGGTAGAAGGTTTTAACCTAAGAGGAAGTTTCTATACAACACCATAGCAGTCAGCAGGGTGTCAGGTAGGGCACATATGACAGATAACTGGCTGGAATGAAGCAAAAGTGAGTACGGATTGAGGTATAGAATGAGTAGTTGTGGAGATGAGTAAAGACCAGAGCACAACCATGCAGAATGAGAAGTCTTCTTTAGATGTAAAACAAATAAGAAACTAATGAGTTTTAAGTAGGACAATTATAAAACATAACTGGTTTTTAAATTATTTTTCTGGAAGTTCAATGAATGAAAGAGGGCTTTGGAGACAAAGTAGGAAGCAAGATGAAAAAGCAATATGGTGGGTAGGAGGCCCAAGTGATTTAGGCTGAGGTAGCAATGGTGGTTTTCAGAGATGGATCCAGTTTAGATGGACTTTGCAGCTTGAATCAACAGAGTATACTATTGTGAAGGCCACACAAAATTAAGAAAGGGAAACTGCTCACTAAGTCCGGGGAGACTTTAAATAAGGGCTTAGACTCATCCTTGTCACACAGAGATGTTTCTAGGAGCAGCAAGAGAGCATGGAAGCCATGAAACTCAGAACAACCTGAGTTGGATGTGAAGTTTTTACTTGCGTGGTACTCAAAGCCAAGGAATGAACCAAAGCTTCTTTGGAATAAAATAAAGAAAAAAGAGGATAAATCTTGGGGATTTCTAAATTTTAGTAGTTCAGCAGTGAACTATAATTTTATAAAAGATATCAGAAAAAAAAAGCAGCTCTTCAAAAGGAGTGTACCAAGGACTTAGAATTCCAGGAGCCTTTGAGGATAAAAGAATAAAGGAAGAGTGAAGAGGGTTGTTCGGGTTTGTTTGGTTATGACCCTCATGGAATTAAGGATATGCTGAAACGAACCTGTGTGTGTCTGCAAGGGCATTTCCAGAAAGCACTGACATGTGGGGTAGTGATGGACAGGGTGAGAGAAAGAGCCAGTCACATGTGGGCAGGGCATCATTCAGTGAGTGGCAGTTTGTGTAGGAGGGGACTGGAGGAAGATGGAGGAAGGAAAATTAGGTGTGCCCTTCTGAGGGAACAGTGTGTGGGTGTTGTTATTGTGCACTGACATCAGACTGCAGTTCCTTCAGCTTTTCAAAGAGCACTCATTACTAACGTCTTTCCCTCGAGGGTTTCCATGCCTCCAGAGCCAGGTGAAGACTGCTAAAGCCCCGAGACCTCTTCCAGAGGGTAAGGGTATTCTGCGCTCTTCCTGTCTTCAAACAGCCATTATAAAGCCCACATTGTAGTAAAGGATCCCACATCATCTTGGCTCTGTTCCTCAAAGAACCCTGCGTGATTTGATAGTGTTATGAAGACAGCATTCATGTGGGGAAAGATGGAGTTCACTGGCAACTTTGGATGTCACACTTTCTATGGGATCTTGCGAATGGGACTGATTTGAATACTTAGTGGGAAATGGGAGAGGGGTGATTGTGAATGGCTTCAGATCTATAATCTCAGAAGGGCTATGCTCAAGAAATCTGAAGAAGAGGGTTTTTAATTTTTTAATTTTGTTTTTAATTAAAATATATCATTTCTCCCCTCTATTTCTTCCAACTTTTTACATCTCCCCCCATGCTTTCTCAAATTCATATTCGATTTTCAATCCCTGTTAAATGTTTGTGTGTGTAAATACAGAATACATAACTAAAACATATTTGGTATTTCTTATATATGTATGATTTTGGAACTGACTACTTGGTATTAAATAACCATTAGGTGCTCATCCTAGAAAACACGAATTATCGGTCTCTTTCTCTCTTTCTCTCCTCTCTCTCTCTCTCTCTTTCTCTCTCTCTCTATCTCTCTCTCTTTCTCTCTCTCTCAGCAGTCACTAATTGCCTATTGCTCCTAACCACAGGGTGGGATTCCATGAGATTTCACTTAACCCCACCGGTATTCTGACCGGTATTGTTCTCCTTCAGGTCTTGTTTAGGTAGCCTTATGACTGAGATTTCATAACAGCTTTCCTGTCATATCAAAAAGACAAAATCTCACAGAAGATGCCTTGACTATCTGGCTCTTACAGTAATTTTGATTCCTCATCTACTGTTTTTCAAGCCTTCAGTGTAAGAATTATTGTTGTAGATATACCAACTGGGGCCAGGCAATCAGTTGTTCTTTGTATTTTGACTAGTTGTTGTTTTTGTGTCTATTTATCCATCTATTGTGAAAAAAATCTCCTCATATGAGAACTTAGAGCTATATTTATGTTGGGCATGAGGATGAGCATTTATAATGCATTTGAAGATTATACTGGCTTAGGAAAGTAACAGTCATAGGTTCTCCTCTAAGGTCCATGACTTCACTAGCTCTCCCTACTCCTAAGTTCAAGTTCCCATTTTTCCTCCTCTGACTTCATATCACCTCTCTCCTGATATTACTCTGTCTAGTGTTCCTCCTTCTGTTTTCTGGCTTCTGCAGTTATTCTAGGCTATATAATCATATCAGAAGATGTGGAACAAGGAACTACAAATGATAGAGTACATACAACATTTGTTTCCCTGAGCCTTGATTATCTCACTCAAGGGTATTATGTATTCTTCATGGTATGTGTTAAGAGTGTGCATAAAGTTTCATGGGAATACTCAAAAGAAAAGCTACTAGCACCCGAAACCTAGGATCACATTCAAATCATCTGGGAAGATTTCAAATGCTGATGCTCAGGGTAATCCTGGGACAATTAATCAAATGTACAGGAGTGAGACTTTGATTGTTGGTATTTTTTTAAGTCCTACATTCACTAACTAACACTAATTAGTACTGAGAAGCCCTGAGCTAGCCCAGAATGGTTCTCCAGTTTAAGAGTATGTTAGTTTTGCTATACTCATAGATTGGTGCCTAGGCTAACCATCATCAGAGAGGTTTCCTCTGGCAACTGATGAGAGCAGAAGCAAAGACACATAGTCAAACATTAGACGATAAGAGAGCCCAAACTGGAGATCTCCATTGGTTCCTTCTCCTCAGAGCTCTGGAAAATCCCTAGAAGAGAAGAAAGATTGTATGACCCAGAGGGGTTGAAGACATCATAAGAACATGGTCCACAGACTCAACTAAGAAAGGCTCATTGGGGATCACAGAGACTGAAATGACAATCACGGAGCCTACAAGGGTCTACATTATGTCCTCTGCATATATGCTATGATTGTTAGATTGATGTTTTGTGGTACTCCTAAGAGTGGGGCTGGGGTGTTTCTGACTCTTTTGCCTACTCTCAATATCCTTTTGCTCCTCCTTGATTGCCTCACCTAACCCTGATATGAATGTTTGTGCCTAGTCTTATTGTATCTTCTTATTCCATGTTCATTTCATATCCCTGGAAGGTCTGCTCTTTTCTGAAGGGAAACTGGGGAGGAATGGATTTGGGGAAAAGGAAGATAGGGGTGGGGGTGACTGGGAAAAGTAGAGGGAGGGGAAACTGTGGTTGGGGTATAGTGTATGAGAAAAGAAGGAAATATAAAAAGAAGAAGGAAAAGAAGAAGGAGAAGGAGGAGAAGAAGAAGATATAAGAATCATCTTCCAAAGTAATTGCTAATTCCAGTTTTGATGTGCAGGTATCATACTGAGCCTCACTAAACTAGGAGAACAAATGAAGTCCACAAGTAGGTGAATAGAAAGCCCAAAGGCTATATAGAAAGATGCACTTTTAACAGTCTAATGCTCACATCATCTCCCATTGAAGGGAACATGAAGCTAGGAGTGGAATTGACCTAACCGGGAAGGCAGACCTCCACCTTCTTTCTAACACCTGTCTGCTACTCAGATTATCAGGGGAGGCTAACAAAAAGGTGGGATCCCGAAAGAAGAGATCTTCTATTGTGAACATTAAATATGCTATGAAGATATAACAAAATATGAGAGAGTATCCTTTAAAGGCTTAAGGCAGAAATTTGCAAAGGGAAAGAGTCAAGTGTTTATGTAATTTACAGCAAGTAACCTACATAGAAACTCCCGTCCAGCTGTCATTTAATGGCAATTTTCTCGTATTAGGCAGTAGGTTAGAAGCTTTTTGTTTGGAGTCATCCACGCAAAATTTGAGAGCTGGTTTCCCTGCCAATGCAAAGATGGCAGTAGTGGGTAGAATTACTGCTATTGAGCCACTTCAAAGGCTGTTTGTGGTAGCTATGTATCTAATTGCTTTTGCGTTGACATAATCAATGCCTTCGTGGCAGCTGATAATTGTGGCATCTGGTCGCCTTTTTTCTTCAGAGTAAATGAGCTGGCAGGGCTGGCAAATCGAACAGCTGTTGACAATTGCTTTGGTAAAACCTTTTGGGAAGGCCACACTACATGTCTTTATCTTAGGGGTACCTAGAAGCTGAAGAACAGCTTAGAAAGGTATTGTGTATACAGAGGGGTTCTTTTGGGGTAGTAAATGCTCTGAAGCCAAATTATAAAATGTAAAATGTAAAGAAGTCCTTCCGTGTACCTTGACACAAAAACAAAAAAGTTAACAATCTTTTAATTCTTTGGTTTTGGCTCTTGTTTTGTGTGTTTGTTGTTGTTGCTGCGTGGGGGGGGTGTAGGTGTAGATCTTGGGAGTGTGTTCCTTTCAGATGCCTACATGGGCCAGAAGAGTGTTTTGCAGTCCCTGGATGTAGAGTTAAAGGAGCTTCAGAGCTGCCTGACGCGAATGCTGGGAACCACACTCAAGTCCCATGGGCAAGCAGCAAGTCTTAACTACTCAGCCATCTCTCCACCCTGCAAAGTCAACTTAAGCAGTGATGTTCCTCTCAGGGTGCAAATCTGAGTATGAATAGCACAAAACAATCTTGTCGGTAAAGAGTAGTTTTATAGAGAAAAAAAAAACCTGCTACTCTTGTTATAAATATTTTGCCTTAAAATGGTCAATACATAGTCCGGGAAGTTAACTTCTGGTGTATTTTCTGATTACCTAGTCAAAGAGCTTCCAAAAGTATTCTGCAGTTTAGGGAACAGTTTTTCATTCTTCTGGTACAGACTTGCCATGCCTTTGATGCTTGCTACAAATTTGCAAAGCAGGGCAGCTGATGTCATATGCCTATAACTGTGAAAGGCAAAGGAGTGTAAATCATGTGCCTTGTCTTAAAATTGGAAACACAAATGGGCTCGACCCCGGCTTCCTGAGTCTTTGCCAATGCTTTCCCTCAAACAGCTGTTGCATTTGGCCTTTAACGCTTTTTAAAAATAAAACAGTTATTAAGTTTGAGGAAAGATTAACTTTCGAGAAACCTCAACTTCTTTTGCCCTAAGGAATAAAGCAGTAATAATGGAGAAATAATGGCATTTTATTCTCTCAGTGCCCTCCTTCCAAGGCAATTATGCTCATTTCTTTATTTCCCTGCTAATCTCTCCTTTATACAAAACTAATTTTATCTTAAAGTACTTTGGAAAGTGAATACGGAGGACCTGAAAGGAAAATATTATTGGATTTGTTCACAAGTGGTGATTTTAATTAAATGCTGAAGCTTAACAGAAATTGAGGGTTTGGGATTTTCCATCTTCCAGTTTGGCTTTTTGTTTTTGTATTTCTCATGGACGGATATGCAAGGAAACCTTCCTTCTAGCTTAGCCTCCTTCTCTCTGACCTCAGTGAAGCTTTCCTTTGTTTTCATTACTGAGCAGCTTTCCAGTTCACTGAGTATTTGAGGGGCTTTGGGGTAGAAATCCTAGCTTCAGAAAAGAATAAAACTGCCTGAAATCTCAGACTAGCAGGTCAGTCCTAGTGGCCATCGTTGTGTATTGAAAGCCAACACTTTTATCCAGAGTCTCTTGCAAGAGAACCTAGATTTGGAATGAAGGAATGCAGCCTTGGGGCAGGATGAGAACCCAGGGGCATCTGGAATGAAATCTAGACCTTCCCCTTAGTTCTCATTCCTCACATTAGTCTCCTCCTCTTCCTTGTTTTTTTTTGTTTTTTTGGTTTTTTTTTGTTTTTTTTTTTTTTGTTTGTTTGTTTTTTGTTTTTTGTTTTTTCGAGACAGGGTTTCTCTGTGGCTTTGGAGCCTGTCCTGGAACTAGCTCTGTAGACCAGGCTGGTCTCGAACTCACAGAGATCCGCCTGCCTCTGCCTCCCGAGTGCTGGGATTAAAGGTGTGCACCACCACGCCTGGCATCTCCTCTTCCTTCTTTGTTCTCTCCTCCCTTTTTCTTTTTGTCTGACTTGAGTACTCCCTTCCTCGTCAACTTCCTTGTTTTCCTTCTCAGATATAATTTTAACTAGTGTATATTACAGTCTATCTTATATTTAGTTCTTACTCTGACTATTAAAAATTGCCCATTTGTAACCATTATTTTCAGAAGTAAAATTTGTCAGCAAATCACTGTATATGAAGCAGCATTTAGAAGAGGCTCCAGTTCTCCATTCTAGCAATGCTGGATGTGATGCTGCAGGGCTTGTTTGCTGCTCGTTAAAGGGACAGGGAAAGCCTCTTGGATGTCCCAAGGTTTGGATAATTGATGAAACACCCGACTTCCAAAAACTTTGTGTGAATATGGCCACAGTGTATGCTGTGTATGTGTTTGTCCATGTGCAGTTAAGGAATTTACACTTTCTAATTAAGAAACCTTGCCCTTTCTTGGACTCCGTGAGAACAGGGAGAGTTTTGTAATGTACTGCCATATTATTTTGGAATAAAACGTCAGATTTATTGTCTTATGGTGGGTTTTTCTTCAATGTCTAATTTTATTATGGTCACTAATAGAGGAAAGAGAAAATAATCTCACAGTTCACCTAAAATGGGCATTAACATGTAGAAATCACTGCTCTTCTCAGGAAAAGTTGTTCCATTTATTGATTGATTGAATTTGATAACATCCTATGTATTCCTTAGAGGCAGTATTGATTACTAAAGGAAGAAGACACCAAAAGTACATGAACCAGCTTTGAGTTCCTTTGATGTAGCAATCCTTCAATATATCAACTTCAGACTGTCTAAAAATAGCATGACTGTAACAGGTGCACATTAGCCCAGGCAGGAAGGGAGATTTGGACATCAAGCTTTCCCTGAGCTTCAGAGAGTACTCTGCATGACTCCCTCATTTTCCAACCCAAAAGAACATGAGCTTACTCCCAAAATAAGTAGAGATATTTTCTACGTACATTGTAATCTTGGGCTAACCCATCATACAATGCTTATTATTTCCTTATTATACGGGAAATTATATAGAGGAGTGAATGAGAAGAACTTTAACAAAGATATCCAGAAGAGTGGAGGAAAAGTCAGTGAAGACGGGAGTGGGAAGGGTCTTTCTGTTGAGACTCTACTTCAGAGACAAAGGCTAGCAGTTTCCTTTCAGTTCTTCTGTGACCCCAAGTTCCTGGCTGGGTGTCATCTTTCTTTGGTTATCTAAAGTATTTTTATTTACTTTGAGGAAAATATTAGGTACAAACTGGATAAACAGGTTGTCATTTACCTTGAGCGTTTTGGCAATTCCAGCATCCAACATTGGTGAGAATGTGATAAGGAATTTGTAGATGCGCCAATAGATGGCATGGAAGCTGAAAGGTTACTTAACACATAGGTTAAGTTATTTTAAAATGAAAGTAAAAGAGGAATTCTCCACTACACCACTAGGAATGATATGCAGAGAAGCCCAGAACCAAGTAAGTTGAAACTTGTAACAAGAATAAAAAACAAGTCTTTCTGACACTGGTAAGAGCAGAATTTCCAGCTGCAGAGTACCACAAGTAGGGAGGTGGCTTGGACATTAAAATCAACATGAAGAGAGTGGCGTGGAATCACAAACCTCAGTTGGAAAAGAGAAACTGCTTGGATAGAAAAGACTCTGAAGCTATACATATAGCAAGGCCTGGTAGACTCCTACGGGAGGAATCACTTTTGTAGACACAAGCTCCAAAGTCAGTCTCACCGGTCTTTTGTTTGATCATCACTGAGACACTAAAATCCATTTAAATAAGTTTAATCTAAAGATGCAGGCTAGTCTCAAACTCACAGCTATAGAGTAATGAGTCATCCAGCATCTCATGGAGGAGAGGAATATTTGTTGATGTAATAAGTAATGGAGAGACACTTTTGAGATATATTATTTTTTAATTTTAACTTTTAAAAATATTTGACCTTATATACATATTGGGTTTAAATTTTTCCCTAATTAGCTTATATAATTTTTCCAATTTTCTGTACTTATTCTATTGTTTTCTCCTGGTGTTCAACCCATTCACTTTCTCTCTCATTCCTACTAATTTCTCCTTTTCTTTCACTCCACCACTCCTCTTTATACTTATTAATAATATTAATTTATATAATTAATTATATAATTATAGTTGTATAATGTCTACGTTCTTTTATGCTAATCATATCAACTTTTTACTTTTACCTACTTTCCATGTCCCTATTTTTAATAATTGCTATCTCAGCTTTTCCCCATAATTTTTCTTACTAGAGTTCAAGAACACCATGACTGTGTTTTCATAGACGGTCTGTTCATCAGTTAAAGCTATTTTTGTAGTTATGAACCTACTTTCAGAATAGTGATGGAAATTGTGCCTAGGACCCCAAAGTATATAGAATTCTAAGGCGGGGATGGGGAAACAATTCCACCCTGTTATCCATTAATTCCAGTAGAACACTGCAAAGACTCAACAGGAAGAATGTCAGCAATTCTTCCAAACTCTACCCTGTGACCTAATTCCAAACAGAAAACTGCAACATATAAAGCAGGCAACATGACTCCCTTGAGATCATTAACCCCAGTAACGAATTGCAAAGAGAGTAAAGAGGAGGAAATAACACAGATTAAAATAAAATTACTAGAAGACTGTTCAGTAAAAACAAAGAAGACATGAATAAACTCCATACTATGCCTACAGCTTTCCTTGATCATATTTTATGCATATTCCATGATCCTGGCATTTCCAACATCCTGAAGATTGATTCCTCTGCAACTTATCCTTCCCTTTCTCAGCTTCAAGGTCTCTTTGGAACTCCTGCTGCATACTTCCTGACTTTATCAGCTAGAACCATGCTGCAAGCCTGTATAACCTGGTGTCTTAGTTACTGTTCTATCGCTATGAAGAGACTCTATGCCCATGGCAACTGTCTTGTTTGTTTGGTTGGTTTGTTTTTCAAGACAAGGTTTCTCTGTGTAGCTTTGGAGTCTGTGTTAGAACTCACTCTATAGAACAGGCTAGTCTCAAACTTGTAGAGATCCACCTGCCTCTTCCTCCCACATGCTGGAATTAAAGGAGTGCACCTACACTTCCTCGTGTCCATGGCAACTCTTATTAAAGAAAGCGTTTAATTAGGGGACTGCTTAGAGTTTATAATTAGTTCATGATCATCATGGTAGGAGGCAGACAGGCCTGACACTGGAGCAGTAGCTGAGGGCTTTACATCCTGATATGCAGGCAGCAGGCAGAGACAGACATCAAACAAATTAGTTCATTAGTCTTAGATTTAGCCCATTCATACTCTTAGGGCATGGAGGAAAATCGCCATTTGTGGTTGTCGTTGTTGCCTGCTGTAACACGAATGACCTTTAGTCAACTTCCTGAGCATTTCCTTGTCCACCTATAAAATCTCATAAAGTGTGTCCCCTCTTCATTTCCATCAGCCATCTGAACTCATATTACATTGGAACATTAAGGTCCCATGGCATCATTCTATGGTGTCTCTAACTTGCAGTTCCGAAGTTTCATATTTACTCACAAACCAGTTCCTAAGGCTATGAATCATAATGCTCTGCCTGTCACAGAAATCGCCACATTTCAGCAACAACTTCCTGTATTAGTGAGTTTTTTTTTTTTTTTTTTTTTTTTTTTTTTTTTTTTTTTTTTTTTTTTTTTTTTTGTATCTTCACCACTTTTACAAAATACTTGTCCTAGGACACTTAAGGGAAGCAGGTGTTACTTTGGCTCATGATTCAAGTGACAGTGCAATCCAATGTGTTCTGAGTAAAAAGTGTCCCTCATTGACTTGCAGGCTTAAATACTTAGTCCCTGGCTGCAGGTGCTGTTTTCCCTGTGAAGTTGTGGAAAACTTTTGAGACATAGAGTTCTGCTGGCAGAAGTAGATCATTGAGGGCAGGGCTTGAGGTTATATAGCCTGGCCTCACTCCCTGGTCCCTGTCCGACTTCTTGACTGTTGATGCCACATGACCAGTCCACCTCCTGCCCCTCCTGACATGCTTTCCCTACCGTGATAGACTGTATTCCCCCCTGGAACTGTAATATAAAATAAAGCCTTCCTTCCTTAGGTTGGTTCTTATCAGTTATTTAGGTCACAGCAATAAGAAAAGTCATAAGTATAGTCTGTCATGGTGGGGAGCTCATGGCACAATCGTGATGGGGCTAGTCACATTGCAGTCACAGTCAAGAAGCTCTGTGTTCAGTTTGGGTCCCCAGCCTGCAAGATGGTGCCGCCCACACTTAGGTTGAGCCTCCTCTCTGCAGTTAAACCTTTCTAGAAATATGTCCTAGGCACACTCAGAGGTGTGCTGGATATGTGTATTAAATATTTCTTCCTGCTATGATAAAATTCCATAACCGAAAGCCACCCAGAAAAGAAAAAGCTTGTTCTGATTTTTGTGTCAGCAGGAAGTCATGCATACTAGTTGGAAAGAGTAGATCCCCAAGAAGGAAAGTCTCAGGGGAAGAAAGGGAGGGAAGAAAGTGATACTATTGTGTTTCAATTAAAAATGTATGTTTGAAAAGAATATATTGAAAATCTACCCTCTCTAGTACCAACAGTCATATTGAAGGAGAAAGGGAGAAAGGAAAAGAGGAGAGACAAAACTACAGTACAAGGGACAAGGGAAAACATGAGATTTTTCCAATATCACCATTGGGCATGGGCCTTCATGATGGACTATCTTAGGCTGCGGGTGATGGAGTGGAAGAGCAGTTACATGACACCCACAAGGCCCTGTGTGGAATTCCTGAAACCGAAAAGCATTTCTTAAAGGATGTATTGCTTTGTTATTTCATGTCCTTGAAATAATAAAAATCAGTCTGTTAATCTGGAACTATACTCTGCAGAAGACTCCTTAGTGGCTGGAGAGGTCCAGGTTTAATTCCTAGCATCTACACAACCATCTGTAACTCCAGTCTCAGGGTATCTGATTTCCTCTTCTGGCCTCCACAGGCAGCACACACACATACATACATACATGCACACACACACATACACACACATACACACATACACACTACACAGACATGCATACAGGCAAGCACCCATACACATAAATTTTAAAATTAATCCATACCATAATGCCTAGAAATAACAAAGAATATCTAAGGGATTATGTTTATACAAATATAATATATATATAAATTTATTGCAAATTGTTTATTGGGAAAACATCACAAAATTAATGTCTAATTTTGAAATATTTTCTGCTTGATACCTCCCCTTAAGGTATTATTATTAGCTGTTTTTACTCTATATAACATAGAGTATTAGGAAGTATTATACTAAAGGAGACAAACCATAGTAAAAAAAATCACTGCTGTTACAGGATTTTAAATTCTATGTAGTTTAAATCCATCTTTTTATAATTACCACCTACTTTTGGCCAGTGGCTACTCTATTACATGAAAATATCTTGGGTATGTTTTTGATTTTGCATTTTCTACAGAGCTATAGAAAAGTGCTTCTTTCATTTTTTTAATCTGGAGTTCTGGGGGAAGTCATCTTGTCAATAAAAAACACTGTTGTGTTTGCATAATAACTGACATCAAGTTGTAAAATCTGAAGCATGCTGTTTTGAAGGTTAATGCTAGTGTTCTAAACTATCAGAAGGAATGACAATGAGAAACACTTCTGTTTTGTCATAGCTTAAAATCAAATTTCTAAGGCTTTTCCGAAGTTGCTGCCAACTGAGAAATGACATTATACAAATCTATAGTGACTTCATTATCTGTTACCTTTTATTGCCCTTCTGAGCCAAAATAAACTGAGGTGTTGCGTGACCTATAAAGTTGTCCTAGACATCTTATCACGTGCTTGCTGTCAACGCACGCATAAGACAGTTATTAAAGATTATGCTGAAGAGATCCAAAAGCCTCCAAATCTTATTTTACAGTGATGACAGCTTCCCCTTAATGGCTGCATTCATGAAAGAAGGGAGAGACAGCTAAAACTGCAGCCAGTGATAGGACTCCACAGGCAGCGTGATGAATGAATCATAGGCGAGAGCAATCTTCCTTCCCATGTCCTCTTCATTTTCCTAATGTGCATGCCATTACTTCCACTGCTCATAACAAATGGAAATTGGAGTTCAGCAGCATTAAAAGGGTAATTCTACTGCAGAAAAGACCACTTCTTTATAGCTACTCGAGGTGCCTGAGTGTGGTCCAGACATTCACAATCCATTGCTGAATTGACAGATGGTGGGAAGCGTGAAAACTAAACAAGAAGAGGGTCCTTCTGATTATGGGGATCACTGATTTTGATGAAATCCTCAGTGCCAGCAAAACTTATTTAGCAGCTGGGTCCTGTTTTCAACTAGATCCATTTTTCACTTTCTTTTCAGGTGTCTAACTGTCTTTCTAGAATACGCCTATCTCATATCAGGAGTAACCAGAGACCATCCAAAAACATATGCAGCAAAGTTTGCACTCCTTAGCTTCTGATTGCATTCTAACTAGGACCCCATGCTCCTTTGTCCTCCTTAGAACTGGGAAGAGCTCAGCTGCCCCTTTTGTATGCTGCCCCTGGCCGGGAGGGGGGGGGGGAAGGATGAATAGGGAATATCTCACCTAGCATTGTTTTTACCTCGTTCCCTTCCCTTTCACAAGGGAACCCTTTTTCCTTCTCTTGTTCCTGTTGTTCCTGCCTCTCTTTCCCTTTGCCCCCAGCTCATTGTTCAGGGAACCTATCTCTTTCCAACATACAATGTGTATTTTCCATTCTGTGTCCGGCTTTCTTCATTTGTCCTGGCACCCTCCAGGATTGTCCATGTCTTTGATGATAACATAACTACCCCTGCACCCCCCCAACACATACACAATTAGTGGCTGCTTAGCTTGTCACAGTGTCCTCTTTTCCTTTCCATTCATCTGTTGCTTCACAATGAGTTGATTGCATGTCTTTGCTTTATATCTCATGTTGCATTGAACCTGGGATGTAAGCATTTCTTCAATGTACTGATTTCTAATGTTTTGCTTGTATACCCATATGTAGGATAATTTTTTAAAAGAAATGCATATAGTGATGCATACTTTACCATGTAATAATTCTTGAAAATCTCCTGAAGTCACTATGATGTTCATCATAAACATCTCTATTATTTGACCTTTTCTCGTAAAATTTTCTATTTCTCAAAGAGTATTATTTAGAGTCTATTTGTCTATTTGGATGAAAAGCTTCCTAGGACTGGATATGGGGGGTTGGACTTCCCACAGGGCAGGGTTCCCTGCCCTCTCTTAAGGAGGGAGGGGGAGGGAGGAGGGGAAGGAGGGAGTGGGAGGGGAATGGGAGGAGGGGAGGAAGTGTAAATTTTTTGAATGGAAAAATAAATAAAGAAAAGAAAAATAATAATTTTTCTCTACTTCCTGAGGCAACATAATGCCCCAGGTAAGCTAATTCCCATGTATAGCCACGATGAAGTTCTTTGAGAGGTAGCTCTACTAAGCCACTTCTAAACATTACTATAATTACTATTTACAGATGGACTGTAAAGATAGCTTTGGCCCAGAAAATGGGCAACAATGTCAACATTTGGGTGGCCCAGGTAGCAGATTCTAAAATGAAGATTCACGGGCATGAAGTTCATCAGGGTACTCTCAGACACTGGCAATTATAGGGCACAGAGTAGGAGGAAAGATGTGATGGATAGAAGAGGCAGGCTCTCATGATTATGTTACTAAGGTTCGGGTCAGTCCACATGGGGAGCTCTGCCAATGGGATGTCTCTTCAGGAGCACATATGGGCCCAGAAATAAAAGCAGGCTGCTTAGAGGGAGAGAGTGTGACTTTGGGTAAGGCGGCTGTCTTCAGATGGATTTATTCCCTCAAGATGAAGGCACTGTTTGCTGTCAGCACACAGAACACCTAACAATCAGGGAATAAATCCTTATATTCCCTAAAGGGAACTGGAGTACCAGAGTAGAGCATCTAGTAATATATATATACATACACGCACACACACACACACACACATATATATGGTAATATTGGAAGCTAGAATAATAATATGGTAATATATGTGTGTGTTTGTATTACCATATTATTATTCTAGCTTCCAATTTAGATGCTTTGAAGGACTTTGTAGAATTTAGGAGACTTCAATGGGCTTTCCAAGTGTTATTTTCACTTTGCAAGGATGGTTTTATGAGTAAATCCATTACCCCATCCAAATTAAACAGCTTGTTCACTAAATCTTGCTTATAATGCATTTGGAAATTAGCTTCTTTATACTCTCAGGCCTTCTTTACGCTGTTCTCATCCAGAAAAGAGTCAACAAAGTGATGTAATATGATTTTGGATTCTCAAGGGTAAAAGTAAAACCAAAATCAGATTGTTCTAGACTTTGCTCACAGAGAACAAATTTATTTACTCTTCACAGTGAGGTGATACAGTTGACAGCACTCATCTTCAGATGACTGTGGCTAAGAGAGGTTTCACTTACAAAATTTGCATATCCCTTGTCCAGCTTGGAAATTTTTAGTTTATGTTTAAAGGGTGCATTAAAACCTGTCATCATTATATGTCAGTATATAATGAAGTGCCCCATAATACTTGGTCAAATAATAACTTACTCTTCTCTATTTTCCTTGGATTATGAAGCTATAAGTAGCTTGGTGGAATTTTGTTGTAGGAGCTGCATGCTGTGTTCCTGCCGCCCCAGCTCCTTGTCGCCTGGCTAGCTTATGCCCCGAAATAACAACACACAAACTATTCTTTTAAACACTGCTTGGCCCATTATATCTAGCCTTTTCTTGGCTAACTCTCGCACCTGGACTAGCCCATTTCTAATAATGTGTGTAGCACCGCAAGGTGTGCTTACTGGGAAGATTCTAGCCTATGTCCATCCTGGTTCAGAGCTTCATAACATCTGCCCCAGAGAGGAGAGCTATCGAGTCTGAGCTCACTTCCTCTTCCTCCCAGCATTCTGTTCTGTTTACTCTACCCACCTATGTTCTAACCTATGAGGGCCAAGCAGTTTCTTTATTTTTTAACCAATGACCTTCCTCCATCAGAATTTCAGATGAATTTTTCTTGGGTAATGGTCAAGACATTGTCCAGGGTGCAGTCATGGGAAGCTGTCCCTAGAACTGAAAGAGGACTTCTGTGGTGGTTTGCTGGAGCCATTAAGGACTGATGCCACAGTCACACACCTGTGTATTCTGCATGGCTACTTGAGTCTTCTCACAATATGCTATTTAGCAGGCACAGCCCACACCCCATGAACTGAGCAAACATGTAGTACTAAGTTTTTTAAACTCTACTCTCACAACTTAAGCTTAGTTCACCAATTATGTCATAACCTACTCCTCGATCTCAGCTCATTAAGCCTGGTTTACAGTTACAGCAAGTAAAGAGCATATATTTGTGGGTCAAGGATATGGTAAATTCTTTAAGAATCGGTAGATATGTTTTAGAATCAGCACAGTATAGAATATCTTAAAGCAGCCCATGTGCTTACTTTTAAAACCTTTGACCACAGTTAAAACCATTATTCAGTGTAAATGTTTTCTTGATTTCTGACCAAAGCAGATCCTATGTAAGGCAATGCCTTCTTAGTTATTGTGGTAGTTTGAATGAGAATGGCCTCCATAGGCTCATATAATTGAAAACTTGTCTCCCAAGTGGTGGAAATGTTTGGATAGGATTAGGAGGTATGGTCTTGTTGAAGGAACTGTGACACTGCAGGCAGGGTATCCCTGGTGTCCAAAGCAGTTTTTTTATTTAATTCATTAATGGTAATCAAAGCACACAGAGTGGAATCCCATATCAACAGAGTTCAGCTTCAGAGTTTGCAGTGAGTATTAGACATAAAGCAAAAAATAACCAGCCCATTGTTCATGACCCCAGAGAAGCTAAGTAACAAGAAGAACCCTAAGAGAGACATACATGGATCCCCCTGGGAAGGGGAATTAAATAAGATATGAGAAAATTGGGAGCATGGCACTAGAGAAACTCCCAGGAATCCACAAGGATGATCCTAGCTAAGACCCTAAGCAATAGTGGAGAGGGTACCTGGACTGGCCTTGTCCTGTAGTCAAATTGATGACAATCACAATTCAAATATACATAAAGCATCATGTTAGTGACGTTAAGTTAAAACTACATGCCCCCTTTTATTTTTCTATTTTCCAACATGGCTCTTGCACTTACATAATTCTTGCCTTGTACAGATTGATGCCCTTATTATAATAGTCTAGAATGTCTTCTCTTTCTCTTCTGTTAATTTGTTTATTGGCAGGTATAAGGACATATTTTGATTAGTGCTTTACATGCATACAAAACAGTTTGGCATGGCATGTACTCAACAAACATTCAGGAAACAATTTAGAGATGAAAAGATTTGTTGTTGTATTTGAAAATAGCCTTTTGGACCTATAGCAAGGCAGAGCTTACGTAGACAGGAAAAACTGAACTGAATGTTGGGTGGAAGAAGGGTGGAGTCAGAGAAGCCATGGAGCCGCAGCTGGAGATAGACATGTTGAAACTTTGCTGGTAGGCCATGACCTCATGGTGATTACAAATAAATAGAAATGGGTTAAATAATATGTAAGAGTTAGCTAATAAAATGCTAGAGCAAATAGGCCAAGCAGTGATTTAAATAATAGCGGTTCTGTGTGATTATTTCGGATCTAAGCTAGCTAGGCGGCTGGGAAGAACAAGCGGGTCCTCTCTGCCAACATTCTGTAAGTCAAAGTAAGTCTTCTTCCCCCTAACTTGTTTTTCTCGGGTATTTGATGACAGTGAGAAGAGTAATCAAGATTTCCTTTGAGTTTTCCTTCATGAGTTTTACATGATAAGATGCTCATTCTTTTTTAACATCCCTATGTTATATTTATCAGGAAAGAGCAGTGTCAAACAGAACTGGGTAGGGAAGGGTAAACTAGATATACATATACTTTTGTGCAGAAGAGAGATAAAAGAGGGAAGAGCAAACCCAATTTTTGTGGCCTACAGACACCATGCTAATGGTCGTTGTTTCTCATGCTCAGTGCTGAAATGTTCTCTGGTATTTTTTTCCTTGAGAAGAAATGTCAGAAAATAATCACCATGGAAAAGCAAAACTTCACAACTAGCAAAGTATTCAGTTATCAAAAGCTGTAGCCTCTTTAATGTTTACTGCTAGTTAGTGAAGTGAACATCCGTTTATCAGTTCCTCATATATTATATGACATTATCTTGGTGGGAATGAAATTGCTTCATCTTACTTTGATATAAATTTAACTTTATTATCAGTTTAAAGTTTCTTTTGAATGTATTTTTCCTACTTTACTATGAGAACCAAAATATTCTCTGCCTGATTATTGCATGGTGAAGCAATTAGGATTGATGTTCAATCCACACTTTTATAATTAATAGTCACTATTTTTATAAAAAATCCAGAGTAGAAGTGTTTCCATGTTAAATTTTATTCTTGTTTCTAATTGAACAATGCTAATCCAAAAATAATTTCCTATTCTCCTTCTACCTTTAATTTTAATAATTCAAACCTTATGTCTTCATGACCCAAGATCTCTGCACTCTTTAAGTGGGACCTAAAATGAATTCATTATTAAAATCACATAAGGAAAATTCCTCAGAATCCTTTAGAATATTTAGTTTATTGGTTACATTTTTTGATTCCCCAAAAGGGAGTTTAATTTATAAAATTAAAATTTATTGATGAAGTAATACCTAATTTGATCTTGGGTATACTTGTCTGCCCATTACTTGATCCTCATTAATATTATTTTATTTGTGTAACTATTTAAAATAGCATCTTATTGATGGTTGATTGAAATTCAATTTGAATTTTGTCTCAAGTGATCTGAACTTGTGACACAAATATTCTTGACCACAAATATTTATGACCACAGCAGAGTTCAGGTTCTTTACATAATGCTTATTGATTTAAATGGCTTTGAAGGCTGGGGTGTCCCATGATTTACCAGAAACAATCATAGAGACCTGATGATGCAATTCAGGTCAAATACAAAGCTTAAGAAAGAGTTGGGATCCACGATTGGTTTCAGGAAAAAGGACATGAGAGCCATGAGTTCCTGATAATTTGGAAACAAGAGAAAGCTGGTGCCATAGTTCAGAGGGAGAGGGAAAACGAAATAAAACATGAATCTGTCCTTCTACTTGTATTCCTCAGGCCCTCTGTGATTGAGTTCCGCCTGCCTCTTCAGTGATGGTGGGTCTTCATTTTCTCAGTCCACTTATTTAAATAGTTCTCTCAGACACATCACATATGCATCCAGAAAGGATAATTTAGCAACCGTCAAGTTGACCATAACAAACAAAACAAAAAAATAATAAATACATATCAATGTTTTGGGTTTTGTCATTGTTGGTTTTTGTTTTGTTAATTGTGTGTGTATGTATGCATGCACTGAAATTAGATGTGAAATAATCTGGTAGTATATTTCCCAACTATTTGTTAAATCTTATATGGTATCTTGCTGCAGTAATATTTCTAGGGAAGACATAAATAAATGCCTATTAAATTCACCCTTGGTGTGACCCAAAAACCGATAAGAATATAATTACAGGAAGTCCAACTTGGGAAACCATTGAGTTTATTGGGCTTACTTACTTCTAGGGTATGTGTGAGCACTAACAGGTGTGTGAGTATTCCAAAACACCCATCTCACTGGAATGTCACTCCACCATGGAAGATCACTTTCTAGAGGTTGCAATACAGAGTTTCACTTTCAATTAACCTTCCACTTTCCATAGCATATAGCATCTCTCAGAATCACTTGCAGCCTCGGGAAGCAGGGAGCAGCAGTAGTAATCCCAGGTGAGGGCCTCATAAGCCTGTCCTCTCTCTACTGAGCAAAATCAATAGTTCCATTACCAACACTATAAACTAAGCTGTCACTCTAGCTCCATTCTTGCTACCACAGCTACCGGACCAAGCGAATGTCTACTGCAAGGTGGCAGCAAGGTATTTCCAGAGGAAATAATGCCAAAAGTGTGTTTATTTTAAAGATGTTCTGATATCTGCTTTTCCATTGTCCTGCATTATATGATAAAACAAATTGCTTTTCGAACTATATGGTTTATAAAAGTTTCTGCTGTTTACTCCAAATAAAACAGTGACAGAAGAAAGACAATGATCAGCTGTACCCAGAGTAGTTGGGAATCTACTTCCTCAGGGAACAAAGCAGTGGTTGTTGTTTCATAAGTTTGGAGGGATTTCTTGAATAAATCTCAGTGTATTTGAAATCACTAGGGCAAGTGAAGATTTTATGAGCAATGTTTAATTAATATACGTAGATCAGTAGGAAGTTGCATTCCTTTAGGACATTATATATTGGGTAACACATACAGGAACAACTGCTTTCAGAACATTTGCCTGCATTGAATGTATTACTTTACACAGAATTTCAATCAATCTGCAGTGTCTTCTTCATATAAACATTGAATATAATGGGTTGACAAGGCAGTGTCTATATTACAGATAACCCTATTGAGAGCTAGAAAGAAGTAAGAACCCCAAACCACACTGTAAAATTAATGAAACTGAAGGAATATAGGCAGTTTTAGGGAAAAATAAATTTATCTAACTTGCAAAAGTATGTACCAGTGCCCTGAACTGCCCTATGGTCATATCCTCCTTTACTTTCTTATTTTCTTGTCCATTTGTTTATTACCATTTGCACTTGCTGCTCACTGGCTGTTTTTGGTGTCAATAGTTATACTGGGCTTTCATGAATTCTCCCAGTTGAAGGTTGACAGTCATTATTAACCATTAGTGCCTGTTCAGGAGTACTCTGTCATTCCAATTCCCTCCCTCATTATTTTTCTTCCCTGGAGGCAACTGATATGATTGCCCCTAGCTTTTTCTCTGGGGCATGGAGATAAAGAGATTTATTTAGATCTCTGTTATAATTCCACCTATGATTAATTGTGAAGAGATTTGAGATTCCTATCTCAGGAGCAGCTGAGGTCCCAGGAAGCCACTCACTGATGGCCTGACCATAATTGCACAGCTTCCAGACTTCATTGGTTTGCAAATGTAGTCAGGAATCTGAAAAATCAAAAGCGGTAGAAGCATGAAGTCTGCATAAACTTCAAAAATGATTATAGTATATTAGACATAAATTTATATGAAAATATCATCTTACCTCACTGCCAGAATGATAATGAAATATGCGGAGAGTTTCTGCTCTCATGGATTGAGAGAGAACGGGAAATCACACGTGAACTTGGACTTGTAGACTTGGAATTTCAGGCTGTAACTTAACTAAAAATGAAACAGAAATTGAAAGAGAAAGGAGCTTAGGAACAATCCATCCCAGATTTTCCAGGAGGAATGTTATAGAATCTCTGGACACTAAAGCCTTTCGCTCCTTATGCCCTGGTTTGATTCTCTCTTCCCTATTTCTCTTAAGTCCCACACATGAATCTCTTCTTCTTTAGTATATTTATGTTATGCTTTTCTGTATTTTACTATTATATTGTATTTCTGTTATTGCTCTTATTCTCCATTATACTTGTATTTAAAGTAAGTCATAATAAGGAACATTTATTATCCCTTATGGTTCTTCTGTATTGTGTACATGTGTGTGTGATGTTTGTGCATGCATTTATGCATGTGTGTATGTGAGTGTGTGTGTGTGTGTGTGTAATTCAGTCATGGCATGAGTAAAAGCAAACTTTATGAATACATTCTGCTATCACATTTCATATTGTTTGGGATCACTACATTTCTTTATTCCTCTTTACAGAAAAAAATTCTACAATGATTTGGGAATATGTTTTGTCATTACTTTAATTAGAAACATTTTTCTCTCAAGTCATCTATTGTGGCCTCTGTCCTATTCGAAATTGCTTTTGTCAAGATCTCCAGTGACATCAGGAAGACACTTATTTCCTAAACATTGTAAGAAATCTTTGACTTCTTAACAGTACCCAAGAAAGCTGCCTGCAGTCACCTTCAGACACATGTAACTGCTCAGTCTCCCTGCAACTTGATCATTCCTTGTCATTTTGTTTGTATTGAACCTACTTCTTCTTAATTATCACCATGTCATATGATAATCACTTTTGAATAGTAGAATATTGTCCTAATTAGAGTTACCATTTCTGTGATAAAACACCATGACCAAAAGCAACTAGTGGAGAAAAGAGTTTATTTGGTTTACACTTCCATGTTATTGTTCATTACTGAAAGAAGTCAGGGAAGGAAAAACAGGGCAGGAACCTGGAGGCAGGAACTGATGCAGAGGCCATGGACGGGTGCTGCACCCTGTCTTGCTGTCCATGTATTGCTTAGTCTACTTTTCTTATAGACCCCAGGATGACCAGCCCAAAGATGATATCACCCACCATGGTCTGGGTCCTCCCAAATTAATCACTAATTAAAAAATTACCCTGTAAACTTGCCTATAGCCAGATATTATGGAGACATTTTTTTTCAATAGAGGCTCTCTCCTCTCAGATGACTATAGCTTGTATAAAGTTCCTGTAAAACTAGCCAACACAGATATTGAATTCACTTATACCAATTTTTTCATTAGAATTGCCTTGTTTGAAATGAGGTGTAAATACATAGAAGTTCTATACCTAGATTGTCATAACCTTTGGGTTATACTTTTCCAATTGAATTATACCTGGACAACTGAAGCCCTGGTGAAGAGCAGATCCCACACAGCAGAGATAGTCTGATTTTAGCCCACAGGGCCCTCTGTCTAAGATTTCTAATAACACTGTATCTAAAACCACACTCTGCCTCAATTGCACACTGCTCAACTCTGCATGGATTACTAAAAAGCATTTGCAAATTTCACCCTTCAAACACCACTTTAAACCAGTGTTTCTGTCTTAATTACATTTCCCAGAGGTTACCAATCTCAGTTTAAGACCTAGGCTGTCAAGTCCTGTAGCCTGCAGTGTTTAATTGCAAAGCACCTTTGATAGATGTGTGCTCTCCTCCTCAGTAGTAAGCTTCTGCTGTCAACTGTCTACTGACTTCAGGGCTTTGCCTTCCTTACTAAATTTCTAGCGAAATCCTAAGAAAATAGTGTCATAGTTTTGCTTAGTGCTCTGAAATGCTTTTCATATTTCCTAGGTGTAAGATGGTAATGCTGTCTTTTGGTCCATTCTGTTTGCGTCACCATCCCTTCACTGTATCCTAGCCTTCTCTCTTTCACTTCTTTCCTCCAAGATGCCCTCTTATTCTTAGTGCTACCTATTGCTATTTTAATACTGATACATAGACATTTATTTTTGAGATTGAGCCTTTCTGCACTATAACTTTGACTGACCTTGAACTGAGGTGGGAGGATTCCAAGTGATTACAAGTATGTCCCACTAGGCCTGGCTCACGTGCAGATTCTTATAACTGTACGTGATTATTAACCCAAATATCAAATCGATGGAAAGGTCATTACCTTGAAAAATCCTTCTAACCATCTCCTGATCCCATCCTGATGTTCTTTTTTCCTTACAGTATCTTCCCCCACCCTGTCCTAGTTTGATGGCTGTAGAGCAATTACCCTAACATACTTGATGACTTAAACAGATTAACATCACTGTTTCTGGAGGGCAGGAAACCAGCCTAGGTTTGTGGGTTCTGCTCATGAGACCAGTGGAGGGGATCTGCTTCCAGGCTCACTCACACTGTTAGTAACAGAATTCAATTTGTCACGAGTCATGAATGTATCTAGAAAAACCTGTATTGAGTGAGGCCACCCAGATCCAGAAAGACAAATTTAATATATACTCACTCATAAGTGGCTTTTAGACATAAATCAAAGAAAAACCAGCCTACAATTCACAATCTCAGAGAACCTAGACAACAAAGGGGAGAGACATACCTGGATCTCCATAGGGAGGAGGAAATTCTGAGTAAATTGGGAGCATGGGGGTCGTGAGAGAGGAGAGAATGGCAGGGAAGGAAGGAAGTAGAGCAGATAAAGATGTATAGCTCAATAAAAACAGCAAAAAATAATTTTAAAAAATAGTGGTGTGAATGAACATGAGGCTCTTTTTGGGAAATCTCTGCGTGGCAACTGACTTTCTCAAACAACTCTTTTGTGCTATCATTGGGAAGAAGGAGGTGATCAGAAGATGTTGGGCTTCGCAGCCTGAGTGACATCTCATTTTTGGCATGCTATGTTTGCTAGAAGCAAGTTTTTTACCTAGTGCACAGAAAAGAGGACATAACTATAAAGATTTTAGATACAGAGAAGTCATTGGAGGATATCTCCAAGGCTGCTTTGCTAGTGTACAGGGAGGTAATGACTATGTCTTCTTCATCTTGAGTAAATTGGGAGCATGGGGACCTTGGGGGAGGGTTGAAGGGGAGGGGAGAGGCAGGGAGGGGAGCAAAAAAATGTAGAGTTCAATAAAAATCAGTAAAAAAGAAAAAAAGTCTTAGATTTTAGAAAAATACTTAGAACATATCGTTGGGGTTCAGCCTCGATGAGGATAGATGCCCCTTATTGTGAGGCTACAACAAATAACCCTCAATGTGGGTTCACTACAATATAATAGTTCATCTTCCGAACACTGAAGAATGTAAACTCAAAAAATCTTTTATTGCTTTTAACAGAAACTAAGACAATGCATTTAGATAAACGTTTTTTTTTTCTTAAAATGTTATCATGTTTAAAGTTCATTGTGGTTATCCAACATATAATATTGGCACACACGACTTTGTATGTTCAAGAAAAGTAATTGGTGTGATTGGAGGGAGCTATTTTCTCTGGGTGGGAGTTAGGCATTCATGCCTGGCCAGTCAGAGAATCACAGACCTATGCGATTGGAAGTGGTGTGTTTCAGAGCCCATGATGTGTAACTGTGACTTTATTTGCAGTGTACAGGGCAGTAATTAAACCTGAGCTCGAAGGTTGCAGGTCACCCTTGTGGTGACATGAATCAGATAGAGGAAGGTGCAAAAGGATCACAGAGAGGGAGTACTCGACATATTATACTCTTTCTTTACTTTCATACTCTTTCCTTCATTAGAGTGTACCTTTAAGAGTGTACCTTGAAGATCTGCTAAAAACTGCTGTCCTCAATTTCAGCCCCTTCACTTTGGACTTTTGCTTTGGTAAGCAACACTTCTCTGTGGTCAGTGTGTCAACATGCCCTCTTTATTATCATTCAGCTTCTTGAACGTCTTTACCTTGTCAAAGACTACGAAATCCTGATTCTTCTAATATTCTGCCACATCTTTGGATCATCAGAAAATGTCATAAGCCTGTCATTTCTTTCTGCTTATGTTGTTTACAAAATTCTGACAGGTCTCTTCAAGTCTATTTAAGACTTGTTCTCATAAATATTTACCATGTTCTCAATATTCCATATGAATAAATATACATGATTAATAATCCATCCTAAAACTTAAAATATTCATTATTTCTGTTTTTATCAGCAATGGAAGTTTTCTGACATTTATTTTCTCCATTTTAGAAAATCAGGCTAATTTTCAGCCAGTCCTGAAGATCAGTGTCTAGTGTCAACAACGTACTAAAATCCCAAATCTAGATCAATAAACTCATTCTTTAATGATCTTGGCCAAACTAGCTTCCTCTAGATTCATAACCCTTATTCATAAAAATGAAGAGTGTCAAAACTTTCTTAAGGAATTAAAACTAAATGTAATAATTCGGCTCAATTTGGATTTGGGAAACAAACAAACATATTCAAATCAGGATACCTTGTGAAGTGTTTAATAAAAGAACATTTGTTTATTGAGGAGAGAGGGGAAGGTAGCAAATTAAGAGGGCCCTGGTAGAACTAATCTTACTCAAGCCTAAGCAATGGGAGGAGAAAACAGGCTCTCAAGTCAGGGAGGGTCAAATAGACACAGATGCCTTTAGATAGGGAGATTAATTAATTTCATAATTGTTTCCTTGATTGATAGTGTACTGCTGCTGAGGGAATGTCTTATAGCAACCTGTATTCTTCCCTGATGTTTGCTTCTGAGAGCATCCAAATACTTTCCTTCTCATGAATATTCTTTCACATCTGGCTCTGCTTTGATTTAGTTCCTGCAGTTTTATCTGAAACTTTTTCTCTGATATTTGAACATTATTAAATTTCATGAATGTTGTTTTAAAAGCTTGTGGTAGAATTCAGACCCCTGCCAGAATATATTTTTCCTGATAACAGGTAGCTTGACATACAAGACAGGATATTAATTCAAAGAAATTCCAGGAAACAAATATGGCTTACTTTTTACTCTTCATATTCCATTTCTGCTATGTGATTTTGGACTTTAAAAGACTCAGTGGCTCACATTTTGAAGTCTTGTTCCTAAGTTGGTGGTATGGTTTTATGAAAGATTGGGTTGCAGAAAGTGGTCATGGCAAAGAAATAGGCCACTGGGGAACCATGATGATAATGATGATGATGATGGTGGTGGTGGTAGTCGTGGTGGTAATGATGGTGATGATGGTTGGTGGTGATGATGATGATGACGATCATGGCTAGTTTTATATGCACCAATTTTTTTGGTTTTGCTTTCAAGTGTGTTTCAGTGATGGTGCCAGATGCTCTAGAACTGAGTTATACACAGTTGTCACCTCAATATGAGGGCTGGGAATTGAACACAGGTCCTCTGGAAAAACAGCTGATGCTCTTAATCCACTGAGCCACTTCTCTAGCCCCCCAAAATTTTCATGTAAAATGTAACAGAAGTGAATATTAAACAACATCTTCTACAACTTAACATATTTTGATCACTCAAATAGCATTTCATGATAATATTATCTACTAATTTAATTTCTTCCTGACCAGAAATTGTTGCAGAAGTAGTAGACTTTCCACATTTGTGCAGTTTGGTTGTCATTGCTGTGACAAGCCCCATAAACAAAACCAGTGTGAGAAAGAATTTACTTAGCTTAAGATTTTAACCTGGAAAACTGGTAGTTCATCATAGTAATGAACTCACGGCGTGGTCTCAGACAGGAATAGAAAACAAAATTACAGAGAAACTTTGCTTTCTGGCTCACTCACCAGCTCCTTCAGCCCATCCCCATATGCCTAGAATTGTTCTGTCCACAGTGAGCTGTGCCCTCCCATTGTAGATGGCTTTCTTTTGGTATCATCGACCAGCGCCCAAATCAAGACACAGAGACTTTGTGTTAGCTACGAATACTCTCTTTATTTTAGCTTATCTTATGCTTATCTTAGCTCTTATTTTAATCTGTTTCTCTTTATCTATGTTTTGCCTTAGGGATTTTTCACCTTCCTTCTTTCCTTCCTTCCTTCCTTCCTTCCTTCCTTCCTTCCTTCCTTCCTTCCTTCCTTCCTTTCTTTTTTTCTATCTTACTTCCCTGATGTCTGCATGTCTGTCTGCAGGACTTCTGACTCTGGGTGTGTCCCTCTCTTTCTCTCTCCTTATCTTCTACTTCTATTCCTTTGTTTAGATTTTTCTCCCTCCACTTATTCTTTCTCCCTGCCAGGCTGCCCTACCCTTTTTTCTACTTAGTTAGCTATTGGCTGTTCAACATTCTATTAGACCAATCAGGTGCCTTAGTATCTTTACATAATTAAACAAATGTAGCACAAACAAAATGTAACACCTCCTTACATTGTTAACAAAGGCAGCAGAAACAAATATAACACATGCTCACATAGTTAAAGGAACATTCCACAGAATAAGCAAACATAACATATCTTTATGTGGCTAAAATAGTATTACACATCATGCCACACCAAAAATTAATCAAGACAGTCTCTCATAAACATGACCACATGCCAACCTGATCCTAATAAAAAGGAATGCTAACTCTAGGTTGTGTTAACAATAAAAATTAACTAGCACAGTGTTACAATTGCCTTGGTTTACTTGAGGATAATTAACAGAAGGAGCATTTTCTCCTGGCTGTACTTTCCCACCTCTAAGTTACACAGTCACACATACATGATGTCAAGAATCAGCTTGATAATATACCAAATGGTCAACAATAGGAAACAATGTCACCGTGACTCCATTTGATGAAAAAATTTCAATTTGAAAGATTCTGGATATGGTTTTCTAGTATAATCTTCCAGCGTGTGGTATGTGGTGGAGTTTTCAGATTTGAGTATGAATGTGCTATGTAACTTCATACATGTACCAACTTGAGCTTGAAGTTTGTGATTCATCACAGGGACAAAGAGTATGAGACAAGAGTGATTCCCACTCTGCCGTCTATTGCTTTATACTTCATACTCTTTCCCTAATACATGTTCTATTGTCACTTCTTAAATTTAATCAAATTATACCAAAGTTTTATGACTGGATATTCGGGCTTAGGTGGGTGCTCTATATAGTATGGAGAATGATTTAAAATAGCCACACTCTTGTTTTTGAATGAGTGTGTTCATTAAGCAGCAAACAAAAGTAGGAAAATAAATAGCAAGTCAAAGATAAAGAGAAATAGCATATGTGTGTGTGCATGTGTGTGTATATATCTATATGTATATATACACACATGTGGTGGCGCAAATGAATGTAGACAGATTATATAGATATATACAGCTTTAATAAGGAAATAAACTTACAGGACCACAGGTTCCCGCGGTGTACCGGAAAAGCGGAGCAAAAGAAAAGGGCTGCTGGGCTCACGCCCGGCAGATTTATCCATAAACATTAGCCCGAGGCAAACACGCCCCCAATGGGTGGGGCTATGTCCCTACATCTCCCCTTTTGTCTAAATAAGATAGAACCAAACCAAATACAACTATATACAATAATAACAAATAATAAATATAACAAACAATATTGAGGACAAAACTTTTGCTAAACATTCTATCTCAAGGAGTCTAAATAACATAGAGAGTAACTACAATTATATAATCTTTAACTCCGTCAAAGATCTGAGAAGGGAATAAATATTACTTAACAATCTCTGCATGGATGAATTTCTGCCTTCCCATTCACATCGGTGGCATTTTAATACCATGGAACAAACACTAATAATGCCTCCTCGAAATGGTTCACCTTCTAGTTGTCCTCAAAGACACAATGTCTATAATATCCTTGCTGTTTTCCCTCTTTCATTTACAGAGCCAGTGGGACAGCCTGACCCAGTGCAGGGGCAGTTAGAGGAGACACAGGATACATTCCTTTTTCTAGATTTTGATTGCTTTTTAATAACTTTAAATCCCATATGACAATTTGTCAGTATTATGTATATTACAATAGAGAAGGTAACAATAACAAGAAAAACCTCAATGAAGGGTCAAAAAATGTAAATAAATGAATAAAAATATGTACTATGTTTAAGGTGAACAAAAATGTGGCTTTTCCTTTTCAATTGTGTATGGATATCTATGCATAACTTTTATGCTTGGTGAACTAAAATCTCTTGGAATTGGTTACAGAACGCTGTGAGCTGCCATGTAGATGCTGAGAATAAAATCCAGGTCCTCTAGAGGAGCAGCCAGTGCTCCTAACTGCTCAGCTATCTTCCAGCTTGGAATGTGTACTTTTATTTCCTCTTTAATTTTTTTCTCTTTGCTACCTGTGGTTACCTCAGGTAGTTGCTGTTTCCTGATTTCAACAGCTTGATCCATGGCTACTCTGACAAAGGAAAAGAGGCTGAATGAATCCCACAGTGGCCTGGACTGTCCAAAGATTCCTTGTGTCTTCTCGACCCTATCACATTGTTTGAAAGCAGAGATGCTTCATCTCTATGATAGCTTTTAAAGTTTTAAATATTCTTCAAAATGTATTGTCTTTCTTGATTTCTGCTTCATCCTTTCAAAAAACATGATTTATAATAAGTTCACCTAAGGGAAATATTCCTCTTCAGAACTGCAGGTCTCTGACATACTTGAGGATGCCCAGTTACATACAGCACATGTGCTGTTCCAGCGCCCTTAGACACTTATAAAATCCCATTTGTTTTTATTGATTTCTTTGGAGATGTATCTCCCTCTTCGTTTTTTAAGGAAATGGGTCTTTCTCAGTTGAAACTTGCTGTTTTCCGCTCCTGTTACAGCCACAGCACTTGTCGAATAACTCATCCCGTGCGGCATGACACATCTTAGCATCATTAGTTACATAATGATCCACAGTTCTTCACACACATTCTCATAAAATCTACTGAGCACCTATAATGGCTTCTTATTAGAGGAGAGTATAACTTTTTATTATCTAATTTTCATCTTTAATATCTGAAGAGTTGTTAAAACAAAATTTTGGTGCACTCCACTTCACAACAAAATATTATCTTTGTTCATTGTTTTATAGCATCTGATACATTGAAGGAGAACACATTGGATGAATGACTGAATCAAATTTACTGAATTCTGGATGCATTGCAGAAACAAAGCCCATTAGTGCTACACAATGTGTTCGGCAAACAAGTCTTCATGCTCCCGAGTTCATGGTGTTTCAGTGCCTGCTCTCTTAGCATCTTTTCCAATTCTTAGGGACTTCTAAATGAAGACTTGATAGCTCCTGCAGCACATTCTCATGTAGTAGATTCTGCCTATATTGTGTATGTCTCATCAAAACTCAATATCTCCAAAGCGGGTATACAGGGTTTGGGAAGATCTTCATTCCATGGTGCCTGGCATGTTGTTTTAGAAGTTAGTGTCATAGGGATAGGAAATCAAGAATTTCACTGATCACTGTCTTTCTATGTATGTCCATATTCACTTTATAAAAAATATATGTATAGGTGACTGCAAGTCACAACTTTTTAGTTTCCTTTCTGGAATCATAGATCAAGAGAATGAGGCATGACCATCTGCAAAATCTAGACATGTATTTGAATAGTATCCTTGATATAATTGATGGTTTGTCTGATAATTAACTAAATGGATTAAAATAAACGTTCTCATTTCTACTCCTGAAGATAAGAATATGAAAAAATGAGGTAAAATTTAAAATAATACATACTTAATACTTAAGAAGTACTCCTTTTCCAAAAACAATATGAGAATGTCTTTCTCTGGAGAGCTCTAGATCAGATATAAGCATGACCTTGACCTAGAGCTGTGCCTTATTACTCACCATAGGACAGAATATTGAATAGTTCTGCACACTAGAGAGGGAAATAAGAGGGAGTTAAGTATTTGTGAGAGTTGTAAAGTCAGAGAATGGAGAGAAGATGGAAACTGCACTTCAAAACTGTGTTCTATACATAGAGTCCAAATTTATTTAGTTAGTTTATAAATCTATTTAGTTTATAAATATAAATTTATTTAGTTTATAAATCTAAACTCAAATATTTATATTTAAGCTTCATCAAGATCTATGAAACACATTGGTCACTCTGTAAAACCATAGGTAAAATGTCTTTGTAGAGATATTTCTTAAACTCAAAGCACACAGGATTCTGTAGATCTTAGAAAAGGTAAATAGAAAACATAATCATGATATGATTGGTGTGGGGGGGATAGAAGTAGAACAGGAGAATTCAGTGGGGGAGGCTGAGAGGAGAAGGAGTTGAGAGAGAGAATATGGAGACAGCTAAAATCAAGGGGAGGTTTGAAAGGCTGTATGGAAACCTAATACAGTAGAAAAATCCTGAAATATACACATATATGATGACTATCTCCAAATAATGGGATAGACAAAAGTCCAATTGGCCATCATTGTCACACATCGAAGCTTCCATCACTGGAATTGGGTTACATATAATTAAGTTCTTGGCCAAAGGAGTCCGACGGGAATCCCCAAACAACTCAGGATGCTCCAAAGACAATGTTTGTCTCTACAAACTGGCAGTAAGATCCCATTTCTGAAGACAATACCTACAAAACTCCCTGAACATGAAGAAGTCAAGGTGGTGCCTCTGACTACATAGAGTATTCACCCTTATGTTCTAGCATCTTAGGTACAGGAAGGTGCTTTGCATGCTACCAAAAGAGAAATGTGAACACTAAGCCAGCCACAAACCCTTTGATCTACAATGGTGTCTCTGCAAGGCATGCTAGGGCAATTGGTGACACAAGGTTTGTGGGTATAACCAATCAATAACTGATTTGACTTAAGTTCACTCCATGTGTTGGAAGCCGTACCCAAAATTGATTGTGTGACCAAGAAACAGAGACTATAGATAACCCAGGAACCTAAGCTGAAACCAAATACTACTTACCTAAATAAAAATGTAGTGATAAAATGACTCCTAATGATATTCTGCTATACTCAGAGATCAATTCCTTGTTCAGCTATTGTCAGAGTGTTTTCCTCCTATGGCAGATGGGAACAAATACAGAGACCATAGCTAGACATCATGAAGAGAGAGAGAGAGACAGACAGAGAGAGAGAGAGAGAGAGAGAGAGAGAGAGAGAGAGAGAGAGAACTTGGAACACACAGCTCTATGGAATGTCTCCATCAAATCCCTCCCCTTAGAGCTCAGGAAATGGAAAGGAGTACAAGAACCAGAAGGGATGGAGGACACCAAAAGAGCAAGTTCCTCTAAATCAACTGAGCAAAGCTCATACAGACTCAAGAAGCCTGAAGTGGTATGCAAAGAACCTACACAGGGGGCACCAGGTCCTACGCGTATATATTATGGCATCGAGCTTTATGGTTTTATGGGAATCCTGAATGTGAACAAATGGGTCTCTGATTCTTGTGCCCTCCTTCGGGTTCTTTTTGTTCTGTTGTTTTGCCTTGTCTGTCTTCAATGTGATGGTCTTTGTTTTAGACATAAAGGAAGTGGATCAGGATGGGATCTAGGGTGGGAAGGAACTGTAATCAAGATATATTATGTGAGAAAAGACTCTATTTTCAATATAAGTAAATAATAAATTAATTTTTAAAAAAAGAGAAATGCAATTGGAACCAAAGTCATGAGTGTGAGCAGTAATGTAGAGAGAGGAAATGAGGAAAATCAAAATGCACAGGTCACACGAGAATGGGTAGGAGAAAAATAATTACTAACAATTCCTGAAGTGGTGGGGAAGAACCAGAGCTTAGAGTGAAAGATAAATTGAGAACAACTAGTGTCAGAAACCAGTTAAATCTTCCAATGTGTGAAAATACCACAACGGTAACGAGAGCTTGCAGAACTGGGAAAATACAGTTGATCCTTTTGAAGAAGCAACTCGTTTAGAGAAAGATGCAAGTGATAAAATTATCATAAAATGTAAAAGATATAAAAACAAGACAGGTCAAAAAATGAATTTAAGAATGCTGAAGAATCCGGAGGTTGAAAGATTACAGAGTGGAATAGAATAAAGTAAATGAAAAGAAAGAAAAAAGAAAAGAGAATAACACTGATTTTCTGAAATTGTTTAGAGACAGACATAAATCCCTCAATGACAAGAATTACTTGTAATTCTAAGTAATTTACATGAGAAAGCATCCTTTGAAATCAAAATGCAGATAATATTTTAAGAGCAACCAGAAGAGCTTGCATACTAATAGAAAGTAATTTGGCTGACAGTTAAATTCTTATCAAGCTTCATGAGGGTAAAATATTATTTTCAGTGTTTCAGTGGGGAATAACTGTCATAGAATTCTATACCAAGTAAAATATGCAAAACTAAGCATGGAATGAACACATAAGATAAAGACTGAGTCACCGGCTCATAGACCTCCACTGGGAGAAATATCACTTATGCTTAAAATAATTTGAATCTAAAAAATAGGTTGAGGACTGGAGAGATGGCTCAGAAGTGAAAAACATGTTCTGCTTTTGCAAAGGATCAAGATTTGGTTCCTAGAACCCACATGGGGAAGCTAACAACTGCTTGTCACTCCAGTTCCAGAGGATTTTCTCGCCATCTCAAACGTCACCACCACCCACACACACATAGCACTCATAAACTTAAGAGACACACTCAAATACATATAATTCAGCATAAAGAAATAAAGACATGGAGAAATAGCTCAGTGGTTAAGAGTACGTGATGCTCTTGTAGAGGACCCAAGTTTGGTTCACAGAGCCCAAATGGTGGCTCTCAACTGCTAATAATTCCAGTTAGAGGTATCCCAAGCCCTCTTGTGACATCTGTGGACACCACATGATGTCCCAAAATATACTGAGAATCACTAGAATCACCCAATAAGCTCTACTTCAGCATTCAACAGCTCTTCTAGACCACAGCTCCAACATTCTTTGAATTTCCTCTGATATTCCAGCTCCAAAGATCTACAAAGCCCTACAAAACTACAGTCAGGTTCAGATTCTTTTTTTAAAACTTTTATTTATTCTTTGTGGATTTTACATCATATATTCAAGTCCTACCTATCTCTTCATCTCCCAGTGTCTTCCTTCCTCCTTGCAGCCTCCCCACAAAACAAATTCAAATTTAAAAGAAAGATCGAATACTCCCAAAAAACAAAACAAACAAACAAAACAATCAAAGCAAGCAAACAAACAAAAACCCGAAAAGAATCTCAAAATAAACAAAACCATAGCAAAACAAACAAACAACAACAAAAAAACAACAACAACAAAAAAAAAACCAAGAATCTCTTTAGGGAAGCTGTAGGTGGCTCTGTGAGTCTTTCCATCTTCACTTGAAAGTGCTCATTGCCATGAGGCTTTGGTGTGGGTTGAGGCCTCTGACTTCTACAGCATTGATAAAAGGCTCTCACTGGGGTTCCTCTTGGATATCCTGCTGTTCTCTGTCCTAGAGATCCTAAAGTTTTGGATCTGTAGGTTCATTCTTTTCTCATTTTTCAACAGCTCATAGATGCGGTGAATGGTGGAGTGGGCTAACTGGTTGTCCTGGTTAAGGGCCTGTGTGGTAGCTGGGCTGGTCAGTCCATCAGCTTTCCCCCATCTTAACTATCAGGCAAGCTCTCCAGTACTGCCTTAGCTGGCACACCCAAATCAGCTTGAGCAAGAAGTCGGGCCACCTCTCCTCTCCTGCTATCACTCCCCTCAGGGTTGGGTCATCTCCACCCCCAACAAGAGAGGTAGCTTTAGTGTGCTATCCTCGCAAGGTGCAGCACCTACTCTTCTGTGGGCAGCAGCTGGTGAGGGGCAGGGCTAGTTCTCCCACTCTTGCAACCCTGGGATCAGCTACAGGTAACAAAGGACATGGGGGGAGGGCACCTTTCCTTCCCCTATGCCAGCACATGGCAGATGGGGTGGGGTCAGCACTGGTGTTCCCAAGTTTTCAGAACCGACTCACCTCCACCACTAACAACAGGGTCCACTATAGTGTGCTGCCCAGGTGAGGGGAATACCTGTGGTGAGGGGTGGGGCATCCTTCCTGAGGAGAGTAGGGGCCAGTTCTCCCGATGTAGTATCCAACAAAGGGGGCATGGTCAGCTTCGCCAGGGCCAGTGAAGGACATAGCCAGGTCAGTAAGGCCCTTAGATTTCAACAGCCTGGTTCCTTTGGCCTTTTTTTGGTAGCATGGGCCACAGGCATCAACACAGACCCTAACAGCTGCAGGACCACATACCCAGACATGGACCTTGGCACCATCTTGGACTCGAATCTCATCATGGCTCTAGGGCAGCCCAGGCATCACACACCCCCACCGCAATCTCCCCCATCCCCGTTCCTCAGATAAGTATAGACCCAGCAGTGGCATGGACCTGGAACAACAACATGATCTCAGGTAGGCTTACCAGATCCTGGGCAACTCTATGGCTCTTAGTTATAACAGGAGCTGAGAACATCAACTCGAGAACCTGGCTGCTGTAGAATCACAGAACCAGACATGGCCCTGGGCAACTCTGACTTGGATAACACCATGGCCTGAGTGACAGCAGGGCACTCAGATTAGTATGAACAAAGTGGAGTGACAGCCCTTGGGCACCCACATAGGCATAGGTTGCAGCCAAGACCCCTGGCATCCTTGTGGCCTTTGGCAGCAACATGGGCCACAAACATCAATACAGACCCCAGCTGTGGTAGTACAACAGACCCAGAAATTGTCTCAAGCAGAAGCTCCTGCTTGGATATCACCATGGCCCCAGATGGCAGTCCAGGCCACTCAGATCAGCATGGCTTTGCAGCAGTATGACCCTTGGACAGCAACATGGGCATAGGTGGCAGCCCAGACTGCAGCCCTCTGCATCACCCTCCATGGTGACAGGAGCCTCAGACAACTCAGGCTCTCTCAGCTGCTTCAGGACCTCGAACCAAGACTTGGCTCTTGGCTATAGCCCATGCCTGGATATCACCTTGGACTCTAGTGACAAGCAGGCCATTCATGTCAGCCTGTTCCTCATTACTCTCATGTCAGCCTGTCTCTCTCTCTCTGGCCCATGATGCTTCACTCTCTCTTCTACCTCCCCACGCTGTACCGATTTACCGTAAGGTTGCTACCATCTGGTACCTCTTTCCGGGTAAGCTCCTGGTTGACACAGAGCTGTGACTACTGTCCTCTCATGGGCACAGGTCTAAAGACCAATAATTCAAATTCTTAATTGCAATATTCAGTTTCTTTGCTTTTATCTGTGACAGAGCGAGGGACAGAAACAACTTAAGGGAGAAGAAGTTTAATTTAGCTCACAGTTCATAAAATCCAGTCATTCATACAGAGAGAAGATGAAGAGGAGAGAAGGAGGTGGAAAAGGGGAAAGAGAAAGAAAAGGAGCCGGAGGAAGATGAAGGGAGTAGGAGATAAAATTAAGTGAGAAACTGAGTTTTGATTTCTGGTTTACCATTGCAAAAAAAGAAAATCAAAAACTTATTTTTCAATATGAAAACACATTTCTGAAACAAGATAAAAGTGGTATCTTTTGGTTAACATTTAACTTTAGTTGTTAATGTACTTCACAGTTGGACAAAGTTCTGAATGTCATACACTGTACAAGTGTGTGTGAACATAAAACTTCCAGCCATGGTTTTTAAATTATCTTAAACACAGGTTGAAAATGAAGCGCTTCTCTGACAAAAGCAAGACACCTTGCTCACCAGCTTGGGACAAAACTGGTCTCGCTGAACATAATGGACAATGAGGACTACTGAGAACTGAAGAACAATGGCAATGGGTTCTTGATCCTATTGCACGTAATGGCTTTGTGGGAGCCCAGGTAGTTTAGATGCTCACCTTAATAGACCTGGATGGAGGTGGGTGGTCCTTGGACCTCCCACAGGGCAGAGAAACCTGCTTGCTCTTTGGGCTGAGGAGGAAGGAAGACTTGATTGGGGGAGGGGGAGGGAATGGGAGGTGGTGGCGGGGAAGAGGCAGAAATCTTTAATAATTAAATTAATTAATTAATATTAAAAAAACCTAAATTTAATAAAATAACAATAAATATGGAAAAAAAAACAAAAAACAAAAAAAAATTTAGCTCACAGTTCATAAAATCCAGTCATTCATACAGAGAGAAGATGAAGAGGAGAGAAGGAGGTGGAAAAGGGGAAAGAGAAAGAAAAGGAGCCGGAGGAAGATGAAGGGAGTAGGAGATAAAATTAAGTGAGAAACTGAGTTTTGATTTCTGGTTTACCATTGCAAAAAAAGAAAATCAAAAACTTATCTTTCAATATGAAAACACATTTCTGAAACAAGATAAAAGTGGTATCTTTTGGTTAACATTTAACTTTAGTTGTTAATGTACTTCACAGTTGGACAAAGTTCTGAATGTCATACACTGTACAAGTGTGTGTGAACATAAAACTTCCAGCCATGGTTTTTAAACTATCTTAAACACAGGTTGAAAATGAAGCGCTTCTCTGACAAAAGCAAGACACCTTGCTCACCAGCTTTAGTAGGGCAGGAGGCTCCCTGGTTCCTGTCTATAGATACCAAGTGATGAACTCTGATTGAGAAGTTCTTGTGTCTTTTCATATACATAATGTATCTGTACTTAGAACCACAATATTTGAAAAAAGCAAAATCAGAGAGGAAGAAGCGTGGGTAGAAAACCTGCTTCCAGCTTGCATCCTTCCTTGAGATGTCTGATCTACCTGTGTTGCTGTGGTCCAGAACTACTGTACTGTTTGGGTTTACATAGATCACCAGCAGAATGTCAGGCTTATACCTTGCTTATGGTTATTAATTGAAAGTGTGTGTCTGTAAAAGTAGTTGTATCTTGAAGAGGGGACCAAAATGCCCAGTGGTTTTCAGGGGATTGCTATGGGTGCTGTGATAAGTTTAAGGATGCCATTGGGTGTCTGCAACTATGCTATAGACCTACAGCTTCTGTGAATTTAATATGATGCAGATTCCTAGATGTTTTTCTCTGTCTATCCATAACCTTTTTATGACATTAAAAATATTTAATAACAAAATTATTAAAAATATTAAATAAAATGTTTAAAAATAGTCTAAGAAACATTAAATGGTCCTAGGAGTGCAGTCTTTATTTTCTGAGTATCCCTTAAGTAATAAGTGATGTCCTTGATTTCCTCTGAATCTGTCCAACTCGTGAGGAGAACTAAACAACGACAGTCAAGGAATAGATAACCTAGTATGTTCACTGGGGGCAATTACACCATGTTAACGACACACATATTTGTAGGTAGGTAATTAAACTCTGAGAGCATATGGACACAACTTTCTAGTCTCAGAATAAATGTAAAGTTCTTCGATGTTTTGAATATCTTAAATAATTACTGACCCTACATTTATTTTCACTAAACTAGCTTAAGGGAAAGCAGCTTAAATACTAAAATGTTTTTCAGACACAATAAACTCAGTGAGATTTTCTCATAAATCATTGAAATTATTGCTAAAATAAAACAAACTTTAAAAATTATGTATTTATTGCAATCCTGGGAGAAGTTCAAGGATGATTTATTTACAAAATTTACAGAAATCCATGTATCTTTCTTCAGTGAGTGAATCCTTCCTCTATTATGACCCATTGGAATAGGATGCATAGGAGTCTATTAGTTAGACCTGGACTGTAAATTCTCTTCCTATTATCAACAACATCCTCTCTAACTCCCAGTCTCTAGACTGGATAAATGCCATGCTAACCCTACACACAGGAAATGAAACAGAAAGCTCTTGCGTTTTAAATGACTCAAGGACTAGTTTAGGAATGAGGCGGTGTTGGCATCAAGTGATTAGTCCTAGAGTATTTTTGCTTTGGTAGGACAGAAAGGATTTAGTTAGTGGGTGCAAGTTTTACTGTGCTCAAAATGACCTGATTTCCCCAATCTTCTGCATGTTGTCAGAAGGGCTGGTGAACACCCTCTGGTGCCACCCTCCTAACATTTTGTTCTGTGCCTTGTAACCTTTCTGTTAAACCACCCTGCTAATTTATAAAAATCATACTTTTTATCATCTGAAACCTGACAGTCTTAGAAACCTTTATAGTCCATCTGCCTCTTACCAGGTTCCTTGGGGGGCAAGTACAGAAGGGGTGTTGTGTGTGCTTCTTTTACCTTCTCTACTTAACATGTTCCTGTTTTGGGAGAACTCACAGAGACAGATGACTTGAGCTTGTGGGAGCTCATGGACTCTGGACCAACAGTTAGGGAGACTGTGTGGGATCTACCTATGTACTCTGCATGTGTGTGACAGTTGTGTAGCTTGGTTTGTTTGTTGGGCTCCTACCAGTGTGATCAGGATCTGGTGCTTCAGCTGGGTTTTGGGAACCTATTTCCCATGCTGGGCTGCCTGGCCTAGTCTTAATACAGGGGGAGAGCTTGATCCTGCCTCAACTTGATGTGTCATGCTTTGTTCAAGCCTATGAGAGGCCCGTGCCTTTCTGAATGGAGAAGGAGGTCGATTAGATAGGGAGGGAGGTAGATGGGAGACAGAATGGGTGAGGGACTGTAGACAGTATGCAAAATAAATGCAAAAAAATATTAAGAAAGTAAAAAGATGTTTTTAATTCCATGTTCCTTTCTCATTTCTCCTTCATGTTTTCATGCCCCACTATCTTGATTTTGCTGGTGACTTCTGTCATTTGTGTATGAGAGTCTCCATCTTTCATGTCAAGCAAGAGAAGAAATTCTGTGACTTGTGTTTCTATTTTTTAGAATTCCTATTGTTTGAATTTTCACTTTTGTCCAATCATTTTTATTTATTCTATGATTTTGCAACATCTTTCTACGTTAGAGTTGTCATTCATTTGTGATATAAAACTTTTAATTTATAATTATCCTCATATACACTGATGTATCTAATTGACCGATGTTACAATTTGTGGCATTTTCATAACTGTTTTGCTTTAAGCATTTTCCCATTTTCATTCTTATTACTTGAAGTGTGTGTGACAGTTGCTTCAGAGATGTTTTCAGTTGCATTTTGAAATTGTTTTCCACTTGACTACTTTATGAGTAAAATCATGTTCTGGAAGAAACTGAGTCTTCCTCTCCATTGAATTTTGTCTTTTGTTCCTTGAGTTCTTTCTTACTTCAAATTAAACCCAAAGAGAAAGTTCTCTTCTACTTTTGTCTGAGGACAGCTCTCAACCATGTTTTATAATATAATACTTGGAGGCTTGAATTTTATGATTAGTCTTGGCTCTAAAACTCGTCAAAATAAATTGAGAACTTTTATTAAACTTTATGATATTTATTTTAAAGCTATTGTCTTGAGGGGCTGAGGAGATGGTCCAGTTGGTGTGAAGACCTGAACTAGGATGCACAGCATGATGTAAAAGTCTGGGAATATTGGCACACGCCTGTAATTTCAGCACTGGTAGACTGAGAAGGAGGATTGTCTAGGGCTTGCCAGCTACTCTAGCTAGTAAGTGAGCACCAGATTCAATGGGAGACCCTGACTCAATGATACGATAGAAAACATTCCTGATAGCTAGGGCTTCTATTGCTATGATGAATATCATGGCCCAGAAGCAACTGGGGAAGGAATGGGTTTATTTTGCTTCCACTTCCACATCCAAGTTCGTCATCAAATGAAGTCAAGGGATGAGTTCAAGGCAGATGCTGATGCAGAGAGCACTTTTCATGGCTGGATTAACCTCATTTATTACATTTTCCAGGATTATCTGCCCAGGGAAGGCACCACCTACAGTGGAATGTGCCTTCCTATACCAATCACTAATTAAGAAAATTTATCACAGGCTTGTCCGCAGCCACGTCTGGTGGAGTGACACTCCTTTTCCCCAAATAACTGTAGCTTGTGACAAATTGAAATGAAATTATCCAGCACAATATTCGAGGGAGATAACTGAGTTTTGCCTTTGGCCTCTACCTACACATGCATGTGTATGCCCACCCACAAATACACTGACACATCACATATACACAAATACCACGTAAAGACTCAAAATTCATCAATGACAAAATGCTAGAAAATTTAATGACAAATGTTATTTTAAAATATTTTCACTTAAGAAATAAAACAAAACGAAATAGTAAGTTAGAAGTTGTAGCACGAATAATAAAAGCCCAGAGACAGATATTGGGGTTCAAGCTGAAGATCAGAAAAACAAAACAGCCAAGCCACTAGAGAAATCATACCTCTACCAAGGCTGAGTGCCTGCAGATTCATCCCTGAGCTTCATTCTCCTCCCATTTTATATTCCCCTTTAGTGCTGGAATTAAAGACATGTGACTCTCTAGTACTGAGATTAAAGGTGTGATCCACAACCATGTGGATCTATTTCCTTAATGATCTTGCATAGTCCAGGGTAGCCTTGAACTCACAGAGATCCTTCTGCCTCTTCTCCCAAATCCTGGAATTAAAGGTATGTTATGCCACTGCCTGGCCTCTAGTGACTTGGTTTTATCTTCTGATCTTCAGGCAAGCTTTATTTATTAAAACATAAGTAAAATATCACTATAAGAAAGAACTTATTTTATAAATATTTTATTGTTTTATGTGTATGTGTAGTTCAGAAAGGACATAAGAAAATAATCTCTTATGCAAGCAAAAATTATCAAGTTAATCCTTCAACTATAGGTAAAATTGCTTTGACTAGCATTTCTCACCTATAAATTGGCAACCATTGGAAAAAGAGGCCATGTTTTATACCTATGAATCTACAATACTGAAAAATATGCACAGATCCTCTAGCAGGAGATTACCAAGAGTTTTCAAAACTAGGTAATAATTTCCCACTGAGCCAGTAGTAAGTACATTTTATAGCTCTACACCCTGAGGATATACCTCTACATATAACACAGCATTATTTATGCAAAGTTATTTATAAGGCTCAAATTTTAGCAACTGCTGAAATAAATATTCAGAGAAGTATGATTTGAATAAACTAGGGCAGACATACAAAAGCCCAATATTCAGGTGTGGAAAAGCATGAATAAGATCTCATAAACTCTATGGAACAGAGCTCAGAATATCAGAATTCATTACTGAATAAAATAACAAATGCAAGAGTCATTTTTTTTTTCCGTTTTTGCAAAGAAAGCAAAGGGACATGGACTCAGGCTCTGTGAGGATCACGGTCATGAACAGGAAAGGATGGAAAAGGGGTAGAAACTCATGGAAGGCACTGCAATTTCTCTGATTGGCTTTTTTACTCTAGCATGCTCTTTTTAACTACGTCATCAATTTACATTTTCAAATAGTTAATCAATGAAGATTTAAAAAGTAAGGGCCAAATTATCCCTAAGTCAAATGTCTGACTTTACAACCTACACAGACCCAGGGCCATGATGACAATCTGGGACGGTTTTAAAATCTGGTTGCCTCTTGGTTGCCCACATATCTGCTATTTCCAGTTCAGTTTCTAATAGCATGGTTTGTATGTATTGTATATGGATAAATGTCTCTGTATTTGCATGTATAAACACAGGTGGTCTGCTTGGTTTTCCCCTCTTCTCAGGGGTCAAATTTAAGCAGTACTTAAATTATTCCAAATTGTGTTTATGTTTCCAGAGTTCTTTTGTTCCCTTTGTTTACTGAGACAGGGTTTTGTTGTGATATTTTGTTTGTGTTCTAACAAAATTTGCCTGGAGATCAGAGGACAGAGCTAGCCACTAGTTTACCCTAAAGATCTGGAGGTCTGTACAGGTAGAAAACAGGAAGTGATAGGTGGGGCAGAGAGAGGAAGTGATAAGGCGGGTTGTAGACAAGAACTCTGCCTTTTCAGTCTGACTACAGGGAGAGGTCAGATGTGTCTGCAGCTGGTCCTTTGCTTCTTTGATCTTTCAGCATCTACCTCAATATCTGACTCTGAGTTTTTATTGATAAGACTAATTAGGATCATGTAACAGGGTTTGACTATATCACCCGGCTGGCTTCGAACTCACAATGTAAATAAACTGTGAGTCCTCAAACTCATCATAATTCTTTGACCTCGGCCTACCTGTTATTGTAATTACAGGAATTCTCCATTGCATCTAAATTTTCCTGTGTTCTTTAAAAATGTGTCTAGGATTTAAAAATAATTATCTAAGTGCTGGTCATTCTATGAAATTGGGGATGGGGGTGAGGGCCTTGGCATGTACTTAAACACATATAAACTGTTCTTCTTTCTCTGCATATTTACCGTCAGAAACTAAAAGAAGGCCCATTCAGGAGATAATGTCTTAGAATACTTCCTAAGTTTTAATGTCTTGAAAATCAGTCCTTGGAGACAGAGAGGACCACCATTCAGTGCCCTCCAATACATGTCTTCTGCTTTTTTAAAACTCTGAAAACTCACCCTTATTGACAATTGCTGCTAAAACAAGGACACTTTTAGTCATTTGCAATTTCACTCTTAATAAGTTAAAATCTGTTAGATGTAGTGCGGAGCTGCGGGCCTCTTCTCATAGCCCGGCTCATGGCTGCCTGGCTAGCTTATGTCCCCAAAATAACGACACACAAACTGTATTCTTTTAAGTACTGCCTGGCCCATTATATCTAGCCTCTTCTTGGCTAATTCTCACATATTAATTTAGCCCATTTCTAATCATCTGTGTAGCACCCCAAGGTGCGCTTACCAGGAAGATTCTAGCCTACGTCCATCCTGGGTCAGAGCTTCATCGCATCTGCTCTGGAGAGGAGAGCATGGCGTCTGTCTCTCAGAGGAGCTGCCCTGCATCTGAGCTCACTTCCTCTTCCTCCCAGCATTTTATTCTGTTTACTCCACCCACCTAAAGGCTGGCCAATCAAATGGGCCAAGGCAGTTTCTTTATTAGCCAATGACCTTCCTCCATCAGTTAGATGAGTGTGGCCCTCATTATGACTAATTTTGTAAGTGGGACCTTTAGGGAACAACTCCCTAAGTCTATAGAGGCAGAGGAGGATGTATTTTGGTTAGCATTGCTGGGACTTGTCTTTCTTGAGAATAGCCTTTTATCAAAAGCTAAATAATTAGATTAATAAATGGGCACGGACTGCCACACAGTTAGTTCCCAAAGACGCTTTAAGCTCAGATTAACATAGCTTCCAATTTCTATTTGTTTAATCAGAATTCTCCCATATCAAACAAAAAATAAGACTCACTTCTCACCCAGGTGTTCTAATTTTTCCAAAGGATGAAAACTTCCCTGCTCTGTTACAAATTTAAAATGTTATCCCACCATTACTTAAAATTGTGTGCACTCCCTGTAAGAACAAGATGGACTAGTGGATATCTCTCTATGTATTTCTCTTTAAAGAGCAGAAATGCTAGATTAGCTTTTTGAGTGATTATCCCACACTTTACACTGGTATCATGGTCCATGGATTGCAAGAGTGTTAACCAAGCCACAAACTAACATCTTGGTTTCCTGAAATATTAGGCCAATATTTTTTAAGGTTAATAGGATGATCAAATGAGTAATATTTCAAATAACTGTGATTGTGTTAATCCAAAAGATTTCTTAAAATACAAAACTTGTAGAAAAAAATGTATAAATAAAAAGGAATATGAGATAGGAGAATCAGAACAGCATGGGGTTGTAAATGAGCAGAGAGGCAGGTGTGGAACAAGAGGTCAGCAAAATGAACAAAGAAAAGACTCCAATGTTCTTAACAACTTAATATTACCTGGTTCTATAATTATTTACAAATTTATACTTTGCTTTAGACATTGAAAACCTGTCATTCTTGATATCCAAAGCCTCAAGTGTACTGGTGGATTAATCCACAGAAATTATACTTTGTAGTGTAGGTCTTCCAAGAAGGAATGGAAGATTCTGATGCTGGGCCAACTATTGTCTATTTGAGGTGGTTTCCTAGGATCTCTGAATTTAGCATTTGGGAAGAAGGCCTTGCAGAGCCTCTCCTGTTCTGTCTGCTGATCCCTAACACTCAGTTCAAGCTTGAATTTAGTAATGTCAATGCCTAGTCCTGAGAATCCTATAGACTTCCTGAACTTCAGCCTGTCCTTTGTGGTCCTGCTGTGGTCTTATCAATAAGAACACAAGGTCACCATGCAAAATTTAAATGCCCATAGCAAAGATGTTGTATTCCAAGACTTTCATTGAAGGACTTCTATAGTTAGCTGACTGAAGAAGGATGCTAAAAAGAAATCCTACACTAGCTCAGAATTGAGTAAAATAAATGTTTACTTCTTCTAAAATGATACTTTAGACAAAAGAGTCAAATTGTTTTCATTAATCCTATCATCTCTAAGAAAATATGGACACATTGTAATACAACATTCATTCATGACAGATATTAGGATGTTTGCTATTTTAGTTGTACTTAAATAATTTATTCCTTCATACAAATTTAAGAAGAGAAATAAGATATGATTAATAACCTTGAATCAATAGTTTTTTACTAATATTCTTATTTATGAAAGAACTACTTTAATAGCTCTATCACAAGATCTGCTTAGTTAAAAGACTATACACACCATGTATATCCATAGATACATGCATTCAGTATTTTTCCAAGAACCTGGGAAACATGAGCTATAAATATCAGGCATAAGACAAAAATAGGTAGTACTAAATGTTTCAAAATTTTTGATTTCCATTGGCATTTTCCTCTCAGGTTATCTAAACCCAGATTTAAAGAAAGAATAAAATGGCTTGAAAGTGCTCAAACACAATAATTCTAGCACACTCATGTCTCTTCCAAAATTTGCTCTCATACTTTCCCACTTAATTTTCACTTGAGCTTTGTTCTTTCTTTTATCTATTGTTTTACATTTGCATTTGATAAAAAAGCCTCATTATATTTTCACAAATTACGTGCCATCGTACTTTTTCATACTGATTCACATTTTCTGCCTTTGCCTGCTTCTCATTAGAAGTTCAGTATCCTCATATGAGATAAAATTAAGTGTTTTTTTCCTTTATCATCATTGGTCTTTAATTCCATACACCCTCACTTAAACTGGATTCTCCTTCATGTAGTTCTTTTCCTACATTCATGTCATATACATGTAGAGAGAGAGGGGGAAAAAGACAGAGACCGAGAAAGACAGAGACACACAGAGAGAAATAGAGAGATAGACAGACAGAAATAGACAGAGATTTAAATTTAAATGCACATATGAGAGAAAACAGGGTATTTGTCTTAGTTGGCTTATTTCATGTAACAGGTGATCTGTAGTTCCATCCTTTTTCCTACAATTGACAAAATTTCAGCCCCATTTGTGGTTGAATTGATTTCTAATGTATATAGAACTGGCCTTTGAAGAAGGTCTCTTTGCTGGTAAAGGAAGTCTTGAAAATTACCAATTCCAGCATATAGAAGGGAATTCACAGCATATAGAAGGGAATCCTACATCAAGAAAGTAGAAATCTATAGTTTATCCACAGTCAACTAAATTATAATGTAGCAATATTTGCACAGGTCAGAGCAGATGGTACACTTTGCTTAGACTAGTTGGGAAAACTTACCAAACGTTGTAGCATTAAGTTTCTGTTAAAGATAAAGCAGAAGTTTCCTTCAAGAAGACTGGAGCCAGAGATATAGATGAAACATAAATTACAGCCTACATTTGTTGGTTTAATAAAAGTGGTGAAGTGTTCTCTAAGAATGCAAATAGAAACGCAGCATACAGATTAAACCAATGAGATTTATGAAAAGATCTCGCAATGACTTTTAGAAAATTCATTTTGACTACATTCAGACTGGGAAGGAGACAGTGCAATCAGAAAGCTAAAAAATTGTTAAAGGAATAGAAATGGCTGGAACATTTCTTATGTGTGATTTGACAGTTTTCATTAAGGGTTTTAGAAATTTTCAAATCCCGTGGCTCTGTGATTCCACTTCTTCTCATTTATACTAAGAACCTCATCAGTTATGTATATTTTGATTCATACATGAAAAGTTTTATTGCAAATAGGTTACAAGATCTCTGCGAGTAGAAACAGCATAAATATTCAATAAGACAGACGCAATCAGCTATGATATGGCAAAGCCTGGGACACTTTGCACCAGTTGGAAAATGTGATTTTTCAGGCTATGCAACAGTTTTGGAAATTGTTCAGAACAATATATGCATAGGAGTCGAATTTAAAACTGGGAGTTTATTCTCATAGAAATTGGAGTTCTTGGTATAGTTTCTTCACTAACTACCCATACAGCCTGGTAAAAATTTGTTATGTTACCTCAGCCTTAATGTCATCATCCAGTAATTCTGCAGAGTATTGGGGCTGTGTGAGGATTCAGAGGGGGATTACGGGGAAGAGACCTCTGTAGAGCTACAGAGCTCAGGACCTTGAATACTAGCAGCAACAGAGTCCATTTTGGCTGCCTTGGATGATGGTGGAATTTCAGTCTATTTTTCTTTTACTCACAGCAAATGTTTCTGTTGCCTCCTCTGGCTGATGTCAGTTATCATTTTTATTTCCTTCTGTCTTGCTTGATGTGCACTTGTTTGGGGTTTGGCTGTGGTGAACTTTCGTGTTTTGCCTACAGGATAAATAGCAGTATTCAGACAGCCGTCTCTCGTTCTATAGCACCAACATTTTCTGACCATTCTCCCTGGCCACCACCTTAGTAACACTATGTAGAATGTGTCTCAAGCATTCTTTGTAGCACTTCCTTTTTACATTAAAGGTAAAAACAGCAAACAACCAATTTCAACCACTGCCTGCCAGGCACTATGTATTTATGCACAGGTTACCCCATTCAACTCTCACAAGCAACACTTGAGGAATGACCTCTGATATTCTTATTTCTGTGAGCATCCCAAAACAACAGCTAACTTGCCCACAGTTATTCTGATGATTAGTGTCAGAGCTGACAATGAAGCCCAAGTTTCCATAATTCGTACTCACGCTAACCTAAGGAAACTGGACTGTGAAATCCATCTAGGCACACACTGACATTCAGTGGTGTCACAAGGACTTCTCCCCTCCAAACTGCTGTGGGGAAGGTGCTCACACATTGAGCAAATGGATAACCAAAGGCAAGACTTTGTAAAGAGCTTTTCTGATAGTCGCTCTAGTACTGACTTTTTCCTCCTCGGCTCTCCAGACCTGTAGACACTGCTAGGCTCCTACCCTTGGCCTGTGCTTGACTTTGTTACCATCAGGTGAACACCTTCTTCCTGTTTGTGATGGAAGCAATATTTCCCCAGCCATTTGACTGAAAATTTCTGAATGGTTGAAAACAATTAGTTCCAAATTGCTTCCTGATTTCAGCCTTTTGTTTCATCCCAGAGCCACGCACACGCAAATGCCTCAGATATTTACTGAAAAAAATAAATGTGTGTATTGGTCCACATTACACATTGAAAATACACAGCTTTGTCCTGGCTAGTGGCTTCAGATCTCATTGCTGAGAGTGTGATGCTGGTTCTTGTTTTCAGTTTGCTCGATGGAATGGTTATTTGTAACTATGTTTTCAAAGTCCTTAAAAACACTAAGACAGCTCCTGCCAGGGGTACAACTGCATTCTATGGAGAATGCCAGCATTTCAGTGTGTCTTGCAATATTTTAATTACCTTGCTTATGGAACCAAATACATGAATAACAACACTGAAGAGAAGTCAAGTCTCCTACACCTTAATCACTTTTTGCAAAGGATTACTTATATTTTCATAATTATTCTGGTGTTTCTGTACAGAGAATTTTACATTTTGAGTGGAAAATTATACCCCCATAAAAGCCAGTGCCAACTAGCAGCTTCAATACAGCATTCTTATACTTGAGTCCATGGACCAGTGACTCCCCTGTTGGGTTGCATGTGGGTTGTTCACAAAGATGAATGTGCAGCTTCAATCTGTTAGATTTGAGTTACTACCTGGAGATTTGTGGTCCTTTAATGTGATGTTCTGTTTTCAAAGGACATTGAAGTCATGCATCTTTTAACAGTTTTAGAAGCTCAGAATTTCTCCATTTCCCACTGGGAGGCAGTTTTTTTCATCTTGTGGTGTTTCTCTAAAGAGGATGTGAGAGCTCTGAACAAAGAAGTTAAGGAAAACTGTCAATAAGCTTTTTGATTACACTTGGGCATCCTGACAGCTTTGTATATACACTATTTCTGCTGAGAGTGATGATGTTTACTCTTTAGGAAAGATGCAATTTGTAGAACATGGATTATGTATTAAATACACATTGGTTGTTAATTATTCATTCTAATATGATTCATATTATGAATACATATTAACTTTTAAAATTAACTTAAACAAATAAGAGTGAGCAGAAATGAAAACAAATATCAGATCTAACTTTCTCACTCCCCAACAATGGCCAAGTTCACACAAGTCCTTATGGAGTGGTTGAGGAGGTTGGCAAATCATGTCTTGCTATTACAGGAAGTGGGACATTCTATTCTTCCTTTAATTTGCTGTTGACCAATCCTTTCTCTGATGTAGTAACAGAGAAAGCAAAGTACTATGCTTGCATCATCACCAGCAGATCCCTCATTTTATAATAACTGTTAGTAAATTAAAAATGTGAGCTTAGCATCCCTGTTTTCAGAGCAGTAAATACATCATGAAAGGTGTTCAGAGCAGTTCTTCAGCAATGGAATTTGACAAGTAAAGTAATAGCAGAATCTTGCATTTGGGGTCAGGGTGCTGTGCACTTCTTGCTGTTAGATCTGCAAATCTACCCTTAACTAAAGCTGTCCTGGAGAACAGCCAGCAAGACACTGTTGTAGGCAAGTGGGGAAAGGCTTCTTGTGAATCTCTGCGTTTCTTCAGGCACACCTGCAAGGGCTCCAGAGAGAACAGAAACAGAAAAAAATCCTCACTCAGCAGCTTGACATGTCATCAAGAGAGATGTGGAAAGAACTGGCTCTGTGCCAACAACAGATCGTGGGTTAGAAGAAACTCAATGCTGTGCTACCTGGGTCAAAGTAAAACAGCATTCTGGGACAAAATGATGAGAACACTTACGGTAATTACATCTCCAGAGACTCCGTGGTGTGTATATGTTTCACACAAACAAATGACATCCAAGAATTTCCCCGCAGGATGTCTAAGGATCAGAAGAAAATAGTTTTCTGTAATTAGGGTTGTGAAAGATACGTGAAACCTTCTTCATTTAATCAAATATTTGCTTAGAGGCCAAAACCAAATATGCTTTGAAAGAAAGGATGATCATTTGCTATTAATCTTCTCTTACATGTCTAAACTAAGAGATAATCTTTCAGTAATTTGTTTCCAGCTGTTGCACCAGGACTGCGTGTCAATAAATCTTCACTATGCTGGTGTGTAGTCTAGAGCATCGGAAAAACAGATTCAACAATGTCCATCTTGAGCATCCAGAGTCCAGTCCAAATTTGGAATGAAATAAGCATGGTGTGGATAGATAATAGTTTGTAACCCATGCAAATCACGGTTGCACTTTGTAATTACTGTGGACTGCTTTTCAACTCAATAGCCTATCATTAGTTGCATGCTTAAGAAATCACCCCAAAATTTAGTGGCATATCACAGTTTCTGTGTCTGAAGAATTCACGTATGGCTGGACTGGGTGATTTGGGTTCAGGATTTCTTATTAGATAATGGTAAAGAAATGGCTGAGGGCATCTGAAGCCTTCTTACAGCTGAATGGTCTGCTTCTAAGAAGGCTCAATCGGTTTCTGAAAAGAGGTATTTAGTCCTTGCCACAGGACTGTTTTGGAAGTCTATTGCAGTGACTATACAATATGACTGTTCCGGTAATCTAAAGGAAATGACTAATGGGGAAAAAAGGAAGTGTGTCATCTTGGCATGAACACAAAATATCTTTCATGACCTATGGAGATCAGTCTGCAAGACCTTGGATCTGAGGACCTTAAAGAAGACTGCAGGCTACAGTGTAATGCTGTAGACAATGTGACTTCAGTTTCAGTGTACTTTTATACATAAATGAAACAACGAAAACATTGATCCAAGGAAGGTTGTTTGAGTTCAGAAAGACGTGGAAAGACACATCAGTAAGTGTATACTAAATATTAACAGAGCAGCCCTTTCCCAGAATTTTCTCAGGACAGACAAATTTAAACCCAATTGCCTGGCATATATTAGATCACATCTGGGAAATCACAAAAGAAAGAGAAAAGGCCATATCTAGATTCGGGGTACACTGAGGACAACACTCAGCCTATCCTTTCATTGGATTGGATTCTACAGCTGGGTTCCGGCATCCAACAAGTATAAACATGTCTTATAAATTGAACGTAAATGTTTGTTGCAGGAAGCATGAAATCGCTTTCCAGAACAATCCACGGAATGAAATGCACTGGAGATAAACAGCCCCCTGCCTTTCTTCCTGGATCCTCTCTCACAGTTCCCCAAAGCTTTATTCACCATGTATCTTTCCTTTAACCATATTCCAACAAAGTGTTGTAGTTTCTTTACCTTTTGTTGTGATAAAATACCACGGGAAAGAGGGTTTATTATGTGTCATCTGCAAAGCAAAGTCCATAGTAGCTAGGATATCAAGGCAGCCAGTATGGAAGAGTAAACTTGAAACAGCTAGCAACATTGTATCCATTCTCAAGAAGCAAAGACCGATGTATAGCTGCAGCTACTCAACTCTCTTTCTCACTCAAAAGAGTCCAGGATTCTATCCAGAATGACATTTCCCATACTAAGTGGATTTTTCCCAACATAATCATCACCGTCAAAGCTGTCTCCCACAATCAGAGCCAAGAGGCCCAATTCCCAGCAATCTCTTGGTGCTTTTTAGCTGACATCTTGCACCAACCATCATACTTAGTCTGGCTCACTATGAAGATTGAAAAATTAAGTTCCGCATTTTGGAAGGATCAGTATCAAACATTCTATGGATAAATATGTTTTTAATCTCTCCACATCAAACTACTTTTATTGGCTATTTTATTTAATTTTTGATAAGCTTAAAGATATAAACAATGCATTTTAATCATATTCACTGCCAACCTCTCCTCCCACTTCCTCAAGCTACGACCAATACATTCCCACTGCTTTTCATCACATCGTCTCTTTGTGTTTTGAGGTTTTGTTTCTTTTTTTGTTTTTTTAAGTGGGATTGCACGCTATTTCTCTCTCTCTCCTCCCCCCTTTGTATGTTTGTAAACCACTAAGCTGTAGACACATTTTTAGTACTATAAGCCTTCTTATGTTGACAGCTTGACACATACTTTCCTTCCCTGACACCCTCTGCTTTTATTTACCTTCTCTTTGTGTTAGGGATTCCTATAAAGATCTTATTCTTTTCTTTCTTCAGCATGTCAGGAGAAGTGAATATCTGAAAAGCTTGGATCTTTATCTTGTTTAGTTTAAGGGGCCCATGAAGGCAACCTTCCTGAATCTCCTATGTTAGAAAGTAAATGGCTTAATAATGGGGCTAGAAAATTAATTTTGTCATCTTCACATTAAGCCCTGAAATCATGTATCTTGAAAACAGTTAACACCAACAATTTTCAGGAGAAAGACTCAGCTTCTGAGTCATGGTTTCAGCTTATGTAGCTCAGCCAATTTAAGCGTTCCTAATCTCTACAGTAGAATTGCCGCTATGGATGTTTTAAATGCACATGATATTATATGATTGGCTATTGCAAATGTATAGAATTCTATGTGTTGTTGTATATGCGTATAGGTTTTTATGATTTTGCATTTTTTTGTTTGATAAAAGTATTTATGATGATGAGAAGATATGTATGTGCTGCTTTGTTTGGGGTAATTTTTAGAAAAAGTATTTTTATATGTATGTATGTATGACTCTGTGTAAATGTATATCATATACACCTAGGTAAGGATGTAGGCCAGAATAATATGTCTGATCACCTGAAACTGGAGTTGAATGCTGTTGTGAACTGCCTTATGTGAGTGCTAGTAACAAAACTTGGGTCCTCTGGCTGCAGTAGTCAGTCTTAATTAACCTCCAAGCCATGACTTCAACCGTATCATTTTTGCTTTTTTTGTAAAGTGTGAAATGTAGTCCATAATATTCTATAGAAAAATGAGTCAACTCTGGGCTATCATTTCATCAGAATGACCACTAATAAGGGAAACTAGAGTGTGCTGGATATAGACACAAGCTTGGAGTTTATCCATTGGCTAGGCTATTGAGATTGGAGATCTTGAACTTTTGTGAACTACATGTGGAGAAAGTAAGCTTTTAGGCTTGAAGTTCCAATTTTAAATATGATGAATATATATTTATATCTAGAGACATTTCTTTAGTATAAAGTTAGGTAAATACTTTTGTACATATATGAATTTTATATTGAGTTTATTCCCCTCTCCCTTATTACCTCTTCTCTTCCCCCCAGTATTGATCATTTTTGTTTTACTAGACAGGTTAGTTCTACTATTATGACATGCACATGTATGTGAATATATATGTGTGATTTTACTTATCTATATATAATCTACCAGCCATACATCAAAGAAAATATTTGATACATGTTTTTTTTGTGATTTTCCTTATTTACTCAATGTTGTTATATCTGGTTGGTTCCATTTTCATGCATATGACATAACTTTGCTCTTCTTAATGGTTGGAAGATTCCATTATGATGTGTTGTCTTACTTTTCTACTGCTCTGAAGATACATTTTCATGATATTAACTGTTCTAATCCATGAATATGGGAGTTCATTCCCTATTCTATATCTTCCTGAATGTCTTCAGTGCTTTGAAGTTCACATTGGGGCATTAGGTTTATTTTTTAAAACTAGTTGTACATATCGTGAATACAATGATTTCCCTGGTATGTTTCCTATGTTTCAGAACATAGGAAGGTTGTTCCTTTTTATTTTTTTTAATTTTGTATCTGCCACTTTACTAAAAGTATTTATTAGTTCTAAGAGTTTTCTGGCAGTCCTCTGTGTCTCCTCTTTTTAAAAATATGGAATAACTTTAGCCGTTCAAGAAATATTTATATTCATAATAAACACCTTATGTTAGCTTCTACTACATAGTAATTTTACTCGCTAAGGAAGCAGTCTAGGTGTTAATTTGCCAATTGCCTGGATGATTAAATTTACAGTGAGTTATACAGAAAATTAACAGAAATGCCTTGCACTCAGGAGGAAGAAGTTGACAAGATATGCAGAAACTTTTAGTAATGTTTAGTCTAGTCTTGAGGTAAAAACCAAGTCTGATTATAAACATATATGTGAGATCATAGAAAAAACCCTCTCATCTCCAAGAAAACATAGGGTGATCTTAATTGTACACTGCACACACATCCCTAGTGTATGTTTATTTGTTGCAATTCATTTCCAGGGAAATAGAAAAGATAGAACATGCATCTTGCCATGTATGTTAAAATACTGTCTCTTGCTGAAGACAATGTCTAGACAATGTTAGCTTGTTACAGCTAATTCTATTGCAAGGAATATAAACATCCAGCTAATAAATGTACCATACTTAGAGGACCGAGTATCTAGAACCTATAGAGACTGTAATCAAAAGGGAAATAAAGTCACAAAAGATGTTCCAAAGAAGCTTGAGATATCTTACCTGGAAAGAGTAAAACAAAGAAAACCACAAAAACAAACAAACAAAAATCCCTAGGACAAAGTTTTAAAAAGAGACCAGGAAGCATGTTGATGTATTATTTATAATACCTAAAGAAGAATCATTATTAGTATCTGTGTCACAACTTCTTGCCTTTGGCAACTCCCATTGACGCCAAACCTTCAGAGCTGCTTGGAGAATAGCAACTTGGGGTGATAGGTGGCTTGTCTTTCACTGCTGGCTTTCTGCTCACTTCTTGGAAGACCTATCAAGATGGGGAGAAGCTTTAAGGTATCTATGCAAACACGTACCACTCAACCTCTTGTTATTTCCTTTCACCTGCCAACTTTCTCTCCCCAAGTTCAATCTTAGTATTCCTTGCAAGCACAAAGTCTCCAGTGTCCTCACAGGTTGGATTAACTGGAAGAGGTGCAGGTGACTAGCCTGAAGCTACTCCAGAGCCACCATCACCACCAAATCCTGACTTAGATTTTAAGCCTCTTTTTTTAAAACTGTGTATATAGCATACAGAAGCAAAAGTACAACAATTGGAAATGTACAGGGAAAGCAGGCACTTTGCACAGGGTCATGGTAACCCCAATTCAGAGTTGCCTCTGGGGGAAATGGAAGAATGTTGAGGCTTGGCCTATATCTGCTTGTTGCAGAACCAGGTTTCTTTTCAAAGCAAGCACTGACTGCTTCTCAGGATTCCAAGTGAATTTTCAAACGTGTGTTTGGTGACTCTCTCTGGATGCTGAGGTACCTGTACCATAAGTACACACAGTTCTTGAGCTGTAGTTAGAGAAGATTATGCCTGCCAAAGCAATACTTACTTACCATGAAGGTGTAGTCTCTAGAATCCCAGTACTTTTCACAGAAGTATTGTAGAATCTGATAGAATTATTTATCAAAGGTAATCATAAATGAAGATGAGCAGGAGGAACTGTGGAAGACTTATGAAATGGGGTGAAGACTCAAAATGTGGATTTTACCCCATTGGCTTCTCCACTCAGATAAAGGAGATGTTCCAGTCAGCTGGTGCGCGCATGATGAAAAACAAGTGGCCCCAAGATTCTAGAAGCAATGGCAGAAAATGCCAAAAATTTCATGGAATATCAGGAGAGAGGGTCTTGGTAGAACTGAAGAAAATTCTCAGTGGTGACCATGGGTATTTGATCTACTTGATCGATAATCTTGATATGGCCTTAATATAGGCTTGCCTGCTAGTGCAAGTTTGGAAGAATTTTGCCAAGTCAGTAAAAAATGTTGAAAACTTTTTACCAAAGCCCAGGACTCTTTTGACCGCTATTTAAAATACCAGATGATATCACAAAACTGGGTTTGAGATTGAAGATTTCAAAAGAGGAAAAAAACATGGATGTATTTATAAAACTCTGTTTAACAAGTGGAAAATTTTACCTGATACTAGAAACCTAGCCAACTACCCAGGGATGGTGAAGTCATGGATCTAGAAGGAGAGCATACAACCTCTAGTTTGATAAACTAGCATAATCCCTAACTATTCTAAATATTTGTTCTTATTCCCAAATAAAAGTGTAGCCATCAGCTCTCAAGGAAGCTTAACTGTGTAACAGATGAAGAACAACATGGAAGAGGGACAGAAAAGTTGTTAAGAGCCAGAAGATCAGGGGGTTTGCTTTGAGGTTGTGTCTCCTAATAATATCAGAAGCTGACACCCATAAATTCTCACCAATACTTCTGCCTAAACATGAGCTGAGCAAGGAAAACAACAGACATGCTAAAGAAGATAGAAAAAAGAGCTCAAGAGACCTCAACCCTACACCAAGTGTTAGATACAACAAAGGAATGCTGAGACTGAGAGAAATAGTCTCCCCAGGGAAGAGCTCATCAATTTGCTATCCAATATAAACTGTTCAGTCCTGAAAAAATACATAAAAGTAACATTACACAGATTCAGCATACTATATTTAAGGATATCTATCTAACTATGAAATAGCAATTAATGAAAAAGAGACTGTAAATTTGAAAATGAGCAAAGAGGGATAAATGGGGGTTACAGAGGTTAGAATAAAGAAAAACAAAAAATTATATAATTATATTTTAATCTCAAAAAAATAAAGAATTAAAAAGAAAGGCGATGAAAGGAGACAGAGATGGAGACCCACATTGGAGCACGGGACTGAAATCCCAAGTCCCAAATGAGGAGCAGAAGGAGAGCGAGCATGAGCAAGGAACTCAGGACCCTGAGGGGTGCACCCACACACTGAGACAATGGGGATGATCTATCGGGAACTCACCAAGGCCAGCTGGACTGGGTCTAAAAAAAGCATGGGATAAAACCGGACTCGCTGAACATAGTGGACAGTGAGGACTACTGAGAAGCCAAGAACAATGGCACTGGGTTTTGATCCTATTGCACGTACTGGCTTTGTGGGAGCCTAGGCAGTTTGGATGCTCACCTTACTAGACCTGGAAGGAGGTGGGAGATCCTTGGACTTCCCACAAGGCAGGGAACCCTGACTGCTCTTAGGGCTGACGAGGGAGGGGGACTTGATTGGGGAGGAGGAGGGGGAGGGAAATAGGAGGCGGTGGCGGGGAGGAGGCAGAAATCTTTAATAAATAAATAAATAGATAAATAAATAAATAAAAAGAAATACTTCATTAAGTCAACAGATAATTTATAATCATTGAAAGAAAATGAGGTTTCATTATATATTCTAGAGAACTTGGAATAGGTATTACACAGACTTGGACTTTATCATTGCTTCACTTATAATCCTTGCTAAACTTGTAAAAGTTAATTTTTCATTGGGTCCATTTTACAAATATATGTTAGGTAAGAATCCTAAGATGGATAGCAACCTGTTGTAGTCACAAATCTTTTTTCCTCACATGATTTTCACTGTCTCTGAATTTCTTTTTTTCTATCTTGTGTGTTAGTACTGATACCCTAGTTCTGATATCTACTTGAATTAACTATGCCAGCCACTTATTACAAGGTAACTGATGTGGGAAGTACTTCTGTATATGTGTTACTTTTATTGGTTAATGAATAAAAACACAACTTTGAGCCTATGGCAGTGCAGAACAGAGCTAGGTGGGGAAAACTAAACTGAATGCTGGGAGAAAGAAGGCAGAGTCAGAGAAGCCATGTAGCTCGGCTGGAGACAGACACCAGATGGAACATTACCCGGTAAGTCACAACCATGTGTCGATATACAGATTAATAGGAATAAGTTAAATTGGGATATCAGAGCTGGCCAATAAAAAGCTAGAGCTAATAGGCCAATCAGTGATTTAATTAATACAGTTACTGTGTGGTTATTTCAGGGGTGATCAGGCAGGAACAAACAAGCAACTCCTAGAGCACGTTAAGTACAACTGAATGGAACGAAATTAGCTTAAGTGCCCATGTGCTATATTTATTTGATGATTGAATGAACACAGCACCACATACATTTAGGCAGCCTCTAAGGGATGTCACTTTATAACTAACCTCTATCTTTTTGCCTTTCTTTCTTTTTTTTTTCTTTCTTTTTTTAAGGCTCAAACTGCTAAACAAGCATTTAAAGATTTTTCTAATGCTGATATTCAGGTAAATCCTAGAGGGTTTTCTGTTTTCAAAGATGCTCCTTTTCCCAATCTCTTCTTCCTCCCTTCAATCCTCCCATCCTTCCTCCTGCCCTCCTATCCTTTCCTTCCACACCCTTCTCCTTTCCATCTTCCCCTTCCCCCCCCCGTCTTCCTCTCCTTGTCTTATTCTTACTCCATCCTTAGCAATCTTTTGTTTGTTTTTGTTTTTCTGAGACATGTTTTCTGTGTGTAGCCCTGACTTTCCTAGACATTGCTTTCTAGGTCAGGCTGGCTTTGAACTCAGAGCTGCCTCCTCAGTACTGGAATTGAATGTCCACTGCCTGACTCTACTTTGCAATCTTAAAAACAAGCTCTTTCATTGCACTTAAAAAATATACTAATTACATTTTTTTTCACTGACTGAGACACAGAAAAATTTGGAAAATTACACTTTTAAATTTCTGACCTTGATTTTTTGAAATACTGACTGATGGAAGTTTGTTCCTTCTTTACTCATGAATATAAATTGGTTTCTGGATCATGAGGATCATTGGATGAACTTGAATTAGAAGAGTTAAATTGAAGAAATGATAAGTACCTAGTGGATTGTTTATTACATTTTTAGAAAACATTGCATGCAATTATATGCCTGTCCTTGTTTACTTAAAATCCTCAAATATTTAATCTATTTATATAAATGACATAGTGTGTCTTTGTACATAAAATATTGATATCCAAGTCCATTCACCATTGATCCCAATTGGTTTCGTGTGTCTGCTCTAGATTTAACTTTGCATTTATCTCGATCATTACTGTAACAATTCTCTCAGTTCACATTGTGTTACTTTGAAGTAAAGCTCTGTAATCATGGATTTGCATGCCTTTTTAATTATTGAAAAATTAGGAACACAAAGTTATCACACACAAATAAAAGGATCATTGTATTATATTTTTAAAAGGGTGGATTGCATAAGTAAAGCAAACAGAAAATCACTATGGTACTAGGGAAAACAGAGTGTAAAACAAAATATTTCAATGAGTAGAGCTCAGGGTTCTGGTAGTTTTCATTTGAAGTCTGAGGCTAGAATATTAATTTATGAGCAACTATGCTTAGCATCTTAGACACCTAGGATACTGGATTGGAAGAGGACAGGCATTCACAGCAGAGGGACAGCAGGATTACTTTCCTAATTTCATTCATCTCATTCCTCAAAGACTGTGATTGGTTATAAGCTGACAAGTTAGATTGAAGCCTGCTACATACAGTCTGGCCACTGTCCCTTCCCACTTCTAAACATACATTCTTATATAACACTATTTGTTACTCATTATATTAAATACATGGAATATTTTTAAATATTTAGAGAAATTTGTCATTACTTTATCTCTTTACACCTCAGACTAAATATGATTCTATAATATCTTGCACTCAAAACCATCTTTTCTTTAATGAGCCATTTCCCAAATCTGTATTAGTATTTCTTCATCAGGAAATACAATGTAAAAACTACAGAATTTATGAGATAATGAGAGCAAAAATATTACAAGACATACAAACAAAATGATTACAGGGCACCAAAATACCTATCCACAGAGAACTGAACCCACTATTGGTTCCCAAACCCAGCTAGGAGCCAATGCGAATACGGACAACTTTTCTTTCTGAGATCTTGTTTGTATTCTACCTGCAAGAAGGTTGCATCCCCATGTCCCATGTTCTTAAAAAAATGGTATAGGACTTGATTTTCTCCATCAAGTATTTACAGTTCTAAATACACATCTCTATGAACATCATGCAGTTCTTTCCAGACTTCTCAGTGATATCTATTTTAGGAAGTAATACAGTCATTTCAAGGGTACCATTTCCGGTAAGCCTACAATGATCATTTTTATGTCCTTAGGGGTTATGTTGCATCCTTCTTCTGCTCAAAATATGCCCATTATACTTCAATGAGTAGGCTCTTTGCCAAACCCTCCTGTGATCATGCCTCATCTCTGTTCTATGTGATTCTCTGTCTTCCAGTTAATCTCAGAATTGAGAAACAGTTCTTAGCCTGATCATGGACTTCTCTTTTGGTTCACTTCACCCCTTCTCTTCTACACAAACTAGTGTTCTCTTAGTTTCTAGTAGGCACTGCGGTTCTGTTTATCTCAATAGTTTTGCACATACTCCTCTTCCAGTATGGTTCCCTATCTTGTGTTCCACTCTTCCACGAAAGGATGGATTTCTGTATCTATTTCCAAACTTAGTCTCTGAGAAGTTTTCTGACCTCCAGTTCATGTTGGAATTCCCACGAAACTTCCGTCGATTCTTTCTCAATGTACTAGGAAATGCGCTGTCAATGACTGAAATGAAGTGTGCAGGACTTACTTCTACGTCTGTACAAATGAAGGTAATAATTAAAGCAACAAATAAACTCAATTCACCACAGCAATGTGTTCTAAGGAAAGTTCCCCTTCTGTGCCACAAGTTGCTTTAATTAAGCAATTGAAATGATTCTAAGAGTACTTAATGTTATTGATTGCACTGACTTCCTTTAAATATTTTCTCTCAAAATGACTGGTGTTAAATAAAATGAGAAACAAATACCTTAAAACGTTGTGAAGTTTAATTTTTTTCAAATGCCACATGAATTTGGTCAGATTGATGACAGTACTGATACTGTCCTGGGGGTTGTGCAGCATTTCCAGTGCCAGTTAAAGAATTAAAAGGCAAGAAAAATTTAAAGAACAGGAAACAATGATTGGGGTGAGAAAACTTGCACACGGCAGACACAAAAAGAAAAGGACCCTCCAAGAAGAGAAAAGGGAAACTTAGAGGGCTGAAAATCCAGTCTCTTCTCCAGTGTTGGGGGTTCAAAGCCTCTGAAGAGTCTTCATCTCCTAACTTAGCGTTGGTCAGTTTGAAGAAAGTAAGGATGGTTGATTGGCCGGGAACTGTTATGTGTCATCCTGAGCTGGTCTTGAACTTGTTGAATCAGTCTGTCAACAGGATCTGCTAGTGGGAGACAGAAACCAGCAAAGCTTTTGTTTTACTCTGTCAGGCTTTTGTTTCAAGTCAAGAGAATGTGGAAGAAGCTGGTCATCTTGGAAATTTGTCATCTTTATTAGCTTTGGCTGTCTGTTTGCCTAACTGTCTGTGTAAGTCCTAGTCTCTCAGAACAACATACTCCTGTAAATAAGTTCATCGATTTATTTAATAATTTACAATCACGCTTTTTCCATGCCAAGCACATGTTAGCATGTCAGAAGTCTGAGGCTGAGGAAGCTGCTGGACTTCCAGATCTCTTCTCTCTCTGGGCCAGACCCTCACTGTGACCTTGACATGAGGAACATTGTGTAGCAAATCCTCCTGAAGGCAGGCTGTCTCTCAAGCTTGAGGCAATGTCTTCCTGTGCCCACCATTTTGCTGAACCCACATTCTTAGCAGAGTGGTGAGAAGTAACAGGATCATGCCTAATGTCTAGAGTCACCTCTATTACTGGAGTCAGACAAAAACCTCAGGTGACTATTTACCACACTTTGGTAACATTGGATTGAAATGAACTCTTGATTGCCTGTGTTGGCTCAGCAGGCAGTGAGAGATTAGATTTTACTTTTTTACTCTTTAATGAGAAACATTGTGATATTTTACAACCTTATAAATTATTTTCTCTTTTATTTTAGTCTGACAGATAGAAAAGAAATCCTGAAGGAGAAATTGCATGTGATTAACTGTTCTCACTTGCTTTCTTGACAATACCCTTTGCCCTGCTGCTGAAAAGACTCTTTTCTATGTGTTAGAAGTGTGCTTGCTCAATTCACTAATTTAAATAGGTTTCTGAGTGAGGAAAACTATAGAGCGCTCAAATTGCTATGGATCAGAGATTTGTTCGGGAGATCACGTGTTGTTTGTGTGACGCTGAAGGCAAAAGAATCCACATAACTGAGCTACTGGTTGTGAAATCACTTTAGAAAGAACTTTGTTAGCTGCATGGCCTAACGATAACAGCCAGAAGACTATTTTATGATACAACCCCAGCCAGTGTCATTTTGTAGTGCTACATTATGAAACTGTAAGGCTTTAGAGGAAGAACATTCTGGTTTTGTTTTTTTCTCCTTTTGTGGAATATGTAACACGGTGTCTCACTTACGGTCGGTGCTTTCCTTTCTTGGTTTCTTATCATGATAAAGACAAAAACAAGCAAATGAACAACCCTACTTGTGTTTCATTCTGCTAGGAGAGTAAAACTATTATGAGCATTCACTGTTCTGACTGTTAACCTCAGGCCAACCCTCTCTGGCATATTTATTGAGATTTTTACTTCAATTACAAAACTTGCTAAAGTAATTTTGAAAAATAGGTTATTCAGTTATGATACAGTTTGGAAATAGAAACTGGTCCTACCTGAAATTAAGTTACTCATGAAAATGTTCATTTTCATTGACCAGGAGCAATTGTTTTGTCTTTATTAGTAATGCAGCTTTAGTCAGAAGCAAATAAGAATGGGAATATCAACAAAACAGGAGCTCCCATGTATTAATCTCATAACCCATTGCCTAACACCACATAAATCACTGTAATCAAATTTGAACTCTGGGTGGGTGGTATGGAATCAATGAACAAAGTTCTGGACTTCGGTTACCACTGTCTATACCCTAACTGAAAAATACAAGTCCTGCATATTGTTTGTGTGAACTGGTATTCATGAAATATAATGCAATCTGCCTAGCTTACTTGTATAGGATTAGAAAATATGGAAGAGATCAGGACTTTTCAGTTAAATAGAGTGTAGTCTACATATTTCCAGTCCAATGACTTGTTTTACTGTTGTAACATATTATTATGAAAGTTTTGTTAGAGGGAGCGTTGATGGTCACTGTATGCCACAGCTCACCGCGTCCAGAGGTGACGGAGGAACAGTGTGCTGATATCATTTAATGCTGTCTTCCTCCTGATTCCATGATCAGTATATACCAGCATATTAATAAAAAGTGCTGCGTTCACGTGATTTCTTTTTTTAACCAGGATAATTTTTGTGGATCTTATGGGGAGAACTTTGGATCTGCATAATAGAGGGTGGAAAGGTTTAAGGACGAGGACAGGTGGGTGCACTTCGTGCCTAATCAGCTCCAAGGCATGAGGAAAAGGCTGATGGAGACAATCTAAGAAAGACATCCAAGCATAACGGCACACCGCTCCAGCAAGATACAGTTCATATCATTTAGGGCTCTTGAACAATTGTGTCCTGCAAGGCCGAGGAGCTGGAAAGGGTAATTTCTTCTGTAGATTGAAAGGCACTTCAATAAAATGGTGTAAGCTAGTAATAGCTAGACTGACAATGTTGGAAATTAGCATATAGTTTGAAATAATGGAGGGGAAGAAGAAGAAAATCTACTCAGAGAAAAGCATTCTGCATGAGACCTGCGACTCTGTGTGTGTGTGTATTTGTGTGTGTGTGTGAGATGTGTGTGTGTGTATGTATGTATATGTGTGTGTGTGTGTGTGTGTGTGTGTGTGTGTGTATATAATGATTATAAGATTGGAGGCTTTCAGAGCTGTGATGAGATGTGAGATTCTTGGGTTCTGGCAATCTGTTAAATAAATTATGCATATAAATGAGCTCTACCCCTCAGACTATTCATGTTAATTCATCTATGATAAACAGGTGCTAAGAATGTATGGCAGGATTTCACTAAATGGGAAGCTTCACCACTCCCACTAAGCAGCCTCTTCCACCCTCACATTAGCTTGTGACAAGCAGGAAAATTAAACAGGGAGACTATGGAAGGCGATCTGGATTGCTGTTATTGTCACAGCAACCACCTAAACAATAGTGTATGGACAAGCTCTTTCCCTTTCTAGAGTCTTGCTAGGATATTTTTTTCTTTAAGAGCATATAATGTGCACTTAAATATAAAATTCAGTTGCTTTAGACATTCATGCTGAAAATAGATCATGTGAGATCATAAGAGACAGACAGATAAAGTTCAGGATTATTTTCTTATTTTGATTTTTATTGCTGTAATAAATACCCTTACCAAAACAGCAACTTGAAGTGGGGGGCACATTTATTCCATCTAGTGAGAGACATCAGGAGGAACACAGCATAGGAAGTTGGAGGCAGGAAGTTGGAAGCAGGGAGTGAAGCAGAAATCAATTATGAGGAAGATGCTTACATGTTTGGTCTTTATGGCTTGCTCAGTTTGTTTTATTATGTATCCCAGGACCACTTGCTGAAGTGGTGTGATACTTTTCTTGGTACCCAAATTCTCCTTTATCAATCATTAATCAAGAAAATGCTCTGCAGAGTTCCCTCCAGACAATCCACTGGAGGAATGTTTTTAATTGAGCTTCCTCTTCCCAGAAAGTGCTAATTGTGTCAAGCTAGAAAAAAAAAAACGATAATTGACTCCTTGTCAATTTGAAACACCAATACATTTCTATTAGACCACTACCTATCCTTTCCTGTTAATCTCTAAGGCCACAGATTAATATCTATATCATAATATAAAACACATTCAACACAGTATTTAAAAACTGTAACATGTTAACAGTTTAGTCTCTAAAATATACTGTTTCTATAGGAGTCCAAAGTCTCTCTAAAAACTCAGTCTCTTAACTAGGGTCTCCTGTAAAATAAGGAAGTTACATACTTTCTTACTCCAAGAGGGAAGAAACAGGGCATCATCTTAATCAAATAGCAGCATTCAATAATATAAAAAGTTCAGTCCTTGATATCTGGGACCCATTCATGTTCTGCTGGCTCCTAAGAGCCTGGACATCTCCACTTCTCCAGCTCTGCCCATCGCATGGTACATCTAGTGCATCTCACAAGCTCCCTGTACATTGACTCGGCACTGGCTGCTGTGATCTCCACAGGACACTTGTCTCTCAGCTCCAATATGCTGTGATCTCCATAGGATGTACTTTCACCAGTGGCTTCTTGGCCTTTCTTCTGACCTTGCACATGGTGTCAATATCCTCTTTGGTCCTGGGGTTTCCATTACAAGTGAAGCTGCATCTTCACTATAAAGGACTTAGAAACTATATATATTTAAATATTCAATTTAAATATATACTTAAATATTTAATTGAAGTAAGCACAGGATATATATTACCTAGGCTAGCCTGTACCTCACCAGTTAGTCAAGAATGACATGGAACGGTTGATCCTCCTCTCTCTAGATCCTGAGTGCTAGGATTACAGGGTTGAACTACTGTGCTTAATTTTTGCTAAATAACTTGTATTGCTCAATAGTATATTGCTAGGAGGATTTTGTTACGGTTAGGGATAGAGTATATTATATATGTATCTTAGTGTTTTATTGCTGTGAAGAGACACCATGACCACGGCAACTCATAAAGGAATACATTAAATTGGGACTGACTTACAGTCAGTGTTAGTCCATTGTTGCCAGGGCAGGAAGCATAGTGGCATGCAGGCAGACATGATGCTGGAGAGCCAGCTGAGAGTTCTACATCTGGATTGTAGGCAGCAGGAAGTAAATGTCACACTAGACTTGGGTTGAGCAGTTTAGACCTGAAAGACACACTTCCTCCAACAAAGTCATAACTACTCCAAGAAGGTCACAACACTAAATAGTACTGCTCTCTCCAAGCCTATGGAGAGTCATTTCCTTTCAAACTGCCACAGTCTACACATTAGACTGTGTTTTTTAGTCAAATGAGTTAGAAAATCAAGGAAATAGATATAAATATAGAAGAAAACAAGCAACAATTAGTCAATAATACAAAAGCCCTACTGAAAAGATTCAATGAACTCACTGATGGTAACTATGTATTGGAAACAAGTATTCTTGTTTCTACATGTTTCAAACAGATACAAGCACATCATAGGGCACACATCTGATCCCTGATATGGATATATCTTCTCATCACTATAGGATCTTGTCAGGCTCAAAGAAAACTCGATTTGCCCAAATTCCAAAAGGCAGAGGACACAATTGGCTATATGTGATGCCTTTTAGCATCCTAAACCACGTGCTGGCCTCAGGACTTCCTCTGTGTCACAAGGACCTGTTACACACTTCACAGTTCCTTCTAGCTGGCATCCTAGCTCTTCTGACTTCCCTTCAAGTTCACAGACTTCCTTCTCTCCAGCTACGCATTCTCCTTATAACCCTTTCAAAAATCTTCACTCTTTCAGTGTGTCTGTCTTCTGTCTCTGTCCCTCTCTTTGCTTTCCCATGCTTCCCTTCCCTCTATCCCTCTCTCCTCTCTGTTCTGCTCCTGTTTCTCTCATGGCCAGGCCCAGTCTGGTAACCTTGTTCAGTATACTATTTTCTCTCTTTGCTCTGGACTCTTCCAGATAACTCCAGCTGTTTTCTCTCTCATTTCTACACTAAAATCCTTCCCCTTATCCATACCATGGAGTGATCATGTTGTCATTTTATACGGAATCTACTCTTAACATTCTTCAAGGGCTTGCAGCACTGCAGGAAATACTGACACGTTGTCTTTCTGCTCTATCAAAGTCAGGGACAAAGGTTAATATCATGGTTGAGGTATATGATGCTAATACACAGGTTTTAGTTTATATATGAGGAATCTCAAAATATTCTCCTTGAATTATCAGAGAATTAATTAATTGGGAGGTGTTATAAAACCCAGATTTTTACTTGGTTTGGTGCAACCTACTAAAGTGTTCTGGCCCAGGTATAGGCACTGACAGACACAATTCTAGATCCTGCTCCTATATAGTGACTTCCTGGGAAGGAAAGAGCTTTAAGGCATCAGTGTAGGGCACAGTTCCCTGTACTTTCCAATCAGCTCTGTTCTCTATTCATGGTCTGCGCTCCTCCCCCCAGAGCATAAAAACCTACAGTATTTCCTGCTATGTCATTCTCTTCTCCCATATCATTGTCAACACAGCAACTAAAATGGGCAAGGAGCTATCTCCTAGCAGCATTGTGTTCACTTTTGTTATTTCACTGTATTATTGCGCTGTGATGTGTCATAGCCCTATGTGTTATTGTATTGAGTGTTATCACACTGTGCGTTATTGAGTGTTATTGCACTCTGTGTTATCGTCCTGTGTGTTACTGGGAAAGACTTTTTATTTCTGTTTTCTAGCTGTTTTCTTTTGTTTGAGGAACGAGTTCTTTACAGACATACACAATGCAGTTACTTTTCTGCAGTGGTAAATACCACAATCAAGAGCAACTTAAAGAAGAAAGGGTTTTGAAGAAAAGAGTCCATGATGGTGGGGAAGGCTTGGCGGGGCATGGCAGCAGGAACGGAAAACTGTGTTTCATAGGAAAACAGGAACAGAGAAAGAGAACAGGAAGTGCAATGAGACCATACATTCTCAAAAACCTTCCCCAGTGACTTAAGTCATTCAGCAAAGTTCCACCTCCTAAAATCTTCATAACCTCCCCCAGATGCTATCACCACCTGGGAACCAAGTATTCAAACACGAGTCTGTAGGAGACATTTCCCATTCAAACCATCACATTGAGTGACTCTTACAACAAAACTTCTGCTGGTAACAGTAAAATGCCTTGGCTTATTTTATGATAGACATATCTTTAAGGTTCCAGACTCCCAAATCCAAGCATAGAGCACAGCTAGACTCTGGGCTAAGTGTCTCTCTGCAGCTCAGCCTATGGCTAGACATTGTGTCTCTCTGTAGTACAGCATGTGGAATATGAAACAGAGTTTTCTTGAGGCTGTTCACAGCTGAGATACTGGTTATTGGGTCTTTATTACCATGATGTCATATTTTCAAAAATCTTAGCTTTGTGTCCTTGCTGTGTTAGCTAGTAGTGTATTGCAGCCATCAGTGAGGACCCAGCAATGAGAATGGAGGTATGCTATTTTCTTTCAAATCGTGTGCCAGGCCTAAAGAGCACATGCATCTTGTTAGTAAGCTAATGCAATAATTAAGAATTAAAGGAAAATTATTTTTATTTTCAATTAAATACTCCATTGCTTTTTGTGCTTTAAAACCCTTCTTAGTGAACTCATACATGCTTTTTAGCGCAGGTACAACATTGTAAAAATCACTAAGACCAGAAAAATGCCACAGAATAAGAAAAATTGAAAACATTTCATTCAGGAATTATTCTGCTTTGAGAAACTTCCTCAGTTCCTATGAGTCTGAAAAAAGAAAAATACCAGGAAAGTATCATAGGAAGAAACATTTGAGAACTACAATTGTGAGCTAACTGATGCCTACGCAAATGCAAGAAGCGACATGTAGATAAATACAGTTCATCTGTTCAGGACCAAACATCTCCCCACTGCAAAAACTGTTAGAAAGAATTTTTTCACTTGAAGATGTCAGTGTTATCATGAGTTTTTTTGTTTGTTTGTTTTTTGTTGGTTTTTTTATTTACAATCCTGGCACTAAGGAGATGAAGCTCAAATGATGCTTTCTGGTGGCATTGGTTTATCTTCTACCTTCTTACCATTCAAAAGGTGATAAGAGCATCTCTTCTGCAGGAGAAGGGCAGATGGACCTCCATGATGGAGGAGTTACTTTCATTTAATAAAGAAACTGCCTTGGCCCATTTATAGGCCAGCCCTTAGGTGGGTGGAGTAAACAGACAGAATGCTGGGAGAAAGAAGCTGAGTCAGGAGTCGCCATGATTCTCCCACTCCCATTTGGGCAAGAAACTGCTCATGCCTGGACTGTTGCATAAACTGGACACAGAGAACCCGCAGAAAGAGGACTGCTGAACTTGCCTAAAGGTAAGATGGTCTTTTGGGGTTCCTGACTCATGAAAGAGTCTGCGAGACATTCTGCAGGACACAGCAAAAAGTGACTGAACTGTCTTTGAAATTTCCTGTTTCATGGAAAAGTCTGCTGGATACTATGGGCCTGAAGGCCGAAGATGGATGCCCCAACGGTACAGAGGAACTTTGCGTGGCTGTGCAGGCAGCAAGGTGTCTCTGTCATTTCTAGAATTTTAGAAGTTACTTACTTTTTGTTTACTTAGTTAGTATTATATCCTTCTGGAGTCTTTGATGGAGTTGAAGAATGGTTAGTTATAGTTATAGTTTTCCTTAGTTATGATAAAAGATAAAATAGATATAAATATTGTAAGTGTAATTCTTGCTTGATAACCATTTTGTTATATGTAATTTTACTATGTTAAAGTTAAAGTCTTTCTTTTTTGTTTAAACAAAAAAAGGGGAAATGATGGAGGAGTTACTTTCATTTAATAAAGAAACTGCCTTGGCCCATTTATAGGCCAGCCTTTAGGTGGGTGGAGTAAACAGACAGAATGCTGGGAGAAAGAAGCTGAGTCAGGAGTCGCCATGATTCTCCCACTCCAGACAGATGCAGGTTAAGATCTTTCCTGGTAAGTCAGCTCGTGGTACTACGCAGAATATTAGAAATGGGTTAGATCAATATGTAAGAGCTAGCCAATAAGAGGCTGGAACTAATGGGCCAGGCAGTGATCAAAAGAATACAGTTTCCTTGTAATTATTTCGGGGCATAAGCTAGCCATGCAGGCGGCCGGGTGCCGGGGACGCAGCCCTGCCGCTCATATTACAACACCTCCAGTCTGATTTGCTATCTTAAGGTATTCAACTAGCATAAACCCAGAGTATTGACAAGCTCTGTTTTTGTTAACAATCTTATGAATATAGCTCAGCAAAGTCTATCAGAAAAGATAAGCAATAGTTCATCAATAGATTGTTTAAGATCACATATATCTTCATTGTGTCTATGCATCTGTATATTTGCAGGACTGTTCGTGTTTACTTTCTTAATTCCTAATTAGATTTCTCACACTCTAATTACCTCTTATCCAACTACTACAGTGCCATCTTTGTGTGAGCCTAAATAGATTGTTCCCTTGGGTCCAGTATTCATTTTCATTACATGGGCATTAAAGAACTAAATGGCTGTGCACAGCATTTGCTAAAGTCAAAAGAGAGTGCATAAACACTGTACATCTTGAGTGTTTAGAGACCAGTGCCACACACTTCATTACTGCTATTCTTCTCATAGTTATGTTATTTGAAAATAGTTACTAACACCCAAAATGATTAAGTATGTTGGCTGTCAGTCATTTGCTAAAAGTTATATGTGTAGGAGATGATTTAATTTACTGGAGCTATATTAAGTCAGGAGGCTGTAACTAGGTCATAATGAATGAAGTCATAAAAGATGACTACTGGGATAATACTGCAAGGAAAAATCAGAATGAATTGTTGCTGCACTGTTAGCCAATTATTTAACTGAGGCCTCCCAAACCACATATCGAATGGCTTTGCGGAGGAGAAAAAGTTGTTTCATGCTTAACATCTAGTATGCATGTTCTGCTGCTTGAAACATGCACCTCTTCATAGACTGTGGCAAATGTTTTATTACACTTCATAAGCCATAGGCAGTTCAATAAGGAGATAATTTGAGAAGACTCCATACCTCAGAGGAATTATGTTGTCATGTGTTCGAGTTTGATCACCGTGGTAGATTACAACCCAGTGAACTATATTAAGCTGGAAAATAAAGATGACCATCTGTAGTCTTAGGAGGCTTGTTCATTTCCTAGCTGCCCAAACTCCTGAAATAATCACACAGAAACTCTATTAATTAAATTATTGCTTGGCCTATTAGCTCTAGCTTGTGATTGGCCAGCTCTTACATATTAATTTAACCCATTTCTATTAATCTGGGTATTGCCACGTGGCTGTGGCTTACTCAGTAAAATTCTGTCTGGCATCTGTGTCTGGTAGGGCTACATGGAGTCTCTTCACTCTGCCTTCTTTCTCCCAATATTCAGTATAGTTTTTCCCTACTACCTCTGATCCAAGGCAGATTCTTTATTAACCAATGGTATTCACAGCATACAGAGGGGAATCCCACCTCAACCACTAACAGCCTCGATTTTGCTGTTGGTCATGACATTTTCTTTGAGCACAGAAGAGAAAGCACGAGAACCATCAGCAGATGTTGCTGCAAAGTGAGAGAAATGAACTAGGAGGTCATCAAACTCTGTGGAGTAACTAAATACCAAGTCAATTGTTGGCGTCTTAAATGCTTTTCCTCTTGGTTTATCTGCATCTGTGAAAAGAGGTGGATATGGTAATGGGGAGCTCATCAGAAATGACCACTCAGACACAGTGTACAGCCAAGAGGAAGTTTTTATTTCAGCCAACCGGGAACATGTCCAAGTGTTCAGGGACTTAGGGAACATAGGGTTTTTAAGAGCAGAGACATCTTTCCAGGCATCTTGCTTGGCGGCTGGAGGGTGGTTTGTGGAGTAAGCAGTTTGAAGCAAGCAGTTTTGAGTAGAAGCTAAGATAAGTGGTTAGTTAACTGGAAGAGCTTCCACATGATCAGGCAGTTTTTTACAAAGGATAAAATAACTTAGCTAGGATCCAGGCGACTTACAATCACCTGGAACTCCAGATATAAGGGATTCCATCCCTACTTGTGGCCTTAGAAACCAGCTCTATTCATGGCACACATACACACACACACACACACACACACACTCACACTCCACACAGTTGGTGGAAATAAGGAGGGGAGAGAGAGAGAGAGAGAGAGAGAGAGAGAGAGAGAGAGAGAGGGAGGGAGGGAGGGAGGGAGGGAGAGAGAGAGAGAGAGAGAGAGAGAGAGAGAGAGAGAGGGGTTTTTCAAAAGGTAACATGGAGGCCCAAGAGGATCTCAATGTTATTTACCAATGGGATCAAGAATTAAGCCCAGAGCCAGACATACCCTTTCTTCTTCATATTTCAGCTATTCTGAAATCAGGTGGGTGGTTCAAAATTAATGTAAATATTTTGTCTTCGTGTTTGTGTTTACTACTGTACCCTACTAATAAAAGCTTTGGTTACATTTGTGATTTGATCTGTGGGATCTTAGACCTGAAATAGTGGTTTGATAGAGAATGAAGCAAAGTCCCATTGTCTTTGTACAAGAGAAGAGTCTTCTCGTGAACCATTGAGGGTCAGCTGTGGTTTTGATGTGGTTGCTCTTTGACTTCTGATGTCTAGGGCTGGTAGGGAAATCATACTGTCTTGTTTTGACTTTTCCTAAGAAGGCACTATGTTAACAAATGTTTGACATTCTATTCTTATTTTTTACCTAATATTTTTATTAATTATTTAGGAATTTCAGATCATAAACCCTGATCATACTTACTGTCTAGTCCTCCTAGGTTTGCCCCTTACCCATGTGATAGACTGCCCCTCACAAAAAGAAAGAAAAAAAGATAAGACCAAATTGTGTTTCCCATATACTCCATGCATTCACTTGAGCATGATCAAGCTCCTGGTGCCCAACCCCTTAAAGAAAGCTCCTTCCCCACCAGCACCCCACTAGAAGTCATAAATTGTTGAGAGCTTCACCACAGCATCCCCAGCACAACTTTCAAGAGTTCTCTTCTGTGTCATTCTGTCTAGGCTGTTACTCTTTTGGGGAGTAAGGTGGAGTAGGAAGATAAGGGTTATCACAGAAGATGTAGATGTCCCTTTTTCTCAACTGTGAGTCTACAATCATCATTACCGTGGCAAAAGTAGCTTTCTTTCCCTTTACAGTAAGCAGAGACATGGATCACAGGCTTACATATGGACATTGGCATGATCTGGTGTCAGCATGTGTCAGGGACCTCAGCATGGTCTCTGGTGGTAGTACAGACACTAATAATATGGCCCTCTGCTGTACATAGACACCATCGTAGCTCTCAGTAACAGCACAGCTCAAGGACATCAACATGGCCTCAGGTAGCAACACAGTCCACTCATTACAAGTTTGCCAGCAGCAGCATGGCCCATGAATATCAACAGGACTTCAGGTAGCAGTACAGACCATGGATATCAACATGACCTTTGGTGGAAACATGGATCATAGACACTAAAGTGCCCTTCCCCTATTATTTATAGAAGCAGGAAATGAAGAATATGAGATAGTCTTAGAGAGAGAGAGCCTACATTTAAGCCATATATATCACTGAAAAAAAATATATATATCACTGAATTGTAGAAGGCTTATTTTGACATATAATGATAATTGGGCCACAATAAGAACTTGTGAGAATGGGCATGAATGCTGGCTTCAGGGTTTTAGAAGGCAGTACACTGTGATGGTAAATAAATAGTGGACAGAATTGGAAGCACCTTAAATTAGAAAACTTGAGCCTAGAGGTGGGAATTGGGAAAATAAGAAAAGGCAGTCATTAAGCTTAGAATTGCTCTAAAACCCAGGGTGGCGTGTGTAGGGGTATTTAGCTACCCTGCTCTCTGGTTGACTCCCAAACAGCATGGCCTGCTCTTGGTTAAAACTGATCCCATTTTTCAGGTAGAAACAAAACAGAGGTTGTGATGAAGATGGCATCACACCACACACATACATATGTGCACACATGCACACCACACACATGCACACACACACATGCACACACTCACTCACCTATATGCTAGCTATAACAGCTTTTAAACAATATTGAAAACCAAAGAATCTTATTTGCATCATTTTATCCAAAAGTTGCAATCCCCTATGAACTGTTACAACTCATTGCAAAACAATCACAAGAGATTCTTGAGCAGATAAGATAATATGAATTACAACACAATGGATCATAAGTGAACCAAAAACCTAAATAATAAAAGAAATGGCAATTACAAAAGGGGAAAGAGATTAGTTTTTGACATTAAGTAAAGATGACAGTGTTATCCACACTAATGTCAAGACAGTGTGGATAACTAAAACTTTTCAATAATTCCCTATCAGTGGGGGAAACCTTCCCAGAGGGAAATTCTTCAATACAATTAACTCAATTCTGCGATCGTTAGATTTAAAAAAATTAATGTTAGTTTATCCTGAAAGCTCATAAAAAATTTCTAGATGTGAGAGATACCTTTTTTAATTTTTAGCAAATGAAATTAGCTTTCATTGTAGTATATGGTTAATTTTAAATTCTCTCCCTTCCTCCATTCTTCATCTTTTTTTGACAGTGAGCAGTAAAACTGAGAAAAGAATGACAGGAGGTAAAATAAGAACACATCTGATAGAACTGGTAAACAAAACAATACAGAAATAAAATACCAGAATTATAGTAAAGTTATTCAGGAAAGATTAAAATGACAAATAAATTTGCATACATATGAGTATATATCCTAATTTCATACAGAGCTATCTAAGTTTTTTATTCTTCAATATATAAACAATATACAAATATATATTATTAAAATTTTCAATGGGGCTATTATCACTGTGAACATATGGCCTGTCTCTAACCCTTGGTGAATACTGAATATTTCATTAAAAATATAAACTTCTAAAGGTGTTTTGAATTTGGGGAAGAGACAGGAAATCAATATTTATAGCAGAAATTCAAAGAGTTGTCAAAAAAAGAAAAAAAACACTGCTTTTTATAAGAGTGTTTGGTTTCAAATACTTGTACAAAAACATTTTATCTGTTTTTCATCTTTTTTAGAAGTTCAGGATTGAAAGTGTTGTTGTTTTCTTAAATTTACTTAAAAGGGTTTGTTAAAATAGAAACTTATATAAGACTTTCGATATGACTAAGAATGAGAAATTAAACTAATTATTATAAACCATGGGCAGTATGAACTATTAGTTATTATGAAGCTCTCATCATTATAACAGTTTGATATTAACATAAGGAAATATGGACATTAATTAATGAAGTAGAAATGGAAAGCAGAAAATGAGACCCAAATTTATGTAAAAATAAGTATAAAATCAGGAATTTTAGTCAGAGGGTGAAGTATTTCATTCCAAATGTACCACAACAGCCAGTTAATTTTATTGACAGTGAAACCCATGTTTCCTTATCTTCTTGAGAGATTTCTAAGATGTCACAGGGACCGGCCACTGGGCTTCTCCTGCAGTCACAGGCGAGTGACTCAGCTTGTGTGTTGTTTTTTTCTGGTGTACAATGTGAACCCTGACTAGATGGTTTTATGAGTCTATTTAAAACATATTCAAAAGGCATTTACACTCCTCACTGTCCCACTTGGTTTATTTAACGAAAGGATAGAAATAGTTAAATTAAAAGAGAATTATGAAGAAAATCAAAAAACCAATGTTCCCTCCTAATTTTGTGGTTCATTGGTGTATGACCATGGAGAAATACATAAATACATTTGACGCATATATAACCTGCACATGGGTCAACTAAATCAGCTAATTTTCCATGTGATGAATATACATACTACACTAGATAAAATTAAGAGATGATTGCTAGGTTTAGCTTTAATATCTATTACTATGAATTAGTTTCTTAATCTTCTAAAATTGAGCCTCATAATCGAAAACATGAAACTTATCCTCCTAAATACATAATCTTAAAGAAGAAGTGAAGCGTCTTTTACCATGTTTCTCTAATGAACACTACGTCATCAATAGAGCATCTCATGGCATAGATTTCAATGTCTTTTCTTCAAAGATGCTTTCATAAACTTTTCATACGATGAAAATAAGATGAAAGTTTAACATGGGAGCCTTGTTTTAAAGTATGTGATGGAGGTGCCCCAGAAATTAGACACGGGGTCATTAGCAAACACACGTTTCTGTGTGAGCACAGAATATTCTTGTAAAGATTAGTTTTTCTATCATCTAATATTCCAATGACAGTAAAGTCAACATTTGTTCAATCTACTTTATGTTATCATCTTAAACATGAATAAAATAATTTAGACTTATGTAACCCTTCAATACAATACTGTCATTTCTGTTTTATAAAAGTATCTTTTGAATTGTTTTAATGTGTTGATTAAATTTACACATCTGTTAAGTAAAAGAAAAATAGTCCTAATATCTTTTCTTTTCCCTAGAAAATATACAGTCAAATTGTTATCTTAATTAATGTGTTATCTTAATTAATGATTAATACACAAATGTCCAGTAGCTGTAATGAGTACTGCCCACTGTAGGTAGTACAGCCCTTGGGCAGGTGATACAACTAAACAACAAATAAACAAACAAGCAAACAAACTGAGCAAACCACGAGGAGCAAGCCAATAAGCAGCATTCATTGGTCTCTGCTTTAATTCCTGTCCCCAGGTTGCTGCCTTGGCTTCCTGTCCTTATGCTCCTTCATGATGCTGTATAATGCAATAAAACCATCCCATTCCAAGTTGCCTTTGGTCATGGTGTTTGTCACAGCAACAGGAAGCAAACTAAGACAAACATGCTATATATTTTCTACATGTCCATCTTATAAATTGAACATGTGAATGTTAAAATTAGTTGCATTTAATTGTTTGTTGTTTACTATGTAAATGTGACATTCTTATTTCTATTATGCAGGTTATAAACTCTTAATCACAGAAGTACCTTCTATACATCTATACTTCCATAATTCAAGTTGAAAAACTCTCGTTTTCAAGGGCGGTGGGAGAAATCCCCCAGTCTCAATAATTCAGGCCAACAGATGCAATCAGCAAGAGGTGTCTTTATTGATTACACAGGCGCCTGAGGGTGTAACAGTAGCTTATGCCAACTGCCCACCCCGGGCAAATTCAAACAGCCATATTTATAGGGAAAAATGATTACATAAGAGGGTAATATAGTACAAGCATTTCATTGGCTCTCAAATTGGTGGGCTTAGCTCTTCCTGGGAATGGCCCCATGTCTATTCTCGGATTTCCCTGAAAAACCATAAAGACACATAAAACACCCTGTAGCAAGTTGACAATTTAGATAGGATGTCTTGGGGGGGTGGAATATCCCCGAAAAACCACAAAGCTAGATAGAGCACTCTGCAGCAAGTTTGACAGTTTAGATAGACTGCCTTGGGGGGTGGAGGATTCTCTCTTCTTAATCTAGTCAGTGAGTCTGCAACCCATAGATATTCAGTTTTAACTTCGGCTGAGCTGAGGGGCCCAGCTGAATTTCAGCAAAGTTTAACATAGTACATGGGCATGGGGGGGTCTTTTAAATATGGGGGTCTTTCAAAGTGATCAATAGATTTCCTCATTTATTTCAGAAGAGTTGAATGTGTTCAGAAAATATGACAAGATAGTTATCAGATTTTGACTTCCTAACAATTCAAGCAATTTGAAAGGTCACTTGGAAAACAGTCTTCTTAAGTTACCCCAGAGTAGTTAAATCTGTATCTTCTGCTCAATGACTGAAGTTAAGATACTGCATATTTCTAAGAGGTTCTGTAAAATTCAGTTGTTCTCCCAGCCTCCAGAAGACCTATTTTGGAAAAGAACACTGTACGGAACTGCAGATTCGTGGTAGTGGGACACATTGGGGTTGATGGAATTTGGGGTTGCTTGAATTAACTCTACATGACAAGCCTTTCCCTGTAAAGCCCCAGCTGAGAAGGGTCACTCTGTCTGTGGTGGGAAGCGAGGCTCATGTCCCTTAGATTTCACATTGTTTCTGATATATTGGTGCTTGAACAAAACCTAATGATCCCCTCTGAAAGCTTGGCTGCCCGAAGGGTGTAAAAGCCAATTGTCGGGGCTTTATCCAGCTTTGGTAGTTCCCAGGGTGATCTTAACAGCCTGTGGTAAAAGAAGAAGGCAGGCGGAAGGCTGCAGAAGCTCCCTTCCATTCATTTCTGTAATAGTGTTCTTGCCACAGGAGAATTAAAGATTTGAACAGCTCTCTTTCTATTCACTAGTAGCAAGTGCAATGCTATTGGGTAAGTTGATGTGAGCATCAAAAATAATAGTCAACTATATTTATAAGAATTATTAATCCATTTTTTTAAAAAGGCATCCTTTAACTTAACTAAAAATATAAATAGTAAATATATTTTACAATTTCTGCATCATAGGCGTCATGTCTAGATTCATTATGTTTATTGAAGGTAAAGCCATGGTTCAGCAAGTTTTGGTATGAACATGTTAAAATTATTGTTATTGGACAGACAAGTTGATTGAGTTTTCACCACAATCACAGGTCTTCTCATGGAATGCAACAATATTTAATGACTTCTTTGTAGTTCTGTATGCAGCAAAATGGCTCCACATCTTCAGGCTTAATTTGGTTGTTTTATTAAATTGTCAGAACTGAATTGCTCTTCCATGAGCAACTTCTTTGCTAGGATAAGCACTCTTATTTAGGAAGACTTCTAATTATTGTGGAGAAAAAATATACAGGTTTTGTTTTTATATTGCACACTATAACTAAACAGTGGATGAATTTATAAATTATATGTGTGTCTGACAGGGATACTTTTCCTCTGAAGTCAAGTATAGTTCATTTTTGACTACATATTCTTAATTTATCTTTTAGAATTAATCCATATTTTATTAAGACTTCTTGACTTAAAGAATTGATAAAATATACTGAACATATTTACGTCAGTAGGGTATATCTTTTGTTTTTATGAAGTTATCATACAGTCATTAATACTGTAAAGATCAATATTTGATAAATTGGAGAATAGAAAAGGGACTCAAGAAACGGGAGAGTCAGATAGAAAACAATTACTTTTTTCTTTATAGCTGTTTTCCTCCTGTAAATTACACAGCTTCAAAGGGTGAAATCTGTGGGCTAGATCAATATTTCAATCAATGCTTTCAGCAATAAAATAAATTAATTCAGCCAAAAGTTCATAGTCTTGATGGCTTCTTTAAGGCAATGTTTGTTATTAGAAGTGTAAGTTCATATGTGAACTACAGATGCCTTATTTATCCTTCAGTCATGACAGAACTATTTGAACATTGACCTACAAAGTAAATAGTTTCTTAAAATAATTCTGATGAACTTGGCCTTTGGCCTGTGATAGCATTCTCTAGTCTCAGAAAAGTGACAGAGAAGCAAGTGTTACATCTCTGTGATTAGGACCATCTTTAACAATAGCTTTATTAACGTAAAGAGAGATGTGGTCGTTCCTCGTAGCTTTACGTTTTTTTCCTTCTGGCAGTCTGTGATAGTGCTTGGCATTTTGAAATATCAAAGCAGAGGATGGTGGTTGTTGCAGCTGTCAGACTTACCATGGTTCCTTATTATAGGCATGGTGTTACCACAGGCCATATTTCTGTCAACTTCACTACATCACAGATGCCCCAATTGCCCAGATAGGCATGGAAGCTTTGAGCCTTGTCTGTCAGAAACACGATAAATCAAAGAGCAAATTATCTGGCTGCAGTCTGAGGAGTTATGCTTTTCTTGTGTCTTGGCTAGCAGATGTTCTTACCCCAAGTTTGCAAGTCTCTAGACAGAGTTGTGGGGCTGAAGTCTGTTTTCCGTGTTGTCTTTGCATTTGAATTTGCCTGACAGAAGGTGTCTTAATAAACTCTAGAATGTAAATCATAAAAAGCTCCTCACTTGGATACAGTGCTAGGAAGGAAGAACAAGCAATGATGTTTTGCTCATTTTTCTTGCCGCTGTGTGAGTGCCTAGGAGATATGATTTCCATAAAAATGTAAATGCAAGTGTTTTAGAAATTAGGAAAAATGATAGGAAGTACTGATAACTCATTGCTATGATGAATATAGTACACCGTGAGTTCCATGTATTTAAATAGCTATGATGTGTGCGGCAGTTGGAGAAAGGCAGAAAGAGAGTGAGCGGGAAAACAAGAGAGCAACAGAGAGAGTGTGTGACTCAGAAAACAGTATTTCTCGAATTCAAAGAGAAAAATTATATGTTACTCAACAGTTTATGTCACTTTGCAAGAGTAGCTGACACTACAAACAATCCTTTACAGTTGTCAACCATTTGGATTCAAACTTTGCCTCTCTCGGGTCAACAACAAAGGAAAGTGGGTTATAAGATACAATAGAAATTGAGGAATTGTGTCATTGACCATAGAAAAGAATGTGACCAAGATCAAACCTGACTGTATTTGGTTGACATTTCTTACTTCTTTTATTTGGCTAAATAGGAAGTTGTATTTCAACCAACATTTCAGTACCCTTAATACAATTTTAAATGCTACCTCACTTTCAAGTAGAGAACATTTTTATTACAGTATACTTCTCATGTCAAAATAATAAAACTTCCAAAACTACTGGAAAATATTGGCCAAACTAAACATTACATAAGTAATATGGACTATACCCTACAATGTGGGAAAGTCAGGAAGCTTCTTTTTTACTACCAACAGTAGTCCATTTGTTCTGTTGAATCTTTTTTTTTTTTTCTAAAATAGGATAGAGATTTAAAGGTAACTAACCACAGTATACCATTGGGTTAAATCACAGTTCTAAAGATAACTAGGATTGTTTTTAATTGATTTGACTAGTTCTTTATTTCAAACACTTTAACTTATAATGTTCTTGTTCTTTTAGATTTTGATAAGATAGTACTTGCCAACCATGTGTATAGATCCTTCATGATGTAATTGTGTTTGAAGGAGGGGCTTATGATGTACATAATACTTTTTCATAACTCACAGCTATTTCTGAGTTATTGTTCTGTTGGCCAACATTGCACAGAGACTCTTTGTATATGCACTATCTGTGTCAATAGCATATAACTATCCACCTCTTTCTTGGTCTATTTTATTTTTTTTTTTTGCTAGGCTGTAGACAGTATTACAGATCTGTTTTTTGGTTCTTGGCCATCTTTCTGCCCTCATAGATCATGTATCTTAGCACTGAGACAAACTCTAATTTATTTTAAAAGTTACGAGCAAGGAACTCAGGACCGCGAGGGGTGCACCCACACACTGAGACAATGGGGATGTTCTATCAGGAACTCACCAAGGCCAGCTGGCCTGGGTCTGAAAAAGCATGGGATAAAACTGGACTTGCTGAACATAATGGACAATGAGGACTACTGAGAACTCAAGAACAATGGCAATGGGTTTTTGATCCTACTGCACGTACTGGCTTTGTGGGAGCCTAGGCAGTTTGGATGCTCACCTTACTAGACCTGGATGGAGGTGGGTGGTCCTTGGACTTCCCACAGGGCAGGGAACCTGGATTACTCTTAGGGATGATGAGGGAGGGGAACTTGATGGGGGAGGGGGAGGGAAATGGGAGGTGGTGGCAGGGAGAAGGCAGAAATCTTTAATAAATAAATAAATAAATAAATAAATAATTACAAAACAGTGTCTATATTTAAGTTAAAAACATTAGGGATGGCCGGGCGGTGGCGCACGCCTTTAATCCCAGCACTCAGGAGGCAGAGGCAGGTGGATCTCTGGGAGTTCGAGGACAAAGCTACAGAAAAACCCTGTCTCGAAAAACCAAAAAAAAAAAAAAAAAAAAAAAAAAAAAAAAAAAAAAAAACCGTTAGGGATGGGCTGAAGGGAAATTGATTCTGGGGTGGCAAACATAATATTGAACAAGTATAGATAGAAAGATAAACAATTCAAGCAAAGGTGTTGGGCACATATAAATTTTAGAGGAAAAGGCGTTAAAAACAGATAGGAATGATGTATTATATGAGGTTGTGATAAGCAAGAAGACAGGTCTAATATAGGGAGGAACAAATCAAAATTATAGACAGGCTTGAAATGTACATGACAATTCACCAGGAATTGACACGGTTCAAAAGAACAGTCATTTGTGTGTGATCTGGGGCAACACATGGCAAGAAATGACCAGGCCCATGCCTAGCACAGGAGCAGGCAATATTGTCATTACTAGAATCACTCAACCGACTCCAGACCAACAATGATACACTCAGTGTCACACCTCATATATGCTCATCCACCAGGCTCCCCAGAGGCAGAAAAGCGCCCTTCCTAATCAGCATTCACACAGGGCCTGCTTGGGCACAGCCCCTTGTAAGCTATGTGATCAAAACTTACCTTTCTTTTCGAGGGAATTATTCAACTAAACAGATCTATTTTAAAATCTTAGTTCAATTGGCAAATCTGATTACATGAAAAGCAAAGGTACCTAACCCACTCTCCATGGGGGTTCTGATGTGTTGAATGTAATTGGCAAACATTTATCTCTACCTACACAATTCTTAGTGTGTTAGCATTTTTGGAAATTGCATACCTGCAGTTGAAGAGTTTAGACACTTCCTACAAGAAGGAGCTTTGTGAAAGCTAGTATTTGCTTTCTACTTTGGCTAATTTTGCTTAATTATGACTTTAAAATGTTGCTATATTTGGGACTGGAGAGATGGGTCAGCAGTTAATAGCTGACTTCAGGTCTCTGTAGAGAGACATCTGTATACATGCACACATACTCCCATGCAGACACACACCTTTACACACAAAATAAATTAAAATAAATTATAAAAATTTTATATTTTGGAAACTGAGCTTAGGATATTACTATATTTGATCATGTGCTAAGAAGAAATGTGAATAGATAAGCCATTTGAGAAATACAAATCAGTTAAAGGAAGTGGCATGGCATGCATTTGCTAGGCCTTCAAAAAGAAAATAGTGATTGTTTTCTTGCGTACAAAAATATAGGAGCACCTATGAAAAAAAATTTCTTTAACTTCAAGAGACAAAAGTTATAGTTCTTATAAGTGTCGTTTTTGTTTTAATTTGCAGATATACAGGTAAACTGGTTGTTGAAAATGCAAACACTGAAAAACTCAATAGAACTGGAAGCGTCTCCTTGTAAACACAAGGCTTCCTCTAGGTTTTCTTTCTTCATTAGATTCTAGGAGAGTTAATGGTATAGCTAGCACAACTCCAGGATGAATAATTACTAAGATGATGTCACAAGGTCTGTTGCTGATCTCCATTAGAGTGGCACAGGAGGGAAAATACAGAGACGTCACAGGCATTATTTTCCTCTGAAGGTCAAAGGCACTGGAGTGGAGAGAGCTGAAATTAGATGCTAGTCAGAGGCTGTGACAGAAGACGTTCTGGATCACAGACCATTATTGTACTTGGATTTTTTTAAAGCTTACTTTATTTGGATCTTTCAACTGTGAAAAGAATTAGCCACACTGTACTCTGATTGAAATTCTTGAACTTCTGTGAGCACATGCTTTTTTTTTTAACCTTAATAAGTTTTGTATTTTTTACTTTGTTTTGTTTGTGCTTTTGTAGTGATCCCTTTGTGAGACTTAATCTTATAGGTTGTACTGTGAGTTGTTCTGATCCTGAGGTTGTCACTCTGTCTGAGTGCTGGAATGTTGTTACATCAGTCTGTTCTGTTAGTCAATATTTTGCTTGTGAGAAACCTGCAAGTGTAAAGTGTTAATAGAGAACTTTCTTTTTTTTGAATTCTTTATGGAATCTTTGAAGGTTTCCCATCATGTACCCCTGCTCTGTTCACCTCCTGGCTCCCACATATTCTCCCCCTCATCCCTGTGGCATCCCCTCCATGGAAGAAAACAAAACAAAAAGTAAGCAATCAAGAAAACAAAAGAAAGAACAACAACCAAAAAAAAAAAAAAAGTAACAGAAGAACAACAGCAAAAAACAAAACAAACAAAAAACGTATTTGAAAGAGGAAACTGAGAGCCTGCATTTCACAGAGGATGATATCAACTTGGCAAATTACTGATAACTGTCAGTCACCCATTCCTAACTTTTGCTTCTCAATGGCTCAGGAAGTTTCTAGACTTAGATTTATTTTTATTCTATTATTTATTTTATTAACCACAGAACTGTGAATAAAAACACCCAGGTACTACCTCAGTTTTTTTTTTTTTTTTTTTTTTTTTTTTTTTTTTTTTTTTTTTTTTTTTTTTTTTTTTTTTTTTTTTTTTTTTTTTTTTTTTTTTTTTTTTTTTTTTTTTTTTTTTATTCTTTTTTAATTAAAATTTCCACCTGCTCCCCGTTTCCCATTTCCCTCCCCTCCTCCCAAATATTGCCCCCTCCCCCCACTCCCCTCCCCCTATCCCCACTCCTCTTCTCCTCCCCCCACACCATTCCCCCTCCCTCTCGATACTGAAGAGCAGTCCAAATTCTCTGCCCTGCGGGAAGACGAAGGTCTTCTATCTACGTCCAGGAAGGTGAGCTTCTAAACAGGCTAAGCTCCCACAAAGCCAGTTCATGTATTAGGATTGAAACCTAGTGCCATTGTCCTTGGCTTCTCATCAGTCTTCATTGACCGCCATGCTCAGAGAGTCCGGAATCAACCCATGCTTATTCAGTCCCAGACCAGCTGGCCTTGGTGGGCTCCTAATAAATCAGTTCCACTGTCACAGTGGGTGGGTGCATCCCTCGTGGTCCTGATTTTTTGCTCTTGTTCTCCCTCCTTCTGCTCCTCATTTGGACCTTAAGAGCTCAGACCGTTGCTCCAAATTGAGAATCTGTCTCTACCTCGATCCATCGCCAGATGAAGGTTCTAAGGTGATATGCAAGAAATTCATCAGTATAGGATAGGGTCATTTCAGGTTCCCTCTCCTTAGTTGCCCAAGGTACCAGCTGGGGACATATTCCTGGACACCTGCGAACCCCTCTAGAGTCAAGTCTCTTGCCAGCCCTAAGATGGCTCCCTTAGATAGGATATATACTTCGCTGCTCCCGTATCCATCCTTCCTATATCCCAACCATCCCAATCCCCCGAGCTCCTCCCATCCTCCCCTTCTCATATTTCTCATCCCATTTCCCCTTTGCCCCGTGCCACCTCACCCGCAAGTTCCCAGTTTTTGCCCTGCAATCTTGTCTACTTCCCCCTCTCCATGCGGATGACTATATGATTTTCTTTGGGTTCACTTTCTTATTTAACTTCTATAGGATCACACATTATATGCTTAATGTCTTTTATTTATGGCTAGAAACCGATTATGAGTGAGTACATCCCATGTTCCTCTTTTTGGGTCTGGGATACCTCACTCAGGATAGTGTTTTCTATTTCCATCCATTTGCACGCAAAATTCGAGAAGTCATTGTTTTTTACTGCTGAGTAGTACTCTAATATGTATATATTCCACACTTTCTTTATCCATTCCTCCATTGAAGGGCATCTAGGTTGTTTCCAGGTTTTGGCTATTACAAACAATGCTGCTATGAACATAGTTGAACAGATACTTTTGTCATTTGATGTGGCATCTCTTGGGTATATTCCCAATAGTGGTATTACTGGATCTTGGGGTAGGTTGATCCCAAATTTCCTGAGAAATCGCCACACTGATTTCCAAAGTGGTTGCACAAGTTTGCATTCCCACCAGCAATGAATGAGTGTGCCTCGTTCTCCACAACCTCTCCAGCAAAGGCTATCATTGGTGTTCTTGATTTTAGCCATTCTGACAGGTGTAAGATGGTATCTCAAAGTTGTTTTAATTTGCATTTCCCTTATCGCTAAGGAGGTTGAGCATGACCTTAGGTGTCTTTTGGCCATTTGAATTTCTTCTGTTGAGAATTCTCTGTTCAGATCAGTGCCCCATTTTTTTATTGGGTTCATTAGCATTTTAAAGTTTAGTTTCTTGAGTTCTTTATATATTTTGGTGATCAGACCTTTGTCTGTTGCAGGGTTGGTGAAGATCTTCTCCCAGTCAGTGGGTTGCCTTTTTGTCTTAGTGACAGTGTCCTTTGCTTTACAGAAGCTACTCAGTTTCAGGAGGTCCCATTTATTCAATGTTGCCCTTAATGTCTGTGCTGCTGGGGATAAACGTAGGAAGTGATCTCCTGTACCCATATGTTGTAGAGTACTTCCAACTTTTTCTTCTATCAGGTTCAGTGTGTTCAGACTAATATTGAGGTCTTTAATCCATTTGGACTTGAGTTTTGTGCATGGTGATAGATATGGATCTATTTTCATTCTTCTACACGTTGACAACCAGTTCTGCCAGCACCATTTGTTGAAGATGCTCTCTTTTTTCCATTGAATACTTTTAGCTCCTTTATCAAAAATTAGGTGTTCATAAGTTTGTGGGTTGAAATCAGGGTCTTCTACTCGGTTCCATTGATCAACTTCTCTGTTTTTATACCAATACCAAGCTGTTTTCAATACTGAGGCTCTGTAATAGAGTTTGAGGTCAGGGATGGTAATGCCTCCAGACGATCCTTTATTATATAAGATTGTTTTGGCTATCCTGGGTTTTTTGTTTCTCCATATAAAGTTGATTATTGTCCTCTCAAGATCTGTGAAGAATTTTGATGGGATTTTAATGGGGATTGCATTGAATCTATAAATTGCCCTTGGTAGAATTGCCATTTTTACTATGTTGATCCTCCCTATCCAAGAGCAAGGGAGATCCTTCCATTTTCTGGTATCCTCCTCAATTTCTTTCTTCATTGACTTAAAGTTCTTGTCAAATAGATCCTTTACTTCCTTGGTTAGGGTTACCCCAAGATATTTTATGCTATTTGTGGCTATCGTGAAGGGTGATGCTTCTCTGATTTCCATCTCTGCTTCCTTATCCTTTGTGTATAGGAGGGCAACTGATTTTTTGGAATTGATCTTGTATCCTGCAACGCTACTAAAGGTGTTTATCAGCTGAAGGAGTTCTTTGCTGGAGTTTTTGGGGTCGCTTATGTACACTATCATATCGTCTGCAAATAATGAAAGTTTAACTTCTTCCTTTCCGATTTGAATCCCTTTGATCCCCTTATGTTGTCTTATTGCTATTGCTAGAATTTCAAGCACTATATTAAAGAGGTATGGAGAGAGTGGACAACCTTGTCGTGTTCCTGATTTTAGTGGAATAGCTTTGAGTTTCTCTCCATTTAATTTGATGTTAGCTGACGGCTTGCTATAAATTGCTTTTATTATATTTAGGAACGACCCTTGTATTCCTAATCTCTCTAAGACCTTTATCATAAAGGGATGTTGAATTTTGTCGAATGCTTTTTCCGCATCTAATGAAATGATCATATGGTTTTTTTCTTTCAGATTATTTATCTTTTAGTGACAAGAGGAATCCTAAATCACTTGCTATCTTTAATTATGAGCTATGCCAATATGAGGTTATGCTTTGTCGTTATGTCTTCCTGGAGATTGTAGACTGGTCTATGAAGCCATGGAACAATTTAAATTTTAAATGGGGGATACGGTGACAAATTATAATACGTATTATCACAATATAAAAGACTCCACAGGAAGTACTCAGAAGCATGAGGCCACTTCCAAGAGGACAGTATATTCTAGTTGGTCCAAGAAAGTCAAGTTGTAGAATGTCATAGTTGGTCTACAAAATTCTCAAGTAAACAATTTTGGAATAGATACTAGAAAGGCAGGATTAAGAAAGTGCATATTTAAAATTTAAATGCTAGGTCTGTGTTGCTTTATTTTCAACATGGGGATAATCTGAAAATGAGTTGATATGCCATATATACTTTGCTTCATATATATTACGTTTCATATAAAACTTATCAAATCAACATTCTGTTGAAAATGATTTTGTGCTTACACTATAGATCTGTGTTGACATGTTTATTACTAATTGTGGCTCACATTTCTGATTAGAGAATAAAACATGTGCCCATTAATTCCACTTTTATAGTTATTTACTAAGTAATTCTGCATATAATATAGCTAGATAAGTCATGTACAAAGGATGCATTATGTAAATCAGGAAGTTTGATTATGATATATTATATACATCCATGTGTTTGTGTTCACATGGATGTCACTATGTATATATAGAGGTCAGAGGATAACTTGCAGGAGACAGTTTTCTATCCCATGACTCTCAGGGCTAAAACTCAGGAGCTCATGTTTGGAGGCAAGTATTTTTACTTGGTGAGCCATCTCCCAGCCCTGTAGCGTAGTAACATGCAAGATAAAGTCAGCCATCATGCTAAGAAACATTTTTGCTTAATTTCTTATTTCCATCAAGTAAGACATAGCTAATGTCTCTTCCATCCATCCTCTATGTTTAAATGGAAATGATAATTATTTGGCGGTAAAAACAGTGAAGACAGAACATGAAAATTAATTATGTTTAACAGATTTGTTTACTCGTTTTGCTTGCAAAACAAGTTCATCTGTTATCACAGCCAAGCTGCCAACCAAAGCAAACTTTCTCAGAGCTGGTAGTGTTTATTTATGCCTTAGCTCATGGAATTTAGTCGCCCAAATTAAACTTTCTCATCACATTACAACATATCATACTGTGTTATCAATCTGCATAAAATTTTTGGCCGTGATATAATTCTAGTGCATCTATGAAGCAGCAAACAAGTGACTTAGGTCCCAGAAGCTATGCTGCTCTGTTGTTGCACATGCAGTTGCGAGTGGGAGCCATGATAAAATGACAAGATGGCTGTCCACTTAATACTTAGGACCATGATCATACAAGTCTCAGAGGAAATTATTAATGAGGGGTCCTACCAATTATAAAGTAAGTAAGCTGGTTATCCATAGGATTCAATTTGATAATAGTAGTGTGTATCAAATTTGAAATTCTTTTTATTTTCAAGTAAAACATAGAACATAAAACATAATAATAAAATAAAACACAAAAGATCACCTTGAATTGGACACGGCAAACCAGCAGAAGGAAATGAACTCAAGAAAAGACATATGTATCCGAAATCCACTTGTTCACATACCCAGGAGTCGTGTAAATATCCTAAACTAGAAGCTATAATATATACACAGAGGACCTGGTGCAGAGCCATGCAGGCCCTATGTCTGATACTTCAGTTGTTTTAAATGGCTTGGTTCTCCTGGTGTCATCCCCCTGACTCTTACACTCTTTTCAGATCCTCTTCTTCAGGGTCTTCCAAACTCTCAGGGAAGGGATTTGATGGAGTCAACCCATTTAGAGCTAAGTGTTCAAAGGTCTTTCTCTTTGTTTCTTTTTCTCACTTCCATAATGTCTAGATGTAAGTCTTTGCATTTATTCCTATATTCTGCAGGAGAAAGTTTCTCTGGTGATGGCTGAATAATGCTCTGGTCTATGAGTATGTAGCTAATTTAATTATTATAGTTAAGAGATTAGCAGTATGACTTGAATGTAGTTTGACTTTTTTTATTATTATTATTTTGTTTTGTTTTTCGAGACAGGGTTTCTCTGTAGCTTTGGAGCCTGTCCTGGCACTAGCTCTTGTAGACCAGGCTGGCCTCGAACTCACAGAGATCCTCCTGCCTCTGCCTCCCGAGTGTTGGGATTAAAGGGGTGCACCACCAACGCCCGGCGACCTTTTTAATAAGACTTGATTTATATGAAAATTTGCAAGTAGAGTTGTTCTTAGATATGATCCATTTATTCATATATATCATCCTACACTGGAGAAATTAGGGAAAGTTTGTTCTCTTTCAAAAAATAAAAGTAAAGGCTATCGTTTTAACTTACCAAGCCAACGTTTCTGTGAGTATGTGTGGGTGTGTGTATAAATGGAGATTAGGAGACAACTTATATGAATAATTTCTTGTCTTTCACCATGTAGGTTCTGGAAAATGAACTCAGATCTTTGGCTAGTGTACAGTTCTGCAGATATAGCAGCAGATAGTCACACTTATTTCATGAGCTTCTTACAGACTCATCTAGAAAATTTGATACTAGGTAGTCAGAGCAATAAAGCAGTGGCCTTTTTTGAAAATGGATAGAATTGGCTATTTTGATATGCCCTTTGATCACTATCCTCAATCAGATTTACACAATTCAGAGGTACATTACTGTAAATGCACTATAAAGTAAGACAAACATTTCAAACAAAAACTCTAGAGCAAGGCAGAGTCATTCATTTTGGATACAGAAAGGCATCAGAGTTAGATACCCCTTTTCAATGTAGAGATTAAAATATGAATGAAAGGAAAATGAAGCAACATCATCCTCTTTGAAAAAAAATTAAAGAACCAAATATGTGTTGTTGAACTTTGAAAAATATGTCACTAATGTATTTGACTATATACTCACTGAATAAAGACACTTTGACTTCTTCCTTTCCAATACGTATCCCCATGACCTCGTTTAATTGTGTTATTGTTATATCTAGAACTTCAAGCACTATATTGAATAGAAATGGAGATGGTGGGTTGGATTGTCTTATTCTTGATTTTAGTAGATTTGTTTGAGTTTTCTCCATTTACTTTGATGTTGATTGTAGGCTTATTGCAAATACTTTTACTATATTCATTGATGTTCCTTATATCACTACTCTCTCTAAGATTATATCATGAAGTGGTGTTGAATATTGTCAATGTCTTTTTCAGCATCTAATGCGATGATCATGTATTATTTTTTTCTTCAGTATGCTTATATGGTGAATTACATTGATTGCTTTTTGTTTGTTGAACCATCCCAGCATCTCTGGGATAATGCCTACTTGGTCATGATGGATGATCTTTTTAATGTGTTCTTGGATTTAGTTTGTGAGTATTTTATTGAGTGTTTTTGTATCTATGATCAGAAGAAAAATTGAGTAGAATCGTTGAGTAGTATGATTATCACGGTGACTGCCCTCATCAAAATGAGTTTAGCAATATTTCTTACATTTTTATTTTGCTAAATAATTTGAGGAGCATTATCAATGATAATGTTATCAAAGACAACTCTTCTTTGAAAATCTGGTAATATTCTATGTTAAAACTGTTTGCTTCTGAGATTTAATTTTTGGCTAAGATAATTATAAGGACTGCTTCTATTGCCTTAATGGTTATAGGTCTATTTATATTGCTTATATGATTTAACTTTGGTAAGTGGTATCTGTCAAGAAATTTATCCACTTCTTTTAGATTTTCCAATTTTGCGGAGTACAATCATTTAAAATATGACTTAATGATCCTTTGGATTTCATAGATGTCTGGTTTTAATGTCCCATTTTTCTTTTCTGAATTTGTTAATTTGAATATTCTCTCCTTGCCTTTTAGTTAGTTTGGAAAAGGGTTTGTCTATCTTATTGATTATCTCAATAAACCAACTATTTTTTTCTATTGATTCTATGCATTGTTCTCTTTATTTCTTTTTTATTGATTTCAGCCCACAATTTAATTGTTGTTATCTATTCCTTTTAGATGAACTTGCTTTTTTTTAAAAAAAATTCTAGAGCTTTTAAATATGTTGTTAAGTTACTAGTATGAAAAGCCTCTGATAGCTTTATGTAGGCACTTAGTGTTAGGGACTTTCTTCCGGGCACTGTTTTCATTGTGCTCTCTAAGTTTAGGTATATTGTGCATTCATTTTCATTAAATTCTAATAAGTCTTTAATTTTTGTTTATTTCTGCCTTGACCCAGTAATCGTTCAGTAGAAAGTTAGTCAGTTTCCATGAATTTTTAGGCTTTTTGTTTTTTCTGATGTTGAAATCCAGGTTTAATCCATGGTGGTCTGATAGGACGCAGGCAGTTATTTAAATTTTCTTTTACCTGGTGAGACTTTCATTGGGACCTAGTATGAGTTAAATTTTGGAGAAAGAACTGTGCGTTGCTGAGAAGAAGGCATATTCTTTTGTGTTTGGGTGAAATGTTCTATAGTTACCTGTTAGGTGTGTTTGGTTGAGAAACTCCATCAGCTCCAGTATTTCTCTGTTTAGCTTTTGTCTGGGTGACCTGTCTGTTGGTGAGAGTGAGTTACTAAAGTGTTCTACTATAAATGTATGAGGGTCTGTGTGTGACTTAAGCTTTAGTCATGTTTACTAAAGTGAATGGTTTTGTGGTTGGAGCATAAGTGTTAAGAACTAAAGGATCATCTTGTTGGATTGTTCCTTGGTGAGTATAAAGTGCCCTTACTCATCTCTCTCAGTTAATTTTGTTTTGAAATTTGTTTTGACAGATGTTAGGCTGCTTGTTCATTTCCCGGCTGCCCAGACTCCTGAAATAATCACACAGAAACTATATTATTTAAATCACTGCTTGACCAATTAAGTGTATTGCTAGCTAGGCTCTTACATCTAGAATTAACACATCTTTATTATTTTATATTTTACCATGAGGGTTATGGCGTACCCGCAATGTTTCAGTGTGTCTGTCTCTGGTGGTTGCTAAATGGCTTCTCTCCTGACTCCACCCTTCTTTCTCCCAGCATTCAGTTCAGTTTTCCCCACCTAGCTCCGCTCTGCCCTGCTCTATTATAGGCTCAAAACAGCTTCTTTATTAACCAATGGCATTCAGAGCATGCAGAGGGGATTCCCACACCAGGGTGCAGCTGGGGGTGGACTCGGTGGACTCTAAGGAGTGTTGGAGATCTATGGGTGGGATCTTTCCTAAGGTTTTTGATACCAGCATAGCCTCAAGTAGAACAGTGGGTATCTATTGAAGCTGTGGGCTGGGATATGGAGACTAACTATCTGTACTCTTAAATATTTTGTACTTAATGTTGATGCTTGGTGGATGGCTCAGAGGTTGAGAGTATTTGTTGCTCTTGCAAAGTACAAGAGTTCAATTCTAAACAACCACATGGTGGAATTTAAACATCCATATCTCCAGTTCTGTGGTTTTGATGCCCTCTTCTGAACTTTGCTTGTGTTATATGCGTATGTAAACACTCATACATATAAAATAAAATGAATCATTTTAAAAAAGAAGACTCAGCGAATTGCAATTACCAAGATTTGGTCAATTGTTAATAAATCTTACTGTTGCTACTCAGTCATCTTTGTATGAGTACAGTAGTAGTGAAGGTTTTTTTTTTCTTTTAATAAAAATTGTCCTGTGTTTTATGTAGTTACAACAGTTTTTAGCTGATGTGAATGAAGAAGCTGACTACTTAGAAATGCACCACTAATGAAAAGAAATCCTATCTGAGTGCACTTCTTCACACAGCTGCTCCATATCATCTTTTGGGCCCTCTGCAGAACAAGTAGAATTAAGTCTCAAATAATGCACTTTAAGTTGCATGCTATAGAATAGAGAGGAAGGACAAACTGTTTGATCCCTCTGTGAGTATCAAGTACTTTGTACTTGCTTTATGATAATTATTCCTGACTGAGTTTTTTTTTTTTTGGTCTGTTTTGAATGATGTCACTCAGAATGTTTTCCTTTCTGATTGATGATTAAGAAGATAAAAGGCAAACAATCAAAACCAACCAACCAAACAAACAAAAAGCCCATATTGCCAGGAACCACAATCGTAACAGAAATGAATCAACTAAGACAAATTGCTCAAAACTTCAATTTTAAACAAATGACTTTATGCTTATGCATACTAAAATTAAGTAAAAATCAATTTTAAGATATTTTTAACCAAGTAAATTGAGTTTGCAACTTTTTTCTTTTATATGTAGACAGTCAATAGTACAAACACTGTTTACTTAGAATTTTATATTTCAGTCTTTCAGCTTTACTGCAACTCAATTTGTCATCAATTTAAGAGTTTATTTTTGAGGTAATCCCAATCTTTTTTATATCATGTGTGTATGTGTAAAATTTTGCAAACTATTAACACATTGTTTGATTTCTAAAGCTTTATATAGTGAGTTTTAAAAAGTAAAGTATTTGTCTATTTTTATCTTTTTGGTATTTTCAGCTGTTCTGAATAAATTAGAATAATCTGATGTATGCCTATTTCCATATGAATTTTTATGTTGAACTTGGAAGTTTGCATATAATCCAGATGGATTCTATTAATTTTGGGGTCGAAATACCAACTTTGGGGTAATATTACCACCTAAATAAATGAAGACTTCAACTTCCAGTCCATAAACACAGACTATCTTTTTTAAGTAATATAGATAAATATGGATAGATAGATAGATAACACATTCATACATACTTTGCATGAGTTCATGCACACATACAGACAAATACTCATACACACATGGAAGACACAGAATTGATACTGTGTTTAATTTGTCAATTGCTGTTATTCTACTGTGTAGCTATACTGAGGTTCTTTAAAAATTTGCATGATTATGAAGATGGATTGTTTCCGGTTTGAAGTCACTAAGGAACTAAACAGATAGCACACTGGTTTTATTTTTGTTTAGTTTGTTTTGTTGTTTTGTTTTTTTTTAAAGAAATTTGTATTTTTATTTCCTTAAGTGTTTAGGACTACAATCATAAATTTATATGTTGATGGCATATGTTTCGTTTCTTAAAATTCTTCCTAATTTTTTATCTAATGCTCTATTGCTTGACATCTGCACGGTTATATCTTGAGTCTCTAGATGCTCTGAGTCTTTACATCTCATAGAGATTGCCAGGGTGCTCTGGGTATTCTGATTCTTTACCCTCTGATGGCCACAACCTACTTACTGGAGAAGTTCTACATCTCTTTCAACATCTAGTATAGCTACTGCTTATTCAGCCATAGTTTGAAGATAGATTATGGTATACAATTGAAATTCTCACTGTTGGCAAACAAAAGAGTTTCACAATAGCTGGAATGGAGTATAACAAAGGTTTATTTACCTGAGAATAAACACACATGAAGAGTAGCTATCTATGGCCCTCTGTGTTCACTGTGAACTGGCGCTGAATCCAGCAGCCAAGAGGCACATGCATGCATTTTGTCTTCATTTATAGTACATGAGAGCACACTCAAATTGAGGTGGTGACTTAAAGGCTATTAGCTGAAGGAGTTCCCATAGCACCTCCCCCTTTTGTCTATGTAAGAGAGTTCTAAGCTTAATGCAAAACCATATACAATAAAGACAAATATCAAGTATTGTCCAGGAAAAGGAGGCAAAAACATACTTAAAAATTAGAATTACAACCAGCATAAACAACATCAAACAAAAAAATATGCTAAATTTTTCAATAGTTATCTTATCCTACGGAGTCTAAGTTTTATATTAAATATGGCTTGACTAAGTCATGAGAGGAAAACAACTATGATTATCCAGTCTTCAACCCCATAAAAGACCTGAGAAGGGAAATATTACTTGACTAAAGAAGAAGTACAATCAAGTAACTTCCAAAAGGTGCAAGAAATGACACAGATAACTGGCTACGTAGGCAATCACCTAAAGTCTCATTGCAACATTGGAGAAACCAACTTTGACTAAGGCCTAGAATATCTGACAGATCATTTTCAGAGGCAGGAAAATTAAAAAAAAAAATCTTACCCTGTCTTGGCTAGGTTTGGCAGTCATTTTACTAGTATCCTGTTTGTTCAGTCTGGACGTTGTGCATTTTGTCAGTGGTCGAGGCAGGGGCAGTTCTTTGCCCACAGATCAGTTTTGGGAAGAAGAAGAAAACAAGTTCCAAGTGAAGTGTCTTCGGTGCCCAACGTTCCCTCGGGAATACATTGGTGCTGTCAAGAGCAATGGTATCTCACATCAACAGAACCCTAAGTTATTTAAATGCCATATTCTTTGAAGTGTTTGAAGATTAACTATCTATGTGAAATACAATCTCTATGCATCTAAAGAACCTGATTAGTCTAACTATAAATAAGATAAACATGAATGACTATTCGCCTATAATTCCTAATACCTATAAAGCTTAAAGACTAAGACTTCATCTCAATTTATTTATCTCTAATGATTAATGATGCTCAGTTCTTTTTTATTTCTTATTTTCCATCTGTATATTCTTTTGGCAAAATGTCTCTTCGGGTATTTTCTCATATCTATTATTTTGCCATGGAGAACCATGGACTGTGTGATTATTTTTTCACTTTTAAGTATTAAGATTTTATTATATATGGTTGGATATCTGGATATCTGTTTTCTTTTAACCTGTAAGTTGTCTTTATTAACATTTGCAGAGTAAATGTTTATAGGTTTAATAAATATAACTTGCTTTTTATCTTTTTATGGATTGCATTCATGGCAATTCTAAGAACTCTTTTTGTAAAATACTAGATATGATAGCTTTTCTTCCATTGTTTTTATTTTATCAAAGTTATTTTCTTAGCACTATACACTTAAATTTATGATCTATTTTCAATTAAATTTTATGTAAGATATTATCTCTAGGTTAAAACTGTTTTACAATTATTGTTTTGTTTTGTGTATGCTTATCTGATTCCTTTTAGTAATTTTGCTTCCTGCTTTTAAAGTCTTTGACCCCTTTGTCAAAAGTAAATTAGGCATATTTTTGTGTATATTTTTAAATTTTCCATTGCAGTCCATTATTCCACATTCCTATTCTATTAATGCTACACAGTTTTGATTACTGAAGTTTTAAGTCTTGGAACTGGATTGGTTTCCAGTTAGAGTTTGTTCTTGTCACTGGTTCCTCCAAATTATTGAAATTATCTTAGCTGTTCTGTTTTCTTTGCCTTTATTTGAGTATTTCAGAATCAGGTGTCAGAACCTACTTAGTACTGTGGTAGTCTAACAAGAACTAAATGATATCTGAACTTCTATTTCACAGTAGAAACAATACCCTCATAGTGTTGAAGCTTCCAACACAGGCTATTCTTCTCTAGTTATTGATATGATATTTTTAGTTTTGACATTGTTTTGCATTTTAGTTAGCTTTCTCTGGCATTGTTCTAAGGGCGCATGTAGAAACACTCCCTCAATAAAGAGGTGTTAGGGTTAGAGGTGCAGGTTTCAGCATAGGCCTCAATACACCAACTAATGGGTAGTCTCCTTGAGTTCAAGTGGGGTGAAGGGGTAGGTTTCCCACTCAACTTTCGTTGATATATGTGAAATAAGTGAAACATGTCTTTATTACTGCTACAGTTGGTCCCTATTAGATCTCATACAGTCTTTATAAATGACCAGAAGACAGATAATTTGGTCTTGGATGAGCAGCTATTGTCCTTATTCCATATTCTCCATTTTCCTGGATTTCTCCATCTTAATGATTTACTTCTGTTTAAATCCCTACAACAAAACAGACATTGTCCACATTCAACTAGCAGACCACAGTTCTCCAGTCCTAATAGTGACAGCAATATTCTGGAACAGTGGGGTAAATAGGAAGTTGTTCTTCTTTTTGTGGTCAAGAACTGCATATACACTGAGCTTAAATGAAAGCTCACTTTGAAAGGGCTGTCAGATATAATTTACTATTTCAAATGTGGTGAATACAAGGTTGGAATGAACCAGCAAAGCAAGTGGCTGGGAAAATGTTCAGATCCCCTGATGGGCCTTGTGAAGACTGCTAGTTCTGTAAAATGAGACTGTGAGTTCTTTTTAAAACCTAAGGAAAAGGGGTGTTCCATTTAAGCAGCTAAGTAATTTCTGCTGTGCAGAAATTAATCTCATCTCCTTACTGCATCAATCAGATCTTTAATTCAGATACATTATCCAATCTCAAAGAGGAAAACTGTCATAAGGGAGCATTCTCAGACTTTTACAGTTATTTTCCTCCCACATTTTTATCTCTTATTTTCCTTTTAGAAGTTGAAATGAATTTTTTTTTGTAGTGAAGTATATGGATCTAAATTCTAAAAATTTTTGAACAGTGGGTAATAACCATGAAAATATCATGATATAAGCATTCCATATACTTCATAGGCTCATTATTAGGGTCATTTTATTTGCCATATGGTACAACTAGTGAACCAGAGGCAAATGGTATTCATCTCCAGGCATGGCTCTGCAGTATTATGAAGATCCTCTATAATTGCATATAGAATCATTCAGGTTCACTTGGAGGATGTTCACATGCAGTAAGAGTCTTCTGTGGATTGTCAAGCAGATAATGCTTTGCAGGCAAGGAAGACCATGAGAGCTGAGGATCTAGGCTTGCCTTTGTGTGACTCTCTTGACATCTAATTAAAGCACTGCTGTGATGTCTCAGTGAAACTCTCTTGTGTCTTTCTCAATGTGAGGACTACAGATGCACTTTATTGAAAGGTACCATGACATTCAAACCCTTAAACTTCTAGATCACTGATTGTCATATTCTTTGGAATATATAATAATTGTGTAATCTGAACAAATTGTAAAAACAGCTTATTTTTCCATGAATCAAATTGAAATTATAAAGCGCTTTTGACAGATTTTTGTATTTTATATTTTGTGTTTTGCAAGGGTATAGAATTATTTTCTTGGATAAATTGTAGAATATTTTTATTGTAAAGGATCATCGTTATAAAATCCATCTCACATCCTGACATGATTATGTGTCTAGCTCTTTGTTTCCCACTGTTAGTCTTTTCAATACTAAACTACTGTAAATATAAACTCACTATTAACATTTTATGGGGCAAGTACCTACATTTTGTTCATCTTCTAAGTTGTCTTAGAGCTATGCTTGGTCTAAAGCAGGCTTTTTTACATGTGACTTTTGCTATCATTTGCTGGGAATGATATTAGTGACTTTTTCATCCCTTTAACCAAATAACTGACCAAAATCAACATAAAGAAGGGGTTTGTTTGGGCTCATGGTTTGAAAGAAATTATGGTAGCAGAAGTAAACTGGAGTTCCGTTGGCAGGAATGAATCGTGGCTGTTGTGTCAGGAATGCCTTGTGGCTGTGTTGGAAGGAGTGGATGGTGGTTGTATTGTCAAAAGTGGATTGTGGCTGTTGTGTCAGGAGTGCCTTGTGGCTGTGTTGGAAGGAGTGTATGGTTGCTGTATTGGCAAGAGTGGTTTGAAGCTGTGTTGGCAAGAGTAGGAGACTGCTTGTAATGGATCTTTCTTTGAACGTCCATCTCCTAAATGTTGTGGAGAGGGTGCTTGTTGGTTCCCTGCTGCCTGGCTAGCTTAGACCCAAAATAATCACACAGAAACAATAAATTAAATCACCATTGGCCCATTAGCTCTAGCTTCTTATTGGTTAACTCCATATTAATTTAACCCATCTCCATTAATCTGTGCATCAATATGAGATCATGGCTTACTAGTAAAGTTTCAGCATATATATCTCTGGCAGCGGCTCCATGGTTTCTCCCTGACTCCACCTTTCTTTCTTCCAGCATTCAGCTTAGTTTTCCCTACCTACCTAAGTTTTGTTTTCTTATTGGTCCAAAGCAGTTTCTTTATTCATTAATGGCAATCACAGCACACAGAGGGGACTCGCACATTACCCAAATAACGACATGGAAACTTATTATTAATTATGAAAGTTTGGCCTTATCTTAGGCTTGTTCCCAAGAAACTCTTAAAACCATTTATAATAATCTGCATTCTACCACATGGCTTGTTACCTCATTTAAGCTCCGTTCATCCAACTCCCTCTGCATCTAGAAGGCAAATCCTCCACCTCTCAGATTCTTTGCCTGAGTTCCTCTCTCTCCCTAGAAGTCCTACCTATTTTATCCTGCCTAGCTATTGTCAATTCCACTCTTTATTAAACCAATCAGAAGGTACCTTAGACAGGTGAAGTAAAGTAGAGACATCTTCACACAGTGTGATCAAATGTCGCACAGCTGCTCACACACATCTGGGCAGATCAGTAAGCAAAGTAGAGAATGAATGCTGGTGATCTGCTCCCTTTTTATTCAGTATAAATTGAATTTTTAGATGTTGCAGGATATTTTTATTATATAAGTAGCTCCTATATGTGAAAGAATTTCTGAAGTGTTTTGGCAAATAACTATAATTATAATTTTCCATTAAGAAAACTTTATTATTCTAAATTTGTTGCTGTAATTGTTTCATTAAACTAATAATTATTTATTTATTTATTTTATTTAATTAAACCTTCATATTGATGAGAAGCAGTAATATGAGTTTGGCCATCTCATTCATCATTTAAAACTAATACTAGCGAGTTTAAACATGATGTCTTTCACTGTTGTCTTCATGGTTTATATCAATGTCTTCCCCACCGTTGATTGCCAGCAAATAAAGATCCTGGAATGAATTTGTTTCTCATTTTATTGTTATTGACTGCAATGTATTTCTTTGCTTATACCTTTATTTATTTAAGGATTATATAATAAAAGTGCAATTACATAAAATATATACTTAACTGTAGACAGGATCTTCAGATTTTCTTTGGTTTTGATTTCTCTCTGCCATCATTATTAGTACTATCTCTTGCTTATGTGAGCCAATACCAATATAGAAACATTTGCCATTATTTTCCAAAAAAACTACATGTAACAAAGGTTAGATTTGAAATGAAAGAAAATTCTCAAATTTACTAGAGAAAACTGATAAGAGTATCTTGAAATCATCTTTGACAAGATTTTTCTTTATCCATATGGGTTAATATAAAAATAAATTGTTAAAGAAATATATAAATGCAAGCTACATTGACCAAACACAGCAGGTTGTATTTTTGATTGTTTATATGTATCTTTAACAATGATGACTGAAGAGTAGGCCATGAATTTGGGAGGGGGCAAACATGGGAGAGATGGGAAGAAATAGTAGAGTGAGGAAGATGACATAATTGTATTTTAACTAAATTTTTAAAAGGGAAAATAAAAAAGCAAAAGTGATCTTCGCACAACAGAAAGATCCTTTATGGTTTCCCCCATTCTTCCTTCTATAAATCATAATATTTTATTAATTATTTATTAAACACAAGTGAGGATCCCTTTAAAAGAAGAAGCAGCTATCAATGTTAGTTTTATTTGTGTATTTATGTTTTTGAAGGGCCATGAATTCAAGTAAACAAGTTTGAGCACATTAAATGCTATAAGATATTTTCATTTTATTTTAAAATAATCCATACTGAACACAGAGAAGATGGAAAGCCCCAAACATAAAATGATGCCATGTTATGATCATTAACACAGTCAGCAAGGTTGTTTCCTTTATGATTCCTCACAGACTTTCCTGTTTCAGGTCATCTGGTAAGAGCACATTGCTGTGTCATTGAGTATTGTATTTAGCCAGCACGCTATCTTCATTGTCATAGTACACTCTGTGACTTAGGGGAATAATCTAGACAGAGTTCCAAATTTGATTCACAGCCTATCAGGAACTAAAGACATTTTGCATTATTAAATAATTGAAACAATAGAACAGTTGTACTAATGAATATTTTCTGGAATTTGAAAATCATGTGAGAGCCAAATTTAGCATCTGTAGAGCTTTATTAGAAAACAAATAGTCATGATAAAAATCCAACTAAAAAATACAAGCTAATGATTTTCTGAGCATTTATAGAAAAAAGTGCAAATCCTTGACATTGGTTCACAGAAATTTACATAACCATCAGAACTGGCTAAACACCCAATGACTAAAGTGTGAATCACCAGACACTTCACACACACACACACACACACAAAGCATTTGGCTGCTGATGTATTATGTTGCTATGGCCTATGTTTTATTGCTGTTGCTTTATTTACTGGAGATCATGGCAAACGTGTTCCTGTGAGTTAGTGCTAATTGCATCTCGGGTCTTCCCTTTCTGTGTTTGGTGGTTAGCACCTACTTATCCTGAAAGTCCAGGTGGACTATTTCCTCTCAAACACCAGATCAGAATGTGTTTTAGGCCTAATTTTAGGCCAAGCTCTCATTTATTTTGCAAATGGGTCTGATATCAGCAAGGACAGTGATGCAAACTTAGTGAGAATGTATCCAATTCAAGAGTTTGTTGAAAACCCCTTCCCTGAGTACATAATTACACACCCTCAACCACAGAGGTAGCAGGTAGAAGAGTCAACCAGAAGAGAAAGTCTTGAAAGTCAGCTCCAGCCACCAGGGTTGATCCTTTCAAAGTATTTTACAGTTATAGTTACACTGGCACATGGAGTCCAGAACATTTGATACCGCGTGCCAAATATCTCATGCCTTTTAATCTCTTGTGATAAGCTTAGTCCCTACATATGGTTGCTTTAATACTTGCTTGTCAAATACTGAATGAACAAATGACGATTGGATCCTGACATTCTAATTCAACTTCTCGGAATCCCTTGGTGATATTTATGACAAAACTATCAAAGGCACGATATGACAGTATTGTTAAAATTCTTGTTATTAGAGACAGCTATGTGTTGGCACTGTTTAATCTATTGTTGAGCCATCTGATAGCAATTGGAAAGGCTTTAAATTAAAGATGCCTTGAATATTTTTTTGAGATGTTGGCACACAGAACAAGCATTGGAAATAGCCCTGGCACTAATAAATTAATAAAGAGTTAAGTCCAAAAATTAAGACATTGCCTAATATGTCAGATCTTCCCACCAAGAATTCATACCAATCTGATAATTTAACTTAAATCTTTCTTAGTAAGAAGATAAAATACTTTCAACCCTCTGTGCTTCTGCCAGGAAAGTTAAATGTAATGTCTGAAGTCATAGAATAAGATCATAATTCAGAGGAACAGACAAATAATTTCAGGAGGAATGGGTGTTGTTTTTCTGTTGTAGTTGTTATTTTTCTAAGTTGCAGTTTATTTTATAGCCTACGCGGCTTTACTTTCATCTCAGGTGTACGGTCTGTGAAATGATTGACTTCAGTGTTAGCAGAGAAATGATGTTTTCACATGTTCTCTTCAATTCATTGAGTAAGTGCACATCTATTTGGGTAAACCACCTAAATTTTTCCTAAGATCAAGAAAGGCAGTTTAGGAATATGATTTTTTTTTAAAAAAATAAAACCCAATCTTTTCTCATTTTATATACCAATCCCAGCTCCCTCTTCCTTCCCTCCTCCTACTCCCCCCCACCTTCTCCCACCCATTCCCCACCCACTTCTCACAAAGAGGGTAAGGCTTCCCATGGAGTGGCCACAAAGTCTGGCACATCACTCTGAAGAAGGACCAATGCTCCCCCGCCCCCAATATCTAGGCTGACCAAGGCATCCATCCAAAGAGAATAAGCTCAAAAATCCAGTTCAAGCACTAGGGATAAATCCTGGTCCCTCTGCCAGTGACCCCACAGACTGCCCAGCCACACAACTGTCACCCACATTCATTGAGCCTAGTTTGGGCCTATGCATGTCCCCCAACTGTCAGTCTGGAGTCAGTGAGCTGTCATTAGCTCAGATCAGCTGTTTCTGTGGGTGTCCCAATCATGGTCTTGACCCCTCTCTTTTCCTAGACTCTGGGAGTTCCGCCCAGTGCTAACTGTGGAACTCTCTGCATTTGTTTCCATCCGTTCCTGGATGAAGTTTCTATGATGACAATTAATATAGTCATCAATCTGATTTCAGGGGAAAAGCCAGATCAAGTACCTTCACCACTACTGCTTAGGGTATTCACTGGAGTCATTCTTGTGGATTCCTGGGAGTTTTCCTAATGATAGGTTTCTCCTGACCCCATAATGGTTCGCTCAATTGAGTTATCTTTTTCCCTGCTCTCCATCTCTCTCCTTCCCCCATCTTGGCGATCCCTTTTCCTCATGTTCTCCTCCCCACTTTCTTCTGCCCACTACCAATTTTCTCAGGAGATCTTGTATAAATCCCTTTCCCATGGGGATCCATATATCTCTCTCTCAGGGTTCTCCTTGTTACCTAGCTTGTCTGGGGACATGAAGTGTAGACTAGTTATCTTTTGCTTTATATCTGATATCCACTTATGAGTGAATACATACCCAGTTCATCTTTCTGGATCTGGTTACTTTACTCAGGATGTATTTTTATAGTTGCATCCATTTGCATGTAAATTTCAAGATATCATTGTTTTTTTTGCAGATGAATATTACTCCATTGTATAAATGTGCCACATTTTCTTTTTCTATTTGGGTGAGGGGCATCCAGGTTGTTTCCAGGTTCTGGCTATTACAAACAATGTGCTATGAACCCAGTTGGACAAAAGTTCTTGTGGTATAAGTGTACATTCTTTGGGTATATACCCAAAAGTGATATTGCTGCGTCTTGAGATAAATTGAGTCACAATTCTCTCAGAAACTGTCAAACTGATTTCCAAAGTGGTCATATAAGATTGCACTCCGACCAGCAATGGAGGCATGTTCCCCTTACTCCAATCCTCTCCAGCATAATCTATCATCAGTATTTTTGATTTTAATCATTTTGAATGGTATAAGATGGTATCTCAGAGTTGTTTTGATTTGCACTTCCCTGAAAGCTAAGGATATTAACAATTCCTTATGTGTCTTTAGTCATTTGAGATTCTTTTGTTGAAAATTCTCTGTTTAGATCTGTACCCCAACTTTTAATTGGATTATTTTGTATTTTGATGCCTAGTTTCTTGAGTTCTTTTTATATTTTGGAGAGCAGTCCTATGTCTGATGTGGGGTTGGTGAAGATATTTTTCCATTCATTTGTCTGCCCTTTGGCCTTATCACATTGTCCTTTGCCTTACAGAATCGTCTCAGTTCCTGAAGGTCCCATTTATTTATTGTTGCTTTCATTGTCTGTGCTACTGGTATTATATTTAGGAAGTGATCTCTGTGTTCATGTGTTCAAGGTTATTTTCCATTTTTTCTTCTATGAGGTTCAGTATGACTAGAATTATGTTGAGGACTTTGACCCATTTGGGCTTGAGTTTTGTACATGGGGATCAATATGGATCTATTTGCATTCTTTGACAGGTTGATATCCAGTTGTGACAGCACCATTTGCTGAAGCTGCTTTCTTTTTTCCATTTTATATTTTTAGCGTCTTTGTCAAAAATCAGGTATTCATAGGTGTGTGGATTAATAACAGGGTCTTCAATTAGATTCTATTGGTCCACCTGTCTGTTTTTATGCCAATACCAAACTGTTTTCATTACTGTCTTTGTAATAGAGCTTGATGTTAGGAATGGTGATGCTTCTAAAAGTTCCATTATTGTACAGGATTGTTTTGACTATTCTGGGTTTTTTGTTTCTCCATAAAAAGTTAAATATTGTTCTTTTGAGGTTTGTGAAGAATGTGTTGGGATTTTGATGAGAATTACATTGAATATGTAGATTGCTTTTGGTAAGACTTTCGTTTTTACTAACTTATCCAAGAGCACAGGAGATCTTTCCATTTTCTGATATCTTCATCAATTTATTTCTTTGAAGAGGTCTTTTACTTCTTTGGTTAGTGTTACTATGAAATATTTTATGTTATTTGTGGCTATTGTAAAGGGTGATGTTTCTCTAATTTCTTTCTCAGCTATTTTCTCATTTGTATATAGGAAGGGTACTGATTTTTTTAGTTGATATTGTATCCTACAACATTACTGAAGGTGTTTATTAGTTGTAGGAGTTTTCTGGCAGAATTTTTGGGGGTCACTTACATATACTATCATATCATCTACAACTACCAAAATTTTGACTTTTTCCTTTTGAAGTTTTATCCCCTTGATCTTTTGTTTTCTTATTGTTCTAGCTAGAACTTCAATACTATATTGAACAGATATGGAGCGAGTGGACAGCCTTGACTTGTTCTTGCTTTTAGTGGAATTACTTTGGCTTCTCTCCAATTAATTTAATGTTAGCTGTTGGCTTGAGTATATTGCTTTTACTGTTTAGATATGTTCTTTTTGCCCTGATTTCTCCAAGAACTATGTCATGAATGGGTGTTGGATTTTGTCAAAGACTCTTCAGCACCTAATGAGATAATCATATTTTTCTTTCAGTTTATTTATATGGTGGATTACATTGACAGATATTCATATGTTGTGTCATCTCTGCATCTCTGGAATGAAATCATGGTGGATGATTTTTTTGATGTGGTCTTAGATTCAGCTTGCCAGCAATTTATTGAGTATTTTTACATCAGTGTTCATGATTTGTCTCTATTTTTTTTCTTAGTTGAGTCTTTGGTTTTGTTAAGAATAACCTCATAAAAGGAGTTTGGCACTGTTTCTTCCATTTCTATTGTGTGGAATAATTTAAGGAGTAAAGGTATTAACTCTTCTTTGATGTCCTGGTAGAATTCTGGTTTTTGGGTTTTTTTTCTGATTTTTTTTAGAGTTGGGGGAGACTTTTGATGACTGCTTCTATTTCCTTAGAGGTTAAAGTTCCATTTAAACTGTTCATCTGGTCTGGATTTAATTTTGGTATGCAGTATCTAACCACAAAGTTATTCATTTCTTTTAGATTTCCAATATTGCAGGATACAGGTTTTGAAGTATGACCTAATGATGCTGTGAGTTCCCTCAATTTCTATTGTTATGACCCCTTTTTAATTTCTGATTTTGTTAATGTCGATATTCTCTTTCGTTTTTTTGGTTAGTTTTGATAAGGTTTGTCTATCTTGTTTATTTTCTCAAAAAATAACACAGCTCTTTGTTTTATTCATTCTTTGTAATGTTTTGGTTCTATTTTATTTATTTCAGCCCTCAATTTGATTATTTCTTGTAGTCACTCTTCCTGGGTGAGTTTGCTTCACTTTGTTCTAGAGCTTTCAGATTTACTATTAAGTCATTAGTGTGAGATTTCTCCACTTTTGTTATGTATACACTTAATGCTATGTACTTTCCTCTTAGTACTGCTTTCATAGTGTCCCTTAGGTTTAGGTATATTGTGAATTCATTTTTGTTGAATTCTAGGAAGTCTTTAATTTCTATCTTTAATTCTTCCTTGACCTAGGGGTGATCCATTTGAGCATTTTCAATTTTCCTAAGTTTGTAGACTTTCTGCAATTAGTGTTGTTGTTGAATTCTAACTTTAAGCCATAGTGATCCAATAAGATACAGAGGTTATTCCATTTTTTTTTTTTTTTTTTTTTTGCAACTGTTGAGACTTTGTTACTGAGTATGTGGTCAATTTTAGAGAAAGTTCCGAGATGTGTCTGGATGAACTGTTCTATAGTTGTCTTTTAAGTCCATTTAAGTCATGACATCTGTTAGTCCTCTTATATATACCTCTGTTAAGTTTTTGTCTGGCAGACTTGCTCATTGGGGAGAGTGAGGTATTAAAGTCTCTTATTATTAGTGTGTGGGTTTTGTGGTGAGATTTAAGCTTTAGTACTGTTTCTTTTCACATGTGGTGTGTAGGCTGATACTGCTTGTTCATTCCCCACTGTTCAGACCTGAAATAATCACACAGAAACTATATTAATTAAAACACTGCTTGGCCTATTAGCTCAGGCTTCTTATTAACTAACTCTTCCACCTTAAATTAACCCATTTCTATTATTTTATATTTTACCACGAGGCTTGTGGTTTATTGGTAAGGTTCTGGTGTATCTATCTCCTGTCTGCCTACTTTCTCTCTATGTCTCTGTTCAGATTCCCTACCTGGTTTGGCCCTGCCATAGGCCCAAAGCAGATTCTTTATTAACCAATGGTAGTAAAATATATTTTTAGCATACAAAGGAGAATCCAACATCATGGATGCTCTTGTATTTGGGGCATAGATATTCAGAATTGAGAACTCATCTTGCTGGATTTTACCTGTGGTGTGTATGAAGTGTCCTTCTCCATCTCTTTTTATTGATTTTAGTTTAAAATCTATTTTGTTAGATATTATAATAGCTATACCCATTTGTTTCTTAGGTTAAATTGATTGAAAACTCTTTTCCCATCTCTTTACTCTGAGGTAATATTTGTCTTTGATATTGAGGTGTGTTTCTTGTTTGAAGCACAAGGATGGATCCTGTTTTCGTATCCATTCTGTTAGTCTGTGTCTTTATATAGGTGATTTGAGTCCATTGATATTAAGAGACATTAATAACCAGTGATTGTTAATTTCTGTTATTTTCCAGTGGTAATGTTTGTGTTTTTCCATTCTTTTGGGTTTGTTGGTGTGAGGCTACCCGCTGCCTATGTTTTCATGGGTGCAAGTAACTTCTTTGGGTAGGAGTTTTCCTTCTAATACTTTTATCAGGCTGTATTTGTGGATAGGTATTGTTTAAATCCGGATTTGTCATGGAATATCTTGTTTTCTCTGTCTATAATGATTTAAAGCTTTGCTGGGTATAGTAATTAGGGTTTGCAATCATAGTCTCTTAGCATCTGCATCACATCTGTCCAGGACCTTCTGAATTTCAGAGTTTCCATTGAGAAGTCAGGTGCAAGTCTGATAGGTCTTTTTAAAAAAAAATATTTATTTATTTATCTATTTATTATGTATACAATATTCTGTCTGTGTGTATGTCTGCAGGCCAGAAGAGGGCACCAGCCCTCATTACAGAAGGTTGTAACTGGATGGTTGTACATGTGGTTGCTGGGAATTGAACTCAGAACCTTTGGAAGAGCAGGCAATGCTCTTAATCACTGAGCCATTTCTCTAGCCCCAGTCTGATAGGTCTTTATATGTTACTTGGCCTTTATCCTTTGCAGCTTTTAATATTATTTATTTTCTACATTTAGTGTTTTGATTATTATATGGTGAAGGAATTTTTTTTTTGATTTAGTATATTTGGCGTTCCATAACCTTCTTGTATCTTCATATGTACAGCCTTCTTTAGGTTAGATAAGTTTTCTTCTACAATTTTGTTGAATATATTTTCTGTGAACTTGAGCGCCTCACCTTCTTCTATCCCTATTATTCTTAGGTTTGATCTTTTCATGGTGTTCCAGATTTCCTGGATATTTTGGATTAAAAATTTGCTAGATTTAACATTATATTTTCTGATGAATTCATTTCCTCTATTGTATCTTCAACTTCTGAGGCTCTCTCTTCTTTCTTGTATTCTGTTGGTTATGCTTGCATCTGTAGTTCCTGTTCATTTACCCAGCTTTTCCATTTCCAGAATTCCATTGATTTCTATGTTCTTTACTGCCTCCATTTCAATTTTCAAGCCTTGAACTGTTTGAGCTGTTTGCTTTACCTGTTTAATTATTTTTTCTTGGCTTTCCTTAAAAGATTTATTGAGTTTTTCCTTTTTCATTTTTTCTTTGTCTTTTCCTCTATTTCTTTAAGGAAATTTTCTTTTCCTCTTCAAGGGTCTGTATAACCTTCATAAAGTTAATAAGGTTGCTTTCTTCTGCCTTTTCTAGAATACAATGTTCAGGTCTTCCTGTTGTAGGACCACTAGTTTCTGGCATTGCTATATTGCTCTTTAGGTTGTTGAATGTATTCTTGCATTGGCATCTACATTCTCTCCCTCCAATGGATGCATGCAGTGTCTTTACCTCTTCAACCAGTCTTTGCAGTTGTTGTCTATGTCTCAGGTATCATCTTTAGGACTGATCATTGCAGTTGCTGTTCTTGTCTCAGGGAGCTTCAGGGAGCTGCTAAAGTCTTGGATTATGGGTGGGTTTGAGGGAAGAGTTTGACTTGTAGATTGTAGGGTCCAATGTTGGAGCATCCAGCCTTCAGGAAGCTTGCCTGCTGGCTGGCTAAGACAGCTGAGGTAAGTGGGGGATGGCCAGAGGTTTTGCCCTGAGGCCTAGGGCCTAGGAACCAGGTTTTTCAGCTGAGGGGTGATCACTCACCTCTTGGTCTGCTCTGTGCAGTCTCCCAAAATTAGGAATCCTTTACCAGAAAAAGGCCACTACATCTACTTGCTCTTTACTCAAAAAACAGAACCAAAAATTGGCAAAAAATAAACAAACAGAAAACAAAATGAAACAAAAACATTTCTTCTAATTCCAATACTTATTAATTGGTGATGCACTATCATTTTTCCTTTCCTATCAGTGTGTTATCCTCTTAATTCTTTTCTTACTATACTAGATATTGGAAGACCTGCCCTGGTCTTCACCAAATGTCTGAGCATACTATGTACTTAGCTTTCTGAAGACAGTTTTCAACGTCACCATTGAATCTTATTTCCAATTTTAAATCCATCTACCTATGATTAAACAATGGTTTAGTACATAGGTTTTTCAAAAATAAGAAGGTGAACCCAAAGAAAAACATATAAGCATCCTCCTGAATATTAACCTTCATCAGGTGATGAAAGAAGACAGAGACAGAGACCAACATTGGAGCACTGGACTGAAGTCTCACGATCCAAAGGAGGAGCAGAAGGAGACTGAGCACGAGCAAGGAACTCAGGACCGCGAGGGGTGCACCCACACATTGAGGCAAAGGGGATGTTCTATCGGGAACTCACCAAGGCCAGCTGGCAGGGGTCTGAAAAAGCATGGGACAAAACCGGTCTCGCTGAACATAACGGACAATGAGGACTACTGAGAGCTGAAGAACACTGGCAACGGGTTCTTGATCCTATTGCACGTAATGGCTTTGTGGGAGCCCAGGTAGTTTGGATGCTCACCTTAATAGACCTGGATGGAGGTGGGTGGTCCTTGGACCTCCCACAGGGCAGAGAAACCTGCTTGCTCTTTGGGCTGAGGAGGGAGGAAGACTTGATTGGGGGAGGGGGAGGGAATGGGAGGTGGTGGCGGGGAAGAGGCAGAAATCTTTAATAATTAAATAAATTAATTAAAAGAAAAGATTATTATGACATATAAAAATATGTCTACCAAACAAAATGTCACTCTCTCTGACTGAAAGTACAAAGGACCTGCCTGTGCTGTCAATCTAGATTATCTTTCCTGCAAATATAATATTCGAGTATTACACCTTAAGTGTTTTCTATCTCTAGTTCCTCTACAACCATTCAGGACTCCCCAGGTCCTCATATATATGCTGCAGCCTACTGACTGATTAGTGTGTGACTTAAATGCTTTATGGAACATGTAGCAATAGACATGATGAACAAAAACAGAAGCATTGCACTGTCAATGGACTCCATCTAACCTCTCAGAGTGCAGATGACACTATGCCACATACTAACTTTTAGGTATTTTGTTAAGCCAAACCTTTCTGCTGATGCAAATAATTCCAATCAAACCAAATTAAAGATGCCCATGTTTAGTGCAATACTCCTGGGAAGCCCTGGGAAAACATGGAGAGGGAAAGAGAGAGAAGGGGAGGCCACATGTTCATTCTCTGGGGGGCAGTTTAAGTGGTCCTGACCTTACCTGCAGAGGAGTTACCATTTGGTGGGGTCTATACTGAGACAATGAGCAGGGAAGGGAGCTTATTCCAGGAGCTGGGATTAAGCTCCCAGGCAAACAATCCAGACTTTTTGTTTTGTATAAAGGGGTGTTAGGGAGTTAAGGTGATGCTTTTGATCAACCACTAACCTATTCTGTTGGTTTTTTTCCTGTTTTTTCTTTCTTGCAAATTAATAGAAAAATCTGCAGCAATATTTTCTCTAATAAGCATTCCAGGTATACAACTCAAAGGTCTCCAAAGTGAAGCAGATATCTTGAAAGTCAACAAAAAATGACACAGTTCCAACCCATTAAGTCATGTATGATTTTTATGTTGTAAGAACTCAACTTTTTCTCTAGTATAATTCTTTCTATCCTATATAGCCCATCTGTAGCAAGAGTATCTTCATTCTCCCCAGAGATAGGCTCTTACAATTACCTTTGTTTTTCCAAAGTTTCGTTGTGATTTGTTTGTTCTAAAGGTAACAGTTCATAATAGTTAATATATTCCTTTCAGTTTCATTAATAAAAACAACTACAGGTTTGCAAATATGCCATCTTTAGCTTTTCACGTGGTTGACAAAATACTCAAGAAAACTAACTTAAAGAAAGAGCACATGATTTTTGGTTTCTGAGTTCCCAGCCCTTGCCTGTAAAATTAGTCTCAGAGAGGACACGTTCCTGTGAACCAACAGCCTGGAAGACATGGAGGCCAGAAGCCTGTGGCAGAGCAAAGCTGCTTCTCAGTTGGAGTAAGAAGAGACAAGCCTTTGATGTGCAGGGATTCTTTAAGATCCAAGCCAAAACAGTGATTCATTTTTGGCTGATTATCCGAGTTTACTTTCGTGTTTATAAAAACTTTTCTGGCAACTACAATTTAAGGAGGAAGGATTGTATTCTGATTCACTGTTTAAAACTGTAGCCCACCATGGCAGGGAAATGCTGGTGGTTGGAGTTGGTCACATTGTATGCACATCCACGAAGGAGCTAAAATAAATGCCTATGCTCAGCTCACTTTCTCCTTTTCATACAGGATGCTAGCCCAGAAAATGGTGCCACCACAGTGTCTTTACATTTCAGTTAGACTAATCTAATCCCTGCTCCCACCCTCACACACAGCCATGCATGGCCAGAGGATGCTAGACAATGTCAAGATAAACAGCTGAGGTTAACCATCACACCCAGTAATTAGCGAAGGCTTAGGAAGAAGACATGATAAAAACCTGTATTCAAGGCATGTGGGAAGCCAATGATGGCAATACACAATGAGTTTGAAGTGACTTTCTAATGGTTAATTTGACAGTGTCAATCATGGGTTACTGCTAAGTGCTCAAATTTACCCCGTACACACATTCTAGGAATGTTTAGTGATGTGGGATTTCCCTATGTATGCTGTGAATACCATTGGTTAATAAAGAAACTTCCTTAAGCCTGTGATAGGATAGAGTAGAGCTAGGAGGGGAAAACTAAACTGAATGATTGAAGAAAGGAGCAGAATCATGAAGCTGATGCTGGAGACAGATATTGTGGAACCTTGCCAGTAGGCCATGAGCCTTGCAGTAAAATATAAAGTAATGGAAATTGGTTAGATGTAAAAGCTAGCCAATAAGAAGTTAGAACTAATAGGACAAACAGCGGTTTAATTAATACAGTTTCTGTGTGGTTATTTTGGGAGTCTGGGCAGCCAGAAAACTAACAAATGGCTTCCTACTACAGTTTAATAAATGAAGTTATCTGACAGAGTGGCATGGAGATTCACTAAATTAATTTTTTAACTTTATTTTAGTTTTTACTTTTGTTGATTTATTTATTGCAGTCCTAGGAATTGAATTAGTGACTCACACATGCTAGAAAAGTGTTCTACCACTGAACCATATTCCCTGCCTATATCGAATATTTTAAAGGGGCCAAAATATCAAACAAAACGTATCTAGGAAAATAAACTAAATATGGTAGATTATAAATTAATCGAGAGCATTTTGAAGAAGTACTTTATTAAAATATTGCTTGAGAAGACTAATACTAGATTATAAGTCATAGTTTTGGAGCATCAGATAGGTGAATCTGGAAAACCCCATGGCAAAGAACATTCAAATGACCGTGTACAGCCTTTTATTTCACATTTAAAAGATTTCTTTCTTGAGAAACATTTGTTCTTTATTCCATCTATAAAGTCTGTAGTAGTTAGTTGTTTAAAGTTTATATTTTGAGTATAAATACACAATTTAAAATATTCATGAGAGATCACAAAGCACAAACTTAATCCAAAAGGTTATTATATCAGAATTTTGAGATAACAGACTGAGAAGTTAAGAAAGCAGAAAATGGGTGAAAAATTGAAACCCCAGAAAGTACATACAGTTTATATAATATGATAACATTCATGTATTAATAGAAAAGTCATTACTTTTCAGATATTCTGTTTTCTTTTTTTTTAATCACAAGTTTTATTTCTTTGTCCTGTGGTAACAGAGAAAGGTACATATATTTTAGGGGTATTATTAGAATCACTATTGTTTTGGGCAATTTGATATCTTTATTAAAACAAAGTCTAATCGATGACTGCTTGTTGTTAGTCACCTTCCAATTTTATGGAGAATTTTATGAAAACATTTCAGCTCTGAAACAGCTCTAGGCAAGGGCAATAAGAGCCACCTTCAAATGGTCGCAGAGGGAAAGACGGTCTTTTCACCATTGGTAGTGGTCCAACAACAGCAACAAAATTACCTACTAGCCCTTAGTTTGCCTTGAATTTCATAAAATTGGTGACATCTGAGAACAGAATGTGCTTAATGAACACGTTGCGAATGAGCTCCTCCTCCGGGACCAGCTCCTGATAGTCCACCTCCTTCCTTCTTTATCCAGCAGACCCTTCACCTCTTTTTAGTTTTATATGGGGAGAAATGTGCTTGTCACTATTCTCCTCTTTTCTTAGTTTTAATATTACTGGCATATAAATTATAAAAAATTGACATTCTGTGTGATTAGTTTGCACATGTATTTATTTAATGTGCATTATTAAATTAAATCAGTACAAATATGCTAATATATAATATTTGCAGCAGCATAAACATACATCTCTTCAAACACACCATTTTTATGAAAACATTTCTATTTTATTCTTTCTTTTCTTTTTTTTTTTCTTTCTTTTTTTTTTTTTTTTTTGAGACAATGTTTGTCTGTGTAGCCCTGGCTGTCTTAGAACTCACTTTGTAGACCAGACTGGCCTCAAACTCAGAGATCTGCCTTTATCAGTCTCCTAAGTACTGGGATTAAAGGTGTGTGCCACCATGTCTGGTTCTTTAGTATTTATTTTTTTACACAGCAGGTTATTGTTATCAGCACTCACACTACTGTATAGCCCTCTCAGATCAATGAGTTCCTCAGTCAGATAAAACACACACACACACACACACACCACACCACATCACATTTCTTACCTATTCATTACTTGATAAATACTTGGGTTGTTTCCATTTCTTCACTATAGGGAACCAGGAGCAGAGATGTTTCTTTGCCATATTGGTCTCCTTTCTTTTCTGTGTATCCTCATTAATGGAATGGCCAGATCACAGGGCAGTTATATTTTAATTTCCTGAGGAACCACACACTGTTTTTGCAATGGCCAGTCCATTTTACATTCCAGCAAAAGTGTCAGCCAGCCATTTTGTTGAGGAGCAGGGGAGCTATTCCAAGTTGTTTTACTTTAACCAGGTCTACAAAAACATTACTACAAAAGGGTTTATAAAAAAACCTCATTTTGAATGGTTGCCGAAAAATATTTAAACAAAAGCATAAGTGAATAGAAAAGAAGCACATATAGCAAAAGCACCATGAAAGCATCTTTAGATTGAGATAGTTCCATTAAGTGTTTTGGGCTTATAGTTCTGTTTCCAATGTTATGAGTTAAAAGTCATAATTTTATAAATTATTTAGTCATAGCTTAAATAAGGAGAAATAATCTCAGCTTTTGGGAAATACAAAGTGTGGCACCAGTGTTGTGCAGTGTGTTGATTTTATTGACCCATAAACTTTTTCTTTAAAAAGTCTGTCTCCCCAAACAACCTCTGTATTGTTGGGTCTTATTACTCAGGAGCCGTGAGTAGTAGGAACAAGACATGGTTTAAGAATGATACCATAGAGAAGTGATTTTCAACCTGTGAACCACTTCCTCTTTGCTGGTCACTTCTCAGATATCCTGCATATCAGATATTTACTTTATGATTCATAATAGTAGAAAAATTATACTTATGATGTAGCAATAAAATAATTTTATGGTTGGGAGTTACCATAACATCAGGAATTCTATTAAAGGGTTGCAACATTAGGCAATTGAGAAACACGGGGCTAGAAATAGGCAAGGTATGAATAACCATATGATTCTTTTTTCATTTCTCTCAAATCTTAAAGTAATTCTGACTGTCTGGCTCCCATCACATGTGGTTTGGGTTACTCACATTAGTTAATTAATCAGTCTTCAACTCTTTTTTATGACTGTGGCATTTGCACACTTAATAACTTTGAATTATTGAAAAGTTTTTGGCTGCTATTTGTTTTATGTTTAAAACAGTCTGTGTTAAATAACACAATAATTTATCACAATATTATTAGTCATGATCTCAATGTTTTGGTCAAAGAAAATCTTTATCTTCTTGCTTCCCAATGCAAATAAACCAAAGGGCATTTAAAATATCTTAAGTGTGGGGGGGTAGCATTGTGGTGTCAGCAACAATGTAGAATATTTACTATAAAGTCAACAAAATGGAACTACACTAGATAAATAGATGCCATTTATCATAATCTCCTGTTTCTGGAACACTCATAATTTAAATAATTATGTATTTTGACTTCATGCCAATTAAGTTTGCTCATCTGGGGACTGAATTTTAATGAGATAGTTGAATGAGGTTTTACTGATAGGATCTTTTGCCAGGAACATGGTAAAATAAGAAAAGGTTTAATTGCATACATTTTCATTAGTTCAATATTTGAAAAAGGAGATAAGAACTGGGGGGGGGGGGGAGAAGCAAATAGAAGCCCTGAATAAGAGATGGATTAGAGGCAGAAGAGTTTAAGTATATTTGAAGATAATTTACTCACAAACATTGAAGTCAATGTGATTTATCTCTAAAGCATAACATGGAGCATTAGCGAGTCCCCCACTTCCACCCTCTGGTGCCATGATCAGACATGCTTAGGTTTATCCTTGTATGAAAACTCTGGAGCTGGTTTTATTTAAAGAGAAGAATAAAGAGAGGCTCATGCTTGGGAGGCGGTGGTTTATTGTCTCACAGGGAGACATATAAGAAAGAAGCTGCAGGTCTGTGCACCCTGCAGAAAAGTCTACATCCTGCAAACTGGACTCTTTGGAGTTTGTGTTGGTGTGGTTATAAGTAAAAATGCCTCCCCTGCCCACACACACACACAAAAAAATCTTTGCTCAATTTTACCAGCTAGTGATGAGGAAATCTAGACAGATGGCTTACATCTAGGATGGTTTAGTTTTGTGACCAAACGTTGTCAATTGGCTGTTGGGAGCGACACTCTTTAGGATGAGATTGCTAATCCCCTGCAAGTCAGAGTTATAATCTTGCTTGGGAAAGCAAAATAGTTCCTGGACTTTTCTTCTGCCTTTAACAAAACCACAATAGGCTCTGTATGAACACCACCAGCAGCAAACATCTTTGCATTTACATTTTAATGAAGACCAGGCTTTAGATGTGCTAGTTCTGTGAAAGAAATAGAATCACATGGGTGCTTGTTTATATAAATCTAACTTTTATATCAAAATATTAAATGTCATCATTTTAAGAGCAGCTATAATACCCGAATACACTAGTCTCTCAATAAATGCCTTTCAGTGAATGATAAGCACAAAAGTATACATGCGCAGCACTTATTAGACCCTTGGAAAATACAGTGAATGGCTGGGTCTCTCTGTTATTTCAAGTCAGTTATTTAAAACATTGGTAGATATACAACTTGGAAGAACTGGGATGCATGCAAAGGGATATAGGAGTCTTTTTTTTTTTTTCAGTACATAAGGTTTCAAGGTGTTTTAGGGTTTCTATTGTTGTGAAGACACACCATGATCTTGGCAACTCTTATAAAGGAAAACATTTCATTGTGGTGGCTCCCTTACAGTTCAGAGCTTTAGTCCATTATCGTCATGGTGTGAAGTAAGGCAGCATGCAGGCACAAATGGTGTCAGAGCTGAGAGTCCTTATATCTTGAGCCAAGGGTAACAGAAAGTGATCTTACTCACTAAGCACGGTTGAGCATACATGAGACTGCAAAGCTTACCTCCACAGTTGAAAAATATTTGGTGGCATGACCCTGGCAGGTCTCCTAGTGGGTGGGACACCATGTTGGATGGGAGACAGATAGCTGCGTCATTTGGAGAGAACTTGGGTATAGAGTTTACTTAGTGTGTATTGGGAATGGTGTAAGAGTAAGGGTTTACTGAGGGGAGGGGAGAGAGAGAAGGGGGCCAGAGAAAGAGGAAAGAGAGAGGTGAGAAAGAAAAAAGACTGGGGGAGGGGAGGGGGAGGGAAGAAAGAAGGGAGGCAGTAGTTTCTTCTTCAGAAGAGGAAGAAAGAAGGCAAGAGATCAGCTTGGGACCATTTTCTTCCAATCCACCACAGTCAGTTATAAGAAAGAGCCATTGCCTTCCTCACTATGGCAGCACTCAGGACCACAAGGATTTAGTCTACTAGTGAGGAATGAGCAAGCATTTCACACTGGCTGCAATAATCACTTCCCCAGCTGGAGGCAGTTTGGTCAATCACTCATCTAAAGTACTATTCCAAAAATCCTTGCCCAGAGTCAATGCCCACTATTCTTTTAAAAGTGAGAATCATCCAGAACAACAGTCAGAAAACAAAACAAAGCAACAACAACAAAATTACTCCTCAGGAATGCATTTTTCTTTCTTTTCCTTTTCTTTAATTGAAAATTGATGTTTCTCTCACATCATACATTCTGTCTGCATTTTCTCCTCCTTCCGCTCCACTGAGATTCCTCCAAAATCCCCACATGCCCAGATCCACTCCACCTCTGTTTCCCTTCAGAAAAGAGCAGGCTGACAAGAGACATCAACCAAACAATGAAACAAGATACAATAAGACAAGGCAAATGCCCTTATATCAAGGCTGGACCAGGCCACCCAATAGCAGAAAAAGAGTCCCAAGAGGAGCAAAAGAGTCAGAGACACACCTGCTCCTTCAGTTAGGAGTCCACACAACACCCGCAAGCATAGATGCAGAGGACCTGGAGCAGAGCCTTGTTGCAGGACCCATGTTTACAGCCTCAAGTTCTGTGAGTCCATAATGGTTTCCACCCAGAACACTGTTGTCAGTACCATTTCAATTTATTGGTTATGGAAGCCAATGGAGCCAAAACAGCTTAAGAGATGTGTGTGTGTGTGTGTGTGTGTGTGTGTGTGTGTGTGTGTGTGATAAATGCTGGAGCTGGAGACTTAGCTCAGTGGTTCAGAGCACCTATTGCTCTTCAAGTGGACCCAAATTTTGTATCCAGCATCCACGTCAGGTGACCCATAACACCCTGTAACAGGTGATCCTTTGTACAGGTGATCCAACTTCTTTGTCACCTGTTCGCATGTGTACATGCCTCCACACAAGCATGCATGAATATAGATAATTAAAAATAATAAAATATTTGTACAAACAAATGACACTTCCTCACTTCCTCAGCTAGAGGCAGTTTGTTTAGAATCATTAAAGAGTACAAGTGAAGACAACAGGGGAGCGAAGTCGACCTGCCAACCTGTCTGGATAACTAAGGCTTGTGTGTAACATAATTTACTGTCAGAGTGTTAGAGAGTATATCAGTTAGTTAAAATTTCTCCATGTTTTAGCTTCACAAGGACAATGGAAATGCTAATGATAAATCTTTAATATCATGTTTTTCTAATATGATATTAGGTTTTCTACTGATGTGTGATTTCACATCTGTCTCTTGCTCTTCGTGCATCAGAGAGCAGTCCACATGGCAACGGCAGTGCGTGGGTTTTGTTTAGCTTCTTCTGCATGTGTTCACATTTATACTTTGTCATTGATTACAAACAAAGGACCATGCTACTCAGGAATAGCTCCTGTCTCTAAACAGCATCAAAGGAAACCTTGTTAATAAGTGATGTTACCCATCAACTGCCCGCAAGTCTACCAGAAGTTTGTTTATGAAGCAAAGGTAACTTTGTCAGACTCACTGCAGTCAGGGCATGGACGACTTTGCCGTAATATTTCCAAATGAGAAAATAAGGAGTACTGCTAATATCCAGGTTAAGCAGCGTTGACACAGAACTTTCAAGACAGAGGCATAATTAAGAAGGGGCAGCTTGTGATATCACAGCTCTAGGTCAGTTGTGGACACAGAGCAAGGTGTGTATATGCACATACATGTAAATGTACCAGGAATGTACACATGTTGAAAAAGAAACTAGGTTAATTATGCTTACTCCAGATGTGGTTTCCCACAGATTTATAAGCCTCATGTGAATTTTACTTCTCAAAGTGAAAATTGGTTTTTAAATTTACTTTGGGGTTGGTGTATTAACAACCAACTATAATTATACCCTCTTCTCTGACATTAATAAGTATAAGAAAAAATATTAGTTCTTTGGGTTTTTAAAAGACTTATCTTACATTTTGTCTTTAGAGACATTTCAGTGACTGTTGAACATGATTCATTTTTTTTCAGACACATGACAACTATGCCTGTCCTATTTGATTTAGTAAAATAACTTAGCAGCAAGTAATTTTAACATAGAAATCATCTAATGGAATTTAATGGGAATAAGAACCTACAGTTACTGTGATGTCGCTATTATTTCCCATTTAATATGCTACTTCAGGAAATAGCATTGACAAATACTTTAAGAAAATTATGAAACAGATTTTAATGGCCATAACTGCACAACTTGTGATGGAACCAGCTATTTCTCGCTAGGGGTGCTGAGTGCATACAGCTTCTGTAACTTTCTGGCCCCAGGAAACTTGAAGATGAAAAGAAGTTTAGAAGAAAGAGCTCAGGGATCTTTCATGTCACAGATAAAAAGTCGTGAGGACATGGCAGCTTGCCTAGGGTCACACATCTGCTAAATGTCATGAGGAGGATAGGTGCTCACCTCTGCCACCTCCTCACAGCAGGACCATGGCACAGTGAGCAGTGTCAGCAGGACACCTGCCAGCCAGGATGACTTCACTTTCCCTTTGACTTTTTTCAGAACCTTCTAAAAATCCTTCCAGATATTTTCTGCAGTGTTTAATAAGTAAAGAAATGACATCCTCTGAATCTATAGAACATTTTTACAGCTTATATCAAAGTATGCAATTACTTTTGTTGGGTTAGATAATTGTCAATATATTTCCAATTATAAGAGTCATTAGTATTAAAAAATTATTTTAAAGGCAGACATCATGGCCGATCTTAGCACTTAGGAGGCTAAGGCAATAGGATCATTGTCAGTTAGAAGGCCAGCCTGGGTTACATATTAAGAATTGGGGAAAAAAAGCTATGGGAGGAAAAAATAGCAAAACGGTTTGAGTTAATAAGTTTCAATATTACGTTTGATTTTTAGATGTTCTGTTTCTTCTGTTTAATACCTATTCCCAGCCTATCATGTACTATATGTGTTCTTTTAATACTAGAAAATTTAGAAAATATTATATGGGATATATATATGTGTGTGTGTGTGTATACATATACACACATATATATACTTTTACATACACTTATTTACACATGTTTAATACAGAGCATGTTTCCAACCTGAAACAAGTAAATTTCCAATAATTAGATGTGAAACTCTAAAAATAAATTTCATCTTAAAGGTTTTATTTCCTGTGCACTTTGAAATTAAGTCATTCATTTCTCAATGCCATCTCTTCCTCCTAGGAATTAATGCAGTTTTCTTCTCACTATTCTCTAATAAACTCTCTTCAGCTCTTCCTGTCTGGTTCTGTCATCCCAAGTTCTCTGCATTCGCAGTGTGGCTTTATAGATCCAATTCCAAACCGTGGATATTAGGATACATGAGATGCAGTGTTTGTTGGAGACTGAATAGGTTTCCAGTTTTCTAGTTAATCTCTCAAAGGCATTTGACTTTTTGAACAAAACCAATTTATCATTTTCTTCTCCTCTTTTGAGGCAAGGGTTTTGTAACACAACCCAAGCAGCAGCTGACTCTGGATCTTCTTTCTTCAGTCTCCAAAGATGTGGAATTATAGGCATGCATCATGACTTCCAACTTCATAATTTTAAAATGACAATTTAAGTAATCTCCCAAAGAAAATAAGTTTTACTTAACACAGTTTTATCTGGAAGCAAGCAACATAGTTTTTTGTTTGTTTGTTTGTTTGTTTTTTAAGTTTTAGGGAAGTTAATACTGGAATCTTAATACTGATTAGAAGAGGAATTTCAAGATTATTGTCTTAATAACCTTAAAGTTGTTATTATACTTATTTACCTATTAAGGTGTGTACAAATGTGTGTGTGCGCTCGCGCACAGCGAATGCCAAGGTGCATTCAAGATCAGAGGACAACTTCTAGAAGTCGTTACTTTCCTTCTACCATGTGAGCCCAGTGTTTAAACTAGGGTTGGCAGGCTTGTGGGCAGGTGCCTTGACCCACTAAGCCTTCTTGCTTTACTTCATCTTAATTTTTAAAAATAAAGTGTCTTCTTTTTCTTTCAGACAGCTGGATACTGTTTTAAATATATGGAATCTAAAAATAAACTCATACAATAAGCGTAATGGCCAACAGTGTCATGTTTCAAAAGTGTACGGAATAGTGAGTAGAGCCCTCCAGTCAGGAGGCTCTGGCAGATGTAACAGTCCTGTCATGAAGTGGAGGAGAACAATGATGCTTTGCTGAAGAAAAGCGGCTGGTAGTGTCTGTGTGTCTTTTGTAGAGCATGCGCGTTTTACCTGTAGCTGGGTGGATTTATACACTACTTTGAAACACAACTGTTAACTTAGTAACAGGTATGGGAAAGGACTTTATAATTCTTCAACAGCCTACTTTGTGTGCTGGTCCACTGTAAAATCTATTCTATTTGCTAATAATGATACATTGCTCCTAAAGATTCATTTGTAAATGTTCAGCCTGTTCAGAATATTCCTGCATAAGTGTTCTCATTTCTCCATTGGCCATTGTGCAGTCTCATTGGAAATTCCACTTTCTAGCTAGGAAGCCAGAAATTCATTTAATGAATCTTCATAGCGATTTCAGAATTAACCATCTAGGATTTGTCCTCACATTCTATATACGGTGTTTCTGTCCTAGCCAAACAAATCTGACCCATCCCTGCTTCATTTCTGCAAGAGGTAGAATGATGACTTTGGGAACTTTTTGTGGAGTCTTGACCAAGTCACCTAAAGACGAGTCTCTATAAACAGCCAACAACATCCTCTCTTTCAAACTTGGAATCATGTCCAAATTGAACATTGTGTTCAGCTATGTTTCAAATGAGGATTTTGCCATTAATGTCTCCAGCCTGCACTTAAACTGAAGACCAGACTTCTGCATCGTGATCAGCTCAGTTCCTCCCTTTCACCCCATTCAGACAGCGGAAGATGATGCATTTCCAAGTTTCCAACCAATCATCTTCCTTTTGTGTTGTTAATGGGAGCCTTGCCACGGGAGAAGGGGGAGGGAGAGAGGAAGCATATGTTCTGTGCAGTGATAGAGCTCTGTCAAGTGGTTCCAAAAACAGAGTGTGATTGCCTCCATATGTGAGCCACATTATATTCGGATGAACTCACAACTCACAGGACACAGCCGTCCCTGTTCGAAGAGATGCTATTCAAGGAAACAGAGCATCTGTGTTTTCAACACTGGCACCATCAATGAGCAATGAACTCTCTGTTTAGACAATGAGACCTCTAGGAAAAAATATAAACATCGGAAACCGCACCTCTGCTGTCTAACCTTTTATTTTTTTTTTAAGTATTTGAGAGATTTGTTTTGTGACTTTTATATAAGAAAAAAAAAACTCAACTCTGTGAAATAAAACTGCCCCATAGGCAAAGTAACTCACATTCTGAAGTTATATTATGTGGTTTCTAATAACAAACAGTCATAAGATTGGCATGTAGATGCTCATGCTTAAGTTAATGATTTGCAAAAATGTTATAAACCACTACGCTACGTGTCCTCCCTCCACCCCATAATTATGAGGCATTGAATGGTAAATCTCTGCCAATATTGTCTATCCACTCCCAGATTGAGATTCTGTTCATCACCACAGAGTCATGCCAAACCTATGTCATTGTAACGGCCGTGACTTGTCTGTCACAGCATGTGTGAAGAGCCCACCCTGTGGGTTGCTAATCTTCCACCATGACTGACACTTCAGCTTATACCTCAACCTTTCTCAAAGACCTCAGCCTATTAGAAGGGTTCACATCTGCCTCCTCCTCTATAAGGTAAACTCTTGGTGCACGGTGACTTTGTTTATCCACAGATTGAAATATGGAGGGTTTGTTTGCTTTGTGAGAATAGAAGCATAAGAAACAGCACAGCCCCACTATCCACAGAAGAGATACCGAGATACCCACTCCCTTGGTAACACCATTTGAGCCACTTCCTGTCCACAGTGCAGCATCATACTCTGCATTTATGGTTTTCTTTTCCTTACATTGCTTTAAGTATTTATTTCTGTTTTTAACTATATATGTGCATGTATGATGCTTGTGTGTATATACCCGTAAGTGCAGCGCCCATGGGGGAGGGTGATAGATTCCCTGGAGCTGGAGTAATGGGCAGTTTTGAACCACTTAAACTGGACGCTTAAAGCTTTACTATGGTCCTCTTTAAGAACAACATGTCTTCTTAAACATTGAGCCATCTCTCCAACCTTCATTACATTTTTTTAATTCATTCATATATTATACTTTTCACTTGCATTTCCACCTCATCAGTTTCCCTCTCTGTTTTAAATTTTAAAATGAAGTATAAAAAATCAGATAACATTTTTCCATATTTGTATCAGTAATATATTAAACAGTATTTTTTATCTTCAATAAAATATGCTCCCTGCTACATATTCTTGATGATTTCATAATCTCCTCATTGTCTTCATTCTCTTGTCCTACTTATCTTTCCTTGAGGGAGGTCTTAATAGGTGTAGTCCTTTCATTGGGCAATATTACGGAATCTTCTGGGACTCAAACTTCTGACTGTGTTTAACTTCCTAAAACTCTGATGTCAGAGTTCATGTGGGAAGAACCATGATGTGGACAGCCCACAGCAACTTTAAATCATCACCCTTTGTTATATTTTAGTGTCAACTATTGGAAATCAACTGACAATATTGAATGGTAATGTGGATAGTAAGAGTGTTGGGTGTACTGGTAGACAATAAGCTCTAAGAACAATCTTCCTACAAGGCACTGGACATCAGTCAGTCTTATAGTACACAATTGGTCACATGGCGAGGGCTAATTTGACTCATGTACATTTATCATCAAAATGTCAACTGCAGTGCCATTTATGATTATAAGAAATAGAAAATGACTAAATTCTAGCTGTAAGGTGTTCACTCAAATATGATCTTTTGGACACTGAAATGCCATTTGTCTATTAAAAGGATGTGAGAAAATTATACATATTGATATGGAAATGGATTTTCTTATAGATAAAAAATAGATTTTAAAGGGTAAAATTGCTATTTTGTAATAATGAGTACTAATAGATTGTAGGGGAAAATATAAAAAGACCACAAAATTAGTTGTGCTTGTAGATGACAGAGCTTTAACTGTGCTTATCTTATCTTTCAATAAAATTAATTTTGTTGAAATTAAGTATATATATATATATTAATTTTATTGAATCTCCAATGTAAAGTAAAGAAGACATGAGATTAAGAGAACATTGGACTAGTGAAATATCACAGCAGGTAAATATTTTTGTTGGAGAAGCTGGCTAATCTGAAGTTTATTCTTAGACAGTACATAAAGGTGTAAAGACAGTATCAACAATGTCAAGGAATTATGACCTTCACACACAATATACTATTATATGCAGGCATGCTCACCATTATCATCATAAACACACACATGTGCATGTACATGCATGCATATGCACGCATACATACACAGATAATAACTCTTCTTTCTAAAAGTTTAAAATATAGAAATGAATAGCTTAGTAGGTATTAGTTCTGATAGACAATGTTGATGTGGGAATATATTTCTCAAAAGATTCAAGTGCCAAATTACCACAATAAAGACCATTGTTAGTCTGTATCCTGGGAGGTTAGAGCAAATGTGTGGTCACATTGTTTTCACATGAGTAATGACACCTCAGCCAACTAATACAAAACTTGAATATATTTACCAATAGTCTCTGAAGGGGGCAGAAGTCTGTGAATACAAACTTGTCAAATGCCCCATTTGACTAGACAGTAAGTTCTCAGACCAGTAGCAGAGATAGGTAGAGTCATGTGGTCTCCCAAAAGATCATATGACATAAAAGCAATAGTAGAAATTAATAACAAAAACCCCTATGAAGATCTGCCAAACAACTCAACTCGCTGGACGAACCTGTGGTTTGGAAGTCACTGTGCCTGGGCTTAAAGTAACGCCAGCCCATGGCTGAGGGAAACGAGCCCAGGAAACTGAAGACAAGCTTCTGGGTGATGCCTTATAAGAATCTGAACCATCAAGTGTAGAAAGAAAGAAGAGGTGAGAACTAAAATTACTCTGAAATCACCATTTTCTTCATGCCAAAGGTAGGTGGTAAGATAGAAGTGGATGCTGAGAACCAGAGTGAAGCCATGGAGAGGTGGTGAGACCCAGAGTGAATGGTTATTAAGGTTATGGTCTAATTAGGGCTTTGACCTCTCATGCGGTCAAGGTTTAAACTAAGCAAGACACAGATGGATGCTACAAACTAAAAACACATTAGTCACAGTACAGCTGCTGTGCATGAAGAGAAATACATCACTACTGGTTTTGCTATTCCTAACGATGCTCCCAGTGGAGATGTAACTGGAAAGTAGACTTGAATAAATTATTTCCATCATAGGATGATGGCTCATTTGACTTAGTTTACTGTTTGTGGTAGCGTGAATGTAGTTGGTGGCCCCCACAATCTCATAGGGAGTGGTACTAGTAGGTGATGTGGCTTTGTTGGAGGGGGTATGGCCTTGGTAGAGGAAGCATGTCACTGTGGAGGCAGGCTTTGAGGTTTCCTGTGCTAAAGATACCACCCAATGTCTCAGTCAACTTCCTTTTGCTTGCAAGATGTAGGACTCACAGCTACTTCTCCAGTACAATGTCTTCTTATGTATTTCCATGCTCCCTGCCATGATGATAATGAACTGAACCTTTGAAACTATAAGCAAGCCATCACAATTAAATGTTTTCCTTATAAGAGATGCTGTGTTCTATTGTAAGCTGCATGTTGGGGTGACATTTATCAGTGTTCAGCCTTGATGAAATTTGCACATTCCAGGGAAGGAGCAACAAGATTAAAATTATTAAGCAAAAGGAACAGAGATATGAAAGAAGTAAAAGACAGGAACACAAAACAACATTGAGTAGGGAATTCAGTGATTATTGAACCACCCACTTTTATTTTCCACATGCTTATATACTTCACTTCAAAAGGGGAGGAGGAAGGCAACAAAATTCATGAACATGGTATAAAGAATAGACTTGAATTCTCTGACTTTGGTGCAGATGTAACAGATCGACCTCTATACGCCCTAGTGATCAGGGAAATGCAAATCAAGACAACTTTAAGATACCATCTTACACATGTCAGAATGGCTAAAATAAAAAACACCAATGATAGCCTTTGCTGGAGAGGTTGTGGAGAAAGGGGTACACTCATCCATTGCTGGTGGGAATGCAAACTTGTGCAACCACTTTGGAAAACAGTGTGGCGGTTTCTCAGGAATTTCGGGATCCACCTACCCCTGGACCCAGCAATACCACTCTTGGGAATATACCCAAGAGGTGTCCTATCATACAACAAAAGTATATGCTCAACTATGTTCATAGCAGCATTGTTTGTAATAGCCAGAACCTGGAAACAACCTAGATGCCCTTCAATGGAAGAATGGATGAAGAAAGTATGGAATATATACATATTAGAGTACTACTCAGCAGTAAAAAACAATGACTTCCTGAATTTTGCAGGCAAATGGACGGAAATAGAAAACACTATCCTGAGTGAGGTGAGCCAGACCCAAAAAGAGGAACATGGGATGTACTCACTCATATTTGGTTTCTAGCCATGAATAGGCGATGTTGAGCCTATTATGCGTGGTCCTAGAGAAGCTAATTAAGAAGGTGAACCCAAAGAAAAACATTTAGGCGATGAAAGGAGACAGAGACAAAGACCCACATTGGAGCACCGGACTTAAATCTCAAGGTCCAAATCATGAGCAGGAGACAGAGCACGAGCAAGGAATTTAGGACTGCGAGGGTGCACCCACACACTGAGACAATGGGGATGCTCTATCAGGATCTCACCAAGGCCAGCTGGCCTGTGTCTGAAAAAGCATGGGATAAAACCGGACTTGCTGAACATAATGGACAATGAGGACTACTGAGAACTCAAGAACAATGGCAATGGGTTTTTGATCCTACTGCACGTACTGGCTTTGTGGGAGCCTAGGCAGTTTGGATGCTCACCTTCCTAGACCTTGATGGAGGTGGGTGGTCCTTGGACTTCCCACAGGACAGGGAACCCGTATTACTCTTAGGGATGATGAGGGAGGGGGACTTGATGGGGGAGGGGGAGGGAAATGGGAGGTGGTGGTGGGGAGAAGGCAGAAATCTTTAATAAATAAATAAACAATAAAACGGAAAAAAAAAACAAAATACTAATTAACTATATCCTAGGTCAGGATCTCTTGTTTGTAGCCACACCTATTGTTACCATCTTTGAAAGAGCAAAAATAAGCTCAAACTCTCTGACCTGTGGTCAAGGTGGAAAAGCCTCACATCTGTGAGACCCCACAGTTGTCATGGTGTCTTTTTTGTAGCAATAGAAACCCAAACAAAGACACTCTTGTAACTATTCATGGGGAAATAATTAGAGCCTTGACTTGGTTATAAAATGGTAGATATTTCACAGTTTCTCATGTCAGATAGAAAGAGCAGAGGATGAACTTGATGGTTATCTTTTTTTTTTTATTTCATGAAAGTTTTAATTAGAACTGTGTTGCTTGCCAGTTTACTGTCGTTTCTTTTGCACAATATCTGCCATAGCCAGCCATATTCTCACCCTTTCTTATCAGTGTTAGTACAGGAATATTCATTGTCTTGTATAAAACTGTGGTTCTCCATGACTTTAACATTGGTCAGCCGAATGTCTCACTGTACATACAATATAAAATGCAATCTCTTGTTCTTTTCATTTAAACATACTATTTAACTAAAATACCTGCATCTTTCTTAGAAAAATACCAATTTCTAAACTTGGAAATGAATGGCAGGAATCATCTATAGAAGTGAACATAACTCAGAGGCCCAACCATAGGTAAAAATCCTTTAGGCAGTCACTAAAACCAATCTTCATGAAGCTAACATTGGGCATGAAAATGAGTAACAACAATTTTAGGAATGTAAATTATTCATACCTAAGAATAAAAAACAGACAAAGCAAATCGCACAGCCAAATTGTAATATAAGATTGTATATGATACACAACAGAATCAAGATAATGAAATGCCTAATAAAGTGTCAATGCTTGAATCCTGGGGATGCAATTCAGTTGTCAGAGTGCTTGAGCAGAGTCCTCAATTTGATCCCCATTACTGCATAAAACTCAGTCATTGTGGCAGAGTCTCATAATTCCATCACTCAGAAGATGATGACAGGAAGTTCAGAAGTTCAAGGTCATCCTGGACTATATGAGACCATATTTCAAGAAGATTTAAATACTTAAACATGTCATTTTATTATTCAAACAAAATGAAGGTCTAGCAAACCACATTAATAAGTAAAGCAGAATGTTACTATTTTCGTCCAGCCTCATCCGAACCATATACCCTTCCCCTTATCTTTGTTTTATAGCAATCACTTCCTCGAACTGAAAAATTATTTTAACACCTAAATGAATCTTTGGCATATAGTTTAGCTCACTCACTTATAGTTTAGTTTTGCTCACTTAAAGATATTTCCTCTCTTTTGGGCCAGCTTTAACCTATACATCTCTGGAGACCCCAGATATTACATTGTGATATTACATTGTTACATTGCTGCTATCACTCTCCTCTGGAAACCTCCTTTTTTTTCCAGAGTGAAACTTTGTAGCCATTAAACATTAAAAAAAAATCCAAAAGCCAGAAATCAAAAAAAATTATATCATTTTATTGTTAGTGTTTGCATTGTAATTCAAGAACAATTTTATATATATTATGAGCTGAAACAAATGACTAAATTTTTTATCTGATGAATGAAGAATTTGGGTGTGAGAAAGATGGAAGCAATTATAAACGTGTTAAGAAAGAGTATATATTCAATGTTAAACATTAAGTAGACATCTAGGAATTAAATATCCACTTTCAAAGCAGTATCTGTATAGCTAATATGTGTTCTTCCTCCCATTAGATATCAGGAAGCAGATGGTTAACATTAATTGCCAACATGACACGACCTAGAATTACCTTCAAAGAGTCTAGAATTGTCTACTTGACATTAATCTGAGGGCATGTCTGTGTGGGATTGCCTTAATTAAGTTAACTGATATGGGTAGATTAAAGCCTACTGCGGATGGCACCATGCCCTAGAAAACTAATGGGTTTAATGGGTTTCCTTACAGCAGCAAGAGTCAGCATTACTGAGAAGAGTGGTAGCTACATCTTTGAAAAAGCCACCACAGTGCAAGTGTCATAAATTTATCAGTTACATGACCAAACCCTTTGGCTTCAAACCTCTATTAAAACAGAAACTAATAGTTCCCTCCTGGCATCTCGATCTTTTGTTGAACCGTCCCTTTAGACAAGTAAAGTCATGATTGTCAAGCAGATATAGAATAAGTATGTAAACTATGTATATACTTCACCCAGTAGCTAATTAAAAAGTGTGAGGTTCTCGGCAGTTTAGAGAATATTTGAGAAATAAGATATTCATCAGCTTTTTTTTCATACACAAAATAATTGTTAGGCTATAGTTAAAAAGTGAAACAACTGAAAAACAAAACAAAAGAACAAAATAAAAATACAAAAAAATTCCCAAACAGCAAATGTCCAAAGGCTATAAATTAGCAGTTAAAAACCAATAGAAGTGTTTACATAACTCAACTAAAGGTGAGCTTCTCATTTAAACAATGTGCCCAACTAACGTGTGTCCTCAATGATCCTCACATGGCCTAATGGGAAATATGTTAAAGGATGCCTTGCAAAGTTTTACGCCGTGCTTTGAGGTTTAGGTGATGTTCCTGATACTCTGGACTCTGTCATTTGTTTTAGTCATGTCTTTGTTTTCTTCTCTACGTCTGCCTTGGAAAAATCTGTTGTTATATCTTTAAGTGTTATGTAATGAGTTTCACCTTTTTTGAAATCTGAGAAGGATTGCCAGAAACCGACAGGCTATACTAAATGAATCAATGGAAGCTTAGATAATATGGGGCTTTTGTGTGATAAGAGGAACCCTTGCTACTATCTCTAATTATTTATCTCTAAAATAGTAATCTCAGCCAAGGCTATGTGTTAGGGTTATATGTCCCACAGGTTCAGCTGTGGGACCTTGGCTGTGTGTGTTTCATAAAAACCAGAGTAATCAAACATGCTAGAAGGAGCTAGTGGTTGTTTCAACTCTCTCTCTCTCTCTCGTATGTGTTTATGTGTATAATCTGTGTGTGTGTGTGTGTGTGTGTGTGTGTGTGTGTAATCTGTGTGTGATCTGTGTGTCTGTCTGTGCCTGTGTTGAGCCAGGGTCTTGCTTTCTAAGCCTAGGCTGGGACTTTCAGTTCTTTTAGCTCTGAGTGTTGGGACTTCATACGTCTCGACTATAACTAGCTACTAATAGATTTCTTAGAGAAATAACTACATATTTTTTTCTCTCTCTCTAGTCAGTACATTCTTTTTCTAAATCTGGCATCACAGGAGAAAAGAATGCATTAGACTGAAACAAAAGAAATCTTTTCTGAAGCCAGGAGGTGGTGGTGCTTGCCTTTAATCCCAGTGCTCAGGAGGGAGAGGCAGGTGGATCTCTGTGTGTTCAAGGCCAGCCTGATCTACAAGAGCTAGTTCTAAGACAGCTTGGGCTGTTACTCAGAGAAACCCTGTCTCGAAACCCCCTCTCCCAAATAAATCTGTTTAGTAAGCTATGGTTATGAACCACAATTTACTGGAACAAGTATTGTTTGTGTTACTCATTGTTGGGGCTGCACATGACACAGGGCTCCATTTGGCTTAACCCTTTTATTTTACAGAAAAAAAAAGGAATCCAAAGAGCTGTGACTTTCTCAGTTCAACACAAATAAAACTGCAAACTGTCTTGATTTTTATTATGTAAACATCACATGTTTGGAAAGTTTCTCTGTATGACAATGTCTTGAATATGTCTTCAGTAATCTCAAGGAAGTAGCTACACTCTTCTTCCTGCTATTCCTCCTTTTCTTCTTCATCTTATACTCCCTTCCCTTTCTTGTTTTCTTCTTTATAAGGCAGGATCTCATCTTGTAACTGATGTTGTAATTTTTTGATCCTTCTGCCTCAGCTGGACTTACAGATTTATGTCAGCATGCTGAGCTATATGATGCTGCCTTAAATAAAATATAAGCAACATTCTTTTTAGTTATATCCAAATTTGACTTGATTACTTCCCTTATGACAAGCTGTGTGCACATATGGAGAAGTAAACTTCAAGCAGGCTGATGTACTCGATATTTGGTTTAACAAAGGATAGAAATGAAATTAAGAACCCCAAATGACTTACTTTGTGAGTGAGAAATAAAGTCAGTAGATCTATATTGGCCAGGGTTTCAGCTTCTCAGAAGGAATCTTTTCTTCCCATGGCTTCTCAGTCATAAATGCTATATTTAATCTTTATTAGAGATCATTCAGAACTGACATCATAGCTACAGCTGTTTTGGCAAGACAGGTTTGTATTCAAAGGCAACATGGGTAGCAGTCAGTTTGTGAAAAACAACTTTAATAAGGCATTATTTCCATATACGGAATTGAACCTATTTCATTGAAGGTAGGAAAATATTTTGTCAGCATGATCACTATTCCAAACAAGACACAGGACACTCCAACCCATAAACTTCCACAACAGCCTTCATATGTGCTAGTCACACAGTGTATTTAGATACTTGGCCGTTGGCTGCCTGGGCTGGGCTGATGCTGTATGTGAAGCCAGCTGATCAGACCAAAGATTCACAGATGTGACTGTGCCACAACAGTTAGCAGGTCACAACTTCATACAACTGAATCACTGCATTGCATCTAGGTTTACTGACACCAATGGCTCCTGTTTGTTGTGAGCTTATTTCCACTCCTGTTTTCTGTAATCTGCTCTGAGTGAAAGAAATGGCTTCCTAGGTCCTATTAAATACGTCACTGCAGGGCTAGGGAATTTCTACACATCACCATCATGAAAATAAACCAGGCTGTTTTAGAAAGATGACTCGGTAGTTGTTTGATTTTATGATCTTAAGACCTTATGTCCAGACGAGACAGGTGCAGTTGTTTTATGGCTGTGGGGTTGCCAAGCCACTCCAAGGCTGTTTGCTTACAAATAACTTTAATCAGAAATCAAGTTACCATTCCACTAGACCAGTGCTGAAGTTTGAGTAATGAAGTCAGAACTAAAGAAACAGGCTTGCAGTGAGGAGTTAAGTGTAGGTTAAAGACCAGTGCGAGTCTATACAAGTGCTGTTGTTTAGTAAAGCAGTTAAGTAAAATAATACTCTACAGAAAAAAATACTTAAGTTCTCTGGGTGGTTGAAATATCCCATCTTGAAAATGTATCTTTCTTCTGTTTTCATTAAACACTCTGAGTAGAGAAAGGGGAAAAAGAACTTGAGAAAATGAAGTTCATAATTTGATTTAATCCCATCAAATATTCATTTTCTTCCTATTGACAACAGCATTGAGCCTCAACCAGATAAAGCCCTTTGACATTTCCAGCCCTCACACAGAACATAAATCATACACATCTCAGTTAAATTAGGATTGATAAACTCTGTGTTTATCAGTTTTTGTGCAAGGTGCCTGTAAGCCACTGACATCATTATTAGAAAATCTGGGCCCCTGGAAGCTTTTGTACTCAATGTTAATGTTAGTATAGAGTGAAATTTTAAACACAAGTAGGTGTTATATTATTCTATAAATATATTAATGTTTATATCATATTTATATAATTTAAACACTGGAGTTCTTTACCCACCAAGACTAAGTTTAGTGCTGTGTGTCCAAGGACACCAAGAGAGAAAAGAACAACAGCTTACCACTGAGTGGATGAAAAGACAGAACTTCCTTTCCAGTTTTGAAAGCAGATATTGGTAAAGCAAGACTTCCACATGGAATCTTTAAAAATAGGTTCTGGGTTCCTCTGTGTCTTCCTTCTCGCTGGTAGCTTCATCCCTAAACTGTTTTCCCACCTCTTTTTACTCTTAAATAATCCATCTTGTTTTTTCTGTGACAACTTGTGTCTTCATGCTTGGCATGTATGTAGATTTATAAAAAGCTACTAGTTTGGCAAGTTAGACCATGTAAACCCTGTGATTAAATGACTAGATAATAAAACCACAGCATCGACAGACAGTTTCCCATGTAGACATGCCATGCTTCAGTGCCCTTGTCTGCATCAAGAGCCACCACAAGCCTGTGACTGAATAGCAACATGTTTGTGAAGCTTGAATGACAATACCTAGAATAAAATTTCCTGAAGTAAAGGCCATGCAGGATTAGTGATCTTGTAATTATTTTGCCCAAATGTTATCATGTGATTGCCTAACATATATAATGGTAGTTATTTAATATCTTATTTTCAAGGAACCAAATATTCTTAAGTGTGTCTTAATTCTGTCTTTCACACATTCATTTTATTCCATTTGGAGTCCAAGTTTAAGGCTGGGTGGAAATTCATAGCTAACTTAGAGCAGGTAGTGCATTTCCGTTGGTGGCTTAATAAGTAATAAAATAACAAATTCCTCTTTCACATAGATTTGGAGTCTGTTGATAGAAATCTGTGCTTGTGTCCCCCTCCCACACCATATTTCTTCCTATATTTCTTTTTATATGTTTTGTAAAAACAAAACTTTGAAGAAGCAGTTTGCGTATGGGTTTAGGAATCAGTCATAGATTTAATAGTCCTGTGACCCTGTGCAGAGCCTCTTAATTTTATCTCCTACAAATGGGAATAGATAACATGTTACATCTCGAGAATTAAATGGGATAATGCAGGCAATTTGCTTAGCATGGCCCTTGATGTTCAGTAAATGTTAATCATTAATGTTCTGATGTGAGTTATCATCATCCAAAGGCAACACTGAAATTAGAATTGGAAGAACACAGGCTCTGATGTCAGGGAAGACAAGGTAGTTCACTTAACCTCTCTGAACCATAGCGTGTTCTTATGTTCAGGAAAGAGAACAAGGTTGCCTAGGGGGCAAGCATGTAAACTAAGTGAGATGGTGTCCACAAGATACACCAGGCATGATACTGAGCAACAGCCAGCTTTTAATTTAGTCCAAGCCAAAGCCAGTCAGTAAAGACTTCTGTCAGACCATTCACAATCCACCTATTGAAGAGATTACAATAATTATGATTCTATTTATGTATATTTACACATGCATGTGTCTTTTATACTGACATCAAATTAATAACACTGATTTTATTTTTCCAATATAATTCCTTGGTTTAATTATATTTTGCAGTTCATCTTCAATGAGTTATCAGTTTCCTTGTATTCCTGTGTATTTATGGTTTTGTTATTTCTCCCATTAAACCAAAACTTAAAGAATTTACACATTAGCCACTTTTCTGATGTGATATGAATGGGTATTTTCTCAGGAATCTCTTTCCCTTTCCTTTATTATATTAGTAAGCAAAAATATATTTTTAACAATACCACCACTAGCTAAACCTTAATAGTGCTCATTCATTCTGAAGCTAAGCAGGAAATCATTTTTCCATAGCTGTATAAGATATCTCAATTTTCTCCATAATTTGATTTTCTTATTAGATTCTATTAGCCACCTGGAGTTGAATTTACTAAGTAGTGTGAGAAGTGATTCCAGTTGGTTTCTTCAGAACTGCCAGAAAGTGTCTTCACATTTCTCTTTATCATTGTCAACAGTAGGTCATGCCTCTTTTTGTGGATGTTTCTTTGACTGTTAGTTGGATATTTTTGTAAAATCTCATTAGCATCTTATCCTCCTCATTGTGTGATAAGCTATTTAAATTTACATTGCATTTTCTTTTGCTTGTTCCCATCACAGTGCTGAGGTATACCTCTCTTTAGCTACTCAACCATTTAACTTGATTTGTAGCCCCTGATATTGAGTCACATTCTCTTGGTGTTCTTCTTGAAAGAAATTCAGTTGACCTACTTTTTTCTTTTATGTGGTTCAATCTTTTTCCATATTTAAAAAACTTCAAGTGTTCTGATTTTTTGTTTGTACAGTATGGTTACTTTTGAAGTGTAGGGGGAAATAAACATTTTATTGAGAAACATAGAAAAAAATCTAACAAAGGAAACATGGACTCAATAGAGCAAAATGCAAGAATTATTATAAAAAACACAAACCACCAGATATGCAATGGTCCACTGTTAATAGACTGATTGTTTTACTGATGATAAGGTAGAATCTCTAAGGGGTGAAGTTAGCTGATTTAATTCACAGCCAATAAAAAATTAACCAGTTCAAACACACATCTTGACATTCTGTAGTGTCTGTACCAACAGTGAACAACTTGGAGCTTGATAGAAATGTAAACTTTTAAAACCTGATCCCAAACACACTATATCAGAATATATGAAAATGTGTCCAGCTGATATGGGATTCCCCTCTGTATGCTGTGAATACAGTTGGTTAATAAAGAAACTGTCTTAGGCCTGTGGTAGGGTATAACAGAGCTAGGAAGGGAAAACTAAACCGAATCCTGTGAGAAAGAAGGTCAGATTCAGAGAGAAGCCATGTAGCTCTGCCAGACACAGATGCTGGAACATTACCCGGTAAGCATCAGCCTTGTGGCAATACACAGATCAAGAGAAATGGGATAAATTAAGATCTAAGAATTAGCCAATAAGAAGCCAGAGCTAATGGGTCAAGTAAGTTTCTGTGTGATTATTTTGGGTCTGAGCTGCTGGGAGGCCTGGAAACAAACAAGTGGTATTTTTACTACATCGAGCAGTGCATGTTAAGTAGGCATCCTTAGAAAGTGATGGGCTCTACATTTTTGGAGTAATAGACATGATATAATTTCTCTACATAGAATACACTATTAATTTATTGTGGACAGAATCATCTGACAGAGGACTAATCTCCAATAGAAACCCAAAGACACTCTTGTAACTATCTCCAAAATACATAAAGAACTCAAGAATCTAGATATCAAAATACAAAATAATCCAATTTTAAATGGGGTATGGATCTATATAGAGAATTTTCAGCAGAAAAAAATCTCAGATGACTGAAGACATTTATGGAATTGCTCAACATCCTTAATCATCCGGGAGATGCAAATCAAAAATTACTCTGAGATACCATCTTACACCTGTCAGAAAGTCTAAGATCAAAAACACTGATGACAGCTTATGTTGGAGAGATATGCAGTAAAGGGAACTCTCCTCCACTCCCGGTGAGAGTGAAAACTTGTATACATACTTTGGGAATTAGTCTGGTAGTTTCTCAAAAATTTGAAAATTAATCTACCTCAAGATCCAGCAATACCACTCCTGAGCATATACCCAAAGGATGCTCAATCATACCACAAGGATATGTGCTCAATTATGTTCATAACAGTATTATTCATAACAGTCAGAATCTGGAAACAGCCTAGATATCTCTCAACTGAAAATCTAATAAAGAAAATGTGGTACATTTACATGACAGAGTATTACTCAGTGGTAAAAAATAATCTTATCGTGAAATTTTCAGGGAAATAAATGGAATAATTAAAAATTATCCTTATTGTGGTAACCCAGACCCAAAAAGACAAACAAGGTATGCACTCACTTGTAAATGGATATTAGATGTAAATCAAAAAATAACCAGGATACAACCCACAGGCCCTGAGATTTTGGGTAAGGAGAAGATTTTAAGAGTTATTCCTGGCTCACCTTTGGGAGAGGAAATAGAAAAGATCTCCTCAATAAACTGGAAGTGGGGTTATTTAAGGGAATGGCTGGGAGCAGAGAGCACGAGGGAACAGGATGGTGGAGTTGGGGGAGAAATGGAGAGGGAGAACAATGAAAGAGGTATCTTGATAGAGGAGGTCTTTATGGGATTAAAGAGAAACCTGGTACCAGGCAAATGCCTAGAAACCTACAACAAAGACCCCAGGTGAGGCTCCTAGCAATATTGGAGAGGGTGTCTGAACTGGCCTCCTCCTGTCATCAGATTAGTGACTACTCTGATTATCTTCATAGAACCTTCATCCACTAACTCATGGATGAAGAAGCAGAGATCCCACAGCTAAGCCCTGAGCTGAGCTCCAGAAATCCAGTAGAAGAGAGGGAGAAGAAATGATATGAGCAAGAATTGGGGTCAAGATCATGGCAGGGAAAGCCACAGATACAGCTCACCCTAGCTCATTGGAGATCAATGACCAACATCTAGGACATCTTCATGGGACCAACCTAGGCCACTTGCATGTGGGTGACAGTTGTATAGCTTAGTCTGTTTGTAGGGCCCCTAGCAGTGGGGACAGGATCTCTCTGTGGCACATGAGATGGTTTTTGGAACCCATTCCCTATGGTGTGATGCCTTGCTCTGCCTTGATGTAGAGGAAGGAACTTGGTCCTGCCTCAACTTGATATGCCAAGCTTTATTGACTCCTCATGGGAAGCCTTACCCTCTCTGAGGAGTGAACGTGGAAGGTAGAAAGGAGGTGGAGAAAGGGAATGGGAGAATTGGAAGAAGGAAAAACTGTGGTTTGTATGTAAAATAAATAAAAAATTAAAAAAAAAACACAGTATGATAAGAATAGGTAAGCAAAATCCTAAAGCAAGTTTGCTGAACCTTTATATTATTTTGGGTATTTTCTGTTGTAGGCAGAACCTTAAGGTGAACTGTGGTATATATAACAGCATTCTTACTATTCCTTATCTTCTGTGACACTATCCCTGGAGACACGTAAACAAACATCTACTAACCACAAACAGGAAATTGAAGACAGACCAAAGTAATGATACCATCAAAGTCCAACTTAGTAAATCAATGAATTCACTGGAGTCACTTATAACAATGTGAGTGAGAGTTCACTTACAAGAGTGTGGATGATCAAAGGCAGCAGCATAATCAAGAGTTCACCCCCACTATGGAGGACAGCTTATGAAATGAACACTAGAGTATACAGGACTTGTAGGTAGCTCCATGGGTCAGAGACTCTGCTAAACTCTCCTTACTGCTTATATAATTTTGGTGAATAAGGGATCCTTACACATCTGATAACTTTCAGGGACTTTCTGAGACTTGTAAACTGCTTACTTCCAGGGTCTTAAGGACCCTCCCTTTAGAACTTCTCAAGTCTTAATTAGTGTTCTTCCTGGACAAAATGTTTTATTGGAAGAGGTATTTCTCACACTACAGCTTAGTAATTGATAATAGTAATCTCACAAAGTAAGCTGCAGCATCAGAAATTGGAAATTGATTGACACCACTGCTAAATGTAACACACGTGGATTGAGGTTAATCTTCCCAACCATTCTCCTGGGGAACACTTCCTTAGAGGGATGATACCTAATAGAAAAGTTGTTCTAATCAGAACATCAAAACTTCTTTCTTAATTTCTCATGATGAGAGTAGAAGCATGTGATCCAGTCTGTGAAGTGAATTTCAGGTGAAATCTTTTGAATAGTTCTCAGAAATATGCCCTTATTTTGTAAAGATGGCTATGCCTGGAAGGAAGTATTTTCTCCCATTTTTGCTTTTTGGAGATCATTCTTACCACAGGGAAGCTGTAAGTTTGAGAAGGCTTGATACATGAAAACAGAGTGAATGCCATAATTGAGTTAATTCATGTTTCAGCCTAGAAAGCACACACTGAGGATCCATATTGTTTCAGAAAGTAACCAACCCACTGTTTTGATCACCTTAGTTGGTTTGTTTTATTAATAGCTAAGACTAATGAAACGTTTACATTCAACACGAGGGAGATGCTGCATTATAAAATCTTGCAAATAGTTATGTACATTTATTTTTGTTTTTCTAAAATAACTAGAATGAAACAAACTACAAATATAAGTAATAGGCACAATACTATTGATAGAATGGCATCTGAGTGTAGTTAATGTATGAACTACATTTTTATCTGTTAATGTATGAAGCTTGTCTTCATTAGTAACAAGAATAAAACTCATCAGAAACCACATTACGATATCCACATTAGGAAAATTCCTTTTCAGTAGGCTGCTTTGTATTATTGTACTAAATCTTGGGGGAAGATTAATAGTGAATATGTACCTAGGTGTCTTTATATTCAGTGATAATGAAAAATTTTTGTGATATTGAAAATCTCTGAAATAATTTTGTCACTTTATTATGCATTGTTCCTTTTTTGTTTTAAAGTAATTGACCTCAGAAGTCTTAGAGAAATGCAGAAATGTTCATTTTTATCCCCTTATTCATAATCTAACATTTTAATGATCAAAAATACAATCCCACTGCTCATGATTTAGTCATAGTTCTGTCTGTGAAAAGAACTTAGAATAGAGAGATGGTTTAGTGGTTAAGATCACTTTATACTCTGCTTCAGGACTTGAGTTCTCTTTCCAGCACCTATGTTGGGTAGCTCACAATTGCTTATAACTCTAATTCCAGTGGATCCAGCACCTCTTTTAGCCTATATGGGAATTTGGCACAAGATACATACTCTCTAACATAGAGAAACATCAATAAAAATAAAAAATAAACATTTTTTAAGAATCTCTAGACAACTGTATTGAGAAAATCTTCAGGAATAGCTCTTTTTAAGTTGGCAAACAACAATGAAGACAGCAGTAAACCCATGATATCAGATGCTGGGGCTTTAGCTTGCTTTTGTCTTGTTCATACTACAACAGAACTCCAAGGTCAACTGGTAGAATAAGCCACGTAGGGAATCTCTAGGTGACATTTATCTCCTGCTCTATCTACCAGACAATTCATTTTAATATTTGAAATACAGGAAATGCTGATCTCTGTCGGCAAACTCTGCCCTTCACTTCCTTCTTATCATATGATTCTCCTTTAAACCTTATCTAACTGAATCCCACGCACTTGGTTTTGTTCTCTGCTCCTTTCTGCTATGCATGCCGCTTTCTTTTCCCCAGCAAGAGCTCTATCAGTACTTCAAAGCTATTATTAATACACACCAAAAAGTCATTTTCCAGATACATAGAGAAATCGTGTCCTCCATGTTCTCATTTTCAACTCCCTGATTGTTCTTAATTCCCACCCATTGTCCAGGTGAGCTCTTCTCAGTCAAGCAGAGAACTTTACTTAGTGTATGTACATGTGTGCTTGTGTGTGTCTATTTTGCAAAGGCAATCCATCTTTGCTTAGAATGTCTTCTTACCAAACTACAGATTTTTATAGTTTGTGGGAAAGTTATCTCAGATATGTGCTTTGTTTACTTGCATTTCTCCACTTTATGTTTGGTAAGCCTATGGTATTATACTCATCCACTGGATTTCAGGAATTTTTGCTTCTTTTTGTTCGTGAACATCTGTGTTTCTTATACAACATGTGCTCTTGGATTCATGAATCTATACAAGTTGGTGTCGTACCTGGCATAAGGGTGTCAAGCTTTATATTTCCTGATAAGTGAGTAAATAAATGAAGAATTTGTCTTGATGTGCTCACTTACTACATATCTGATCCTGTAAGATTTAAACTCAAACTCTACGTCTGTAGAATTTGAACCTAGAGTTTATGACGGTTGAGGGGCATTGCTCTGGTTTAAAAGTGACTGGTCCAGGTTTGGGAGTGTTAAATTAGCCACTGGAGGGAGCCCATATACCATGAATTTGGAAAGTCATTACCATTCACAAATTAGTTTAATTAAATATAATTGTAAAGTGAGTCTTTAAAGTGCAGGGAATTTTCCATTTCTGAAATATTAACTAAAGTAGTGTGACATCTGAAACTCAGTAAGATAAAACTCTCACAGATGCCATTTTTAATTACACAAGATAGAGAAGAATTGAAAAAAGTTCTGAAATCTAGGATGTGCTTTGTTTTATCATTATATATTATATATATTGTATATATTATATATTATATCATATAGCATACATACTATATTATTTACTATAATGACACCATTATTTTTATTGAATTTATAGCTATATGGTCATTAAACATCTTTCCATTAATGATTTCTAAAAATAATATTATAGGAATAGATCAGTTATACCATCAGTAATAATCAGTTTAGGTGTACTGGTTATTAACTGAGCAACCTGACATTTGAACTTTAATATTGGAGATATGATGTGGTTATTATATATATATTCTATAGATGTAAATAAGTCAGATTTCTAGCTTAAGGAAATTTTAAAACTATTTTGATAACCATTGTGGTGCAAGATCCCCAAATGGAAAGTTTTATACAAACAAACACACACACACTCACATAGGAATAAATATTCTATCCTTAGAACTTTTTAGCGTTCTGGCATAGGCTTTAAATGTATTAAACATTCCGGTTGTGAATTACCTGAGGCAGTGATTACCTCTAGGTACAGGCATATAGCTTATACAGTAGAAATCATTTCTTTTTAAAAACGATAACATCAATATCCAAATTCAATCTCAGTTGACATTATTGACTGTCTGCTCAGCTGACTGCCTCACTCAAGTCCTGGCATTACAACGGTGACTTTGATAAACAGTGGGGTGCCTATGATTGCCCAAAGTCTGTGACAGCTGGACTGGTGAGGAAGGAAATTGTCATTGTTGCTAGAACTCTGTTTTAGGTGTCTCTGTAAAGAAAATATCAACCTCTGGAGTATGACTGACTCCCCAACTCAGCACAACTCAGATTTCAGATGACTCCTCCAGATAACAGAATAAGTTCAGTGGAGAAACGTTTGATGAGTTGAACTATTTGAGGATACAGAGGTTGACAATGATTTCAAATATCACAAAATGCTGGACATTTACAAGTTGGCCTTTAAAAATATTATTCTTGAGGGTTATGACTCATCTATTCATTCTCTAGTGATATCTCCCAGACCATGGTCTGACACTAATAACTCACTTTGAGGACATGGGTTTCTAGGGACCTACTGCTGTACCAGGAGAGGAAGACTTTGTGCATTATTTTGACAAAGGGTTTTAAAGTTTCGGCCAATCCTTCCCTTCTCCCCTCTAAATATGCAACTAATATTTAGAGAAAGCAGGTCTGAGATAAAAGCAAGTATATATGAGATCAAAATCCAATTTGTTCTTTCTCAGCACTGTGTTTAACCTTTTTATTTTAAAATGTTTTCAAGTGATTCATTAAAATTTTACACATTCGTGGCTTGTCATAACATGGTTTGATGAATACATACACTTAATAATGTTCAAGCCAAGATAAACACATGTGTCAAAACCACTTGATTTGTGGTAAAAAAAAGGAATCATTTTTTTCTAGCTTTTAAACAGGATACTTTTCTACTTTAAAACAGGGTTATTTAGAAGATTTGCTATTAGTTTATTACACATTCTGAACATTTATCTTTTCATTTTTATTTTTATAATTTTTTATTGAAGTGGAATTATATCGCTCCCCCTTTCTTCCCTCCAGTCCTACCCCAACTCCCTCTCTCAGGGATCCCTCCCATGCCCTACCACTCTTAAGTTGATAGCCTCTTATTCTGTGACTATATTTGCTACATACACCTATAATACATATATATAACACATGTACATGTATGTATATATGCACATATATGCATACACACAATGACACACATGCCACACATATGACCACACTACACTGGACTACTAATAAGGGTGCTCATTCTTGAAGAGGCTAATTACACTTCCTCCAGCAATCAATAATTGACTATAGTAGTTTGTCTATGGGTGGAAGTTCTCAAAATGTTTTCCTCTTCAACATTAACATGACCATTGATATTGCTATAATTCTAGTCTTGCTTATGAAACCATTCTATGAGAAACTATTTCACAGTAGACTTCTTGGTATTCTGGCTCTTACAATTTTTCCACCCATTCTTACTGGGCAAGCTTACATGCAAGTTCTGTGATGTAGATGTAACTATTTGGTCTGATCTCCCAGAATCCTTTGATCTCTGCATTGTGTCCATCTCTAGTTTTCTGTGATAGCCTCCATTTGCTATAAAGAGAAGCTTCTTTAATGAGGGGTGGTAGCTGCACTTACCTTTGGGTATAAAAATACTATTTAAAATGTAGTTAAATTTATGGTGGTCTAGCTAAATGGTGGTGGTAGATTCTCTTCTGTGATCCATGACCTCAGTAGCCCCAGTTAGCTAACTAACATGTTCATACCAGGCATGATCTCCTTACTGAGTGGGACCTAAGTCCAATTAGACATCTATTGGTTAACAAAATCACATGAGTGCCACAATTGTACCTTTACAAATATCTTGCCATTCTTATCATTGTTGTGGTACTGTGGGATATTGCTTTTGTACAATGTAAAGATTTGTCACTTGTATTGGTTTAACAAACTGCCAATTGGCCAGTAACCAGGCAGGAAGTATAGGTGCGGCAAAAAGACTAAGAGAATTCTGGGAAGAGGAAAGGCAGAGACACAGTCACCTTTCAGACACAGAGGAAGTAAGATGAGATACCTCACTGAGAAAAGGTACTAAGCCATGTTGCTAAACACAGACAAGATTTATGCATTAAAGTTGTAAGAGCTAGTTAATAATAAGCCTAAGCTAATAGGCTAAACAGTTTATAATTAATATAACCCTCTGTGTGTTTCTTTGGGTCTGAGCCACTGAGGGACTGGGAAGGACAGACTTCTGTCTACATTGTGATTCATACATGTCATTCCTTGGCAGGATTATTAATTGCTTCCCTCCCTTGGCAGACTTTGAAGTATTTCTTGGTACTATAGAAACTAGATTGTTCCAGGCAGTGGCACATCCCTTTAATCCCAGCACTCAGGAGACAGAGGCAGGTGGATCTCTGTGAGTATGAGGCCACCCTGGTCTACAAGAGCTAGTTTTAGGACTGGCTTCAAAGCCGCAGAGGCATGTTTCTCAAAAAAAAAAAACAAAAACAAAAAACACATAAAAGAAGAAGATAGATTGCAGGAAGGAGACATTCAGGATAGTGTCAACACTCCAATCATCTAAGTCCTAGGCTATAAGCAGCATCCTATATTGTTTAGTGAGTTACTTGTACGCGGATCAACCCTTTGGAAGAAGATCTGTCATATCTGGTATTGAGATTGCAGTTAATCTGTGGTTCTTGTAATGAGCATTGTCGACCATATGACTTAACTTACTTATTTTTTCCTTAAATGTGTATTTTCTAAATATTTTCTCCTACTAAATAAGATGCTTTTTTCCATTGTCTACTTTTCTGTACTGTGTTTACTGTGACATATCTAATTTATTTATTTCTGGTTGGATTTCCTGTTCTTAGAAGTCTTATCCCAGGAGACTTTGTCTATTTAAAAGTCTTCAGTCGTTCAACACATTTTTTTTTCTACAGGTTTCAAAGATTCATATCTTACAATTAGCCTTTAATTCTGTTTAAGGTGATATGTGTTGATGATGGCAGATAGGAGTTCAGTTTCTTATGTATGTATGTAGACAACTAATGTCATAGCACAATCATTACAGATTATCTTCATTCAACGCATGATCTTAATATTTTTGCTGTATATTAGTTAGGTAAAGATGCAAAGGTTTGTGTTTAGCCCCCCTATTTTATTCCATGGGGCTACACATCTTTTTTGTCTAATGCCATGCTGTTTTTGTTCCTATAGATTTGTAGTATACTTTTAAATCAAATAGCATGATAATTCAAACTTTCTTCTTTTCTTGTTTGGTTGCTTCAGTTATTAGGCATTTTTGTGGCTCCATATTCAATACAAAATTATTTGCATTTTGAAAGAAATTATATTGGATTTGTAAGTTACAGAGTGGTTGAATATGTTTAAATTTTTGTTTTAAGTTAACATGAACATTTTGTGTGAATGGGAGTGTTCAAGCACTCATCTGCATGTTGTATAGTGTGTATTCAGTTATATGTTTATATTGTGCATGTGTGTGAAGACCAGAGGTTGACACTGGGTTTAGTCTGTATTTCCTCTCCTTTGGCCTCTTTCCTCCTTTTTAAACATTTTTTTTTTAATTTTACTTTTTTTGGAGACAGATTCTTTTGCTAAACCTGGAGTTGAGGAATTTGGCTAACTTAAAGGGCTGGTAAGCAGGTTCGTGGATCTTCCTGTCTTGCCTGCCCTACCCCAACCCAGCTCTCAGACTATAGATAGCTGCTACTATGCCAAGCTTTAATGTATGTTTTGAGTATTAGAACTCAGGTTTTCATGTATGTGCATCAAGAACTTTACCTACAGAGCCATCTCCTTGTCCAGTATAGGTATCATAACAATATAAGCTATTCTAATCCATTAGTATGTGAGGTCTTTCTATTTCTTTGTATTTTCTTCAATTTCTCTCATCAGTGCTTTGTATTACTTTTGTTGTTAAAATATTCAGCTCTCCAGTTAAACGTGTTCACAAATGTTTTGTTTAATTATTTTAAAAATTGAAAATGGGATTTCTTTCTTGATTTCCAGTTTAGTTGTGTTTCTACCCTGAAATTTTGACACATTAAAAAATAATTATAGTAGTTTTTGAGGTTTTATATTCTTGAAATTATGTCAATTACAGTTTTACTTCTTTCTACTAAGTTCTATGCCCTTCTTTCTTTCTGTGGTCTAATCGCTCTGATTCTATTCTGCAAAGCCATGTGAAATAAGTAGTAAAGATGTCATCGTTTCCATGATCCAGATTTGAGAGAGCAATCCTTCCATTTCTCCTCATTCAATAGTGTACTAGCGGCAAGCTGTTATGCATGTTCTTTATCATGTTAAGTTACATTTCTTCTTCAGCTGGTTTGGTCAGTTTTTATCACGAATGGGTGCTGATTTTGTCATTATATTGCCTGCATCTACTGGCATGTTGTAAAAGCCTGATATTCTTTTAATTAACTACCTGGAATTCTTACCACCATTCTTATCATTGCATCAAAGTTACACAGGGATGTTTAAAACCAGTTTTAGGTGAGGTCCATTTTCCTCTACATTCTGTTCTCTGTTGGCCCTAGATATTTCAAATTTGTAGCTCAAATCTTTCAAAAGAATGCATTTTACATGATATAGAGTTCAGATTCTAACAAAAAAATATTTTTCAGATGTTACTTACATTTCAGTATGATATATATTTCAAATACACATGTTTTTATATGTGAAACAAATGTCAACATATTTCAGATGAAACATCTACAATCTGAGTCTTGCAATGAACCCTTCCACTCTATTTGGTTTTGTAAAACATAAAGTCATAAATTGATTTCACAACCCACTAATTGATCATAGTCCAGTTTTAGAAAGTGAAAAAAAAAAGTAATCTTCACTTTACTTCTGAGGTTTTTGTTGCTGTGAGATAAGTAGTTTGAAAAGATTAACTTCAGAGGACTAGGAGTCATTTAGGCAAAAGGAGGACAAATGTTGATGGAGAGATTTACTGTGTTTTGATTTGATTTAATTTGAAATCCATTAAAGACCTATATTTAGCTCCTTATGTATAAATAGGATTTGTTTTGTTGCAGCTTATAAAATGTAATCTTGATTATTTATTCAAGTGTATTTTGAGAGAAGTCATTCTTACATTAACTTGTGGTACTTAATCAAATCAGTCAAGATAATCGTGGCTTCTGGATCTAATGAGACAAAGAACATTTGAAGTGGCATTTTTTTTTCTGGGCTATGATATCCCTGGAGATGTTTTGATGGACTTGGTTCAGTAAACCTTTGGCCACTATTTGCTACCTTTTGCCTCTGGAGGTTTCTGTGCTTAGCCAGCAGATCCCTAGCACTAGAGGGGGTTTGAAGCTCAAATTCAGTACAGCATCTTTCTCCTATACCCTGTTATTTTGAATCCTCCCATCTCATCCTCTGAGAGAAAGCCTTTTAAAAATCTCCTTTGCTTGGAGTGATTTTTTTCTTTTAAAATGCATCTTAGCCCAGAAAGCGAAAGGTAGAAATTGAAATATGTAGGAAATTTCCATTGTTCTTGAAATGAACAAATATATAACTACAATTAAATTAAAATGGATACTCTGCAAACACACATGAATACCAATATTTACTTTTCATTAATGCTATTCCTTTGACTTAGTATTTTCTAGTCAGCTTGGAACTCTATTTTTAAGGTGATTAAATAAACTGAGTGGATTTCATCTAAGTCACATCTATGGTAATCCTGCTAAAGATTATAGAGTATGAGGAATTAGTGACTTAAATGTTGCAAGAAAATTCACTGTATTTTAAGTTATAGTTCATTGAATAACAATGACAGAAAAATACCACACTTATCATTAATACATCAAATAGAACATTACAAGACCTCTCTCTATAATTTAAAGTTATCCAACACTTGATTCAGAAAATTAGATTATGGCGCTATGGAGATAGTTTATTGAGCAAAGTGCCCGACACTCAAACATGGGAATTTGAGTTCAATTCCTAGAACCGACATAAAGAAAACAGCTAAACATAGTCAGATTTACTTGAAATCCCAGCACTGGGATCAGAAGCAAATTATCCTTAGAGCTTTTTAGACAGCCAGCCAAATTTAATATAAGAATTTCAGGTTCAATGAAAGACCATGCACTATAAGAAAGTGATCGAGGAAGATAGCAGATGTTGACCTCTGAAACCCATACACACTCACACACCACAGCATAAAACAACAACAAAAATAAATAAACAAAAAAGCAACCACAAAACATTAGTGTGTATAAAGCCATTACATTCATCTCTTCTTTAGGCATTTATTATTTGCTTCCTAATAGACTATGTTCTAATTTCAGATACACATAGGTAAAGTAGACAAACACTTCCCTTACATCTCACCTTCCAGTTGGGAAGGATTATAAATAGAACCACAATAGGGCACCTTGTAAGGAAAAGAACCTTGAGAAAAAACAACAGTGTAAGAAGGTGAAAAGTTAAAGACACATTTGAGATGGATCAAGAGATTTCTTCATCTTTTTTTTTTTTTTGGATTTTCGAGACAGGGTTTCTCTGTGGCTTTGGAGCCTGTCCTGGAACTAGCTCTGTAGACCAGGCTGGTCTCGAACTCACAGAGATCCGCCTGCCTCTGCCTCCCGAGTGCTGGGATTAAAGGCGTGCGCCACCATCGCCCGGCCAGATTTCTTCATCTTGGTACCATTTCTTGGGGGCCAGATTTCAATATGGATTTCATTTGTTTTTCCCTACCTTTGGTCCCCAGTTCACTCTCTGGAAGACCTCCTGTGCATTCAGTCCAGTACACTGGGAACAGAACGCCACCTGAATACTGACACACAACTGTTCTTTAGGCATCCCTAGTCAGAAAGATCTTCCATTTATGCTTGTTGTTTCCTGTCAACCTTTTCCTGAACCATGTATGGCTGATTACACCAGAGAACTAAAGATCTGTGAGCGTTCTGTTCCGACTAAAAGGTAGATTGGATGGCTAGTTTTATTTTCTAATTTTTGAATAACTTTTTGTCTTGGTAAGAGTTTTGTTGTGTTGACTTATTATCGCACTTGAATGAACACGGCTTGAGTATATTTTTCCATCTTGATGCAAGAGTATAATACCATTCACATCTACAGATTTTATTACCCACCTTAAAGAATAGAACTGACGTGATAGGTAGAATGAAGTGGAGACATTTATACACATTTGTAGGAGGAAGCCAGGAAATGTCACAGCAATGATTTTGGTGAACTCTGTCACAGCTTTTGCACACAGCATCCTCTGGTGCTGCATGGTTAGCTCTTTCTTGTGGTGGTCTCACCTTTGTATGAACCCTTCCATTAAAAGGCAAATAAGACCTGTGTCTTGCTTTTAACCCTATAAAATGAGTAAGAAAATAATATGTCACTCCTGTGAGCACACTGTTTTATTTAGGATTCCATGTTAGCAAACCACTGCCTGAAACTTATTGCCATCTTGGTGAAGCAAGGGGCTGTGAAGGAGGATCCAGCATGGAAAGGGTGATTTGGGATGATTTTTAAGATGTGTGGATGTCAGTATCTAAGGAAAAATATGCCAGAACCTTACCAGTAAGCCACAACATTGTGTCCATAAATACACAGATTAATAGAAATGAATTAATTTGAGATTTAAGAGCTAGCTAGGAATATGCTTAAATTTGTAAGCCAAATATTGGCTTAAATTGGCCAAGCAGTGTTGTAATTAATATAGTTTTTGTGTGATTATTCTCGTCTGGGTGGCCAAGAGACCTCAAACCACATTCTCCATTTGCAGACCAATAGTAGCAATAGTAAAAATACATACTTGAGTATTTTTCCGTGTATCTTATTAGGATATTAGATTAGTGTTTCCCCTCTGTCGTGATTTTTTTTTCATTGGACAATTATCTCGACCATTTTAAAATGATGAGCACCTGAGCTTCTAGATCACTTATAAGCTCACAAGAAACCTGAAAGCTATATCCATCAAACTCCAGCTAGACTTGGGTTTGGGCATACTAGTGGAAAAACAACACTTTCTTTTGCTTCACTCTCAAATGCTTACATACTGTCTAGGGAAAGAAAAAAGCCCAAACCCCAAATTCACTCAACCACTGTGGTTGAGGACACAGAAAGTCTGTGGTATTTATGGTTGTCTGACCTGTCTGCAAAAGATTAACTTCTCTGACTTTTTTTCCCTGTGAGCCCTTTCTCAGCACAGCAGTCATGCTGCTCAGTCAATGTTGCTTTAGGCCATCCACCATCTATCCAGATTGGATAATCTAGTCCCTAGTAGGATACAGCTCAACAGCCCATGCTTTCTTGTACCTGACTGTGCCCTTTGTGGTACATTTTTTCCTTTTGAAATTCAGCAGACTGAATCCCAGTGTCTTTTCTGTGCTATTCAAGTTTTCTGCCATGAAGCTAAATCCTCAGACCCATCTCCCTAAGCTGCCTAGGACTGTGTTCTTCTTCCTTTTTTTTTTTTTTTTTCGAGACAGGGTTTCTCTGTGGCTTTGGAGCCTGTCCTGGAACTAGCTCTTGTAGACCAGGCTGGTCTCGAACTCACAGAGATCCGCCTGCCTCTGCCTCCCAAGTGCTGGGATTAAAGGCGTGCGCCACCACCGCCCGGCTTGTGTTCTTCTTCCTTTAGCCTCCTAAGAATCTGGGATGATAAGCCTGTGTTTCCCAAACTCACTCTAATCTTCCTGAAACCACTAGAGAATGTCATCATGATCACTTTTCTTCAGATTTTTTGCTAATCCAATAATGTTAAGTAATTTTTTTCCTTCTTTAGCATTTTTTGGGGTATTATGACTGAACTGTGTCCTTTCTCTAGGAAGATTTGAATCCTAATCTCCAATACACCTGAATGGGCCCTTGTGAAGAAGGAATAGGGACATTAAACAGGTTATCAAGTTAAAATGTAATCTTGGTATGGTCTACTCTAGGATGACATCTATCTTTATATAAAGAGGAAATTTGAGTCACAAAAGTCTCTCTCTCACACACACACACATACACAGACAGACACACATGCACACATGCACACATGCACGCACGCACACACTTAGGGAGATGTTATAAAAGGACATGAGGTAACTTTTGACATATCAATAGCTCTATTGCCTACTCAGTCAAGGCATTCCATCCCTCTCTCTTTCTGTCGTGCCTCTGATGCCTCCTGCCCCTGCTCAATGGGCCTCTTGGGGAAAGCTTTGCAACATCTGTCTTACTCATGCCTCATCTGATCTGTAGGACACAGAGCAATTCATTTGAGCTCAGAATTAAGCTGCTTAAGACCTTCTCCTCTGGTGCCCCAAGCAACCTAAACAACTTAGTTCTCTATTGACTGCTTTCAGTGTCGGGGTACCTTACCTCTGTGTCCCCAAAATTATGCTGAAAAAGCAACGTGTGTCTTTCCTGCAACTCACACTTAGTGAAGTAGACTCACAACTGTCTTCTCTCTCCAAAGGTGTTAGTCAACCTTTTCTCTGGGCTTCTAGCTTCAATTGAGGGCCGAGAAAGATATAGAAAAAGCAGCCTGCAAGGGCTGCTCTTCAAACAAGTCGCTGGCTGGAGGTAGGTGGATGAATGGAGGGAAAGACCTGACTCTCTACACCCACACTGCAGGTGTCTGGGCCCTTCCTCTGAGAACACTCACCCCCTTTCTTTGTCCTGTCAACCTGAGGGAACAAAAAAACTAGAAAAGAGATCAAGTTTTAGCTAGTCAATCACTGATATTCATCTTCTGTTTAATTTTCTAATCCCCCGTTTTTTGCAGCTCTCTCTTCTATTCCCACAGCAACCCAGCACTGTATGTGAATCTAACTTATTCATTTTGACTTTCTAATAGAAATCTAATAGAAAATCACATAGTTTCTATTGGAACTCTGAGACCAAATATGAACTTTGCCTTCTTTTTAGACACCCTTCACCCTGAACACAAACACCATTTTAAAAAATTGTATCTATAAATTGTTTGTTGAAAATCTTAATATGTTTATGTAATCTATTTTGATTATATTCACGCAGCACTATCCTCAATTTTTCCTAGTCCTCTCCACTCACCCCTCTCTAAATTTCATGTCCCCCCTTTTTTGTTATTGCTATAACTTTTTCATCCAAATAGTGCTTCCCACGTGTTCATGGATGTGGGACTATGCCCTCGGGCATCTCACATCATTCTCTAATCTCCCTATTCTCAATCGCTCATATTCCTTCTTCTTCCAGCTTCCATTAAATGATTCTGCTCCATAAGTTTATTTCCTTACCCCCATCTCTACTTACCTTCTCCTTTAGTAATTAACCCAATATATGGATATTCCCCTGGTCACTCATGAATCTAAATATCTACACTGGCTCATGAATATTTTCTTTCAGTCTGGACTTGGCCATTTTAGAACTAGCTTCTTACTCATATAATCATTTTGTTCTAGAAGTAACTTGCTTATTTAATAGTACTTATGTGTAACAAGCTTATTTTACAGCATATTAAGGATTCTTCAGTTGAAATATTACCTACTTAAAATCCTTCACTTATGATTCAAACAGCATTATTTTAAATCATCTTCACAAATTTATTAGCTAAGTTTTTTCCTCTCTATAATGCTTTAATGCCTCATGTTATTCATGTGTGATATGGAAGAACATGTTGAGTGTTAATGGAGTATCATTCACATTCATTATTTAGGAGCTAACACTTTGAACTGATAATTATTATGCTTCTGATGCTGAATCTTTATTGCAATAAAGTTTTTCATTTTTTTACTGTTTTTGAACTATTGACTCCCTTAATAATTTTCTGGACAGCAACTATTCCAGTTGATGCTGGTTTTTGTCTCCTTGATATCAGCAGCTAATATTTACTTATAAAGCATTTTAAAAACAAAAAAAATACTTAAGTTTTTTTTAATTCTGCAGCACAATAGACAAAGAAATGCCAGATAGTATGCTAGAAAACTGACTGTGGGTTTTACTTGCTGCTGTTATTTTTTCTTTTATTTGCCTCTATATTACTCATCCACAAATTTTTTTTATGCTCCATAAGCTCACTTTTAAAATTTTATGATGGCATTAAACAGTAAAGTTATTTTAAGTGTTTCTTAAATGTACAATAAAATACTAGTAGTACATGAATAAAGGAACATGTGGAAACTATCATATATATGTGTGTATATATATATATATATACATATATAATAAGTATGCACAAAGCAAATGAACATATTTCATGGCACTTTAATTCAGAAAATAAACTCTTCCTAAAAATTGAAGAAACCAAAGCCAATATCTGTTCTCACTAGTTCCCAAGGGTTTTATATGAGCTCCACAGAGGAAGGAACATTTTTCCTCTGGTCAGCATCTAAAAAATAAAAAAGGATCCATAAGAAAAAAATCAATCAAAATAGTTTCAAAGGGACATCCTTGGAAAGGTGAGGGAGGAAAGGGACATTTTCCAAGAGCCTTGAAAAAATCTGGCATCAAACAGGGTGACAGGTGTTCTAGCCAGGTGGTTGCACACGTGAATGAATCAGTGTGAGAGAAGGTGAGTCACGGAGACCATGCTGCTCTAACCATGACCGCGATCAAAAAGACTGTACACTATCATTAGGTGGGGGAGCTATCAAGGCATTCACACTTCACCATCGGGTCTCGAGCAAGGACAAGGAGATCTTGATATTCGATTTCAACTCTTATCAACATATTGCTCTCTTTGGTTGTGAGGCTCTGAAATTCCAGGGATCTATGGCAACTGTCCTTTGTCTTTGTGCAAATAAGGAGAATCCTAAAATCTGAAAGGCTAGGACAACACAAGACCCATAACTATAGAAATTGCTATGTTTTCTTAGAGTCACACATCTCTAATCCGACTGGAGCCTCATTTCCTCAGCAAAGATAACATCCTCAGTGAAAGGTAATAATGATCAGAAAGGGTGGCAAAACAAATACAAAGAATTTGCTCAAATGATTCCATGTTATGAACACAGCAAAAGAGATGTTTCTTTGTTTATTTTCTCTGCTTTGATTTCTAAATACAGCCAGGTTCAGTTACTAGCTTAGCAATCACAGCTCTTGTGCTGCAAACAGAATGTTATACCCCCTCCCTAACTGACATCCAGAAGAGGGGTGGAGACTCTGCTTTACTCTGGATCTTTATACCCAGAAGGAGTAGGTAGGTAGAGGAGGCTGAGCCAGTTTCAGGATGTGGCAAAAATAATTAACTTGTACTTGAAGATAAAAATCATATATGTTGACCAACTCTTTGTGTCAATATAAGGAATGGTAGTCAGATATTTGGCTAAATATTGTTCTGGATGTCTCTGTAAAGACATATTGCAAAAGAAATTAATACTCATATCAGTGGATTTCAAACAAAGTAGCTTACTTTCTGTAATAATGAAATACATCTAATGTTTGGGGATCTTACTATAGGATGCTTTCAGATATATGTGGCTCATCTCATGGCCCTGTACTAACTAAGACTTTGTGATTTTAAAGTCCCATAATTGTGTGATCCAATTCTGTCTTTCTCGTTGCTCTCTGCTTTATGTCATACTCACACACACACACACACACACAAACACACACACACACACACTTTCTTAGTACATGTACACATGTGTGTTTATATGTATATGCATATCCATGTACAAATTTATATTCTTATTCTAAAGAAATTTAAAATAATATGCAGAGCTAACTATAAAGTTTACTGAAATAAAAAGTTGTACAGCACCCAATTTAAAAACATAATAAAATATAGAAAACCCTTCATCATACTTTCCAATTGTTAGTATAATGCTTTTTTGCTTTTATGGTTTTTGAGTAATTGTTATATTCCTAGATAACTTATGGTTACAATTTAACCATGATTTGACAAACGGAGTTGTAACTCAGTCTGCTAAGTCTTTTCCCAATAAGCATATTGTCATAAAGCCTGATGTGTGGACTGGCACAATCTATTGTTTGGTTATAAAATTATATTGTTAACAAATGTGTCACAAAATCACATGCAAGAAAGCATTCCACCACTGTGTGATCCAGCCAAGAAGTCAGATTATTGTGAACAAGTGCAATTCAACACAAGTGACTGCTGGCATTCTACTTTAGATTCCCATGTAAGGGAAGAATGGGACAACACAATAGTGGGAACTTCACTGAACTGGATAATAGTGGAACAAGATTTTCTCCATCTATGTGCTATTCTTAATACAATATATATTACACAGTTTTTAATTTAATTAAAATTGCAAATATTTTACCATCACTTTCTACATAGAAAGTAGATGAAATTTTTAATTATTTAATTTAGTCATTGAAAATTACCATATATGTATACTCTGTGCTTTGGTCTCATCTTCTCTCTCCCCAGGACTACCCATCACATTTCCCTGTGACATTCAAGGTCTCTTCTTATTAATATCTCTATCTATCTATCTATCTATCTATCTATCTATCTATCTATCTATCTATCATCTATCTATCTATCTATCTATCTTTCTATCTATCTTAACCTTCTGAGTCCAGTTAGGACTGACCATATATGCATTGGGTTAGAATCATCCAAATGACCAGAGAGTAGCTATTTTAGGCTTTCTAAACCTGTTACTCTGTAAGGAACATTAAGATGTTTTGCTATTGGAAGCTAATATAGCAATGGAGAATATTCAAATAAGCAAGTGTTTACTAAAAGGACCTCAGAGACAAAAGCAAACAGGATAGTTTTGGCACTGTGGTCACACTCCCCTTACCTCTGCTTTAAAAATAGGAACAAAGACTAGATTGGTACTGCTTGCTGAGTTTTGTGGTTTACATTTTCCCTCATGGCCAACTGAAGAAATGAACTGAAAAGAGATTGAGTACAGCACCACTGTATACTTTTCCACTGAAATACAACACACACACACACACACACACTCACATATGAATACCATAAAGGGAATAGAGAAACATGAATCACAACAAAACAATTGAGAACTGCTCACTTCTGATAATATACTAACCCATGTTCTCAGTTTAATTGAAGTATATGTAACTTAGTTTTTATATATTGATTATAATATAAAACTGGCTTACGTGATTCTTAACAACTTAAAACTTAGCTCCCATGAGACCATAAAAGCTGTTGCTAATTTCTATCTAATCCAATCAAGAACAATTTAAAAGATTATTTGGGTAACACAAATTGGACTTAGGTTTGTGGTGGTCTTTTCTGGTTTTGTTTTTGGGGAACACAAAGATGGGAAGGTGGACCTCTGAGAAAAATTGGAAGCAAGTGTGATTGGGGTGCATTGTATGAAATTTATAAATAATTCATAAGAAATATTATGTTGGTAAAAAAGAAAATGAACGAACTTAATGTCTTTTTTTTTTAGATGCAAAGCAGTTTCTTTATTCATTAATGATAATCACAGCACACAGAGGGGAATCCCACATCACTCCCCCTTTTCTGTTTAAATAAAAAAGGAAGGTTTTAACTTTAACATAGTAAAATTATATATGGCAAAATAGTTATCAAGCAAGAATTATAGTTAAAATATTTATATCTACTTTATCTTTTATCATAACTAAGAAAAATTAAAACTATTTTTTAACTCCATTAAAAAGACCCCAGAAGGATATAATATTACCCCAAGTAAATAGAAGGTACATTGTAAGCAACTTCCAAAACTTTAGAAGTGACAGAGATATATTGCTGCCTGGACAGTCACACAAAGTTCTTTTGTACCACTGGGGCATCCATCTTCAGCCTACAGGCCCATAGAATCCAGCAAACTTTTCCATGAAGCAGGAAATTTTAAAGAAAGTTCCGCCTAAATTGGCAGTTTGTCAGTCACTTTTTTCTCTGTCCTGCAGAATGTCTGCAGACTCTTTTATGAAGTAGGAACCCCGAAGGATGGTCTCGTCTTTAGATAAGTTCAGCAGTCAACATCTCTGTGGGTTCTGCATGTCCAGTTCATACAGCATAATATTTTGCAGTCCAGGCAAGAAAACCTCTTCGATGTCCATTGTCCTCCTCAAGTAGACTGGTGCTGCCAGGAGCAGATGTGTCTCATGTCATGAAATGTCCTAAGATGTTAAAACATTTTAAATGCCATATTCTGAAGGTCTCTGAAAGATTTGAAGAATACCTATCTAACTGAATATATCTCTATATATCTGAAAGACCTAACTAACATAACTAGAAGCTTGACTATTATAGATGATCATCTATTAACCTGTATTTCTTAATTATACATTACGTTTTTAAATGAGCTGCACAACACAATGCCTTAATAAAGATCAGAAATACATATATAACAAAATTGACCTTAAATTTGCATCAGTAGAACAAGGTCCATACCAATGCAAATCTTTCTAGCATATACCCCCTTTAAATGCAAACAAACATTTATAAACAATATTTGTGAATATGGGCATAGTTCTCTCCAAACTGCTGTCTGCTTTTTGTTGGGCACAATAAAATTTTTGGGGGTGTTCGTGGTGACCTTTCTGTGGGTCTTTTTGCATTGAACCACATTAGTCTGGAAAAAAATCCACAGGTTCTCATCTTCTGTGGAAACGAAAGAAGAACCTCTTTTCCAAAACAATTCTTAGATCCAAATTTTGAAGTTAAGATACCTCTTTGTTGGTTTATTTTAGCAGTCCATATAATGAAATGTCTCTCTGTACTTATCTCCTTCATAGTCAAAAAATTCAAAGAAAACACAATAATATATATAATCCAGATTCTTTGTGTATTTTCCATCTTAATGTGGCTTATTTTTCTTTACTCCTTTTACTCTATGACTGCCTGTACTCTGTCTCTTTAAAGACTTTACCTTTTTTTTAACCATTTACTTCTTTTTTTTTCTTGCTGATTTTTTTTTATTAATTAATTTAATTATTAAAGATTTCTGCCTCTTCCCCGCCACCACCTCCCATTCCCTCCCCCTCCCCCAATCAAGTCTTTCTTCATCCTCAGCCCAAAGAGCAAGCAGGTTTCTCTGCCCTGTGGGAGGTCCAAGGACCACCCACCTCCATCCAGGTCTATTAAGGTGAGCATCCAAACTACCTGGGCTCCCACAAAGCCATTACATGCAATAGGATCAAGAACCCATTGCCATTGTTCTTCAGTTCTCAGTAGTCCTCATTGTCCATTATGTTCAGCGAGACCGGTTTTGTCCCATGTTTTTTCAGTCCCCGGCCAGCTGGCCTTGGTGAGTTCCCGATAGATCATCCCCATTGCCTCAGTGTGTGGGTGCACCCCTCGCCGTCCTGAGTTCCTTGCTCGTGCTCACTCTCCTTCTGCTCCTCCTTTGGATCGTGAGACTTCAGTCCAGTGCTCCAATGTTGGTCTCTGTCTCTGTCTTCTTTCATCGCCTGATGAAGGTTAATATTCAGGGGGATGCTTATATGTTTTTCTTTGGGTTCACCTTCTTATTTAGCTTCTCTAGAGTCACGAATTATAGTCTCAATGTCCTTTATTTATGGCTAGAAACCAAATATGAGTGAGTACATCCCATGTTCCTCTTTTTGGGTCTGGCTTACCTCACTCAGGATAGTGTTTTCAATTTCCGTCCATTTGTATGCAAAATTCAAGAAGTCATTGTTTTTTACTGCTGAGTAGTACTCTAATATGTATATATTCCATACTTTCTTCATCCATTCTTCCATTGAAGGACATCTAGGTTGTTTCCAGGTTCTGGCAATTACAAACAATGCTGCTATGAACATAGTTGAGCATATACTTTTGTTGTATGTTTGGGCATCTCTTGGGTATATTCCCAATAGTGGTATTGCTGGGTCAAGAGGTAGGTTGAACCCGACTTTCCTGAGAAACCGCCACACTGCTTTCCAAAGTGGTTGCACAAGTTTGCATTCCCACCAGCAATGGATGAGAGTGCCCCTTTCTCCACAACCTCTCCAGTAGAGGCTATCATTGGTGTTTTTGATTTTAGCCATTCTGACCGGTGTAAGATGGTATCTTAATGTTGTCTTGATTTGCATTTCCCTGATTGCTAAGGAAGTTGAGCATGATCTTAAGTGACTTTTGGCCATTTGAACTTCTTCTGTTGAAAAGTCTCTGTTCAGCTCAGTGCCCCATTTTATAATTGGATTGATTAACATTTTACGGTCTAATTTCTTGAGTTCTTTGTATATTTTGGATATCAGACCTTTGTCAGTTGCGGGGTTGGTGAAGATCTTCTCCTAGTCAGTGGGTTGCCTTTCTGTCTTAGTGACAGTGTCCTTTGCTTTACAGAAGCTTCTCAGTCTCAGGAGGTCCCATTTATTCAATGATGTCCTTAGTGTTTGTGCTGCTGGGGTTATACGTAGGAAGTGTTCTCCTGTGCCCATGTGTTGTAGAGTACTTCCCACTTTCTCTTCTATCAGGTTCAGTGTGTTTGGACTGATATTGAGGTCTTTAATCCATTTGGACTTGAGTTTTGTGCATGGTGATATATATGGATCTATTTTCATTCTTCTACAGATTGACTTCCAGTTTTGCCAGCACAATTTGTTGAAGATGCTCTCTTTTTTCCATTGTATACTTTTAGCTCCTTTATCGAAAATCAGGTGTTCGTAGGTTTGTGGGCTAAAGTCAGGGTCTTCTATTCTATTCCATTGGTCGACTTCTCTGTTTTTATGCCAGTACCAAGCCGTTTTCAGTACTGTAGCTCTGTAATAGAGTTTGAAGTCAGGGATGGTAATGCCTCCAGACAATCCTTTATTGTATAAGATTGTTTTGGCTATCCTGGGTTTTTTGTTTTTCCATATAAAGTTGATTATTGTCTTCTCCAGATCTGTGAAGAATTTTGATGGGATTTTGATGGGGATTGCGTTGAATCTATAGATTGCTTTTGGTAGAATTGCCATTTTTACTATGTTGATCCTCCCAATCCAAGAGCAAGGGAGGTCCTTCCATTTTCTGGTGTCCTCTTCAATTTCTTTCTTCAAAGACTTAAAGTTCTTGCCAAATAGATCTTTCACTTCCTTGGTCAGAGTTACCCCAAGGTATTTTATGCTATTTGTGGCTATCGTGAAAGGTGATGCTTCTCTGATTTCCCTCTCTGCTTCCTTATCCTTAGTGTATAGGAAGGCAACTGATTTTTTGGAGTTGATTTTGTATCCTGCCACATTACCAAAGGTGTTTATCAGCTGTAGGAGTTCTTTGGTAGAGTTTTTGGGGTCGGTTATGTATACTATCATATCATCTGCAAATAATGAAAGCTTAACTTCTTCCTTTCCAATATGGATCCCCTTGATCCCCTTATGTTGTCTTATTGCTATTGCTAGAACTTCAAGCACTATATTGAAGAGGTATGGAGAGAGTGGACATCCTTGTCGTGTTCCTGATTTTAGTGGGATGGCTTTGTGGAGACCAGGAGAGCTCTTCCATGGCATAAGAATGTGATTGAAACTTAGATAAAATTAGCATTTCATTGTATCCAGTCTCAGGTTCTGACCAATTAGCTTTAAAAACTTATTCTTTATAATTATATATTAACATTTTATATGCTGCCTATAAACAAAGAGATGGCAGGGTCACTTTTAGAATGCAAGATAAATACTTGGCTAAAATTAGATTTTATAGATCTCATATGAATAGTTTAACCACCTGTACATTTTGGGGATTTTTTTTTCCAAAAGGACAGTCAATCCAAATGAAATATATCTGACTGCAATCTTCCTCAACCCACTGAATCATCATCTTGGGTGACATATCTCCAAATGCCTCAGTATCACACTACTCACATGCTCTCGGGACACTGTGAAATGGTTTGCAAATCAATTACTTTTGAAAGACAAGAAATACCTTGTTGTCGAATTTATGTTGCCTAAGCTATGACTTCCTCCTGGGAAAATGGATGAGCTACTGTTGGCATGTCTCAATCTGAGACTAGTTCTTCTTACTCACACTTTGTATCCAATAAAAAGTAATTCGAACTGTATAAAAGGCCATCCTTTTCTGTGCAACATTTCAAAAAGCATAGTGAAAATGAAATGGCCTACATTTGTGTTGTTGCTATATTTTATTTCCCTTGCAAAGCGCTGTGCATCAGCATGACACTCATTTTTCATCATTTTTGCAAATTTTATTAGAGTCATTGCCATTCCAACCTTCAAGACTCATGCAAAAACCTGTCAAATTATAAGTGTTTATTCATGCAATAAAATAACATAATGGATGAGTGGTAGTGTTGCATAGTCATAATTGTTTATGTCTCAATATGTATCATAAAGCCTCTTCAGCAGGTACAAGCTTCTCTTTTTATAGATTTGCAAAACAGAGAAACAGTTTTGACCAATTTAATTTGAAGCTAGTATAACTTCAATAAAATATACTCCTGCTACTGATTTTTCATGTTAAAAAGTTTATGAGCTTAAAGATAAAGAATAGATGTTAAGATACATTAACTGTCAGGGTCCAGCCTAGACAGGTTCATTCTTTCCAGAGTAGGGTATGTGAACTTGAAATTTTAGACAGAAAAAAAAAAGCCAGAGACACAAAAGAAACAGACAGCGTCACAGGACAGAGTCAGGAGGCAAACCCAGTGAACACTGAATTCACCCATATTTATTTTTCATGTGTTCATATACCCCAATCCAAAAGTGAAGAAGAAGGTAAAAGACTGTTTTACCATGATATCAAAATAAGCAGAATAATTATCTCTTCAATACCTGAAACACCAAATGATTATATCCTGAGTTAATATTGTGTTGTTTAGGTGGGATATACCATGACCATATCCTAGGCCAAGCATCCTGTTGGTAACCACACTCTGGATCAAATCTCCTGTCATAACCTTGAAGGAGCAAGAATAGCCTGAATTCTCTGATTTTCTGTCAAGGTAGAATGAATCCACATTTATGGGCTTGAACATATTCTCCCCCCATTTTAAAATTTATGTATTAAAGCCTGGCTTCTACTACAGGACAGATGATTGTGCTTGTTTTAGTGTGTCTTCTTCTACCTTCCAGTCTTACCTGTCATTGGTACATACATTCTTTCATGCATATTCTGTCTTAAGTTGCCTGGAGGGAAGATCTTACTGATCATTGACTACCAGCATCTGTTTATAAAGGACTAAGAAAGACTGCAGTTAGACACTACGCATGTCTGAGCAAACTTTCCATTGAGAGAGTTCACAAATAACTGGATAATCATAGGCAAGCAGCTATTGCTTTGTGATGCACATGCTTTTATGACCACAAAGCCTCCTAATAAAGAAAGTAGAGGATGACCAACATAAGATAACCTTTTAAAAAGGTCTAGGGTGACTTCAGAAGTCTCAGTTGCACCAAAATCCAAGTTTGTCTTATTAAGCATATCAAATTGACACTGTGTCAAATTTTTCTTAGATCAGCTCTAATAATTTTCTAATCAATAGCATCTTCATAGTGAACCAAAAGAGTTACAAATGCTAACAGGTCAATACTATAATTCTAGTATGAAAATTAACAGTAAACGCACAATTTGTCAAATTAAAATTCTCATAATTTTGTTCTAATCAAAAAATAAGAAAATGTTTGTGTGTTGGGTGATCTATGAGTCTTTTTTTCTCCTACAATCCAAGTGCATTGATGCTTCTAGCATTCAAAGACAAGTTTGGACTGCCCCATTCTCTGAGTAGCAGTAAAAACTTTTATGTCACTCCTCCACATATTCTGAAGAGAAGCTTCAGTCACACATTGCCTCCATATTAGTGTTCTTTTGCTTTAACAATTCTCATTAACAGAGAGGAGAAATATCTGAGGTCTCAGTTGTCAGGCCCTCTATTTCAGTAGCAGATTGAACACCATACTGGCAAAGTTAAATTTTGTGTCTCAAGATATTTTGCAGATACATGGCCAAACGATCAGTCAGTAATCTTGTGTCAACTTTAGAGTAAATAGGACTCACTAAGGTCTGGAAATCTGTGTAGCAGTTCTAAGAGAAAATGGGAATCACCAGCCATTACCATGATCTCCTTCCCTTCTCAGACTGCAGATTGATGACATCAGCAATTCAGGAGCACATGTTTAGATATCTCACTGCAACTCTTCTGTGGGGGCACCAGCAACTATGATGTCACTGGGGGATGCTTCTTATGCTTCACATACCACAACAAATGTTGAGGGAGTTTTCAAGCCTCATTTTCTTACTGTGATAAAAGACAAACATGTCCTCAACCCCATACTGAAACAGGATGGGTTCCTTTCTATAATCTATTGCAAGGGTCTTTTCACTTTGCTTTAGTGACAGTCTCTCTGATGCCATCATGCCAAACGTTATGCACAGAAGATTGCTCATAGGCATCCACATTTAAGAAATTTAGAATGAAGAGGGCAGGATTTAATGCATTATGTATAAATTCCCCTCTCATCTTTTGAAGTTGTGTTTTCAAGGAGCCATGGGCATGCTCCACAATTCCTTGTCCTTGAGGATTATAAGGAACACTTGTTTATGCTCAATATTCCACTGGTAATAAAACTACTGAAATGCTTTCCTAATATATCCAGATTCATTATTCAGTTTTACAATTTTAGGTATTCCCATATATGAAAATCACTTTAAACAATAAGTTATCATGTGCTTAGTGACTTCTCCAGTTTGTGCAGAGGCCATTAAGAAACCTGAATATGTATTGGTTGTCATATGCACATACCTTAGTTTTCAAAGCTCTGCAATATGAGTAACAGTCATTTTCTATAAATGCCTAGGAATCAGGCCTCAAGGATCTACTCCAAGATGAGATACAAATAAATACTGCAGGTATATATTACATTGCCTAACAATCTGCCAAGCAATTTCTCTTGTTATTCCAATTTGTTTTTTTCTACATTTACTATTTTGATGATGAATTTAATTTATACACTGACAGTCATTAAATTTTAAATCTCTTCAGGTCATAGAAAATGTCCCCTGCATTTTGGTATTAGTAACAGTTAAGTGAAAATGCTGTTCCAGCAAATTGAGGATGCCATTCTTCAAAGACAATTGCCATGCTTTGTGGGTCATGTTAGGGCACATTCAATTCTTCCTGGCCCATTGTCTCAAGGCAATATCTTAGCTGTCAAATTTACGCAATTGATCACTTTATCTCAAGTTGAGCTTGCTGGAAGGGTATTTTCACTTGTCTGTTACTAGTTCCAATGCAAGGGACGTTTATATGACCTGAAGAGACTTAAAAATTAATGACTGTCAGTATATAAATTAAATGCACTATTTGAAAAAAGCTGGAATACCACAGCAACAGCTCACAGCTCAACTATTTGAGCTGAGGACAGATCTGTTTTCACTACACATCCTTTACTATTAACAACACACTCTTCTGTTCCATTAGAAGAACCGTCTGCAAAAATTAACATAGCATCCTTTAAATGATCTTTCATTATAATTTTAGGAAAAAATTAAAAATGTACTTGTGCAAATTCCAGCAATCAGCTGGAAGATGATTTTCAATTTGACCTAAAACTTGAGCAAACACAATTGTCCAAGAATCATTATTTTAGAATAACCAGTCTACCTGTTTCTTAGTATAAGGAACATTGATCACATTAGGTTCCTTACCAAAATATTGCCTAGATTCAATCTGGCTTTTTTTTTTTGTACTAAACAAGCTACTGCTTCAAAAATAATGGTTTATTACATTGACTGGTGAAACAGAAAGGTGTAGCCAATAAAAGAGGGCCATTTTGCCATAATACTATTGTAGAAGTAAATTTTGTAGGTAAAATACATGCCTGCCAAGGTTGATAACAATTAATATAATGTGTCTGCTGATTTTGTATTACATACTTTTACTATGTCAGTACTTGTCTAGCAGAGTCTGTAAGAAGTCTAGTGGAACTGGGATCACTACTCCTCTTAAGATTCTCACTGAGGGGCTCAAGATTGCCTTAAGAAAATTTTAAATAGTGCTATAACCACTGTATACCTCATAATAACTTCTGAAAATATTTCAAAGTTTGTAAGAGATCTTTCTAATCGAAGCTGTAACATTCTCATTAGTTGCAGGCAACATATCACTTCAGCAATTCATGTACTTGATCTTATACAAATTACAAATCAATTTAGGATGGATTTTATGCCATGTAGAGACCTGCTCATACTTGCACAATTGTGAATCAGGATTCTGGATAAAATGTAAATTTTGATTTACAGCTTTTGGACAAAAACGTGTGCTTCTGTACTTTTGCCCCCGCACTTAGAGATGAAGTTGAAGCTGCAGGTCTGGCCACAGTTTGAACAGTAAGTCACCATTATGCCGTCATTATTATATATGTATAATATTTTTTTAAAAACTGGTGATGTATGCAGTGATGCATCTTTATAATCCCAGCTACTCAGTTGCCAGAGGAAGAAGGATTCCAAACTCTGGCCAGACTCTTCTGAATTAATTAATCAACATATGAAGAACATCAGATAAAAAGTGCTACTTTTATGGTTTGCATGTTATTTGTATATTCATATAATTTTAACCTATTGTATGCCTTCACTAGCTTACTTTTGATCTTTCTTTGGCAACATGGTCTACTATATACTCTAGGCTAACCTAGAACTCACTACAAACAGCAAACTATCTTCAATCATAAAACGATTCTCTTACCTGTGCCTCCCAAGCATTACTGTGCATGGTCACATTTTAACAGATTTAAAAGTTATAGGAATTATTGGATTTGTTTTCTGTGATGAATTCAGCCATTCAACATTTGTGGAGGAAAGATCTGATCCCTGTCCTCTAGCACCCTCTATTTTTTGAAAGGTGAGAACACTGATGAAAAATGATCACTCTTCAATATGCCACTGGAAGACTTCCCATGCTGAGGAGCAACCTCTCAAGTGAGCTCTCTTGTGCTTTTCTACAAGTGGTGCCTAGCGACTTGGAGATAGGGCTTCACTTGTATTTAGTTATTCCTAAGAAATCCAACTATCTATTTCATAATTGAAGTACTATGGCATATTATAGCAACTGAGAGCATCATATCTGGAGTGCTCGAGTTAATAACATATTAACAGTTTCCCACCTTTGAAGAAGGCAATTTATAGAATATTAGTTAATACACAAAAGCTTATGCCATTTCAGGATCACAGTTCTGCCTTTGATAGGAGGGGTTCTGGTAACAAGACTGTTCTTAGTGCTAAACAACTATATTAAAAAATCAAAGAAAACAAACATCTGCACACATAGCTTAGGATCCATTGCTGGCAATAACCAGCTTTCTCATTTCCTTGGAGACACTGAACAGACACTCTGTCCATTACACAGCACTAGTGTTTGTTAGAAATAATTACAAAAACAAACACTTTGTCAAGAGAACAAAATTCATAGTGCTGAACGAATATGACAAGTGCATGGTATTTCTCACATCCAGGATTCCTAGGATCCAATGAGAGGAGAAATATCATATCGTTTGACTCCTTGTTAGTATCATTCGTGGCAAACAGGATGTCAGCATCTTGATATGTTTTACAAATTTAAATGCTGATGAGTAGCAACATGTCTCTTCTCTGTTAGCATGTCACCAGAGAACACAGCAGTGACTGCAGCCAGCTCTGCTACTCTGCAAATATTCAAGACTCCTTTTTATAAACTGCCCTTCAGCTGTGCAGAAATATCTTAAGATTTCCATGTGATACTGAACAGGACTTTGAATGAGTTTCAAAAATAGCTAATATGGTCATAAATAATGTGATCATCTTAAGAACAAATGCCTTATGAAAAACTGAGTGTAAGAGCTACAGTATCTATGTCTGAAACACAAAAACAGGCACATCTATGATATAGAAACTCCATCTTCTGTGAGAAGCCTGGAAGACATTTATTTAAATGCAAGCTTTGAAATACACTTTATTGCTGTGCTGTTAATAACAAATACATGAATTCCTATGTCCAACCTTGCTGTCAAGTGGCTGAAGAAGTTTCCAAGAAAAAACAATGCCATGCATATTAGTATTGAGTCACTAAAAACAAAGTGGATTATCATAGTCATATGCTTTTCTATAAAGATGCTCAAAGCTCTACTATGTATTTTCTACTTTGTGTCTATTAGTGCTTTGCTCATACTGATGGTTCAATCATGAAATCTGTAATAGTTCTTTGTTATAAAGTGAACTTGCTCCTGATACACCTGAGATGGATCTAAATGAATCCAGAAAACATTTCAGGGAATTGATCATCTGACTCAGTTCCCAGATCTTCTGTTTACACAGCTCTCTGGACAAGTTACTTAAGAGCCCTCTGTGTATTCTTTACTTAATGAGGAAAAACGGCAGTCAGACTACTGCTGCAGTTGCTATATTTAGACATAGCATGGCATCAATTAATTTGAAAACATGAAAAACTTGGGGAATATAAATGCAGTACAATGTAAGTAGTGAACGCTGGGCACTTGATATTAGACACTTGGCCTTCTGTGTCATGGAATCTTTATTTTAGTGATTTTAAACTTAAAATATCAATATATAAAATAGAGGAAACCAAGCAAATTAATCTGTCTAAACCTTCAGAGGTCCACTCCAGGAAGTTATGAACTGGGCTCTCCCTATTTTTTTTTTTAGGAATCTCTCATGCAAATATCCTGGAGACTCAGCTCTGAGAATCTAGAAGCTTGGTAGAATTAATTATCTTAGATTCATCCATTACAAATCCCAGGTCCATCAGCATCTGCCAGGGCAGTTCATACATTCCACTAGAGCCCGCTTTAGAAAATAAATGTTATTAACCAAGTACCAAAAATAGCTTAGAATCCAGAGCAAACAGGAACTGTGGCACAGCCCAGCTGTGCTTTCGTTGAACCATTTCAGAGCTTTTACAGAATTAATTATCACCAGGAGTCTATTGTGCATTATACTTATATGGAAAGGCCAGGTTAAATTAATTAACTTTAAATAACTTTCAAAGTCTGCATGTCACCGCTGTCATCTTTGTACTCCAACACATTCCCGTGTTGTGCACATCCTTAGAATCACAGCACAGAGAATGGGTCACTTATTGAGGGCATTGCCTCTTAAATTGATTTCCTTAGTGGATCAAAATTCCAGGCCACAGTGCTGCTGAGACTTCCTCAGGCTGCACTAAATGTATGAGAACGGTGCTGGCAGCGATGGTGTTCAGTTTCATAGAGAGTCATAGCAGGGAAAGTATTAAAACAATTTCTCCTTTGGGGGAAATTTGTAGTCATCTTTCTTGGTAAGTGAGGGTGCTGTGCCATGCCTCCTTGCAGTCCAGGTCACTTTGGTCAGGGAATAGACCCATGCCATAGGATCCCATGCCCTACAGAAGTTTCCACTATTCATGTAAATTAAGAAATTCAGCTGGACTATAATTGTTCTAGCAGTCATTCTTAGTGTTTCCTTAGAATTTGTAAAAAGAAAGGTTTCCCTGGTTATTGAGTAAAGGCACAACATAAAGGATGATTCCTAGCAGATGGAAAGCAACCAAAGAGAGGAAGCACTTTTTGCCACATCTCAAGTTCATTGGTTTTCAGCAGAAATAAACTGTGAAGAATGATATTTCCATATCAGACAGAATCTTTTTATCTTTGTCTACCAGAAAAACTAACATTTAGATGATTTCCAAAGGTATCAAGAAGTACCTGGATTAAGAACAACTGAATTTTGATCCCAAGCTATTGTCTAAACTCTGAACTCAGTGTTGTAAAGGATTTTATTTTTTCTTATGGGAGCAGTACTGCATACAAGGCATCAGACTCAGAAGATAAATGAGGAAATGTCTAGTAGCTAATGGGTATACAGATTAAGAAGAAAGTCAGTTCTGAAGAGTAACTTTTTAATTTATTTCTTCTTTTTTTTACATTTCATTTTACGTTCCAATCACCATTCTCTGTCCTACTCTTCTCCCATCTCCCCTCACCTCACCCTCCCCAGCCCACTTCCCATTCACCACTGTCAATGGGTAAGGGTTCCAATGGGGAATCAACAAAGCATTAAGTTCGTGCAGTACCATGCTTTTCCCTCCTGCACTGAGGATGAACATGGCACTTCACCATAAGGAGTAGACTCCAATATGCTAGTTTATGCACCAGGGATAGATGCTTGTCCCACTGCCAGGGTCCTCTCAGATAGTCTCTGGATTTTACCACCATCTCCCACATATAGAGGGCCTAGTTTGGTCCCTTGGAAGCTCCACAGCTATTTGTCTAGAGATCATGAGTTTCTACAAGCTTGATTCAGCTATCTCTGTAAACTTCTTCATGATCTTGACCTTCCTTGTTCATATATTCCCTCTCCCTCTTGAAGAGTGTTCTTAGTGTATATGTATGTTTCATTTTATTCAAGAGAAGTGCTATATTAATTTGCATAAATAAGTAAAAATTACCTACCCAATAGATCTTTAATGATTCAAAAATATACTTCCAAACCAAGGAAGTTGAAAGAATTTTACTGAACATGACAAATGGGGGGAAACATGATCAAATAATATCAAGCTAACTCTGAATAGAGTATTTTAAGGTTTTTCTTTATTAAAAGGGAAAACTTATGGAACAGGAACAGGGGTCCAACATCAAGGTGTAGAGCATGGAAAGAAGAGAGTGATTTGTGTGTGGCCACACCTTTTTGATCCCAAAGTCACACCCCAACCTGGTCAAGCCTCTTAAAGGCCATTGACTGAAGAAAGTTCTCTTTTATTTATGTCTAAATAAAAGAGTTCCAATCCCAATACAAAACTATATACACTGAGAACAGATACCAAGTATAAAAATTAGAATTATAGTCAGTATAAACAATATTAAGCAAGGATCATATGCTAAATGTTTTAATAATCATTCTTTTCTAAGAAGTCAAAGTCTTGTATTAAAAATGGCTTGGCTAGATCATAAGAGGAAAGTAACTATGACTATCTAATCTTCAGCTAGTTCAAAGGCCTGTGAAGGGAGACATTACTTGAGTAGGCAGGAAGTATAATCAAGCAACTTCCAAAATGTACAGCAAATGACAGAGATAACTGGCTACCTAGACAGTCACTCAAAGTCTCATTTGCAATGTTGAAGGTACCAACTTTGGCAAAGGCCTAGAGTAATTGACAGACCATTTTCAGAAGCAGGAATATTTTTCAAAACTGTCTTACTCTGTCTTGGCAAGGTTTGGCAGTCTTTTTTCTAGTATCCTGATTATCTAGTTCTGACACCATGCACTTTGTCAGTGTTCAGGGCATAAGCAGTTCCTTGTTCAAAGGCCACTTGTGCCAAGAAGAAAACAAGCTCCAAGTGGAGTGTCTTCAATGTTCAACATTCTCTCAGGAACAATCATGTCACACGTCAACAGACCCGTAAGATATTTAAATGTCATGTTTGATATATCTTTAAAGTGTTTGAAGACTACCTGTCTGATGTGTGATTCCCCTCTGTATACTGTGGATACCATTGGTTATTAAACGTGGCCTGTGATAGGGCAAAAAAGTAGAGCTAGGTGGGGAAAACTAAACTGATAGCTGGGAGGAAGAAGGAAGAGCCAGGGAGAAGTCATGGAACCACTGCCAGAGACAGACATGCAGAAATTTGCAGGTAAGCCACTGCCATATGATGATATACAGATTAATGGAGATGAGTTAAATTAAGATGTAAGAGTTAGTCAATAAGAAGCTGGAGCTAATGGGCCAAGCAGTGATTTAATTAATACAGTTTCTGTGTGGTTATTTTGGGCATCTGGGAAGCTGGGAAATGAACAATCTTTAAACAACTGTGCAGTAAATAAGGACCAGGACCTCAAAATATAAACAATGTATAAATATCTTTATCAGATATAGAATTATATAATGCAATATAATAAATATATCCTAAATTTATGTCAATATACAAAATATCTTAAGCATAGTTATAAGCATGCATGTGTACAATCTGACAAAATAACTTTTCATAGGTGTACAAATATTGTAAACTGAAATAGGAACATATTCAATACAACAAATATAATTTGAATTTGCATCAATATATAAGAATCTATGCCAACGTAAATTGTTCATAAATAATACTTCATTAAGTATTTAGTCTATTACTCATTATTATTATTATTATTATTATTAATGTGAGGAAGCTCACCTTAATCTAACAAGCATTTAAAACTGTTGTGCTACATAGGGACTGTGTTCATTGTTGAGAACCTGATCCTGAGGGTTAGAGTAATGGCCCTCACCAAGAATTTGATCTTGGGAAGTCTTGAATCATTGTTTTTTTTCCTGTTGTTTTAATATTTTTGTCTCTTCTTGCCAATAACATTTTAAAATCATCTGGGGTCTATCTTCTAGAATGATTTTACCATTTTCCTAACAAATGGCAAATGTAAGCCATAAGCAATTATTGCTTGTTTAATATTTTTTAGATCTCTCATACCTATAGTTTGCTATGTATATCCTTTGCCTACCTTAGATTATATTGTGCAAGATTTTTTTTGAGGAAATTACCAGATAGGCAGTTAAATCTCTGGGTAAGTCATCCCAGAGTCTGGCACATACTGATGAGTCTATATACTGTCCTTGTATGTTTTGTCTCTGTTCATCAGTTTGATAATTTCCTCAATCTTTTTAAATCTTTTTACCATTGCCTTTTGTACAGTCTGAATTTCCTGTTCAGTGTTCCATTCTAATGTTCTCATTGAGAATTTCAAGGTATAGAATTTGTCCAGTAAAGATAACATTTTATCCTTGAACATAATTTTGATGATGTGCATATTACTTTTTTTGGATAAATGCCTTATCTGTTAATCTATAACAATGTTTTACAGATTCTAATTATTAAATTTAGCATCACCAAGTCTTTTAGATAATGTCTCAACACCCCTTGACATTGACTAGATTTTTTCTGTCAAATTAATGCTATTCCTCTTCATCGTATTAATTTTTACAACCAGCTGTTTATTATTAGTCATTAAAGACTGTATCATTTCTAGAAGTGCGTCTTTCTTGGTCCTGTAATCAAATCATTTTCTTAATGAGATAATATGAAAAACAAAATCAAATAAATGAATGTATAAGTAAAATCACATAAACCTTGTAGAATAGCATCCATAGCATAAGCAAAATGATTATTAAATTTCTGAGTGATAATATTGTTAGGTTTCGTGTAATTTAAATTTATCACACCTCCTATAGAAATTTTCAGTGAATAAATGTAATAATCGTTATTTGCCAGCAGGTGTCGCAATTGCAGCTGTGTGGCAGAGAGATGAGGAGGAGAAGCTGGCAGCATTGTCAGGGATCAGTTGCTCTGCCTTCACCTACTTAAATAGTGATAAATATGCTATGTTTAACAAATTCAGAGCAGTTATTAAGGACAATCAAAGTGATTCCGAGAGTTGGTGATCAGAATAAGGAGAGAGCCCAATGCTTTCCATCAGTTGTGAGCCGTGTAGTGTGCAAGCCTCGGGAATTGCAGGCTGGGGAGGCAGCAGTGTGCCGTGAGCTGCCAGCAAGGAATATGCCGAGCTGGCAAATTGGGAGCATCATAGGATGTATTGGCTGGTGAACCGGGAGAACCGCAGGAGTGGGGGAGTGTCCTAATCAATGAGCATGATCTTAGTCCCATATTGGGTGCCGGATGATGCTGAAAATGTCAAATGGGGTAACATGAGTCAAATAATCCCAAACTAACTCTGAATAGAGTATTCTAAGGTTTTTCTTTATTAAAAAGGAAAACTCACGGAATAGGAACAGGTGTTCAACATCAAGGTGTGGAGCATGGGAAAAAGAGAATGGCCTGGGTTTGACCGTGCCTTTTTGGTCCCTAAGTCATGCCCCAACCTGGTCCAGCCTCTTATAGGCCACTGGTTGAAGGAGGTTCCCCATTAAAAGGACAGAGTCACTGTGGGGTTCTGCTGTTACACTAGTAATGGAAGAGAGGAGACAAAAGAGTCCCATGATTGAAAAATCTAAGGTTCTATCATAAGATCGACATTCTGGTAAATCATGAGCATTTTTAAATCTTTGTATTTTCGTGTTTTATACCTTTTATAGTTATAATATATAAATGACATCTAAACATCACAGCATAAATTGTATGTTAATTTATGTGAAGAACTTTGGTAAAACATTATTAAACAAAACTTTAACTTTGAAGGTATATAGCACTAGCTTCTTATGTTTTTGGTTGTGAGCCTAGCCTTTAATGGCTGAGTCATCACTCCAGGCCAAGCACTAGCTTCTTTAAAATTAAACATATATAAACTAATAAATTATATCATTGAGCAGGTTGTGTTTATATATACTTAGGATTAGATATGTATTATATATGTAATATATACATATACACAATAATAGAAGCCTCAAATTTGAAAAAGACCAAGTAGGGATATGAGTGGTGGGGAGTTTAAAGGTATTAATGGTGGGGGGATTATATAATTATAATCTCAAAAAAGAAAATAAATATTTTACGAGGATGTATTGATTTATTTATATTTATGTGTATCTCTGTGTGAATTCCTGCATAACTTTATGTAAACCATGTGCTCCGTACCCATATGGATATTGCAGAGGCCAGAAGGTGTCTGATCCCCTAGAAATGATGGCAGCAAAGACAGCTGTGAGCTGGTTTTGTCTGCTCACCTATCTCTCCAGTCCTACCCACCACGATAACTTATTTCTTTGGTCTTTAATTTATAACCTCTTGAGAGCTGGCATATTTCCATTGCCCCTTCTCATTGGCATTGCTATTATTGACAAAGTTAAACTGACACTGAGGTTTGTGAACATTTAGTCTGAACTCCAGCCCTCATCTTCTGGTGTGACTTAGAAAGCACTAGCTGGCCAGACTAGGTTGGCAGTTTGAGTTAGTACTTCATGTGAGGTTGGACAATCAGAGCTGGAATTATGGGGATGTTGATACTGGTAGGATGCAGCTGCTCCCACCTGGAGTAGGCCCAGAGTTGGATACGAAAGACTGGACCAGATACCAGGTAGTCGAGTAAGAAGATAAAGAATATTGTACGTAAGAGAAGGCTCAGTCAAAGGAAAGAAAAGATTGACATTACTATACCGAGACCATTTTGTCTTAGAGCAGATTTGAGATTTTCTAAAAATTAGCTTGGAGACTAGGGTCCAGAGACAATAAGGTTTTAACAGAATGTGAACCGTGTAGAGCTAGACCCTGAGATGGAGTAATTACACGGTTTGATTGGAAAAGCGAAGGAACTGGAACCTTTCATCTCCAGCTGGCAGAACTGGCTTTCAAGGTTGTGGAACTGTAAAAGGTGAGGTCTGCCTGCTGCATGAAGGTCACCAGGGTGGGCTTGTTGCTTTATCCTGACCCCAGGTTCATCTGTCTTTTTGTTTCCCATATGCTACCGGGAGATGAGCAACTGCAAGCTCTTACATCCAAGCCAATCCCAATTTTCATTCCTCCTGTCATGGACCTGTGGGTATGGGTAACTATTTTCCCCTGAATTGCTTCTCGTCAGTTCATCACAAGGAAAAAAAAACCAAACTAACTGGAATAATGCATTTGGCAACTGCTGGGGAATAAGTTAAAGCAGTTTAGAATTCAAAATACAAGGTAAACAGCCAAAATAAAGGGATAACGGTGGAATACCAAGGAAATGGCAAAACAAGTAAGATCTAAGGGAAATTGTGATCTAAATCACAGTCAAGGCAGTTGAGAAAGAAATCCTGAAAGATTACGTAGCCGTGAGAATCAGCATTGGAAAGCCTAGCCAGAACAATTTGGAGAACAGAAGGAACACAAGGTGTACAATTTGGAAAACAAGCAAAATTGTCTGTTCTCTGTGGAAGGATTTCATACACAGAAATTTTCCCATGTTAGACACACATATAGATCTGCATCACAGACACATACACACACGCAAACAGAAATCCTCCATTAGAACTAATAAATGGGATCACAAACATTGCATTATACAGTATGCATTTAAAAAGTGGTTGTTTCTATATCTTTTAAAACAAGCTGAAAGAAAACTTGAGACTAATCCTAATTTAAATGTAATAATATAAACTAAATAAATTAAATACAATAAAATATTTATGAAAAAGTAACTCAGATCGATAAAGTTTTGTGTACTGAAAACTATAAAACATGGGTAGAAGTCAAGATAACTAATGGAAGAGCATCTGTTGTGTTTGAATATAAAATGTCCCCATGGGTTCATATGTCTCCACATTGTAGTAATTAATGTTTAGGAAAGTTATGGAACCTTTAGGAGGTGGAGCTCATAGGAGAAAGCTAGCTGTTGAGGATGGGTTTGGAGCTTTTATACAGTAGCTCAACATCTTGTTTTTGCTACATCCTGATGGGAATAAAATGAGAACAGCCAATTTCCCACTCCTGCCTCTATACTTCTTTTGATGTTTTCATGTCTTCTTTGCCATTGCAGATTCTATCCTGCTGCATTTGTAGGTCAGAATAAACCCTTTAGACCTTAAGTTGCTTTCTGTCCATGTATTGTATCACAGGACTAGACATGAAACTAAGGCAGCGTCTCTTGTTTATGAATCAGGGAAAAATGGCACAGAAATATGTCCAATTTCCATACCTATCAAACTCCCAGGAACATTTTGTATAGAAATTGTGATCAACATATTAAGTTTTAGAGTGAACTGTAAAGTGCCACAAATAGAAGCGTCTGAAAAAGAACAAAGCTAAATACCTCACAATCTTGTTTTAAAGTATATTTTTAAGCTATGGTAAATATAAGAAATGAAGTATATTTACAAGACAGATATAAGTACCAATAGTAAATTATAGAACTACATAGCATATTTATCAGAAAAAAAAAGAAAAGCAAAATTGAGCTGTTACATACAGACAAAATAGGGTAGGCCTAGCCTAAAAAGAGCATTATAAGAATCTGGACCCTGTGAATCTCTGATGTGGGAGTGATTTCTTTTTAATCTGTTGCTTTCATGGTTAATTAATAAAGAAACTGCCTAGGCCATTTGATAGGTCAACCCTTAGGTGGGTGGAGTAAACAGAACAGAATGCTGGGAGAAAGAAGCCAAGTCAATGAGTCGCCATGATTCTCTCACTCCAGACAGACGCAGGGTAAGATCTCCCTGGTAAGCCACCTCGTGGGGCTACACAAAATATCAGAAATGGGTTAGATCAATATGTAAGAGCTAGCCAATAAGAGGTTAAAACTAATGGGCCAAGCAATGTTTAAAAAAATACAATTTCCGTGTAATTATTTCGGGAAAGCTAACCGTGCAGAGCTGGGTGGGAACACAGCTCACCGCTCATATCACAACAAATCTCCAATGAGTTGACGATCCAAAATATAATAGGAATCTCTTCAATTCTGTTGCAAAACCAAACCAAGGAATAAAAATGAAAAAATTATAGTGAAGAAATGGACATTTCTCTGAGTAAGATTCACAAATTGCCAACAGGTGTGCAGAAAGATGTTTAAACACAAAAGAAATGCAAATTAAGACCACAGGGTAGTAGCACTTCATAAAGGTAGGTATAAATGGTCATTATTTTAAATAAGTGAAAGGAAAATGTGGTGCTGAAGAGATTTCTCAGCAAGGAAACACTTGACACTCTTGTTGGGGACCTGGATTCAAATACAAACACCATAACAGGAAACTCACACCTGCCTGTAACTCACATTCCAGGATACCGGATGCTTCCTTTTTTGCCTCTATAGGCTCCTGAACATATATCTGTGTGTTCATATACGATAGACAAAACAACAAAAAATAAAAACTAAAACAAAAAAAAAAAAAAACAGTATTATTGTTGGGGGAGGCTGCTTGTTTGTTTCCCAGCTGCCCAAAAACTGAAATAATCACACAGAAGCTGTATTAATTAAATAACTACTTGGTCTATTAGCTCTAGCTTCTTATTGGTTAACTCTTACATGTTAGTTTAACCCATTTCTATTAATCTGTGTATTGCCATGTGGCTTTGGCTTTCCAGCTAAAGTTTCAGCATCTGTCTCCAACAGGGATATTTGGCTTCTCTCTAATGCCACCCTTCTTTCTCCCAGCATTCACTTTTGTTTTCCCACCTACCTAAGTTTTGCCTAGCTATAGGTTCAGAGCAGTTTCTTTATTCATTAAAGGTAATAACATCATACAGAGGGGACTCCCATATCACCTCCCATTTTCTGTTCAAATAAAAAGGAAGGTTTTAACTTTAACATAGTAAAATTATACAAAACAGTTATCAAACAAGACTTACAGTTACAATATTTATATCTACTTTATCTTTTATTATAATTAGGGAAAGGCAGATATTTGTGAGTTTGAGGCCAATCTGGTCTACAAGAGCTAGTTCCAGGACAGGCTCCAAAGCTACAAAGAAACCCTGTCTCAAAAAACAAACGAACAAACAAACAAAACAACAACAACAGAAAAAAATAACTATAACTATTTTTAAGTCTATCAAAGACTCCAGAAGGATATAATATCCTAAGTACACAGGAAGTGCATTGTAAGCAACTTCTAAAACTCTAGAATTGACAGAGACATCTCACTACCCGGACAGTCACTTTTGTACTGTTGGGGCATCCATCTTTAGCTTACTGGCCCATAGTATACAGCAGACTTTTTCATGAAGCACTAAAATTTAAAGACAGTTCTGCTTATATTAACAGTTTGTCACATTTATTTTGTGTTCTGAAAATTTTTTTTGCAGACTCCTTTGTGTAGCAGGAATCCCAAAGGACCATCTTAACTTTAGGCAAGTTTAGCAGTCATTTTTTTTGTGGGTCCTCTATGTCCAGTTCATCAAGCTGTACTGGCGAAAGCAGTTTCTTGCCCAAATGGCTAACTCCATAAGGAGCCTCTTTGATGCTCATCTTCCTCTTGAAGTAACTGGTGCTGCCAGGAGCAGACATGTCTCTGTCATGAAAAGTCCTAACTTCTTAAAACATTTTACATAGCATATTTTGTAGTCTTTGAAAGATTTGAAGAATACCTATCTGTCTGAAATATATCTTTGTACATCTCGAAAATCTAACTAACATGAATACAAGCTTGACTATTATAGATGATTATCTATTAACCTATATTTCTTAATTATACATTACATTGTTAAATGAACTGGACAAACATAATGCCTTAATCAAGATCAGAAATACATATACACAGTATAACAAAACTGACCTTAAATTTGTATCAATAAACCAAAATCCATACCATTGCAAATCTCTATAGCATGTCCCCTTTAAATGTAAAAAAAAAAAAAATTTATAAACAATATTTGGGAATATGGGTGTAGTTATTAATAAGTGTAGGGAGAAGATAGTATGCTTACCAACTGTTGGGAATGTAGCATAGTATATTTGTGGAAGATAATATGCAGATTCCACCACAGAAAATGTAAAAGTACAATTATGTATGATCCCACAATATTTCTTCAAGGCATACAGACCGCAATTTTATCAGAGTTTACAGGGAAATTGTCATACTCGTGTGCAATGTCGCATTATTTCTGGGAGCCAATATATAGAAAGCAGTGTCCACTGAAGGATGAAGAGAGAAAGAAAATCTAGCACGCACAATAGAGGATTATTTAACTTCTAAAGAAATGGAGTCCTACAGTTTGTAAGACTATTGATGGCCCCTGAAAACGTAATTCTAAGTTAAATAATCACAAAGAAATACTCATGATACAAGTTACTGAAAACAATCAAAGTCGTAAGTTAGATAATGCAATGTGATTGCCTGATGCCAAGGGTAAGGAGAAATAGTACATAACTAAGTATGGGCTGTAATTTTTAACATACAAGAGGGAAACACTTTAGGGCTAGGTAGATGTACAGTCAGTGAAGTGTTTGCCTCACAAACATGAGAACTTGAATTTGATCCCAAGAACCCAGGAAAAAGGCAGGGCATGTTGCCATGTGATTGAGATTGACACTAACGAGGTGGAGATAAGCTTACTGTCCTATTAGCCTTGTCTAGTAAGTGTGCCCAGGTCCTAGTCCTAGTGAAAGAATCTCTCTCAGAATAGCAAGACAACACACAGTGTTGCAAAATTGTACAGACATACCCCTCTATACATTTGAACACACACACACACAGGAGGCTTAGGTGGCTTCCAGAGATCTACTATATTATATATTACTCAAATAACACTTAAATCATGGCAGAAAGTAAATCTTATGTTGTGGGATTTTTAAACAAATGAAACTAAGCCGCAATAAGTAATGATCAGTAATACAGTGTGAAATAAGGGATGTGATACTTGGAGACAGGCATAATTGAGACTACCTTGGTCTCAATACACAGGAAGTGCATTGTAAGCAACTTCTAAAACTCTATAATTGACAGACACATCTCATTACCTGTACAGTCGCTTTTGTACTGTTGGAGCATCCATCTTTAGCCTACTGGCCCATAGTATCCAGCAGACTTTTTCATGAAGCATGAAATTTTAAAAATAGTTAAAATTTCCACTTACTACCTATACTAATTATAAAAATTATACTATGTTTTACAATCTATGCCTATTGTGTGAGATTAGTTTATAACTAACTTAAAAATACAAACTTTGTGTGGGTTGTGGTATTGTTGATATGCATATATATGCCTACACATACATGTTAAGCATTTACAACCATAATGCATCTTGCATGAAAATACACTTATGTATGTATGTAGTGCTTAGCATTATCTTAGGCATTTATATCTCTTCTGTTTAATATATATCCTATTATATTTCAAAAGTATTTACGGTTCATAAAACAAATTTTATACAAAGTAAGACAAGCCTTGAAAGAAGGAGGGAATCTGTGTAGCATGGTGAACTTGACTTGACTGTGCATGTCTTTTCTTTTTACACAAATCAACTAGAATGAAGCGCTATTAACAGTTGTATGTTTCTGGAATGCAGTTTGCAGCCATTCAACTATAAACACAAGTTGAACATATCTCATAAGAGACTTTAGTTCTTAATTTCACAACAAGATATAAAAGTTTATGTTTTGGGAGTTGGTGCATTAGTGAGAATGTGCATTTATATTTCTTTTGGTTGTATTATTTTGGGTATATCACTCTTCATTTAAGTTAAAGAAAAAGCAGTCCTACTGATAATTCCCAATTCTGCATTTAAGAAATCAATATCTATTTTATTGAATGTTGTTGATAGTACTACAGCAAAAGGCTCACCTCAACACACATTCAGCTTAAGTTTCTCTTGTGTGAGGCAGCTTCATGTCTGTTTTAAAAATGTCATTAAATAATTATAACATATAAAATCTTTAATTTTTCCTATTATATAGAAGTAAAAGCTAACTACACTTTATATTTTTTCTACTGTGGAAGCTGTTAGCATCACTTAACACCTTGAATAATTTGAAAACTCTATTCAAATGCTCAATTGTGCATTATTGATTGCTCAAATAGAGTTTAATTCTGCTTATTCATGTGAGTACACTTTGCCCAACTCTCATCTTGTCAGTATTAAAGAGCTGCAAGCCGTTCATTCCACTTCAGTGTCTGTGTTTGTATCAATGTGGCATTGTGGCCAATAACAGTATAGAGAATAATGCAAAAACCCATTTTGATAGCTACATGTTAGGGAAGACATAACACCACATCTACTTAAAATGGAATTTTAAATCTTAGCTCAGGGTTAAGTTATTCAACATGCACTTCTATATTACCAAATACACCAGCCCTATCATCTGATACTTCAGATCTAAGATGTTCAATGGTTCCAGGATCTTTAGAATATGAGAGAGCATGACATTCATCTTACACACAGTTGTCTATCTCAGGAAGGCAAAATAATCCTTACTTACCCTGTAGCATACCGATTGAATATCTACAATTCAGCAATACAGGGAAAACTAGCACAGCCCCAACTAGACATTGTATTCTATTCAGGTTAAAAACAAAACAACAACAAAACTCTTACCTGTTTGTTTAGAGTTTGGAAATGGTTTTTATACTTTCTGTCTACTGCTTTATTCATTTGAAATAATATATTCTATCACACCATTGGATATATCAAACATACTTTACATATGTGATATAATTTTTGAATATATATATGCAATTATACAAAAATTTGCAAGGTTGTCAAGTGATTACTGAGAAGGGTTTAAAAGGAATTTAAGGAGAAGAAAAAAAAGAAACAACAAATAAGAACCAGGTATATTATTAACAGCCCAAACAGAGCTCTCTGAAAACAAAATGGATGGCATTTTGGGGTGATGTTATGAGGTTTCACAATCTGAAATTATTATTATTATTATTATTATTGTTATTATTATTATTATTATTATTAAATTCTTACCAGTATCTCCTTTCTGTTATGAATTCCATGTAACATTGTGAAGACATCAAGCATAAGGCTTGGTAGTGACTTGTTGAGACATGGTTATCTCATATCCAATCTTGTCTTCTTAGTTGTTGTTCTATTGCTATGAAAAGACACAATGATCAAGGCAACTCTTACAAAAGAAATCATTTATTAGGGGACTTTCTTGCAGTTTTAGAGAGTTAGTCTGAAGTTATCATGACATGAAGCAGACAGATATGGCACTGGAGCAGTAGCTGAAAGGTTTATATCCTGATCCGAAGACAGCAGACCTACAGAGAGACACTGGGCCTAGCATGGGATTTTGAAACCTCAAAGCCCATCCCCAGTGAAATACCTCCTCCAACAAGATCACACGTCTTCCAACAAGGCCATACTAGTAATCCTTCCCAATAATTCTACTCCATGGTGACTAAGCACTCAAATATATGAGCCGATAGGGGACATTCTCAGTCAATCTGCCACAAGTCAGTTACCACAAAGCATTATACAGTTCTAAAACATGGTTCCTAAAATATTTATCTTCATATTACATGTTTCTGGTTTTCTGTTTTTGAGAAAAGGTCTCAATATGTAACGTAGTCTGTTTTGTTGTTGTTGTTGTTGTTGTTGTTTTGATTTGACTCTGCCTTCTGAATGTTGAAATCCCTGACCTATACTCCCATGCCTTGCTTAATACTTTTCTGAGATAATACAATGAATGATGGCTAGGTCACTTTGGCTTATGTTTTTGTAAATCTACATCTTTTTATTGTAAATAAGGTAACTTACCTGAAAACCAATATGGCTTGACTTCTATAAAGACAGCATTCTAGCCCTGAAGGTCTATTCCTGGGACCTGAGGCTTCAAACCCTAATTATATTTATAGTGTTCTCCCTGCCTTTTAATTCTCTTGACTCTTATGCAGAATAGTTCATAGAAAAAATGAAGTTAACCCCTGAGCAGTCTTCTCACTTGTTTGTCAATTATGTTTGTACTTTACCCATGTAATAATGTCAAAACTACAAGAATTAGACGGCTAATTTTCTTCTACACTTGTCTTCTGCTACTAGACTGGTAAAATTCTTGGGGCAAGGCAGATACTCAGGTGGTTCTTGTTGATTTGATGGACTCCATTTCTAGAGCAAACTGAGCTTCTAGATTTTCTGTGCTCCTAATACTTAGCTTCTGCCTCTCTTAGACTGCCTTGTATTCCTGTAATTTATGCTCATACCATCTCCTGCTTCAGATTTTCACATTCCCTGAAAAGAATCACGCTGTTTCCTCCTATTTTCCACTTTGTGGCCAGCAGTGCACCTTGAAAATAAGAGGCATTTAATTAGTGCTGTATGAATTAATAAAAAACTGTGACAGGTCAGTGTTTTATAGTATATTACACAATGATACACATATGTCCATACAAATGTTCACTAGGTATTGGAACCAACAACTGCATTATAAAATCCTAGGAGACAATCATATTAAAACAGTAGTCTGCTAGTATTCAAACACTTGTCTCCAAATGGAGGAGCGGAAAGAAAAATTGAGCAAGGAGTTTCTTATTAAAGGTAACTCATATCACACAGTTACCTTGTCTTCTCCAAATAAAATGATAAAAGAAAGTGGGAAAGAAGCTGTTGAGTCGACCCATTCTTGGAGTACCATTTTTTTTGTCATCTTTCCTCTGTCATTTCTTTATCCATAAACTTATAAAATTTCAGGGGCAGTTGTTTTAAAACAGGCTTGCAAACTGGATCATTTATACTCAGTCAAGAGCCTTTATGCATGAATTGTACTTAGTACGTGTATTGCTTTCACTGCAATAGAATCATTGCAACAGTGCTGGTATGGTCATAATCTCTGACTCTGCCAGAAGATGCTTCCACCTATACATCATGCAAATCAAATGCTAAGAAACTCAGAGCATCACTTCACAATGAGCAGGTACTTAGAAAAGGCACTTATGCTTGAAAATTATCAGCCATGCTCCTGCTTAATTCAATTGACTATTTATTCAAAGTTATATACTTCCCACTGGGTACCACTGCAACATATGGATACTTAAAATTAAATTATAGTTAAAATAACCTGAAGTTAAGTTTGTGGGGCACACCAGTCACATTTTAAGTACTTCAGAATCACATGTAGCAAGTGTATGGGTCAGAGTATGACATGTCTGTCCTTTAGAAATTTCTGTTGTTTAGCTCTTCCTTAAGGTGAGGAACCTGACTGAACGTATATTGATTTTGTTTTGCTATTTTGCTGAACTATATTGACTTTTTGGCATTCCGTAATACATTGGAAGTTATTAAATTAAAATTAGTTAATAAACAAGTAAATAATTTGTCTTACAGTTTCTATTGCTATAATAAAACACCATTGCCAAAAGCAACTTGGGGAGAAAAGAGTTCATTTCATCTTATAATTTAGGTCGCATTCCAACATTGAGGGAAATCAAAACAGAAACTTAAGACAGGAACCTAAGGGCAAGAAATACAGTAAGAACCATGGAAGAACGCTGTGTACTGGTGCCCTCGGGTTCTTTCTTCTACACCCCATCATCACCTACCAGGAACGGTACTGGCCAAAGTGGGTGGAGCTCTTCCGTATCATTCATCAATCAAGAAGAAGTTCCACAGGCTTGCCTATAGTCCAATCTATTGGAGCATTTGAAGAGTTGAAATACTCTCTTCTCAGATGACCCTCGCTTGTGTCAAGCAACCAAGTTATAATTTAAGTATAGACATTCATGTGGAATGGTTCTAAAAGTTTTAAAATTAAAAATTAAAATGTAACTAGAGGAAATGCAAAAAGGCACTGAGATAGAATCAAGATGAAGTCTTGAGACAGACAAGGAAGGAGGGAGTGATAAATCGGCTTACTGAAGACCATGATCCTCGCGTGAGTGAAGAGTAGAGTTTGTGATGGAACACGGACTCCTCAAGGAGCAGATGCTAGGCCTGTAATTTAGTTCTCAATTAGTTCTCAACTCTTGTTAATAAACGCATATTATTGCCCCAGGTCATGTTTGGTAACTGAGCAAAATTCTCTGGGATTGCAATTCAGGGTAGAAATGAATGCTCAAATATTTCCTCCAAGTGAGTTTCTTAGGAGATCATCCAGTGTGGGAACTCACCAATTGGCTCAAACCTCCACCTCCCCGTGTGGGAATGCACCAGTGAATTTAGATGTTCACCTTTGCCTCCCAGGGTGGAAATGCACCAGTGGATTCAGATCATCACCTTCCTAGGACGGAAGCTCACAAGCTGGTTCAGCTCCCCTCTTTCACAACACATTCTCATGAAAGAACTGCTTAATAAGTTCTTTTCGTAATGCTAAGAATGCACATTAGCAATAAGTTTCACCTTAATGAACTCATAGAAAGGTTGGTGATTTATGTACTGCCGCCCCCTAATTCCACTTGAAATTTCTTAACAAGTACGCAGTTCAAAAGAAATATAAATTACCTTGCTAAGTTCTTTCACAAAGATACTTTTCCACCCATGGATGGTGCAAAATTAATGTTCAGTCAGTGTGTTTCTGATAAATCACAAGCTAATTCTGTTTACTTATTAGTTTATATAGCCTAGCCAATTCCTGATACTTTTCAAAGATTCTAGAATTTCATAGGGTATGTGATATGTTCCAATAACTGGGATAGTTTAATATTACAAATAATTATGTGTAAAAATTAATAATTATATTATATCAAATGAAAATAGACAAAGCACATTGTGGCCTCCTCTCTGAGGCCATTCTTATAATAAAGCATGGCTTCCCTTACTTCACCAAGCATTTGCTGCAAAAGAAAATTAGCAAAGGCGACAAAAGCATTGTTGTGGTATGTGGATGGTTCTTTCAGGCTTTTACAATCACACTAACCATTGTTGGCTCTTTGGCAAGTAGCACTATAAACTCTGAAGGCTTAATTTTACAAACCACTTGCATTTACTTGACCTGCATTTCTGAGTTAATGGCACAATAAAAATGATATTTTATGGGGATGTTTTAGCTTAGAAAATTAAACCTCTTCGTACAAAGAAATAATGAATGAATACACTTAAACAAGGTGACAGAAAAGAGTACATAATGGCTCAGAGAGCTTTATGGTCATTTTCAGGGATATCCATGAATAAAAGACTAATTATAATATTATAAAAATACTAGTGCATATTATATGCCTGTATATGATTACTATGATGATTCCCATTAATTTGTATCATTATCATGTATTAATGATAACAGTAATAGTCATAAAAAGCTGTATATTACTTTTAAAAACAAAAGTACAATTTGAGGATTCACAAAAATTTAAGATACCATACCTTATTGAACATTTATTATCTTAGTTTTTTCTCTATTGCTGTGAAGAGATAACATGACCAAGGTAGTTTACCAAAGAGTTTACAATTTCAAAGGGTACATCCATGACTGTCATGATAGGGAAGGAACATGTCAACCGGAAGGCAGTCATGATCCTAGAGCAGTAGTTGAGAGCGTACATCCTTATCTACCAGTGTGAGGTAGAGAGAGTCAAGTGGGAATTGTTTAAGGTTTTAAAACCCTCAAAGCGCACCCTCATTGATATACACATACTATTCCTTCCCCAATACCAAGTGGAGATCAAATGTTACAAAGTATGAGCCTATGGGGGACATTCTCACTCAAACCACCACATTAATAATGTGCCAATGTTTGTGATGAGTGCTTTACAAGCATTTGCCTGTTTAATTCTTGAAAGTATGCCTTTTATCCATAACATCAAAATAGGGAAGCTCAGACTAACAATGCTGGTTCTTGTTTCTTTTCTGTTGGTTTGATAAATACTCTGACCAAAAGCAACTTAGACAAGGAAATTCCTTATTTAACTTACACTTCGAGGTCACAGTCCATCCACCATTGAGGAAAGTCAGGGCAGGAATTCTAGCAATAATTTAAATCAGAAATCATAGAGGAACACTGCATACTGGGTTGTTCACTCTGCTTAATCTCAGGTAGTTTTCTTATACAGACCAGGACCTGCCTAGAGACAGTGCTACCCACCATGGGCTGTACCTTCCTACATTAATTAACAATCAAGAAAATTCCCACAATAGCAATACCCAGAGGACAATGCAGTGTGGGCAACCCCTCATTTAAGATTCCCTTCTCAGGTGATTCAAGACTGTAACAAATTGACAGATAAGACTAAGACTAATAGCTAAGCAACTTTCTACTCACAAAGGTAGAAGTAAAAGAGCAAAGATTAAACAAGCAAAATAAATAGAAATAAATGATCAAGGATTAAAGCAAATAGACCCAATCCATAGGATATAGTAAGTGCTCAGAGAACCTGTTCTTCCCTATTCTTTCCATAAATGGTGTTGATAGGAAAACAAAATGCCAACTTAAGCAAATCATTCATACCTCTTGAATTTCATAAGGACTATAATTCATAATTCCTTTTCTTTAAAAGAGCTAAGTTTGGGGGTGCTGGAGAAATGGCTTTGAGTTCAAGAGCATGTCAGGTCCTCTATAGAGAATCTGAGTTCACTTTCCATCACCTATCTTAAGAAGCTCATAACTGTGTTGCAAGATATGTGATCACACTGTGAACACCAAAATTGCATTAGTCCCTGGAAAAAAAAAATCTGTTTCTCGTTGTGGTGTGGTTCAGCCCTAGCACACACCTTTCATCCAGGAGCTTTCGGCTTGAATCTTGTAAACAAGATTGAATAAAGTCAACTACACGTCAAGGAGGCAGAGCAAGCAAGCAGTTAACAGGAAGTGAAGATAAGATTAAATCATAGAGTATTAGAGGGAGTCAGGAGGACAGATAGAGAGACACACAGGAAGTAGAGGAGAGGGACATTCAGTTTGAGGATTTTGTGTTTGAGACAGCTTAGGAGAGAGAGGCTTCTGAGACATTGGCAGAGAAGGAAGATTAGGTGGGTGCTTTCTCTGCTTCTCTGAGCTAGCAGGCTTTCACTCCACCATCTAGCTCCTGAGTCTTTAGTGGTAAAATTGAGTAATTGAGATTTTGTTAAAAGCTGCAACTCTCAGCAAGTCCAGTTCCATGGATTTTGAGTTGAGAGATATTATACTTTCATGCACTTGCACATGTGCACACACTCATGCATACACACGCACACACACATAATTAAAAAGCAATAAAATAAATTATCTTGGGAGCCCACCAAGGCCAGCTGGACTGGGACTGAATAAGCATGGGTTGAAACTGGACTCTCTGAACATGGCGGACAATGAAGGCTGATGAGAAGCCAAGGACAATGGCACTAGGTTTCGATCCTAATACATGAACTGGCTTTGTGGGAGCTTAGCCTGTTTGGACGATCACCTTCCTGGACCTAGATAGAAGTGGGAGGACCTTGGTCTTCCCGCAGGGCAGGGAATTTGTACTGCTCTTCAGTATTGAGAGGGAGGGGGAATGGAGTGGGGGAAGGAGAAGAGGAGTGGGGATAGGGAAAGGGGAGTAGGGGGTGGGGGCAATATTTGGGAGGAGGGGGAGGGAAATGGGAAACGGGGACAGGTGGAAATTTTAATTAAAAAAGAATAAAAATAAAAAATATATATATCTGAGATGTTGGTCATATTTTCAAAACAGCAGCATGAAGATTAATTAGGAATTAAATCAATGAAGTGTACTCTGTGTCTGTTTATAAGAATCACATGCCCGCACACGTGTTGGGGAAGACAATGTCCTCTGAATCTCCTTCAATGGTTGTTACCCAGTGAGTGACCTATGACCCAGTACCATAAGCACTGTCTGGCAAATTCTTCTCTGGATTTCCGTAATTAGAATCTGTATTTCAAATTAATGTTTGAGATACTTCCACTACTTCTGAATTGGGTGTTTACTTGTGTGTTCATAGATACCTGAATAGCTCTTGATTCTCCCATGTGAGCTCAGACTTTATAAACCCCTTGTCCTGTCATGTTACATCCTTGCTGAATAATGCACTTCCACTATCCTCCTTAGTCTCTTATTTTATCATGCTTTGGTAAATATAGTCTTAAATATATGGTTTCACTGGCCAACTCATGTGTACTAAGTTTATGAGTTCATACTATTTTTATTTCTTAAACTACATGCTGAAGAATTAATTTTTAAAGTGAGGTTTTTGACATTTGTTAATTTCTTTATCCTTTCATGTTAAGGATGACAGACCACCAGACCTGGAATTTTCTGTAAACAACTTGTTTTCCACTGATCTGAGCAGCCAGCAGCTGCTCTGAGCACAAGACCTTGATGGCAGGGGAATGATTCAGGTGGGGCTTCAACTGAAAGATCCCAAGAGCTGGGGCCAAAGCCCTATATAAACCACCCTTGAGCACAATAAAGGGGACATTCTTGGCATTCTTGTATCAAGAGTGACCCATGTCCCTGTCCCTCTGTGTGTCCTTGTGTGTTTAAATCTCCAGGCCCATGCCCAAATCCCAAACCAGACCATATAGCATGCAGAGCAGACAGAGTGCTTTACACTTTCATACACTCAGGAATGGCCAAGGTGTCTGCAATAGAAAACATTTAGGCGATGAAAGGAGACAGAGACAAAGACCCACATTGGAGCACCGGACTGAAATCTCAAGGTCCAAATCAAGAGCAGGAGACAGAGCACGAGCAAGGAACTCAGGACCGCGAGGGGTGCACCCACACACTGAGGCAATGGGGATGTTCTATCAGGAACTCACCAAGGCCAGCTGGCCTGGGTCTGAAAAAGCATGGGATAAAACCGGACTTGCTGAACATAATGGACAATGAGGACTACTGAGAACTCAAGAACAATGGCAATGGGTTTTTGATCCTACTGCACGTACTGGCTTTGTGGGAGCCTAGGCAGTTTGGATGCTCACCTTACTAGACCTGGATGGAGGTGGGTGGTCCTTGGACTTCCCACAGGGCAGGGAACCCGTATTACTCTTAGGGATGATGAGGGAGGGGGACTTGATGGGGGAGGGGGAGGGAAATGGGAGGTGGTGGCCGGGAGAAGGCAGAAATCTTTAATAAATAAATAAACAATAAAAAAAACACATTATAAAGTTTAATTAGAAACAATGTTTATTTTAAAAAGGCAAGGAAGACATTTCGAAATGAAATTTGATAAAATTGAAGTGAAAAAGCCAATTGAAAAAAGTCAGAGAGAAATGTAGTGTCCAACTTCACTTTTGTTGGCGTTTCTCACCCAGTGGATGTCATTTTGCTGAGCTAGGAACTCTAATATGGCTTCCCAGCATGCTTTAAGGCTATTGGCATCTAGTTCTTAGGGACATTAAACTCTATAAATATTTATGTCTGTGTTTGCAAATATCTATAGCCCTTTGCAAGCATAGTATTTATAATATTTTCACACATTTCTATACAAACAAAGTAGAGATATCCTGCCCAGAATGCTCATTTCATCAATGGAGCTTCAGTGGTGAGGCAATTCAAATTCCTAATTAATTTAATGAAGAAATATGAATTTTAAAATTATACAAGTTTAGCACATTTGATTTTCAAAAGGATCTGACATAAGCATAGACAAATATTAACATTTCTTACTGTAAGTGCAGCACTTTGATTTTTCTCTATTTATTTAATGCAGCTCGAAACTCTGTTTTATACTCATAAAACAGTAAAGGATTCATCTACTTGGAAGGTGCAGATGGCCTAGTTATGGCTCTTCAGTTCCTTTGATCACACAGTGATGTCTTCAAGATACAGAAAGAAGGGCTGGGGTCAGAGATGGCTCAGTTTCTGAAGCATATTTTGTGCAAGGAGTACCGGAGCTTGGATTCCAAGAACTCACACAAATACGGGGTGGGCATGGCAACTCGCCTGCAATTCCAGCCTCGGAAGGTCATGACAGGGAAATTTTTTGTCTTATAGTTACAAAGGTCCAGGAACTTGACCTGACTTGGCATGCTGAGGCAATCAGAGGATGAAGGAAAGGCAAACAGATATACTCAGAAATGCTGAGAATGGGTGGACTGAGCTCTCTGAAACCCCAAAGCTCAGTGTGTTCATGTAATACAATTCAATAGGGAAGCTGGGTTATTGCATACAGACAAAGAAGGAGTCAGGGTTTATGGTGCACAGTAAGAGAAGAGAACGGGGTTTGCTAATCTAAGTAAGAGCAGTCTTCCGGCTCTGAATATCAAGGGGATGAAGCTATGATGAATGTACATATTAACCCTGTGCATACATTTATGTATACATAGTCAATGTTTGCACTTGAACCCCTGGAAAGGGTTTGACATCCTTATGAGGTTTTCCCCTTGGGAGAGGCATTGCCATTTTCCCAAGGGTCTGAAGCTAAGATTACTGACATGGCCATGTCTCTGTCAACAGCCCTCTTCATTCACAGCTTCATTCGCTCAGCATGCTCTTCTGGACTTGATTAAGAGACTTTGCATCCAAAGAGTATAGTAGGAGAGCTATGAGGAGGATTCTGGATACCAACTTCAGGCCTTCACATGCTTAAGTCTGTATTCATGTGTGCTCCCATACATAGGAACATGCATACACATAAATACATGAAAAGAAGAAAAATATAAACAGGCAAGGTAAGATATGGCATATAGTCTCTCTAAGTGCCAGAAGTCACTTTTTACATTACTGTTAGGACTCTCCTTCCCACTGAACTGCTCTTGATTGTGTATGTCTATATATCCATAGATTGCTGTGCATTGATTGGCATAAAGCTGGTTATTTTTATGCCCACGACTGTTCTTGGGGGAGTTATCTTACTCTAATTGGGAGTATAATCTATCCTGCTAAATGACATTTCCCACACATTCACAACATTTTCGCCTTTGCTGAAGCCATTCCTACAGACAGTAGGAATATTTTTCCAGTGTTTGCCCCCTGGCTTTCTCAGTTAGTTAGCTTTCACAGAATTGTGCTGTCTGATCAGTGACGTCAGTGTTTAGTCATTTCAATTTTTTGTTTGTTTTGGAGAACTCCTCCTCATAGACATTTTAATTAATTGTATTTATCCAAGTTTCCACTTAAGATATAAGAGTTTATATTCTTTGGGATCCTATTATAAAAGTCATGGGAGTCACACACATTGTGCAATATGATTCAAGGTGGTGAAATAAATGCAAGGTGGTTAAATAAATGTTTATGAGGAGCGGCTAATGCCTCTAAAACGTCTCACTTTATTATTCTGCAGTCCCCAGTACCTGCTAACTAACTGTATCCATGCTATTGAAATGTCTGTGCTGTGGCAGGATAGAATAAAGGGAAGTTGTTTGAAAGCCAACCACTGCTCCGTTTTTCCAAACACACCAAGATGAAGCAGGCGACTGTCCTGCTTGGTGAATTAGCTGACCACATTGGCTAGTCCGGAAGAACTAGAATATTTTATCTTGTCTGAATTGATAGGGTTTCAACTGCTCCTTCCTTGGTCTGTGCTATATATTTTAAGCATTGCAATGCAATAGAGACACCTTAATCAGACATTTATTTTAAATCAGCCGTAGAAACAAGCACTGGCAGATGTGCCCAGAGATCCAAAGAAATCAGAACTAAATGTGGATGAGGCTGAAAACCTAAGTGGTTGTTATACATCCTACTCCTTCTCACTGAGTGTGGCAAGAGTCTCTGAGTAGAGACTAAGTAGAGTCACTCTAGGCAGGGCTCAGAATCCCTTAACCTGGACAGCAGAAAGCCTGAGTAGCACCCAGGGCCTGGGGTCCCAGTCATTGAAATTAGCATGCTCTTCTGACTTAGAAGTCAGAATGTGTACAGGCCTGGCTATGAGATTTTATTAATAAGATTTTATTAAATCTGACAAGGACAGTGTTAACACTGATGTGTACAGGGCACTTGATCTGTCTTCATTCCCAGGAGCACATTGCTGTCTGCAGTGTAGATGCCTCCCTTCTTAAACTGAGGTTGGTATAAGGACTTCAGCACCAACTCAATTGATGATGAAGGCCAAGGATTATCAAGTGGAATAAGCAGCTTATGAAAGTAATCGATGCCTTATGCATTAACTTGTCTAGTGAAAGTATTACCTAAGATGAATAGTTAATGTGGAGGTTGTCAGACCAGAGCTTGCAGGTCAAATGATTTTGACCAATAGATTCTGAAAAGCATGGGCCCAGTCCTGCACTATTGTTCATATGTGACTATATTTCTGTGACAATGGTAACATTGGATAACTATGACAAAGACCTTGTCACTACAAGGTCCAGCATGTTACTACCCAGATCTTTATAGAAAAATATGTGCTGACATTTCAGAACCAATTTCTCCTTAGTTGCAGTTTGCAACAAGGTCTCTCTTTATAGCTAAGTCCATCCTGGAACTAGGGTCACCCAAGCTCACCCCAAATTTGCACTGTCAATGTTGCTTCTCTGAGCTAAAAACTCAACCATCATACTAAGGACACCAAGCTCTGTCATAAACCCTGTTTCCTTTTTCCCAGTTGTCCATGAACTATTTCAATGTTCATTGAACTTCATCATTTTTAACTCAAAAAGAGCCTCAAATTGAGTTAAAGTTTCTATGTCCCCCAAAAATATGTCCCAAGTTTCTCCTTCCCTTTTAGAGCTTTTTGACTTTTCAAGTCAGACTGTGTCTGAAATGATTTCCCATTTCAGCAGGATGCAGAGCGTGACATCCTCCTTGTCCCAGGGAAGTAAAGCATACATAATGCATGAGGCTCCATGAAGATCTGAGTTTTGAATACACAATTGCACTTTGGGCTTAAAATGGAAAGTACCACATTTGGAAGCAACTCGAAGTTTCCCAAAATATTTGTTTGCCATTCTAATTTCAATAATTAACATACGGATTAAAACATTCTTGTTTCTTATCTTCCAATTCCAGCAGGGAGGTCAGGACCTCATAACTGCAAGGTAGAAAAGGAAAAATGCCTTTAGTAATCTCCATTCACAGCCCACTGTAATGTTTCAGGGCCAGCAAGACCAAAGGGAGAAGCACTCTTTGGGAGGCTGAATAAAGGGTCTGCACCTTAACATGGTCATACTTATTGCTCATTCTGAATTCGATTGATGTCCTGGTTCCCAGCTACTGATGGGCACATGGAAGAGAAGCAGTCATGGGTACCAGTCACATGGCCACACAATCAAGGTGATTGCTGTCCTCTCCTTTCGTTCTCACTCTTCCTCTGCTTCTCTTTATCCAAACCAACTACTTAAGGGGAGAGATAAATCTACACATGAATAAGCCTGGACTTAAACTTTTGGCCTCTTCATGGGCTGTTTCTGGCTCAGAACTTCCTTCCTGAGGCAAAAGAATCTACAGATAGAATAGAAAGCACATTTTTGCTAGGGGAATTCTTTGAATCTTTACAGTCTCTTGGGACCAAAATATTTCATAACTGGTCTTCAGGTTTCATCTCTTACCTGCTTTCTCATTATAGAAATGATAAAGTTTAATTCTTGCAGAGGTGCTCCTTAAAAGAATCCCTTCTTTCAACCTCCAATGGCAAAACTGACTCTTACATCGCACCTACTGTATGTAGGCAGATGCTGACAGTGATATCTGCTGTCCTGGCTTTGGGATAGCAAATCCTTTCCAAGATTTCTTGAGATGAAACAGTGGCCTATACAGTCAAAGAAAGCATCAACTACATGGTGTTCAAGGATTGGTCCCATTACCCGACCAATTGTCACTGTGTAGAGAGCAGCAGAGAGCTACAGCATGGAAGAGAGCTGAATGAAGCATAAGATTCAGAAAGACCATCTGGTTAAATGAAGAGATTATAGGTAGCACACTTATAAAGCCTATTTAGAATCACCCATGCTATTAGTCGATTTTGGTTGTTATACCCATAAACATAAAATACCATTGATATAGGAGTATCTTCTATCTATCTGTTACTTTCATTGGTTAATTAATAAAGAAAACTGCTTGGCCTGATAGGTCAGAACATAGGTAGGCGGGGAAGAAAGAACAGCATTCTGGGAGGAAGAAAGCAGAGTCATGCTGACGCCATGGAGCCAGCTGCCAGGTCAGACATGCTGAATCTTTCCCCGTAAGCCACCACCTCGTGGTGCTACACTGTTGAAATATGAGCGGCAGGGCTGCGTCCCCGGCACCCGGCCGCCCGCATGGCTTATGCCCCAAAATAATTACACAGAAACTGTATTCTTTTAATCACTGCCTGGCCCATTAGTTCCAGCCTCTTATTGGCTAGCTCTTACATATTGATCTAACCCATTTCTAATATATTGTGTAGTACCACGAGCTGGCTTACCAGGAAAGATCTTAACCTGTGTTTGTCTGGAGTGGGAGAATCATGGCGACTCACTGACTTGGCTTCTTTCTCCCAGCATTCTGTTCTATTTACTCCACCCACCTAAGGGTTGGCCTATCAAATGGGCCTAGGCAGTTTCTTTATTAATTAACCAATGAAAGCAACAGATTAATACAAGACCCACCTCCATCACTACACAGATTATTAGAAATGGGTTAATCAAGATGTGAGAGTTAGCCAATAAGAGGCTAGAACTAATGGGCCAAGCAGTGTATAAATGAATACAATTTGTGTGTTGTTATTTCTGGGGCTAAGCCAACCGTGCAGGAGCCTGGTGGGCGGAATGAAAATCAGGCCTGCTCATCTCTTCACTACATACCATAAACTGAGTGGCTTAAGGGCAACATATATTTATTTCTCACAGTGCCAGATTAAATGTCCAACAGATAATTCATACAGTATTGGTTCTTTCATCACTCCATGCCTTCAGACCCTCCTGTGGCAGAAGAGACAAGGAAGCTCTCCAGGACTTCTTTATGAGGACATGGATCCTTTTTACACTGCTTTATTTTTTGAGGGGGGTGGATACAAGAGATGTAAAGATCCCTGTCATAATACACAAAACTTTTACAGCACACTAAAGGGTCTGTAGTATTCCTTATTGCTCAACAGCAGATGTTAACACATTTGAAATCTCTTCATCATCTTAGCACACTCCAGGTTGCCCTTGGTTAAATGTTGTTCTATTGCTGTGACAAAATACTTAATATAAATATTGAATGAGGGAAGACTGTTTTGAATCAAGGTTTCAGAGCTTCGCTGCATGGTCAGCTCTCTTGTTTTGGTATCTTTGATTAGAAGGAAATAGAGGGCAAGAATAAGCTATTTTCATTACAGTCAGACTCCCAGTGTCTCTGTCCACACACAATGATTTGATTTCTTTCCACTGGATTTTACCCCTTTTATAAATATTGCTTTTTATTATTTTAATAAATTTTTAACTTTAAGTATATTTTGATCATATTCTTCCCCTCCCCCAATTCTTTGCAGATTATCCCCTCTCCCTACACACCCAAATTTAAATTCTTTCTCAAAAAACAAATAAACACCCAATACAACAACTCCCCCCAAACAAACCCAGAAAAAAAAAAAACATTAAAAACCACACACAAAAATACCAACTGTGGACTCCACCTCTTAAAGACTTTTGCAACTCCCATTCCTCCTCTGGTTGGTACCAAACTTTCATGAGGGTTGTTTTCTAACAAAGTTATGTCATGTTACTTAAAGTATTATTTTTACTTCATGCTGCTGACTTTTTCTAAAGCCTTTGAGATAAAGAGTCATTTGGATTCTATTTCTAGGTTTCCTTTGAGAAAATATTTTAAGAACGTTTCCTCATGGTCTTCCACGACTATTTATGAATTCTTATGAGCCGGTGGCTCTTCAGAACCATCCTTCCCTGCTTGTGTCTGTGCCCTGGGAAACTGAGCTTTGGTTTGAAACTTGGACTCTGCCAAACACTGTTTTTCATTGTGTTTGGCAAGAAGATATCACTGAAAAGCGAGTTGAAGCATAGACAGCAGAGGTCAGGGTGTACATTCTTGCTGCCTCGTTGCTTCCAGTGATGGGATTGGGACTCGACTCACTCCTTACAGGATCATGTGCCTTGCCACTGCCCTCCTCCATAGAGGCAGATGACACAGAGTTTTGGTCGTTAAGCTTCCTAATTGTTTCTTGAATGATTGAGATCATAAGGACTCCCTGTCCCATGGTTGCTAATTTTTACATGTCAAAAATTCATCAAAGATTTAGTGATTTTCTACCAGACTTTTCTACAGAAAAGAAAAATTTTACTACTCTGTCTAGTTGAATAAAATTCTATTTTTCTCTGAAACCTGAACAATGTAACCATGTGCTAAGCATATTTCCCAATCAGAGGACAGACGGTGAAGAACATCAAGGAAACCTGGCCTTTGTGTAACTGCATTCTAACCCAAGAAAACAACAAGGTACAGAGGCAGTTAGGACCACCACAAGGTGGTGCTTAAATATAGTCTCTTTAGTGATGCTTTCAGGTGGCATGGCATAGGGCAAGTGTGTAAGGTCTGAGACCAGACTACTAGTTTTGCTTGCTTGTCTTGCTGTTTTCCAGGTCTTGAGCTCTAAATTCTCCCAGTTAAGTCCTCTATCTCCACAGTGGTACTCACTGTAGTGGCTACTGTGAGAAAGATCTTAATGGGAGTCATTCGTGAAAAGGTATGACTTAGAAACCAAGAAGTGGTCATAGGGTGAAGGAAAATGACTAGTGAGATAGGGGAGGAGGCTTGAGTGATGAAGTTGGGGGTAGGGAAATCCACAAAAACAATGTCTATGAGTTCCATAATAAGCCACTTAGAGCAGTTCATGGCTTCAATCCCAGCTCTTTGGAATCAGAAGCAGGAAGATTGCTCTGAGTTCAAGATCAACCTGGTCTGCATAAAGAGATCTAGGCCCTTCTGATTTACATAGTGAGACTCTATCACACAAACAAATAAATAAGCAAATAAATAAGTAAAGTAAATAAGTAGAATCTTTAGTGACTGGATTGCACAGCAGTTACAAGCTCTTCCAGAGGACCCTGGTTAAATTCTCAGCACCCACGTGCTCACAACTGTCTGTAACTCCAGTTCCAGAGGATCTGTTACTCTCTTCTGGCCTCCATGGCCACTGTATGCATGTGGTTCACAGACACATGAGCAAGCAAAACAGACATGAAAGGATAATTTATAAAGAAAGTCCTTACTTTGTATTCTAACTTAAAAAAGTAATAAACAAAAGAACAAGGAGCACTAAATAAATGATGTATTAAAAGAAGACATCCACAGGACAGCGCATTGTGACTTAGAAACTATTTCCACTGTGAGCAGAACTCACTCTAAAGCAAGCCTAGAATAACATGCACAAAGAATCTGAATAAAGTTTCTACTTGGGACCTGGATTTTAGTTTGATTCTATTATTTTTCCTCTCCTCTCTCCATTTCGCCTCACCTCTTCACTCACTCCCTCATGCTTTCTCCTGCCCCCCTTCTTTCTTAGTTCTTTCTAAACAATCTCTGTGTCGCCTGCATCAGCTTCTTTGCTGTAACCATACTTTAAGGACATCTTTACTGAGCAGATTGTGCTTGTTCAGCTCCTTAAGAACAAAAGGAAATCCAAGTCATCTGTCTCAGGACGCCCTCCAGTAATCGAGGCAGAAGATGACAGTGACATTAACTGGGTGCAATGGTCGAATAATGGCAGATCAGTCTGAATATTCTGACTGCAAAGTCAATAGAATCCCTGAAGGAAGAAAAAACAGTCATTCTGGTTTAATAGTTTAATGACGTATGCCCATACAGAGTCATACATAAAATGCAAAGTCTAGAATCTACATATGAAAGAGACATGCGATTCGTCATTCTGAGTCAGCATTACTTCGCTCAGTGTAAGCAATTTCTATATTCATCTGTTTTCTTGAAGATACCATGGTTCCACTTTACACTTGAATACAACTCCAATGTTTTAGGACAGAGTACTAGAAAGAAGTGGACAGGTTGCAAAGACAGCAAATGCTGAAGAAAAGTTTGATGTATATTACATGTGCTGAATCGGAGGTGTTGTTAACAAGTATGTGGAGATGACAAAGAGGTAAATGCATTTAAAGTCAGGAGAAAAACATAAGTGATAATCAGACCCCAAGGGGCTGACATTATAAGGAAGGTGAGCAAAACTAACAAATTACAGGATTTGTGGACTCTGCTAAAGGTTAAAGTGAAGATGAACCAAACCAGAGAGTAAAGAGTGCTATTCAGACATGACTAGTGTGTGATGAAGAGCACTGGAAGACACAGATGTGAAGAAATGCAACAGAGTACCCCACCCTCTGGGCCGTAGCTATTTTTAAGGCTGGAAAATGTATGGCAGAAACATGTTAATTTTGACTCACAAGTGAGAAAGTCAGAAAGCATGCTGCTGGTAGAGGTTTGATACTATAGCAACCAGGCAGGCGTGCAGAAGACTCAATAGGCACTTGCAAAATAAAGAAGGCATGAGAGGGAGTTTCAGTTTTCAAGTGACTCAAGACAAGTAGCTCAGTCCTGAAGGATCTGGAACTCACTCTCCTGAGAAAAATATATGAATCACTAATCAGGACTTCTTCACCCCTTAAAGTTTCTACCACCTCCCACCAGTTGCAATCAGATTAATGTTACATGATTTTGATGGGTACAAACTACACCTGAACCATAGAATACCTTGTGGGAATGAACTATCTTTAAAATGGAAAGAGGACTTCTCTCAGGTAATGAGTATCATGTCACCGACACTCTTTTTTCTTATGTTGGACTCCAAGGACACTGAAAACCAGGTGACACACACATAGAACACTCTCAGATATATACTCCACATAGAATATATAATGAAAAGAAGATAACAAAAAGCAGATAGGTGCTGTATGTTTGTAGATACACATGTTTATATAGTATATAGTGTATGTATGTGGAGATCAGTGGATGATAGTCAGATTTCAACTAGCAATGTGCGGTTGTGTATTTTCACTAGCTGTCTCTTCTAAAAACATGTAAGAAGAGAGAACCAAACTGAATTAACTTTATTGTTCACTACAGTGACTGCTACAATGTGTTGTTATAAAAATTTAGATGTGATACACATCATCCCATTACACCTGAAGCACATTCAGTGTGAGTTTATATAAGCTATGGCTTTTAGTGCACCATTAAAACAAGATTGCATGCTTTATCTATTCACGTCATTAAGAAAACTTCGCCAAGAAAGACAAATATCAGGTGAAGGGGCATCACATATGGGCTGATAGACATTTTATATGGATCATGTTTTCCTGACAAGTAAAGATAAAACATAAAAATTAGAGAAGAAGACAGCAATGGAACTTAGATGTACAGCGTTAAATCTTTGAAGTGCCAAGAGATACCTGAGTACCTTAGGAAGAAAGATGTAGAGCGTAACAGTTGATGCCTCCACGGAAAGATGTGTACCTGAACAGCAGCTGGGGTATGTGTTATTAACCTGGCACAAGAACAAAAACTCATTGCATGTTCGCAGTGCAATATAAGCCTGAGCATGTAGTTTGGAAGCCATTGTTTCCTTCTACTGGCAAGAAGCAAAATGTGTTGCACTGGTGAAGAATGATCTTAGGAGTACATAATAAATAAAGTCCAAAAGATTTATCAGAAAACCTGAAAGAAAGAATGTCCAAAATTCACTGGTTCTGCTTGACTTTTTGCTGGCGTCTGCCAGGCTCCAGGGCAGACTTGTTCCACACAGCTTGGCCTGGTTGGAAGAAATGGATGTTCCATTGACGTTAAGAAGCAAACTGGGTGGCCAGAACATGTTGGGTGGTTCACACACTGGTCCAAGGAGAACAGAGTGTGCAGAAAATAGAATTTAGAGCAGAAGCAAGGTCCCTACTGCCGTGCTATGGACCGTGGGTAGTTGTCAGTTCAGATTTTCTATTTTTACTTCTTGGGTTTAGTTTACCCAGATTGTAGAGTTCTGAATGAAATGTCTATCTGGAGGATGTTTTTACACAAGCAATGCCCTTGATCTGCCATCTGCACAAAGACATAGAATATTTTGCCATCTCTGAATAATCTACTGGGTTTCTTCCCAGTGAGTAAGTCAACACCTGTGATCACCATTCTTCTTCTTTTACCTTGACATTCGTCTTGACTTTCTTGAATGCCACAGGAGTGGGATCATATAGTATCTAGTCTTTTTTTTGATTTTTCACATAATACTAAATAAGCAATCACCCAGCTATATGCTGGCACTCTTTCACTGATGAGGAAATTAATGGAAATTTTTCTGGAAATGAAATTACACACGCCACATGATCAACACAAAGAACCGTGACCAGCCGGGCGGTGACAGCGCACGCCTTTAATCCCAGCCCTCGGGAGGCAGAGGCAGGAGGATCTCTGTGAGTTTGAGGCCAGCCTGGTCTACAAGAGCTAGTTCCAGGACAGGCTCCAAAACCACAGAGAAACCCTGTCTCGAAAATCAAAAAAAAAAAAAAAAGAACCGTGACCACTCCTCCTGATCTGTATTTCCCCACTTTACTTGTCCTACTTGCCTCTCTGCACCCTGTTTCTGTTTATTTTTAAAAATGTGTTCTTGGATATCCCCTTAGTTCTTTATCGTGCGACAACATGACATTCCAGAACTAAAACGGGTAAAACCACAATTTTTTTTGAAAAAGTAAGTTTAAAATTACTTAAAAACCTCTAGTAATGGCATTTGTAATTCCTGTGGCTTTCATCACGGTAAGAGCAATGCAACGGTGTGTAGTGGGGCTGACTTTGTGACCATGCTTCTGAACTAGCAGCACACCCTTTATTTAAATTGTATTTTTTAACTTTAAAATATCAAATGGGAAAATACTTTTAAAACATATGCATTTCCTCCTCAATGCTTTTACTGCCCATATACAGAAAATAATTAACCACAGCTATTTCTTACCATTAAAAAGAAAACACATCCATACATAGGTAAGAATCCATAACTACAATCACATCTGAATTTTAAAAGCAGTCGCTGGCTTTTAGAATCATTACTCTGACTATGTCTTTCTCCTCTTAAGATTTTCAGCTTCCATAGAAGTCTGATGTGTTGCTTGTTTGTTTTTCTTTTCCACCGTATGTTCTTGTTCTGTAGTCCAGTCTGGCCTCTACGTCCCTATCCTCCTTCCTCAGCCTCCGAGTAACAGATTTCAAGCATGTGCCACCATGCTAGGTTAGGTGTGACTTTTTCTAATGTATAGAAAATGCTCATTGGCTTTGAGGGCAAAAAAGGAAATATGAGGAACAACCGCACAGGGAACTACTATGAGCCTGTAGGAGAACAAACCAAAGACTAATATGAAAGCAGACTGCTCCACAATTCTGGGTTTGGATCAGTGACACTTTCTGTGTGAGATGACACTATATATGTCATGACTGAACAGGGGCTTTAGGGAAAGGATTTTTAATTTGGATAAAATTTCCTTCATGTCCCACTATTTCTTGCTATGCTCCTTCAATTAAAATTTAATTATTTTATACTGGCCTCTACTCCACAAAGTACCTCTGCAGCTCAAACCTTCTCATTTTATCCTCGTCCCCTTTTTAGGCTGTGCTTAGTCTAAATAGTGTGTCCTAAATAGTGTGGGAGAAATAACTGCATTACTGTTCCACTTGAGACCGTAATTACTGCTTAATCTTATATGACTCAGAACAGTGACATGTCTTCAGAATTCTTCTGAGAAAGTAATCTTTGCCCAATTACCCACTTAGCACGATATTTGTTTGTTTCTGACTTTGATGACTCAAAAGTAAAAGCCATGTGAAATCAATAAGGCCCCGGGTCTAAAGGTTGCAGTTTTCAAAACAGGATCTGTCTATTGCAGCCACTTAGGGAATCTCTTTTATGACTGAGGCTTGAAAACAGGGTTGAAATGTCCTGAGAGAAGCTGCCATGCAATTAATTGAACTTGTTGAAATTTCTGCCGTCTCTAAATTGCCTTGCAGCCGGAGATTCCTTAGAGAGGGTCAAGTTAAGTGAGGACACACAATGTATCTCGCAGTTTTAGGAAACAAACTCATCTCCTGAGATAGAACCGACCTGTTTTTGGTTATTCAACACCAAGTGTCGAAACTGATAACAACACTTACTTGATAATATTTCATCCCTTCATCCATCCACCCTGGAAAGCAGTTTTGATAAGGCATTGGGCAGATGAAAGGAAGAAAGGAAGAAGATTTGGTGCTATTGTGTGGAAGCCTATTATAAGAGGGACACTGAGACACTGATGTAGATATCAGCTAGTGATGTGCGGTAGGAAGTCCTCACAGTGATGTAAAACGAGGAGAAACTCTATGGTCTTTTCTGTGCAACTAGGAGGTCAGGCCAAGAATGAAGTTGACGTGTCTGAGGAACGAGGGTGTTTACCATGGGGCCCTAAGGAGAGAGAAAGAACTAAAGCAAAGCAGGAGAAGAGACACTATTCTCACAGTCAAGCGTTCCCTTCATTCAAGTAGCAAATGTAACATGGAGAAGGGTTTGAAAGAACAGCAACACAGATGATAAAAATATCTGATAGTTAAAGCCATAAATATCACCGCCATCCAGTTGTGGGAGGCAGTTGGTGACAGTGGGGATTGTTAGAGTACTGGTGCCAGTTCAGACATGCCACCCGTGGGGAGAGCACTGCACAAGGCACTATGTGATGGGTCGATTATTAGAACTAGTTCATGGCTTCTCAGCTCACAGGGTTCTTCTTGTCTATGATGGTGCTTCTTGAAAATGTTCTATGCATGCTTCTTTTTCTCATGTCCTTCTTTATGGTTTAGAAAAGGAAGGCTCATCTTTTGTCCTCCTGGAATCGACTATATACACCATTCTTGCAAAACCACCCAGAACACCAAGTCAAGAATGTTTAGAAATATTGATATGAGGGACAAGGATGTGTCTGCTATACATTCCTATGGCTTTTCAGGAGGCTGAAGCAGAAGGAACTCTTAGGACCAATGAGTACCAGGCTAGCTTGGGCAGTATAAGATGACCTGCTTCTGGAAAAGGTTTTAGAGCTAGCGAATAAAAAGTCAGTTTGCCAATTAGGTGATTTCTAATTCTTCAGCAAGATTGTTTAGACTACTGTCCAGTAGGTCACAGTGGGCCTATTACTGTGCAGTGACATCTAGTGACTTGGTTGCACTGAATGCCTCCTTTTGTCTATCTTCTATTTATTCATGTGAATATAGTGCTTAGCTCTGGCAGCAATAAACAAAAAAAAAAAAAAGGAAATAGAACTCATTATTAGTTATATCCTTGTGTTTTTAAATTTGTTGTTATGTGGTAGTTAATCAGATATCACTATTAAAATCACAGCATTTTTAATTTACAAAGGGGTGTGATCACAAGAGATTTTATTTTTTATTAATTTTTGATACCTAACTAGGTAAAAGGTTCAGTTTCTTTACCCATTACTTGTTCAGGGAGACAAAGGATTAGGTATCTTTTAGCATTGCAAATGCAGGTGTCCAAACCCATGGGAATATGTGTGGAGTTTGATTTTTCTGCACAGTGACTTAAGTATGTCATACCCTGGCCACATCTACTGAGGATGCATTTGAAGAGGCTGTGGGTCTTTCTATTCCACCACCATGTTTGAGTTCAAATTGTTCTACATCCTTGCTAATTCTTCCTATTTTCTATTGATCACATTTGTTCCTGGTACCTGTGGAGTCCAGAAGACAGTATTAGATCCCATGGAACTGGGGATACAGTCAGTTAAAAACAATCCCATCTTTGCTGGGAACCAAACATTGATCCTCTGCAAGAGCAGCAAGTACTTTTAAAGACTGAATCTTCCTTCAGCCCCTATTTATTTTCTTTAGAATCCTGTATTTTTTTTGACAGTTTCACATTTGTATGAAATACTAGTTGATCAGATCGACTACCATCTTCATTTTCTGACTTCCTGAAGACATCTCCCAAACAACCCAGCACCTTCCCATCTTTCACCATCCCTGTCCCTTCTTCTCTCCCTCTCCTTGTACCCCTCGTGTGTGTGTGTGCGCGCACACGCGCGCGTGCATCCATCTGTATGTCTGTCTTTATCTTTATTGTTACTCTCAGAGTTCAGTTGGTGCTGCCTGCATGGACAGTGACTGCTCTCCTCAGCTTGTTCTAAGACAAGTAACCACAAGGGAAGTGAGTATGCCCTATTTTTGCCACGCCCAGAAGATAGCATTTCACAGCCTTCCTCACATACTTCCACACTTAGATTCTTTCCAAACCCTCTTCTACAATGTGTCCTCGTCCTCAAGGAACAAGTTTTAATTCTCCTGTTACCAGTGGAGAGTACTAGATCTTTTACTGTTTTCATTTTTCTGGTGATAATAATAACGCCTTCATGGGATCAAGCGGTGCTGACAGGAACAATTATTTGGAGTATTTGCTTCTTTCCAGTACGAATCCTTCCATATGCTCAGTAAATTACAAACTGAGCTACATCCCATCATACGGACGTGACTATGCATTGGAATCTATTGCCACTTCTAACATGCTTTTTTCTCTTTTTAAATTTTGAATGATAAAGTTGTTTTCTTATAAATTTCTCGTGAAAAGAATAGCTGTGTTCATTGAAAATATTTTCTTCTACTCTGTAGCTTTATCATTTTGTTGAACAGCTTTTCCCTTCTGTCTTTCCTGATATAATCACAGCAAATTTTTGAGATTTAACTGATGGCATATGCACAGATCCACTCCTATCTCTTTTTCATGACTGGAAAGTGCCTGTTTTTAAATTTAGAAATCAACATTAAAGTAGCTTTACATTATGTGTATGTTCTGAAAGTCTTCTGGCTTTTTAAGAAAGAAACTGATTCTGTAGTCTTACACTTCTTCAAATTCATGAAGCCATATTGTTGATTAAATACAGAAGCCTTCACGTCAACATCATGATGAACCTATAGAACACTCTGAAGAGCATTCTGTTTTAATGAAATGGGTGTAGCTTTGCTTATCTTTTTCAAGGAGATTTTCCTTTTCTGCAGTAGAATTTTCAGTTCACAGGCAGTTTTTCCACATCTCTCCCCCTCCTCCTTCAGTTCCTAAAATGCAATCTTTCCCAATTCATGTGGTATTCCTTAGGTATGATAAGAAAACAGGGAAATTTGTTAAAATCTTTAAATAATTCTGCTTGTTTTTAAAGAATTTTTTTAACATTTTCCTTATGAGGCATGTATGCTCATTTATTTTACAATTTCTTTGAACTTTGGATAGATGACTTGACATTCTTTTCATAGAACACAAAAGAATTTTAGTTCTCTTCATCTCAAAATCATTTCTGTGCCTTTCTTCCTTAGATTTGTTTCCTGGCCTCTTTGTCTCATTGGTCCTCTTGCTGTTGTCCCAAAGCCAGTATTTTTTCAGCTTTGCAGCTTTCCCCTTCCCCTTACTGTAAGTCATTGGTAAGGCCCTGTCCTCACCCTCACAGTGTCTTTCAGCACCTAGCCCATGGTCCAGCTCTTCAGACAGTGAATCTTTGCAAGTGTTACACCTTCTCTCTCTGCTTCTCTTGCAGCTACCATTTACCTAAATTGTGTGTGTGTGATTTCTTTACATCTTTAAGCATAGTACAATGAAGCACACTTGAACCTTTGTCCTATAATTAAGTTAGCATTCTTGCCTATAATTTATTTTTATTGACTCTAAACTCTCTCTCTCTCTCTCTCTCTATATATATATATATATATATATATATATATATATTAATTCTTGACATATTTATTTTTTATAGGATGCTGATGAGTGGATATGTTACTGGTCATCTGGATCTTGGTGCTTGTCCTTAAAGGATGCTTTGTTCTGCTTTATTAGCAATTTGTTTAATTGAGTGCAAGCTTTGTAAATTTTACATTTTAATCTCTGTCAATGAGGCAAAACCATTATTCTTTGGCCAGTTTATTATTCCTTTTAAGGTATTGCTTTTCTAGATGTCTGAAATGCTCAGTAGTGACTATATTGTAATATATAAAGTATTCTTTATCTGATCCAGGTATTTGATAAGGTGAGTACCAAGTTGTCTGTTTATCATCCATTAAGCCTCTAAACCTAAAATGTAACATTCAGTTTTTTATGTGGGATAACAGGAATGAAATCACTAGCTTTTACTTTTTGCACTTATTTAAGGTCACAAAAGAAGATTTAACATCTAGTTGAAGACATGCAAAGAGAAAATAAAAATATACAAAGTTCACTAAAGAAATAGACAACCAAGGAGTCTAGAGATGGGTCAGAAATTAAAAATATGATCCTTTCAGAAGGCCCAGGTTTGGTTTTCAGCATCACATGGTGACTCACACCTATCTGTTATAAATTCAGTTTCACGGGATCCAATGTCCTCCAACCTTAATGAACACTATGCCTATGTGTACATATAGTACCCATGCAAATATTCAGGGAAAGCACTCATACAATATAAATAAATAAATCTTTAAAAAATAAGTAGACAACATTTTTTACAAATACTATATTAGAAAATACAAAAGTGGCTTTAGGATTTAATCACAATGTGGTGGTTATCAGTTGATTAATGTGATAGGAATAGAAAGTGGACTATATGATGTACAGTTTGAATATACACTAAATGCTACTTCAGGTTTAAGAAAAGCTGGTATTTAATTGGTTAATGTCTCATTTTTAGAGTCTGTCTTCTATCTTTTCATTTTAATTAAAAGCATACTGTCTATTAGAGAAAGTTCATGCTGACTATATTTAATAGTTTCATGTTAAAAGCAAAAATAATTCAGACATGTGAACAGTGCTCATATGAGCTCATGATTTTAAAGCAGTTTAGAATTCCCTTCTTATCATAGAAATCTTATTCTTCTGAATATTAAGTAAATAAATTACTCTGATGTTCATTAATATGTAACACAGGACAATACTTTGAATAGAAAGTGTGTACTACATTTGTACTAGCTCTGGTGGACAGGTGGTCCGACAGGTGGGATTTCATAGCAGCATTATTCTTGATAGTCGGAATCTGGGAACAACCTGGATGCCCCTCAACCAAAGAATGGATAAAGAAAATGTGATACATTTACACAATGGAGCACTACTCAGTGGTAAAAAAATATAGTGACATCTTGAAATTTGCAGGCAAATGGATGGATCTAGAAAAAAACCACATTGAGTGAGGAAGCCCAGACCCAGAAAGACAACTATAATATGTGGTCACTCATAAGAAGCTTTTATACACAAAGCAAAAAAAATCCAACCAACAGTGCACAACCCCAGAGAATGTGGACATCAAAGAGGACTCTAAGAGAGACATACAAGGGTCTACATAGGAAGGTGAAAATGTCAAGATCTCCTGAGTAAACTGGGAGCATGGGGATCACAGGGGAGGGTAGAAAAGGAGAGGGGAGGAAGGGAGAGTAGTAAAGAAAAATGTACATCTCAATAAAAACAATACAAAAGAAAATAAAGTATTACAAGTAGATCATAGGTAAGTTTTACTGCTATGAGAAAACCCACCACCAAGAGCAACTTGGGGAAGAAAGTTGTTTTACCTCACAGGTTACAGTTCTTCAGGAAGGGAAGTCAGGGCAGGACCCCAGAGGCAGAAACTGAAGCAGAGGCCTTGGAGGAGTTCTGCTTATGGGTTTGCTGTCCATGGCTTGCTCTCCTTGCTTTCTTAAAGGAAACATATGATTTGAGCCTGCTCATAGCAGTCATCAATCAAGTAATTGCCCTGCATAGTTGTGCACAGTCCAATCTGAGGGAAGCATTTCCTCAATGAGGATTTCTTCTTCCTAGGTTTATCTGGGTTTGTGTTAAGCTTTCCAAAGCCTAGCTATCACAAGGTGATTGTGTATGTATCAATCCTAAGTACCAAAAACATTAATAACAGTTGTTTTCATGTTTGAGAGTCTTATAAAATGCAAGGAAACAACCATGCAGAAATATTTTCATACTGTTAATAAAACATTAAGAGAAGTCTTAAATGTATTAAAGCAGTGGCATTTTGACAGAAAACGATGTTTTTGACACTAAGGTGACAGCTACGTTCCAAAGCAGAGGAAGATGATCTCTGATTATTAACCAAGACTATGGGAGATCTTTTGGCAGATAGCATCCATTTTAGAGCTAGAGAAAATTACATTTAGAAAGCTCAATATTATTCGCTTTATGTCATTTGGTGATGGATGAAGAGTTCTAGGATAACACAGCCAGTCTTCAAATTTCAAGGCTAACGAGCCAGGTTTTAATCATTTACGGCTCATGTATTGATCATAGATATAAGAGCATGGACCATTTGCGTGGCAGCTACTCTGACTTGACCATAGTGTATACTCTGGGGACCCATATTGTTTCAATCACAATTGTATCCTGTTAGGTCTCTAAATACTAAACTCTCCCTTTAATGTAGAGACTATGCTGATTTAAATGCTCTAATCTTCTTTTCTAATTAATTAATTAGTTAGTGTGTATGTGTGTGTGCACATGAGCATGTGCATGTGTGAACATGTTCGCACGTGTACATGATACTAGCATGTATAGAGACCAGACAATAGCATGTGGAATTTGGCTCTCTTCTACAATGTGAACCTTAGGGATTGAACTCAGGTCATCTGGCTTGATATCAAGCTTCTTATGCCTGGAGTCATGTAGTTAGTCCACTAATATTCTAGCTTTTACATTAAGATTGGTAAACGTCTAGAATTCCTTTAAAATTGTATTTGAAATTGTGATCATTTAATTATCAGGTGACAGCTTTGGTGTTTGTTATTATTATGGTCAGATCATTGAGGTCAGAGATAAAAAGAACAGAATGTTTATGTTGTTTCATTGTTGCCCATTGTTAACAAGTTTGTTGATAACGCTGTTCTGAATCACAGCCATATAAGACTATAATGACAGGTCTACATGCCAAGTCCATGGATTTTGACAATGGAGACTGAGGTTTTGTAGGATGAGTTACAAGCAGCTCTTGGGTGAGTTAATAAGATAGAATCTTGGCCCCAGAGACCTGCTCCCATGCTACTGGAACTTGTCCCCTAGCATCAACCAAGAATGTCTAGAATGCATCTCCGCTTTTGCTGCAGAATTCTGGTGGCTCTGCACAAATTTATGAGAACAGTGTGGAAGGGAGAAGCCAGGTAATAATTAGCTATTACACAGGTCCTCACATGTGTCAATATGTTCAGTGTAGACATACGACACAATGCTGAAAAATTGTTCATTTAATTTTATTAGCAGCTCACTTTGCAATCAAACATTTAACTTTAATACAGTCTAAATTATCATTCAATTCTGTAGTTTATGCTTTCCATTTATTAAAAAAAACAACCTTTGCCTGATGATGTAAGGTCATTGATAATTTCCCCTTTCATCATTGAACAAAAATGGTTATTTTATACTATATAAGCCCAAAGTCTATTCTGAGTTATTGTTTGTGGATGGTATGGAGTAAGGATGAGTTCAATCTTTCACGCTCTAACTTTGTTTTTTAAATATAAATAAATTTATTCTTCCATTCTTCAGTTGACAGATAATTGATTCCACTGCTTCTAGCAACATTTCTTGAGACAATCACTCTTGTCGCCATTGAAGCACCAAGGTACATTGACATAACTGCCTGTGCACCTAAGGATATGTCTAGGGGCCATTGCTGGGCTCCATTCATCCACACGTCTGGCTTCCCCAGGTCTTCAGTTGCTTCACCCTGGTTTTCCTTTAATGATCTAGAGTATAAAGTGTGAATTCTCTAAAACTGTTTCGCTTTCCCAATAGTTTTGCTTTGACTGCTCTAGATCTTTGTGCCTGTGTGATATATTATCTGGGTCCTCCTTCCCTGTCGTTACTGTTGGCTACCAGCTCAAGAGGGCAAGAGGCAGTAGCGGTAACAGAAAACTTTGTACGTGGCCCATGAGCACAAACGGAGTCAGGCAGATTTGGGTGAATTAATTCAATTTTATTCCAGAATATAAGGAATATATAGGACTGGAAATCTGGAGACAAACCCTAATTTACATTAAGTGGCTCGCTCCTATCGAAAGGCTCACAGCACAAATCTTAGCGTCAAATGTGTAGCAAGGGAACTTTCTAGTGGGGCTCTATGCCAGGGTTCAGTCTAGAGATAAGTCAGGCGTCTGGTTTAGAGATAGGCTGTTTAGAAACAGCTTTCAGATAAGGTCAGTCCTACCCGCTAGAAGACATTCTCCAGATAAGAGCAGGTAGAGGCAGAAAGTTCTGCTGGAGGGAGGGAACTTGGTGTCGCCAAGCTATTGAGATAAGCTGCCAGGCTACAGCAGACTGTGACCTACCAGCCAGCAATGTCTTCCAACAATTTATACTACTCCCTCTATCACTATCTACGAAAAGTCCTATGAAGATATCAGTTTGGGTTGTTTGTGTCTATGTATCAATTTTAGGAGACTTGACACCTTAACAATTTCTAGTATTAAAAATCTAGAGACAAATCTCTGAATTTTCTCTCAGCAATTTTTTATAGTTTTCAGGAAATAGATTTTCCAGATTTTTAACTTCTTAGCAAAGTATTTACTTTTATGTCTTAGTAAAGAAGGCTTTTAAAATTATATGTGTATATCTATATATGCATAATATGTTTCACTTATATTTATTTTCATGTTCATTTGTACAATTTTATTTGTATGCTGACAAACCTGCATTTTGCTAAATTCATTTGTTTTTAATAGTAGTTTATTTTAAGTATCATTTCAAGTTTTTGATAGAGGTAATCATATCCTCTTAGTCTAAAAGTTTTGTTTATTTTTTAATCTGTATACCATGAAAGATTTCTAAACTCTATAATGAAAAGATTAAATAAGTCACTGAAAACTGCTTAAGCTGCTCAAGCACAAACTTTGCAAAAAAGTGGGTAGAAAAATGTTCAACATCGTTACCCACCAGGTGCATAAAAATTAAAATTACAACCAGCTATGTTTTCATATTATCTACCAAAATGTAGAAAACTGACCCTGTAAAGCACAGAGGCAGTGCAGCTGAGTTCCTAGAGTCTCATTTTTTGAATTCTGAAGTGGTACATCATTTTACTTTTTTCCCTCCTACTGTTCAACACAAAACACCATTCCTGCTTATTTGTCCAAGAGAGAATATGTGTTTCTACATCAAAACATGATATCACACACACACACATACACACACACACTAAATAAATTTACTGCTCGATTAAGAAATTAAGCCTTACACTGAAATACTACTCCATAGTAAAAATGCACCAAGGATGATTATCTATAATATTGAGTTAAGTAAACAAAATCAGGCATAAATGTATTAGATGATGTGTCATTTATTCATAGGAAATGCTGGAAGAGATGAATGGCAATTGACATGAGATGGGAAACAGCCCATGGCTTGTTTCCATTTTACTTCATGTGATACTTTTTGTTGTGTTTCATAGTCTATTTCTACAACCAATACCACAGACCTTTCCTCATCATTTTCTTGTAGTAATTTTATAGCTTCAAGTCTTCTATTTTTCAAGATATATTTTAGTGTTAGTTTTGCTTGTTTATTTGTTTGTTGATAGATTCTTGTTTGTGCATGTGTGTGCCTGTATGTGCATGTGAGTGCAAGTGCCCACAGAAGAGATTATCACTCTCCTGGAACTAGAAGTCCATGTGGTTTTGAGCCACCATACATGGGTGCTAGGAACCAAACACAGTTCTTCAATCTTGGTAGATGCTCATAACCACTGAGCCGTCTGTACAGCCCTAGCTTTAAGTCTTGTGTTTTAAGTTTGTGTTTTTAATCTTTCTTAGTTGATTTATGTGAAGAATATAAAGCAAAACTTAAATTTCATTACTCGGTTCGTGGATGAAACATCCCCTAGCAACATCTGTTGGAGGACTAGTTTCTCCTTATTGCATTTGTCCCGGACCTACCCATTGAATATCAGTTAACTTCTTGTGTATGACTTGATGGTGTTCTATTCTTTCCACTGGGCTGTGTATATGCTTTTATACCAGTGCTATACTGTGTAAAGTTCTGTAGACTTGTAATCCAGTTTGAAACCAGAAAATTGGAACCCTTAACATTTTTCAGCTTAGAATTATGTGGCTACTCAGGATCCCTGGTAGTTTATATAAAAACTTAGAATTTTTTAAAATTTCCATAGAATGACAATGATTATAACTCATAATGAATAGTTTTGGATATGCTTGTTAACTTGGATATTTTAAGATACTCTAACAATGTTAAAATTTCAACTTATCAACCTAGTTTATTTTCCTATTTGTTCATGTCTGTAATTTCTTTCATAAGTGTATTGTAGATTTCCAAGCGAATCAATAAGTTTATGAGCAGGGGTATTGACCTGCAGTCTTCTTTTCTTGTGGTGTTTTTGCCTGAGTTTGGAAACAAAGTAATATTTCCACAATTGCTTTGAAATATTTTTATAATATTTTCTTTTTTTTTATAATATTTTCAAAAATTCACAGGTGAATCTTGTGACATTAGGTTTTCTTAGCTAGGACACTTTACTAGCTGTCTCCTTACTAATTTCAATTTTCTTTATATGTTCTCTTTCCTCGAGATTCAATTTTGGTGGGTTTCCTGCTTCTAGGAATTTGTTCGTGCTTAAGAATCTAGTTTGTTGATGTGCTTCTTACCATATTTCCTTATGAATTCTGCAAAATCAGCAGTGATATTACCACTTACATTATTTGAATTGTGTTCGCCCCTCTCCCACCCAGCATATGTTAATTAATGTTATATTTCCAGGAAAAAAAATAGTTGTTGTTTGTTTTATTTTCCTATTGGTTTTTTGCTTCTTGTTTCATTTATTTCTGTTCTAATCTTGATTATTTCCTACCAACTGCCCCAGAAAACCAACCTCTGTTTACTTATTCAAAATAATTAAGATGAGAATCTCAAGAATTTATTATCTTCTTTTTCCTAAAGCACTATTATATAGTCAAAATGTAGAAATACCTGAAATCTCTGTGAATGGGTAAAGTGATAAGGGAGACATGGCACATATATACAAGGTGATACTATTTACTCTTTCAGAAAGTGAGAATATTACACTATTTGAAAATCATGTGTGGACTTGGAGGACATTATTTTAAGTGGAACACACTACTTACATCATATTTGCATAAAAACACTTATAGAAGATATCTAACCCTGTCAGACTTGCAGACAAAGAAAGTGGAGAGCTGAGTGACAATGACTAAGAAGGGAGAAAGGAGAGGCAGCTACTTTCCAGATATGAAGGTCGAACTTATGACAAGCTTGGAAGAGTCGTTCCTTATCAGGGCACCCACTGTCTTTGCCAGTCCCATACTACATACTGAGAAGCCTGTCAGAAGTCAGCCACTTGGACTTCCCACAAGAAAACCGAAACAGATAGATGCAACTGAAAAGATAGCTCAGCAGTTTAAAAAAAGCAGTTGCTATTTTTGTAGGGGACCTCAGTTTGGTTCCCAGAACCCCCATCCAGCAGATCATAACTGCCTATAACTTCAGTTTCAGAGAATTCAACGCCCTTTTCTGGCTTCCACAGGCACCTGGGTATACCTGGTGCACATATATACAGTCAGGAATATAAACACATATACATTAAATAACAACATTAAATAAATATAAGTAAGTAAATATTTTTAAAAGTCTGTCAACATCAAAGATAAAGTGTATTGGCTGGGAAGAAAAGCAAGGGTATTTTCTAAGGAAATAGGAATTCCTTAAGACATGAACCTATCAGCACTTATTCAACTTATCCACTAATCAGAACTACACTATTATACATTTAAAATAACTAAGTTTGGTTCTGTGTAAAATCAACAAAAAATACACAAACAAAAAAAGAAACTCTATAGCTTACATAACTATTGTGTAAACATTGTATAATCAAAATAATTACATAATTATACACATAAACAATAAAAGCCGTTATTTAGTCAATTTCCTATCTTTCTAGTCATTCATTGCATGATAATATGATAGTGTAGGAAGTTTCTTATTACTACAAAAGAACTGGTATACAAAATGCTTTTAATTTTTGCTGTCAACAGCTTAGCAATACAGTGTTTTACTTGCCTGGTGTGGTCTGATTAACAGTTGTATTTATTTTAATTTTTAGAATTGCAATGTTAAGTTATTAATCTCCTTCCTGCCATATGCTCAAACATCTTGAAGCAAAGGCATCACCGCAGATATTGGGTACTTAAATTTTTATTGCATATAATTATCTATTTAGTACATGTTTGTACATGTATACCTATAAATACGAATGCACACATGAATGTTCTGCTGCCTCTCTGCACAGATCTGTAGGTCAAGGAGACTGAACTCAGGTATCAGGCAATGGCAGCAAATGCCTTTCCCCACTGGGTAATCTCATCTGCCCAGTCCTGTTTTGAAAGCAGCTGAAATGTTTCAAATAAATTCTTTCCTTCTTAATTTACTGTTTCAGAGTTCCTTAAAACATGAGTTATTAAAAATATAAATTAGTCCCTGTTTCTTCTGGTGAAAACAGCAAAATGGCTAGGTTTCCAGATGTAGACTGTGGCAGGGGAAGTGGGATTAGAATTTAGAAATATCTTTAGTGCCAACAGCTTGAAGCCGGAGGCTGCTCCTCTGGGAATGCGGGCTCTTGCTTTTGTTTTCTGCTGCTGCTGTGTGATCTCTGGTAAGGCTTGTGCACATGTGAACATCAAGTGCACCATCAACAATTCAATCCCTGTCTTTGCTGCTTTCAAGACAACTGTGACCCTCAGCATGAAGTCTTCTCATGCCTCGGGGCTGAAGGCTTTCTGCGGCTGTTTTCCAGTTGCACCTTTTTGCCAACACTGAGCTGCTCCTTTCTCTTTCTCAGTATGTAAATATAAAATATATGTTAGGGAGGGTAGTGTCAAATGGGTACGCTCAGCCTGGTCTCCATCACTTTCCATGCTCTGGTATCTCCACTCCCCACCACAGGTTCACTCTGCTACTCTTGTCCTTTTGGCCACCTGCCATCTATTACCAATAGATCCTTTGTTTCTCTTATGCCTGGAAGGAACTGCTTCACCCCAACCATGGCAAACCATAAAGCAATATTCATAAAATCTTATTATGGGCTTAAATTCTAATAACAGAATTTGGTAAATTTCCCACTACAGCAGTTTTTTTGAGAAAATGCCTTTTAAATCTGTAAATTCTACCCCAGTATTAAGGAACTTTAGGAAAGTTAAAAATGAAATGTGAAGGCCTGTGAAAAGTACCAATAGTTGTTGAGCTTCTGGAGAAATCCAGATCCTGGAATTGCCTGCTAAGTACCTTTCCATCCAAGATCTTCCTCTCAGGTCTTGTCCTTAGGAAGTCTCTGATCTTTCCATGACAAAGACAGACAGGCAAAACATTTTGCCCTTTCTCAAATGGCCCAGGTAGCTACAGTAGACTTGTTCCACTGTGACTGATCAGCAGACTCTCAATCCTGAGGACCACAGGCTCTATCATCTCCTGGGCATTGTACATGTTTAATGTGCTGTGTAAAACTTAACAGTTATGAGTGTCAATGTACCTAGTACGAGTTTGCTCTAGTAGCCTCTAGGCGTGAACTCTAAATGTTTTTTTTTTTTTTGTATCTAGGTGTGTTTTCACAACCTGATATTAATGAAGAAACTTCATCCCAGCGTTTTTCTTTAAAAGTCAAAGACTGATTCTTAACAAGTTCATCAGCGATAAAAACCAGATATCTAAAAATCAAATCTGCTGTGGTTTCTATTGAATTCCACAAAGACAAACATTCCTCATGTTATTCACCAGGCTCTGCTTGGGTGTATTTGCATACCCAAAACACTTGTCACACTGTAGGGGGATAGCTCTTCCTGGGAGGAATGTAGTGTGGGAAGGCTTTCTTTATTAAGTGGAAAATAGCATGGCTTATTTGGTATGTTTTTCTAAAATTTAACATGGGACAAATTTATTTTGTTTTGGAAAATTTCTATTTCAGTTCAGGAGTTATATTTCTTAGTTGCAAAGGTATTTATGGAAAAAATAAGAGAAAGAGAGGAGGAGGTGGAAGAAAGGAAGAAAAAAGCAGGAGAAGGAGGAAGAGAGAATGCAGTGTTGCATGGTGATGCACACCTTTAATTCCAGCACTTGAAGAGAGGGACAGATGTATCTCTGTGAGTTGGAGATCAGCCTGATAGGCGTAGCAAGTTCTGGGGCAGCCAGGGATACATATATACAAACAATGGGAAAAAAGGAGAAAGAGGGGGGAAATAAAGGAAAAGAGAAGATAAAAGGATAATACAATAATACAATGGCACTGGTCAGGGCTGGGATTGTCATGCTTCGTGCTTTTTTGGCCAAGTTTATGCCACAACCAAATTGAAATCCCTATTACATGTCATTACACTAGAAGTCACATTTGTACAGGAAATGTTGCCACCAGGAAAATAAAGCCTGTAGTTTCTGCTTTTTATTTTTAATGTCCGGAAGCTCTCATTTTATTTCAGGCAGAACATTTGCAGCTGAGACGGGTGCCTGTGACAGGAGATTTTCAGAACTAGATGGCAAAGCAAATGACTAATAACATTCCCAGCATTTAGGCTCTAAAGGAGTCTGTGGAAGAAATTGGACTGAAAAAAAAAAATGACAACTGCTTGAGAGAATCTTTAAATCCATTTCAATGTAGCTCTTTCCTCTTTTGTTGTTGGCCTCTGCCCATGCTTAGCAGTATATCAGCACATGCTTCTATGTGTCGGAAGTGCAGAGTATTGGGAGCCAAACAACACCTATAAAACTAATCACAACTTTACCAGGGTCTCTTGAATTATCTGGGGCTGTACTGTGCTCTGATATTGAACAAGACAACTCAGAAAAATGACAGTACAACTGATCATTTTCCCCTTCAGAAATCAGTGAAAGTACTGGCTCCAAGAGCAATGTTAATGAGTTAGGGGCAGCACCATTCGGCTGATTGTGAAAAATTCCCAATAGAACGTCATGTTTTAGACACTGAGTGTCTTGCACCAGGATGCATTTTTAAGTGACATCATAAAAACTGAATTTGAAACAAACATCCTAAGTGCGAAGCTTAGCACCTTGCCTTTCTGGGTTTAAATGGCATCTGTTTTAATTTTTCGGAGCAAGATAGGCAGATTTTTATAACACCCCCAAACTTAGCATGTGGGGAACAGTTTCAGACAACTTTAGCCTGACTGAATAGCCACTGACATTTCTAGGACATCACAGCCATGATATCTGACCACAAGGAAGACACAGGGGGAAACAGGTCTTTTGCTTTATTCCTCAAAACTCACATAGAATGGTCTTCTGAAACTGAGTTTTGAGAAAAAAAGCAAAAAATAATGCTCCATCTTTCACGGTTGGAGTTTTCTCATCTGTTTTATATTGTCAACTTCTTGGGGTTGTTTCTCCACAAGAAGATGGTGAAAAGGATTTCAGATCCACGCTGAGCCTTCCCAGCCCCTCCTCTTTAGTCTCCTGTCATTCCGCAGGTCATTCTGCATGTAATCCATCACAACCAACCCTGTTCCTTCTCCCTTACCTGATTCTGATTTGTAGATATGTAGGATCTCCCTGCTGGATTTCCTTCCGCGCACAGTACAGGGCATATGTGTCCCACCATTTAGCCAGTAGGAAACATGCAGCTTTGGAAGGACTTGCTGATTGTTAGAGCTAAAGAAACAGTGACTGTGGTCCCCTCCCCTGGGAGGAAAATCTTACCTGGAGGCTCTTGCCGTATCCCTGATATCAGGCTCTGTGTCTTTCACTGAACTTGAGGGTGGCCCAAATGGTGAGGTAATTTCCAACCCACAAATGTTAGATAGGGACAAAGAGAAAATTGGTAACAGGACTTAGGATGAGGTCCTGGGTGCTTTCAGATACTGGTTCTGAAACCAATTTTTCCTGCGGGGCATCAGTCTTGATTATTCTCTACTTCTGGGAGGATGGCTCTGCCCACCTCATTATGAAGTGAGATTTTTCTGTGTTAGTTTCTTTTTACTTTGCTGTTTTTGATACACACAGCTTAAATAAAGAATGGCTTATTTTGGCTTACAGATTCAGGACATAATTCCTACTAGTAGGAACTTGAGAGAGCTAGCCACATAGTGACCAGTCAGAAAGTGAAAATTCTCATGATTGGCTTACTATCTCCTTTTGTATGTGGTTAGAGAACTCAGAGCATAGCCTAATGCCACAAACAGTTATGATGGGTCTTCCCAGCTCTGTTCATCCAGTCTAGAAATTCCCTCCCAGGCATGCCAGAGGCTTGCCGCCTACGTGAGTCTAAATCCTGACAAGATGAAAAGATTATTTTTCACAGTGACCATTGTTCTGCCATTTCCTTGGAACCACTTTCCAAGGTAAGCCATAGCTTCCAAGAACTGCCAACTCTAGCCTTTACGGAATATGCTCTTGAAAGCTTGTACTTTAAAATGTTTTCGACATGAACCAAGTAGAACTCAGAAGTGCAGGGAAATTTGAGAGAGAAAAAAAAATTTTTCAGAAGTGTACCAACCATGTCTGACAGAATACTGCTTATTTGACATTAATGGAGAAAACCATAATGTTCTTGTTTTGAATCTGTCTTTGGAAGTAGCCTTATCATAATAATCGTCCTGCATCAGTTTAACTGCATTTGACAGCAGATCAAAGAGAAAGGCAACCAAAGCTGAAAGTGCTATTTTTCTGTGCCACTTTGGCATTCAAAGGAAATGGATTGGCTTTGTTGCTGAGTTAAACAAAAAAGCTTTCAGGATGCTGATAAAGTTATGGGGAAAGGCTTTCCGACATAAATTCACATCCCCAAACCAAATCATGAGCAGCCAGTTCAGAGCCCTCATCACAATGTTAACATTAAAAAACACCACCATGGGTCAGCAACTACTGTGGCCTCAGAGAACTGAAGTAATAGGAATTAGTTCTGGTAGAAATCCACCTATAACCAAAACACCCTGAATGATTCCATTCTCTCCTATTCTTGGAAGCTAAGCAGGCTCTAGATTGATTAGCATTAATGAGCTGACAGAAAAACCTGGGGCCAATGCTCGTTGTTTTTTTGGTTTTTTTTTTTTTTTTTTTTTTGACTTGTTACTTCCTAACAGCACACGTATTCTAAATGGGATAAAATTCAAATTGTTGTTCTAAAGACTTCTCCCATTCTGCATTGCAGAGTGAAATGGAGCCCTGGGAAGTTTTCACAAATATATATATATATAATTTAACTACTTCTCTCTCCTTGGTTGCTATTATGAAAGAGAAAATGACCATACAATGACAAACAGTTTCTAAGCAAATGATAAATGTAAATGTTAAGTATGTTTTAAAAGAGAGAAAGAAATACGAAAGAAATTTAAATTGATAGTGGTATAACTTGAAAATGTGGTTGATTTGCAAGATATTTATCAGTATAGGATAGGGTCATTTCAGGTTCCCTCTCCTCAGTTGCCCAAGGTACCAGCTGGGGACATCTCCCTGGACACCTGCGAACCCCTCTAGAGTCAAGTCTCTTGCCAACCCTAAGATGGCTCCCTTAGTTAGGATATATACTTCGCTGCTCCCGTATCCACCCTTCCTATATCCCAACCATCCCATTCCCGCGAGCTCCTCCCATCCTCCCCTTCTCACGTTTCTCACCCCATTTCCCCTTAGCCCCATGCCACCTCACCCGCAAGTTCCCAGTTTTTGCCCGGCAAACTTGTCTACTTCCCCTATCCAGGCGGATGACCTTAGAACCTTCATCTGGCGATGGATCGAGATCGAGACAGAGACCGAATTTGGAGCAACGGTCTGAGCTCTTAAGATCCAAATGAGGAGCAGAAGGAGGGAGAACATGAGCAAGGAAATCAGGACCACGAGGGATGCACCCACCCACAGTGACAGTGGAACTGATCTATTGGGAGCTCTCCAAGGCCAGCTGGACTGGGACTGAATAAGCATGGGTTGAAACTGGACTCTCTGAACATGGCGGACCATGAAGGCTGATGAGAAGCCAAGGACAATGTCACTAGGTTTCGATCCTAATACATGAACTGGCTTTGTGGGAGCTTAGCCTGTTTGGATGCTCACCTTCCTGGACCTAGATAGAAGTGGGAGGACCTTGGTCTTCCCGCAGGGCAGGGAATTTGTACTGCTCTTCAGTATCAAGAGGGAGGGGGAATGGAGTGGGGGGAGGAGAAAAGGAGTGGTGATAGGGGGAGGGGAGTGGGGGGAGAGGGCAATATGTGGGAGGAGGGGGAGGGAAATGGGAAACGGGGAGCAGGTGGAAATTTTAATTAAAAAAGAATAAAAAAATAATCACACACACACAAAAAAAATAAAAAATAAAAAAAAAGAAAAAAGAAAATGTGGTTGATTTATATAAGAAAATCACAAGCCAGAGCTGGAAAGATGGCTCAGTGGTTAAGAGCACTGATAGCTCTTCCAGACGACCCTGGTTCAATTCCCAGCAACCTCATAACAGCTCACAACTGTCTATAACTTTTGTTTCAGGGGCTCTGACACCTTCGCACTAATACACATAAAATAAAAGTGAAATAAATTATAAAAAAGGAAAATCACAGACCAAATATAAATAATCTATAAAAGCGAAGAGTGATATACATGAATTTGAAATTATAAAGTATACTAAAATTATAACTTCTTAAAAAATTTTGTTTGAAATGGACCTAAGTTTTACATAAGTCAGGTTGAACGACAAAAGTAAAAGTGTATATAATTTTAAATAATTATGCAAATTTCTACTTACACTACAGTTAATGACCTCAAAGTATGACCAAGTGTAGTTTGGCGAGGGAAGAGTTTATTTCATCTTATAACTCCCCAGCCACAATTCATCAGTGAGAAACACCAGGGCAGGAACTCATGTAGGATCATAAGCAGAAATCATGGGGCAGTACTACTTAATGGCTTGTTACCCTTTTTTTCTCAGCTACCTTGCATATATAGTCCAGGCCTACCTGTCCAGAGATGGTTCCACTCACGGTGTCCTGAGTCTTCTTTCACCATTTGTAAAACAAGCAAAAGCCCCACAGACATGCTCATAGGCCAAAATTCTGCAACTGAAGTTTCCTCTTCCTAGGTATGGAAAATTGACAACTAAAGCTAGTTATAAAACATGCTGATCACAGAATGAGACAAGTTTCCAACTCAATCAATGGACAGGATAAAAAAAAATCACACCCAGGGAATATTATCATGCTCATGAAATTAGAAATGCTTAATAAGATTTATAACTTGCTGCAGAGGGGGAATGATAAATTGTTAGAGTATATGGCATTAAAAATGAGAGTTGTGGGGCCAGACACGCTGCTGTATGCTGTTGATCCTAGCACATGCGGGAGATCATGATGTTGAAAGCAATCTGGGTGACCTAATGAGAAAAATAAAAGTCCTTTGACATGATAATGCCAATATACACAATAAATCACCCAGACACGGCAATGACAAATGGGTGTTCGGTACATGCTCACGGTAGAGGGATAAACAAAAGCTTGGAAATGATGTGAATATTCCTTAGTAGATCAAAAGTCTGATTGATAATACACAGCTAATTTTCAGATTATGAGGAAGTTATGATGTTCTTCAGTTTCTTTTTTGTTTTCATTTGTTTTTGTTTTGTTTCTTTGTTAACTTGACATAAGCTAGAGTGACCTGAGAAGTAGAAACCTCAATTTAAAAAATGCTTCCATTAGATTGACATGTGAGAAAGTCTATGGTACATTTTCTTGATTGATAGTTGATGTGAAAGAGTTTATACCCTGTGGGTAGCATCCTTGGATAGGTGGACCTGGTGCATATAATAAAACAAACTGAGCATGCCAAAAGGAGCAAGACAGTAAGCAGCATTCCTCCATGGTTTCTGCTTCATTTTCTGCCCTGCTTTAGCTCGTGCCCCCAACTCCTCTCAGCAATGAACTATTTATTACCTATAGGTGTAAGGTGAAATAAACCCCTTCTTTCACAAATTGTGTTTAGCCAGTGTTTTATCATAGAATTGAAAATCCTAACCAAGACAGGAATTAGTAACAGGTTCCTGGCGTGTTCCTGTGACAGAGCTGATCATGTATTTTGGGAGAGGATCATGATTGCATTTGAACTTTTGTCTGGAAATGGTGTTGAGTGCTCAGAGCTACGGGATTATGGAAAATAAGCAAATAAGTATGTGAAGACCAATGCAGACAATGGATGCCTGGCTTGTGAACTTTCAGAAAGAAGGAAAAAAAACTAGAAGGACTGTATGGGTGATTCTCAATTGGTGACTGGCTCTGGAGAGTGTGGACTAAATAATTGTCTGTAATTAATAAGTTTGGAAACCTTTGCTTTACTGGAGTAATTGATGCTGTTTATCTGTGATCAAAAAGAGACCAGCATCATCGATACAAAACCTTCTGGGAATATTTCCCTAAGGTCAGTATACAAAAGTTGCCCTCCAGAGGGCACCAAGGCCATATTTTGAGTTAGTAGCCAAACTTATTAATGTGTAAAAGTCTCCCAGATGGTGAGAACTTTGAAGGTAAGAAGGGATCATGGAGAGCTTCTTAGGTTTAGCATCATATGACAAGGTCAGAGTCACTGATTAGAGCCTAGAGGCAGTTATGGCTAAGGATTCATCCCAGTTGCTATAGACACATCATCATTTTGAACATGCTGCCAGGGCCGTAGTGTGACCACCAAGGACAGAAGCAGCTGTGGAGATGAATGGGCATAAGACTTCGAGACAATCAACATGTACTCTGGTTGGTAGCAGAGCCGGGGAAGTAGTACTTCCCAGGCCCTATGAACCCATAAAATGAACCCCAGAAGTCCAACAGTGGGCTTTACTCTGTTACACTTTTTATTTTATTTGATTGTGGTTGTGCTCTGATTTTTCTATCCTGGAGTAAAAAACTAAGTACCTTATTTTTTATTTCATAGGACCCCACTGTTGAAAGATTGGATTTTTTTTTATTTTTATTCTTTTTTAATTAAAATTTCCACCTGTCCCTGTTTCCCATTTCCCTCTCCCTCCTCCCAAATATTGCCCCTCCCCCCACTCCCCTTTCCCTATCCCCACTCCTCTTCTCCTCCCCCCACTCCATTCCCCCTCCCTCTCGATACTGAAGAGCAGTACAAATTCTCTGCCCTGCGGGAAGACCAAGGTCCTCCCACTTCTATCTAGGTCCAGGAAGGTGATCGTCCAAACAGGTTAAGCTCCCACAAAGCCAGTTCATGTATTAGGATCGAAACCTAGTGCTATTGTCCTTGGCTTCTCATCAGCCTTCATGGTCCGCCATGTTCAGAGAGTCCAGTTTCAACCCATACTTTTTCAGTCCCAGTCCCGCTGGCCTTGGTGGGCTCCCAATAAATCAGTTCCAATGTCACAGTGGGTGGGTGCACCCCTCGTGGTCCTGACATCCTTGCTCATGTTCTCCCTCCTTCTGCTCCTCATTTGGACCTTAAGAGCTCAGACCGTTGCTCCAAATTGAGACTCTGTCTCTATCTCGATCCATCGCCAGATGAAGGTTCTAAGGTGATATGTAAGATATTCATCAGTATAGGATAGGATCATTTCAGGTTCCTTCTCCTCAGTTGCCCAAGGTACCAGCTGGGGACATCTCCCTGGACACCTGCAATCCCCTCTAGAGTCAAGTCTCTTGCCAACCCTAAGATGGCTCCCTTATTTAGGATATATACTTGGCTGCTCCCTTATCCACCCTTCCTATATCCTAACCATCCCAATCCCTCAAGCTCCTCCCATCCTCCCCTTCTCACGTTTCTCATCCCATTTCCCCTTAGCCCCAAGCCACCTCACCCGCAAGTTCCCAGTAATACCACTCTTGGGAATATACCCAAGAGATGCCCTATCATATGACAAAAGTATCTGTTCAACTATGTTCATAGCAGCATTGTTTGTAATAGCCAGAACCTGGAAACAACCTAGATGCCCTTCAATGGAGGAATGGATGAAGAAAGTGTGGAATATATACATATTAGAGTACTACTCAGTGGTAAAAAACAATGACTTCTCGAATTTTGCATGCAAATGGATGGAAATAGAAAATACTATCCTGAGTGAGGTATCCCAGACCCAAAGAGAGGAACTTGGGATGTACTCACTCATAATTGGTTTCTAGCCATAAATAAAGGACATTGAGCATATAATTTGTGATCCTAGAGAAGCTAAATAAGAAAGTGAACCCAAAGAAAATCGTATAGTCATCCACCTGGATAAGGGAAGTAGACAAGATTGCTGGGCAAGATTGGATATTTTAGAAAGACGCTAGTTATTCTAAAGAAACTGAGCTCAACCAGCAGTGGTGGTACTTTCCTTTGATCCCAGCACTCAAGAGGCAGAGGCAGGCAGATCTCTGTGAGTTCAAGGGAAGCCTCATCTGCAAGAGCTAGTTCCAGAGTATCTAGAACTGTTACATAGATAAACCTGTTAAGTTGGGAGTGTAGCCCCCAGCTTCTGGCCTGGGAGTTGCGGTCATCTGGACTCCAAATCCCAGCATTCCAGGTCACAGGGTATTTATGTGAACTCCCAAAGGAGAAACACATCGTTTGGGGGGACTGCATGGGTTGCTCCTATCTTGTCTCCCTGCCATGTGCTTTGGTCATCTGAGAGCATCTTACTCAATAAAATGATGGGCATTTTAATTTGGTTTGATTTGACCTAATTGGATTTTTTTTGCCCAAGTGGAGCTGCTCTTATTCTTATCAAAACCTGTCTCAGAAAACAAAAAAGAAAAAGAAAGAAGGAAAGAAAGAAACTGAACTCTTAGAAGTTCAAGTGTTTTGCATTATGATAGTGACAATAATATGAGTTCTTAGGAAAGTTTATAGCTGAAAAAGACGTATTTGTGTATCAAGTTTACAATGGTCAACTGTGTTATTTTATTGTTGTTTGTCATCTTAACACAAGAGGGAACTTCTATTGAGAAAATGCCTCCATTATAATGGCTTATAAGCAAGCCTGTGGGACATTTTCTTGATTTAAGATTGATGTGAAACACTTCACTGTGGGTGGTGGCACCCCTAGGTGGGTGGTCCTGCTGTGTATATGAAAGCAAACTGAACAATCCAGGAGGAGCAAGTCAGAAAACTGCATTTTTCCATGGCTTCTGTTTCAGTTCCTGCCTTCAGGTTCCTGCCTTGAGTTCCTGCCCTGACCTCCCTCAGTGACAGAATATGACCTGAGTAATATAAGAAGAAATAAATCATTTGCTCTGAAAACTGCTTTTGGTAATGATGATCTAAGACAGTAGTACAAACCCTAATTAAGACAGATGGGAAGAATTGGTTCATCAGTCCCTACTCTTCTGTAGGAGTGTTCATTATACTTAGGTGGGCACTGCACAGTCACATTGATAGTTGACACCATCTTTGCTGTCAATACCCTTGCCTTCTTGCCTAGTCTATGCTTTTTCTTTTTCCTAGAGAGGCATTCTTCACTATGTATATCCTCTTATTCTCACACATTCTTAAATATTTAGCAAAATCTTCTACTTTTCAGTGACGCTAAATTGATAGCTCCATATTAATCCTTTGCAAATTGATTAATGATGGCATTAACCTAAGAAGGTTGTGATGATAACCATGGATTCACACCTTAGTTTCCATTAGAGAACAAATTCTTCAAAGCCAAAGGCTGTGTAACCTCAGCATCCTAGCATGGTCTATAGATGTTACATAAATGAAGTAGTTTCCATAGAGGGGAGATTCGCCAAGCTTTGCCAAATAGTAAATGATGTTATAATCCAGTCACATCCTATAGGTAATATCCAAAATAAGTAAAGAAGAAAGGCTTGAATAGCATCAAATGCCACCACACAGTGAAGAACAGCATCTACAGAGAGTCAGAGAAGGAGGCAGTGCTGTCTAGTTTATGGGCTGCCAAACAATAATACCATGTTGGTACAAACCTGGCTCCAAAATAAGTTCTTTTAGAAAATTTCCATTGTTACTAATAAAGAAAAGTTGGTGATGATTTTTGATACAGTAATTCTTAAACTTTCTAAAGTTTAGTTACTGCTGAATTAGGCAAAAATGCCTTTTCAAGCTATCCTGAGAATAGAAAGCCCACTGCCTTTGACAGAGAACACAGACCCTTAAAGAGTGTAAGTCAGGCCTCATGGGGCTATAGCTCTTCTAATATCTATTTTCCTTTTTGGTCTTTGAAAATAGAACTTGCTTTAATTTGTTTGTGTCTGTGGAGCAATGAGTCGCATTTGTAACCAACAGCTGGAATCTTTTAGGTGTCTCACAGACCCAAGGCATGAGTGATGCAATATTGACAGAAGAACACAATTCTATGTCCAAGAGCTGCTTTCAAGAACACGCATATCCAATGTCAACACAGAAATCAAGGTCTGTTTGAAATGTTGGAGGCAGGCATGCAACTGTGTTTTGGGAGACATTGTCCTCAGTTCCCAGCACAGTCAATAAGAGGTTTGGGGGTGTTTTGCTTTGTTTTATTTTAAATGATTGAAGTAGCCTAGAGTTTTTATCATGTATAATTTCTCAAATATCTGATAAAAAATCAAGCTATTACTCTAAGAAGCTATCACAGTCTGCTTTTTATCTCTAAATGGTCCCGCGTGGAGGGGGTAAGTACAGGGGTTAGTACAGGGTTGCTGGAGCAAGGGCTCAGAGTAACCACTTTTATTGAAGAAGATCTGGATTTGGTCCCCATCACCTTCCTATATTGTGGCTTAAAGTACCTATAATTCCACTTGTAGGAAAGTCAGTAACCTCTTCTGGATTCTGTGAACACTGTGCACATTGGGCACATACACATTTGTAGGGAAAATAATTCATAAATATAAAATAAAAGGAAATCTTAAAACAAAATGACTTCATACCCCCAGATGTTATAGAACAGTTGCATAAACATACAGTATTGTAGGCATATGCATTAGACTTCATGCTCTTCTGTGCAGAACTCAGAGAAACTCAGTGCTTATGGATGCTGTCCACATTTTAGGTGTATGAGGCCATGTGGTTCCTGACACTGCTGGTAGCAGTTTTAGCTAGTGAAACAGAAAGTGATAAAGGTAATGTCTAGGTCAGTCCTTTAATCACCAGTGTGTGATATCTCAGGGCTGAATTTTCTGCTTTAGTTCTTTCTTGGACATGGTCCAAATAATGATTGCTGTGCTTGGCCCTGGACTGAAAGAAAGTGACACAGAGTTCATTTTAATTGACTCAAAGTATTGCAAGAAAGGTGAATCTTTGTTCTTGTAAGCTAGTATGAGTGCTCAGCTTTTGGTTGTTATAGAAGAAATCTCGCCCGTCTTGACTACTAGAGTTTCCTCTATTTGGGTTTGTCTTCGGTAATAATTAGACCAAGAAACTTAGAATTATTCTTTAGTAGTAGGCTTAGACAGGTGAAGGCTTTTGGAATAGCAGCAAGTAGTTGTAGATAAAAATTTCTGTTCCAACTGGTACCACAGCTGTTCAGTCCCAAAGAAACATACAGAGGCTTATAACAATTATTAACTATTTGGCCTATTAGTTCAGGCTTCTTAATAACTAACTCTAACATCTTAAGCCATAATTCTTGTCTATTTTAAACAATGAGGCATTCTCATCTTGCTTCCTCTGTGTCTGACTGTTGACTGTAGACTGAGCCTTTCTTCTTCCCAGAATTGTCTTAGTCTGGTTGCCCTATCTATACTTCCTACCTGGCCAATCAGCATTTTATTAAACCAATGAGTAGCATTCATGGAACATGGTTTTAATCATATTTCATGATGAAGTTGTAATGCAGAGTGAACTTTTGCACTGTGGAACCAAACTCTTTAGTTGCTGATATTAAATAATTCAGCAATTCCCAAGATTATCATATTAATTTAAAATCTAAATTAAAATGTTAATCGATTAATCCATTTTATTTTTATTTTTGAATCTAAACTCCATTTCAGTGTTCCAAATTGGAGGATCACACCACTTTCTCCTTCAGCCTTTTTTGTTGTTGTTGTTCTGATGCAGCAGACTCTGCAGAGTGTTTTCTAGTCACACAGGCATTGTCTAGAGTCTACAGTATAAGTTGTGGGAGAACTTCTTTGCAAAGGGGAGCAACTACATATAGCTTTCATCATCCACAAAAATGTATGGTACCCTCTTAAGAAGATAGTGATTTATTTTCCTAGATCAAGACTAGGCAGCATAATTTCTTAAATTACTCTTAAAAAGAAAGCTATTATATCATAACACTCTAACACTGTGCTTACTGGTAAAATGATAAGGAACAAATTTCATGGTGATGTGCTGATTTCCAGAACTATGCTCTTATTATTCTCTATTTAATTAAATAATTTAAATAAAATTAACTGTAAAAGAAAGATAACTTAATCAGATGGGGTTAATTAATGCAATATTTTTCTTAAAATTATTAAAAGGAAAAACTAGAACAAGCGTGAAGGGCAATAGAGTATGCAGAAGATAAACCACATGGTTTTTAAAGTGTATTTTGCTAAATTTTAATGATAATACACAAACTAGTTAAAGAAAGAATGACTTTTCATTTCATGTCTTTGGATGATTGTACTAAGCCTGAAGAAAGACACTATCTTGCTGGGCAAGGGCTTTATCTTTGAACCATATCAACTGTAGTATAGTACATTTCAATGTCAAATCCCCTTGACTCCTTGAGGCAAGTTTACTTCTCATTTCTCATAAGATATTTTGTGTGTACTTTCCTCTGTATCATGTCATTCTAGGAAGTAAACACAATTTCAGTTTCTCTTACCTCTCAGTGTGGCAGAGTCCTGGAGTTAAATTTAGAAATGAATGATATTTTACAAGAGAAAGGAAGTTCCAGGTAGTGAGGGAGTGGAATTTTCTAAGTAAAATGATTTTGAACAGTGACTGACTGAATTGCGCCTCTAAAAACAACCCTGGGTGTTGATTTGTTTTGAAAGGAAATGTCAAGGAAGCATTTCCTTTCATGCCTAAGTTCAGTCCAAGTCTCACTGTGTACATATATTTGGAAGTCCTAGAATCTTCCCTGTTTATTTTTCTTTGTTCTTGAACCCAAATATTAGTTTTTAACAGGATATTTCATTCCCTAGATTTGAAAACTTCCTAAAGTGATAGAATTCTAGGGTGAAGTTGGGTGAAGAACTTTGTATAAATGGCACAAAATCTTTCCTTCTGATTCATTCCAGAGCTTACTATTCCAAGGCAATGGCAGACATGGTCGTGGCTGTTTTCATACCCCACAATACCCCAACAGTACAAGGTTTCCTTGTAGTTTTTAAGTGAAATTTCCAGACACTAACATTTGCCAAGGCCAAAGAAACCACAACATGTAATACTTCAGGTTTGACAGGCACATCCTGCAACTCTGAGAATAAAGTTGCTTTGAGCAAAATGTTGGCCAGCATTCCATCTCTCTATGGCTAGACAGCAACCAAGATGCAAAAATAGAAAAACAAACAAATGCTGAGTAATATTGCCTGAGTAAATAGAGTTTGAGCTACAGAATCAAGTCATTATCAATAGCAGAACAAGATATGTTGAGGCTTTCCCTAGCATCTCTAGGAGGGTTTCAATCAGATAAGCACAAGGCCATTGGATTCTCTAGAGATGACTGTAGCAGAGTCAATGCTGTATAACTGATTAGTCCTATCAACTTAGTCAAACAACTCAATTAAGTGAACTGCTTGAACAAGTAAATCATAAAATAATTCCAGATTAGTATATATGTACATAGCAATCATGGTATCTGTTAGCCAAGCATGCACATGTATTTCCAAGGCAATAATTATGGGTTAATCAAGGTTTTCGGAGCTATAATTAGGAGATATTCCAGTAATTTTTCAAAATCTGGTACATGAAGAGTTTAATCTATAATGAATGCCCTCATGACCTAGCTGAGGACCCTAGACCTTCCTCTCAGCTTCCTCATCACCAGAAGCTTGACCTTTATTCTCAAAGCACAACACATACCATAGCTTCATAATGTTGAAAGGTCATCTTTGCTTTCTCTTCCTAGTTTGTAAAATTCTTGGTTCTGTCCATAATCTACACATATTCCCAGGTCAGAGCATAAACTTGCTCACTAATCTATCTCCTGCTGTTCTCTCTTTAAGCGATAGCACTGGTTGCTTGGGACTCTTAAAGCACCCAAAATTATTAAAAATTCTTAGTTTTTATATCTGCTAATTCTTCCATATTTTCTTTCTTTGAATGTCTGTGAAAAGACTTCCTATTTCTCAAAAGCCTTCCCGGGCAGCTCTGGTTGATCATTGTACGCCTCACTTTTTTCTTGCTCTGATTGTCTTTTATGCATAGAGCATAATAGTTCTTCAAACTATTTTGAGATCTGTTTACATATTTATTGTCTTCCACCAAAACACAAGTTTCATGGGGATAAATTCGACAGTGTATACAGAATAGTGTCCTATTTCATGATGCTGACACAGTGACAGCTATGTCCCATCGGCATTGTAAATGTTATTTCATAAGGCAATCAAAGTTTGAAGATGTGATGGATACATCATTTTGTATGATCTAGATGGCGTCTCTCTCACAGGGAGAAAAGAGAATCAGTACCAATGAAAGGAGATATGAAAATGGAACCAAAGGTTAGACTGTTATGCTTTGAAGATAGAGGAGGAGAAGGATTTTTCAAATGTTAATATCTCTATAAAGTAGCACAGGAAACCATCTTTCTCCTCTATCTTCCAGAAGACACCAGCATTAGCCACAGCTTGAATTTAGACCAGTGCAACTAATTCCAACTAATAAAAGCAAACTTGCTTTGCTCTTTCCTGAATCCAATCGTGCATGTAGTCAGTTGTTGTATTAATTACTTTTGTAATGGTGTGTCAAATTACTGATGAAAATGGCCTATGGGGTTTATTCCAGCTCTTAATTTCATAGGCTTCATCCAGTCTATGGTCATGGGTATGGACCTGATGTGAGCAGAATGTCACCATGGCCAGAGGGATTTGAGGAGGAGCTTCACCACACTGCAAACAGGAAATAGGGAGCAGAAGCAACAAGAAGTAAACAGAGAATGATGCAGTCCCAAGGGTATGATCATGCTGTTCTACTTTGTTTATCCAGATGTGTCATGCCCCTGTCATCTTTAAGTCCATAGTGGAATGAATCACATCATCTCATAGTCCTTTAAAATGGCTTTGATCACATATCCGTCAGTGTGTATTACTCATCTCTATGACATGATGTGATCTCAGCAAGATTAAATCTCAGAGGAACCAAGCATATTGACAGAATAAGAAATATAAACCATAAACAGGAACTTCTGCCTGTTAAAGGATTTAGGCTATAAATCAATAGTTCCACAGTGGTAAATATCATTTATTTTAAAATGTATAGTGCCTCCCCATTCTTTTTGCTGTTATTTGTTTTATTTCTTAGTTTGTCTTATTTTAATTTAATTTATTTGTTGTTAATTCCCAAGATCTCACATTAATATTGATATATCAATATTAATATCAATTTTTAGAACTTTCAGCCTTCCAAAATTCAAACATTTTAAAGGTTCAATTTCTTTAAAATATCCCAGTTCAGGTTGGATAGTGATGGTGCACACCTTTAATCCCAGCACTCAGGAGGCAGAGGCAGGCAGATCTCTGAGTTTGAGCCCAACATGGTCTACACAGTGAGTTCCAGGACAGCCAGAGCCAAACAGAGAAGCCCTGTTTTGAAAAACCAAAAATAAATAAGTAAGTAAATAAATAAATAAATAATTCAAAATCCCTTTAATATTCTCAAATCTCTCTAAAAATCCAAAGTCAATTGACTCTGGGATCCTGTAAAATAAAACATAAGTTACATACTTCTTATTAGAAGAGGGAGGTACCAGGGTGCAGTACAATCTGAACAAAGCAAAACAAAACCCAGTAGTATAAATTAAATCTATTAGCCCAAAGTTTAGTATTGGGGATTTATTCATGATCTTCTGGGCTCCAAAGAGCTTGGGCTACTCTAGTTCTCAAGCTTTGCCATTCCCAGCACATGTAACTTGTCTCATATTCTCTGACTCCACTCCACAACAGTTGTTATCCTTCATGGTGGTCCCAGTCTTAGCATCTGCAATATACCAGGGTCTTCACAGGCTGTATGTTTTCCAGTGGCCCCTGGCCTGCCTTCAGCAACTCTGACCAAACATAGGGACAATGTTCAGCCTTTCTTTGTGACTCCATCAATCCCAGGGTTTCTACTGCAACAGAGGTTGCTTCTTCACTAATGGCCTCTAGTGGCAACAAGCCTCAGCTGTATTCCGTGGCACCTTCCTGCCTTCAAAGCTAGCACATTACCATCTTCAATTTGTAGTATGAGGGGCAGCCCTGGCACCATCTGGTCCACAGGTTCTGAGTGCCGAGACCAAGAAAACACTCACAGCAATTTTCCCCTCAAAGGTGATGGGCTCTTTTAAATCACAACTGGTTTCTCACCCTCAGCTAATCGATATCAGTTGTCATGATAAAACAAAGGTTTCACTTCTACAGATTCTTAATCCAAAATGTCAGACATACAATCCTGACAGAGTGTTAGCTTCCATGTGAAAATCCACACTCTAGGCCTCTATAGTCTGTACTATTCTCAGAATTAACTTGCAAATTTTTACATCTCTTAAATCTCTAAACACTTAAAGGATTTCTAGAACAAAGGACTAAAATTCTTCATCGTTCTTCCCAAAACATCATAGTCAGGTCTATCACAGTAATACCCCATGATCCTGGTACCAATTTAGTTTCTATTGCCTTAATAAAGACCATGATCAAAAGGAACTTATGGAGGAAGGGTTTATTTAACATTGAAGTGCATTGTAGTCATCATGAAGAGAAGTAAGGGCAGGAGCTTGAGAGAGGAACTCAAGCAGAGATCATGGAGGACTTCTCCTTACTGGCTTTATACTCCTGGCTTATTCAGCCTGCTTTCTTTTTTTTTTTTTTTTTTTTTTTTTTTTTTTTTTTTTTTTGGTTTTTCGAGACAGGGTTTCTCTGTGGTTTTGGAGCCTGTCCTGGAACTAGCTCTGTAGACCAGGCTGGTCTCGAACTCACAGAGATCCACCTGCCTCTGCCTCCCAAGTGCTGGGATTAAAGGCGTGCGCCACCACCGCCCGGCTCAGCCTGCTTTCTTATGTAACCCAGGATGACCTTCCTAGGGATTGTATTGCCTGCAGTATTTTGGGCCTTTCCACATAAGTCATTAATCAAGAAAATGCCCAACAGGCTTGTCTACAATCCAATTTAATGGAGACATTTTCTCAAATGAAGTTCCCTCTTCCAAAATAGCATACCTGTGTCAAGTTGCCCAAAATATCTCACCAGCATAGTATCCAATGGAGTGCCTTGTATCAGAATCCATGCAGGTGAACTAGGTGGAGACTTCTGTGGTCATTGTCACTTCCCACCCCTATCTGTGAGCCTTTAAGTGTTGTTTGAATGGAGAAAAATAAGAGCTATAAATTCAGCATGTTTTTCTTTTCCTGAGTCACATATTTAACTTGTGAAAGGAAAGCTTCGAAAAAACCAAAACTTGCATTCAAACAAAGAGACTCCTATCATGTGAATTTTGCGGGTTTTTTTTTTTTTTTTAAGACCTGTAACTCTTAGGATAATCATTCTTTTGTAATTTTCCTTCCTTAAGCCTCCCAAAGTACTGAGAGTACTTCAGTCAGAGGCATTCAAGTGTATTAATATAACAGGGTACTGGCGTGATTAGTAATCTTCCCTTATGAATTCTGGGTGAGTCATGGACTGCCTCGTGCATGAACCCAGTCCAAAATGGGCTTTTACTGATGCTTTCACACAAGTAAACAAGGTGCTTGCTCTCAGGGACACTGCTGTCCCAGCTTTCCAACTGCTCCCTTATAAGGTGTCTGAAGGGGCTTGCAAGATATCTCAGTATGAAAAGGCACTTGCTGCCAAGCAACTCACAGGGTAGAAAGAAGAGAGTCAACTCCTAAAAGGTGTTCTATGACCTCCATCCATAAATGATTAGAAGGGCACATATGTACATACACACATATAGACAAAAACATGCACACATACAAATACACTAAATAAATAAGTAAATGTAATGATAAAAGTGTTTGAAGTGAAAGACCCTCGGAGAGGACCTTCCCTCAGGAGGTGACCCCAGGACCCAAGGAATAGTCCGAGACCACTCACTGGCTGCAAATAGCAAGAGGTTTATTGGGTGTACACAGGTACCTGCGGGCGGCAAAGTCTTTTCTGAGGACTTGCGCGCCTGCAGTCTGGGAGAAGGTCTTTTTATAGGAAAAGGGCGGCAGAAGCAGGCATATAGAAGCAGATACATGGTTACAGGGATCTCATTGGTCGGTTGGAATGAGGCGAGGGGCATATGTGGTTTTTCCTCTCCCAGCATAGATGTATGGCCACAGATGTCCTGTTTTGCAGATATCCTATTTTACAGATATCCTGTTTTGCAGCTAGGGGCCCTGACCTCAGACATCCTCTCCCAGCACAGATGTGTGGCCACAGATATCCTGTTCTCCTAAGCAAATGGAATGTTCTCACTAGCTGCAGATCCTGAGGGGGTCCTAAGGGTCTCAAAACAGGCTGTTCCCATGGGAACAGCCGGCTGCAGGTCCTGAAAATCTTTCAAACAGGTTGTTCTCACGGGAGCCAGCCAGCTGTGAGTTCGGGGGGGGGGGGGGCGGTCCAGAGGGTCTTTCAGAAGAAACTTTACTAACTTAGAATCCTATGAAATCCATAAAACAACCCAATTAAGCCCAGATACATACATGCATACATATGTGTGAATATGTGTTTATATATACAGATGTTCAGTAGATGAGTTAATATAAGGTAGGTGATATTCAAGGAAGCTGTGGTATTTAACTGAAATCTGTTCTGGAAGTCCAGCAAATTCTGAAACAAGTGTGATTAGACTGTCAATGGTTGTGACAGAGCTGAAGACAATGAATAGGTGCAGTGTATATTCATATCAGATATATGCATCATAATTGATAGTTACATGTGTGTCACATGCTTTACCCAAGTTTCATGCTCACAAGTACATGATGTTGCTATGAACTTTTCCTTATTATCTTTATACAATCAATTCATGATCATTTGTGGATCTGGAGGCATGGCCTCCCACTCACTGTTTACACACCATGCTGGCCTCAAATTCATTACCCTCCTGCCTAGACCTCCGGAATCCTGCAGTATGGATGGATGTTATTAGAGTCTCTAGCTCATGGATGTAGAAGCAGAAACATAGGCTGGCAGAACCATCTGACAGAAGCTGTCCAGGTGAACAATGACAGAGCCTTGCTTTTCAGTGTGCTCTGAAGAAGAGAACTTAGTGACCATGCACTCTTGCCCTTTGGGAGTGTTTTCCCTGATTCTCCTCATTCCTTGTCAGTCAACCCATTCTTTCTGTATTATTCAATGTTAAGTATCATGGGCTTGCTCTAGAGTTGTTTAACAATTGTTGTTGTATAAACACTCCGTCTACTTAAGACATAGTAGAACTTGAGAAGCAAACCTTCAAACCTTCACTGTCCTCAATAGGACTGTGCCTGTTATCTTGACGCTGTCTCTGACTCCAGCTGGGTTTGGTCTTCTGCCTATATGAACAGAGACAGATATTCCCCATATCACCTATATTTTCTAAAGACAGAGATGAACCTGCAAGTATACTCTTACTGAACGTCTTTCCCATCTCTGCAGTGTTTGTAAACTTTAAATTACATTGACCTATGTGTTTTCATATCACATATTTCTGAAAATTACTGTCACCCAGGGAATTATGTTACTGGTATGTAGATTAGTAATTTACCAACATGCTGTGGGATTCCTCTCTGTATGTTATGAAAATGTTTTATTACCATCGGTTAATAAAGAAGCTGTTTTGACCTATGGCAGGGCAGAATATAGCCAGGCTGAAAGATATATAAAGAGAGAGTAGGTGGAGCCAAGGAGGCACCATGTAGCTGCCAAAGAAGAAAGATGCTGGAATCTTATTGGTCAGCCACAGCCTTATGGTGAAACACAGATTAATAGAAAAGAGTTAATTTAAAATATAAGAGCTAGCTAGACATATGCCTAAGTTATTGGCCAAACAGTATTGTAATTAACATAGTTTCTGTGTGATTATTTGGGTCTGGATATCTGGGAAACAAAGGTCTCTGTTTACACCAACACTCAAACAAGAGCACTATAAAAGGCACACAAACTTGTCCTTGCCTGGCTCTCAATCATGCGTCATGGAGGCAGTGGAATAGATAAGATTTTTGGTTTTCATTTTTTTTTATGGAGGTAGTGGTATAGGTAAGGGATTTTTTAAAAAGTATTGTAGATATATGAACTTTTCAAACAATAAACAAAATGTTTTTTATTTATGTAAGATTAGGTAAAGCAGATATGCACATGCATCTGACTATCTGTGTGTTCATAGGAAAGCAAGCACCCTTTTAATTTAGAGAAGAACATTTCAATTTCCATTGTTTTGGATAGTCTATTAGTTACTTTCCTATTGCTGTGCTAAAACACCATGACCAAAGGTAACTTAAGAAAAAAAATGGTTTATTTTGGCTTAAGACTCTATAAGAATAGGAGTCCATCATAGTGAGGTGGAGGCATATTGGCAGGTGCCAGACATAGTGGCAGTAGGAGGAAACTAACAGTGTGGACAGGTGCTAGGCTTCTTTAGCCTCCTCATTCCCCCAGGGAAAGGTGAGTATGTTATCTGCCCTTTCCTCAGCCCCATGATGTAGGACAAGCAGATCTGCAGCTCCACAATGCAGGACAATCAGACAGCATAGGGAGTCAAAGCAAAAATTCAGTTTATTACTGTGAGGATCAGCTTGTATAGGTTAAGTAACATCATGTGATGCCAGGGTACCTCCAGCCAATGAGAGACAGCTAAGCCCTCCTTCTGACTGGAGGGGCATCTACCTAGATTTTGCTGTTTCATCCTCACTCGGTTCCCTCAAACTTGAACCAGGCTTTTTTCTTTCCTACAGGCATTGGGGTACAGGTCCTGAGATAATTTTGGCCCAACAGACAGGAAGTAAAACAAAATTATAAAAGATTTCAGCCTGGCCCCTGTAACATAACTTCTTCCAGTCAGGATCGACTTCTCAAAGATTCTATAATCTCTTTCAATAGCACCACCAACTGTGGACCAGTGTTCTAATATGGGAACTTATGGTGACATTTCAAACCACCATAGATTCTTAGTCTTCCATCAGAATATATAACATCAGTGATGTTGCAAAGCTTACATGTTTGAACTCATATGTGTGAAGAAAACATGTATCAGACAATAGTTTTATAAGGCACAGCTACCATCTACTTTTTCTTAATTATTTCTTTTATTTTTGAGATTATAATTATATAATTATTGCCTTCTGTTTTCTCCCTTTGAACTTTCCTGTTCTTTTTCAAAATCGTGGTTTTTTTTTTCATTAATTCCTGATCTATGCATACACACAGTGGTGGTTTAAGTAAGAATGGCCCCCATAGATATAGATTTAAATGCTTTGTCACTAGGGGGTAGCACTCATTGAAATAATTAGGAGGTATGGTCTTCTGCAAGGAAGTATGTCACTGGGGGTGAACTCTGATGTTTCAAAGCCCGTGTCTAGCTCAGAGTCTCATCCTGCTGCCTGTGTATCCAGTTGTAAGACTTCTGCTACTTCTTGAGCACCATGTCTGCCTGCATGCTGCCACGCTCCCTGACATGATGATAATGGACTAAACTTCTGAAACCATAAGTAATCCCCCAATTAAATGTTTTATTTCATAAGAGCTGCCCAAAGCCTGGCAGTGGTGGCGTGTGACTTTAATCCCAGCATTCAGGAGACAGAGGCAGGCAGATCTCTGTGAGTTCAAGTTAAGACCAGCATGGTCTACAAGCATTAGTTCCAGGACAGTCTCCAAAGCTACAGAGAAACCCTGTTTTGAAAAACAAAACAAAACAGAACAAAACAAAACAAAACAAAAAAAAGAGTTGCAGTTGCCATGGTCATTGGCCATGGTGTCTCTTCTTAGCAATAGAACGTGGACTAAAACACATATGTATATAAAAATAAATACGTGTTGTGTTGTGTGCATGTTTGTGTTTACATTTGTGTGTGTGTGTGTTATCTGCACTAACAATTTGGTACTAACAAATTGGATAGCCAATTAGTATGCTCTTCTCTGGGGAAGAATATTTCTCCTATTTTCAGCATTCCTTTATGGTTCATAACTCTCCATAAAAAGGTGAGAGCTAGTGGGTTTGTCCATATCAAAGTTAGCATGTCTATAAGGAGTCATCCTTGTTCAGTTCCAGTCAAGGCAGCCATGTTGGTGAAACTTTATAGCTGTAGCTTCTGGCATTCCTTACAACCAATCAAAGTTCAAAGCTGTGGTGTCCAGTGCCATCTACCCTTAAATAAAAAAAATCTTCAAAGCATACACATAAGGCTCTAAGGACAAAGTGAATTTAAGCGATGTGACAGCTGTGCCTATGTCATGTTGGTCACAAGTCTTGAGGCCGCGGGTGGCACACTGTGCTGTGACACGATGGACTTTGAAAGAAGTCGTGTTTTAATTAGTCACCTTTTGTCATCTCGTTGGTTTTAGATTTGCACAGATGGCCATGCTGAGTTCAGGGAGCTGACAAAAATTCTACATTCTGTCTTAATGAAAATATAGAGTCTGGACTAAAAATGCCTGTCTTCACACGTAGGCTTTCTTTTGCTTTGTTTTCATGCATAACTAAGTAGTGTGACAATGGGATGATTTGCCATTAAAGAGAGAACTTTACCTGAGCTTTGATGCACAGCTCGGTGCAATCTATTACCATAAATTGACTTTCAGTGAACTAAGTGGTACAGGCACCAGCTGGGAGTCAAAGATGCAAAATGATTTTGTGCCCCCTCCCACCACTATGGCAGTCTTCTTTAACAAAATGGCATCATTTCCTCTGATCTATGTAGATATTCTGGGTGCCATTTTGCATTTACTGGTATGCTCTCTGGAAACATATCTTCTATTGCTTAGGGGTCCTATGATCTGATATTGTTATTGAATTTTGTTTTACTAGTTGAGTTTTCTGGTTCACTTTTGTGATATTACTATTGACTGTGTGCAAAATTATCTCCTTGGGCCAGAAAATTCATCTGAACATAGCAACGCTTGACTTCATACCCAGAAAGAGCCTGTAATGTCTGATGATCAGAGAAGTGAATTAAAAGAAAATATGTTTATATTAATAGAGTAGTGAAAGGGGGATTACCAGGTGTCCACATGCATTGCATATGTATATGAGTACAAGGCAGCAAATATTACTAAAGTCAATACTCTGAATTATCATGCTGAATATTTGCATGTACTGAATTGAACCTAGAGCTACCTCAAGTCATATGCTTCTAATTAGTATAAGTTGCAAATTTGAATACGAATAAGCAACTGCATAAAACATACAGGAATTGTTTTTTTTTTCCAAATTTCTTATTGTAACCATTGGTTTTTATGTAGCAAATCACTAATTGACAAATATATACACATATGCACAATGTATGCATTCATAATGACAGAAACACTTACATGTCCATTCTTCAGTTTAAAATGTGAAGTGGAGGCTGGTCACACCTATCCTCACACAGTAACATAATTTTAGAGCCCTGAAAACTTATAATACCTTTGAAGTTCTTGTGTTACCTTTTGATTACAAGCTCATCTAATCTTGCTCCCTCCAAGATGACCACCATCTTGAATTCTGAGTGTTCCATTTTTTTTCTTATTTGTAGCTTTATAATACATGTACCGATCTCTAAACAATACCTTACATAGTTTTGCTACTTTGTTCTTGGTGTTGGTATTCACATTAGGTTCTTGCCTGTCATTGTGACACTTTCTCCATTTATTCCATGTCCTTCCGGGGATTCCTTCATGCTAACTTGTGTAACCAGAGTTCATCCTTTTTCCTGCTCTGCTTCAGTCTATAATTATCACAAATTATTCAAGCCATTTTTTTCTATAGTAATGTATTTGACTTGTTTTTGTGGTTAAGCTGTGGAGAATGCCACTGTTATCTTTATTTGTACAACTTTCGATGTATGTACCAGGTTAAAGGATACAAATTTAACTGTTGACAAATCTAAGTGTTGGTGGGAGGCTGCTTGTAAATTCTGGCTACCTAGAACCAAAATAATCACACAGAAATTATATTATTTGCAATACTATTTATACAATTTGTGAGGGTGTCAATCCAGAAACACTTAGGGATATTTAACATATGAATAATTTAGAAATAGTTTGTGCTTACTATGAAGACCAGACTGGCCTCCAACTCACAGATATCCGCCTCTTCAATCTTATGAGTGCTGGAATTATAGACATACCCCATTCTTCCCAGCTTGTTAGAACCCCATGCATACTAGGCAAGAGTTCTACCACTGAGCCAGATCCAAAGCATTAGTCAGCTTTGACAATATTTGACAATCCAGACATTGTGCCTTGTATCCATATGGTGCTATTGCCTATATCTTCCTGATTGACAGCAAAGTTTGACATTGTTGTGTGACTATGTCAAGTTTTTTTTTCTTTAAGACATCATTCATAGTTTTGAAAACTTTAGCCAGCTACTCTTTATTTCTGAGCCAAAATTTAATAGTTTAGTGCCAAATCTTAAATAGAGTCATATATATCTATATGGATGTGTGTATATATATTAATAAAAACTTGTGAATGTTTTCTTGAATCAATTTTTAGTACATTTTTACTTTCTTAAGAAAGTTTTTCTGTATCTTATTTGCTCAGTTTTTGTGCAAATTGAATGTATATGTAACTATATCCCTCTTTTTTTCTATTCCAAATAGTAATCATTTGTACTTTCTCTCTATTTTTATTTCAGAAAGTTCTAAAAATTATTTGTTTTTTCCTAAAAACAGGCATTTTTGGAATCTTATAATTTTTATCTTTGTTACATTCTAGCTATGGCTTTTTAATTTATTTTTTTCCCATGAATCCTTAGTTGAAGGTGTACACTAGTTTTGGAGCTCTTGCTTAGTATGTGCAAGGCCCTGGGTTCAACCCTCAACACAGAAAAAAACAACTCTTAGTAGAAAGCTTAAGTGATTTATGTATATATTTGTGCATGTATGTATGTATGTATGCGCGTTTGTATCTAGCTACATAATGAACATATGTATATGTATGTATATACAGAACTAGGTGGTACAAATCTTCCTACTTTGTCTTGAGTCTGCTGTACACCTTCAGATATGCCTTGTGTGGTTTTCATGAGTTGACTTTTTTACATGTTTCTAAACATTGCCTCTCCTGCTCTGGACTATTCATAAACACAGTTTTGTTTTTACTTTTTATGATTGTTTTTCTATTGATTCTGAATTCCATTGCTTTGTGCTCATAGAACATGAGCTGCATGCTTAACCTTCCTGAAATGTGCCGGGCGAGTCTTATCAACAAGAATAATTGAAATTTTTAAATGCTGCAGATGTTCTTGAAAATAATGGTCATTCCTCAGCTTGGAGAGAAAGCATAAAATAAAGTGTAATAAACGGATTCATCAGATAGAGCTTATTGAATATGCTTTTACATATTCTATATTATTGTTTTATATGCTTAGTATAGTATTACTAAGATGCCATAATGTGATGATTTGTTAATGTTGTTGATGATTTATTGTTTTTTTGGTTTTATTTTATTTTGTTTTTTGTTTTTCAAGGCAGGGGTTCTCTGTTTAGAACTAGCTATCCTGGAACTCACTCTAGATCAGGCTGACATAGAATTTACAGACATTTACCTGCCTCTGCTCAGATTGCTGTGATTAAAGGTGTGTGCCACCACTGCCCAACTGATTTATTTTGTAATCCTTTTAAATTATGTATTATAATTCTAAAGTAATATGCTCTCTATATCAGTCCTTCCATCTTCTGTCTCAGCCTTTTTAGTCTTTTCATGAACGTTGCCAGTATCAATTCTTCTGTTTTGGGTCCATTATTAAATAAAATAAGGATCTATTGAACAGAGCTGTACAGGGTCACATCAGCCAATATGATTACCGCAATTAGCAGGTGATGTAGTAGAAACTCTGAGCATAGGGAAGACTCATGCTACTGAAGAGGCAGAACCCAATAGTGTGAGACTTTGTGATGCTCCTCATAATAGTGATGGTGTGTAACTTAAAATTATTTTGGGGGTGTGTGTTTGTTTGTTAAAAAGTAGAATTTGTTTGTTGGAAATTCTCACGTAATATACTCAGGCTTTGTTGTCTGTGGAGTGAAACCACAAAAAGTTAAACCATAGATAACAGGGGTACTACCCAGTCCGTATTTAACTGATGCAAACCTTCATACTTTACTGTCAAACTCCTCACGTTATTTGTTTTTGGTTTGAGTCCGTCAAGGAATATGAGGCTATTCTGGTCTTGAATTGCATTGAATTCATCTTTAATATTTTATTGGGTTCCTTTCTTTCTTTTCCAAGCTATTTCTTCCTTTTTCCTCTCTTTTGGTAGTTACTTCTGTTTAAGATTTTTCATTATGCTCTTAATACTTTTGGTGGTTAGTTTAAGCATTTAATAGTATATTAATTATATTTAAGTATAAAGTGAAATAGTATCTATTAAATTTCTGAAAAATACAATTTATTGTTAACAAGGACAGGTTAATATAAATAATTTCCTATTAGTGTGTATGCCATCTTTTCTTCCAACCTTAATTTTATTTCCAATATGAAAAACCTAATAGATTTGTTTTTTACATGCTTAATAGCACAGACTCATGAATGTGCTTCTAAAAACTGTTTGGGGCATTTTCTTAATGTTTTTGCTTCCTTTTAGCAAAATTTTTCACTATGATAATGTTTTTTCTATTAGTATAAAATAACTTTAGATATGTCTGAAAAAAGTGAAATTGTGTAATGGATGTGCATTTCCCCTCTTGACAGGGACTGTGGATGCCCCACATCTCTTCAATGGTTCCTCCTCTCTATCTCATCAATACCACCATAGCCTACTGGATCCTTTCAAGTTAATTCTAACCATTCTTTCTTTCTTTTATAAATATTTCAGAATGTGTATTGAGAAGATTAGGGTTTTATTTAAAACTTAACACACTATTTTGCTGGTACTAAATAGAAAGAATTATCCTTTAATCCCACTGGATATGCAGGTAGCATTCAGATCCCGAGCTGCCCTATTCCTGTTTTGACAGTTGAGTCTCAGCAAAGGTTAGAATGAGACATTTACTCAGTTCAGTGTCTTTCGATGAAGCTGTTATATTACAAAAGAGACCTCTTCTACTTTTATAAAGGAAGCAGGTTTTCTTTTTCTTATGTTTTCCTTCTGCCATATCTTCCTTAAAGACTAGTAACTTGTCAAGATGGTTGCTGAGGTCTGGCTTGGAATTTGCTCAAGAATGTTTGCGTGTTATCAGAAGGTGCAGAATGTTTAAGATTTCTTGTCTTTATGTGGGGTGTTGATGGTGGCAAGGAGCTTCAGGCTTTGTTACACGTGTCCATTCATCCACAATTCACTGACAGCCAGCATTTTTCATATGTATCCCTAGGAATTGATGACCACTGAGTAACTGCACAATGCCACTGAGGTTTGCACAATGGTGACATTCTGGCTTTACTTCTACTAGAAGGCATTATTTAGCTGAGATTATTTCTTCCATTAAGAGTCTTTTATCCCATCAATTTCTGGGTTTCTAGAATTAGAGTTTGTAAAATAAAAGCTGGTAACCACAAGAGGTTTTCTTTTATACATGGTTCTACTTTAGTAGCCTCTAAATATGTTTATGTTCTGTTTTGTGTTTTTTTATTATTATAACACCACCCTTGTTAACACTTATGTATTTATAAATACCATCCATTAATATTTTGTGCTTTTTAAAATCATCCTTTATGGAACATGGGAGCATCTTTTATGGGCACTTGGTTTATTTGAATTGACTACAATACTTTCTGTAGCTTCCCTTTCTTTATTTGCTCATGAAAGTCTGCTCTAGTCCCTGGGCTGTGTCCTTTGCCAGTCTCATGAAGCCTTGATATTTATAAGTAGAAAAGATTATTTAATTACTATAATTTCAGCAGTTCATATGTTCACTGCTACTATATTTGTCTAGAGCTATTCATAGTATGAACTCAGAAGTAAGTTTTATGCTATATAGAAAATGTGAGATAATTTGATATTTTCAGTTTATATTTAATATATCAGGTTATTTTCCTTAATGCTTTTGATTTTTGCATTTATATTTGTTTTCTATCTTTGTTATTATTATCTGGATGTGATTATTAAAGATGGCCTATTATTAATATGAAATATGCTTATGATTTATTTGGTCCTCAGAATATAGCTACCAAGAGTGTATACTCAAAACTATCTGTTAAAAATTGTTCAAAATAGGAAATAGAAAAATGATTTAGTGGTTAAGATCATGTGCTACATTTATAGAAATCCTGAGTCTAGTTCTTGGTATCCTTGTGAGGTGACTCCCAACTGCCTATAACTCTAAGTCTAGTGTTTTCAATGACCTCTTCTGCCCTCCACAGGAAATCCAATCACAATCAAACACTGCCCCCACCCATACAGACATGTATGCAGTTTAAAATAAAAATTAGATTTTAAATTGCACAAAGTAATTATTGACTTTTAAGTCACCAATGTTTTCTGTACCTCTTTACATCAATTGTTTCACAATTGGGTTATTACAACCTTGCCACCTTTTAGGTGATATTTATTTTCTCATCATTATGGGATTTGTGAACCAAGTCTCCACATGGGTGTTGGGAACCAGGTCATTTACCAAAGTAACACATGCTCTTAGCTTCTGAACTATCTCTACAGTTTCTCTTTCTTCTATTTCTTAAAAGAATGTTTACAATTGTATGCTGGGACACATCTGGTAACTGCCTTAAAAATTTATGTGCCAGCACTTGGGAGGCAGAGGCAGGTGGATCTCTGAGAGTTCGAGGCCAGCCTGGTCTACAAAAGCTAGTCCCGAGACAGGCACCAAAGCTACAGAAAAACCATGTCTCAAAAAGAAAAACCCATAAAACAAAACCCCGAAAATTTATGTTTTAATTCCAACTTTATGTCATCTTGCATTTTTGATTGCCATTTCTCATTCCTGGTGGGAATTTCCTAGCTCTATCCATGATAGAAAACATCACATTGTATTTTGGGCAATCTATAACCTTCGAGCTTCTTATTAAAGTAGAGTGCCATAGTATGTGAGCAAGACCCTGAATTTAGAACACATGCATTTCCTGGAAGATGATCCATTGCAAGCTATCGTTCAAATGCCAGTTTAATTTTCAGTCTTTTATTCTATACCACCATATGTGTCTTCCAGAGGCCGCCTGGATTACTGTTCAATAATACTATTCAGTCCATACTGGATTCACTGTGGTTGGTTTCATTCACCCAGGACTTCATTCATCATTGACCTTTTGGTGACCTATGGTTGGTGAACATTCAGGACATTCATTCAGCTCCCTGTTTAACTCATTCTTTTTGCTTCTCAGTTGGGAAATTGGTGTAGTGTTCCCCTTTCACGTTATTATCTCTGGACAAGAGGACAGCAGCAGAAAATGCTCCATTCCTTTCACTCCACCCCATTTTACTGTCCTGGAGCAGACACACAGACCCAGCACTAAGCTGAATAGGTGCCATCTCTACTTGAGTTTTCTCAGAGGGTCAGGGATGCGGTAATCATTTCTACTTCTAGCCATCTCAAAGACTATGGCAGAGAGCAGAGACTGCAAGGCTTAAGGATATGTTTGTCTTTGCTAAGTATCAAATAATTATATCTGAAAGATAATAGTCTATAGCTCTCTGTATAAGGAAAGCATATTTTAGGGGTGTTTTCTTTTCAAAATTCGTATGTACGTGTTTAGTGTGATCCTTTATAATGCTTAAAATTTGAAAGAATGTCTATACTCTTGCCTCCTACTGGTACTGTTCTTTTCTATATAATTTTATCAGTTCAGTTCAAGTTACTATAACAAGATACCACAAATTGTATAGACTATGGATTTAAAAAATTGATCTCATTATTATGGTGCCACTTAGGGATCCTGGTGGTAGCATGCTTGAGACCAGATGAGAATCCTTCTTTTATTATTATTATTATTACAAATTTTCACCTCCTCCCCTCCTTTCATTTCCCTCCCCTCCCCCATTTCTCCTCCCCCTCTCTCTCCAGTCCAAAGAGCAGTCAGGGTTCCCTGCCCTGTGGGAAGTCCGAGGTCCTCCCCCCTCCATCCAGATCTAGGAAGTTGAGGATCCAAACAGACTAGGTTCCCACAAAACCAGTACATGGAGTAGAACCAAAACCCAGTGCCTTTGTCCTTGGCTTCTCAGTCAGTCCTCCATGTCAGCCACATTCAGAGAGTCTGGTTTGATCACATGCTCCATCAGTCCCAGTCCAGCTGGCCTTGGTGGGTTCCCATTAGATCGGCCCCACCGTCACAGTGGATAGGCACACCCCTCACGGCCCTGACTTCCTTGCTCAGGTTCTCTCTCCTTCTGCTCCTCATTTGGACCTTGGGAGCTCAGTCCAGTGCTACAATGTGGGTCTCTGTCTCTATCTCCATCCATCGCCAGATGAAGGTTCTATGGTGATATGCAAGATATTCATCAGAGTGGCTATAGTATAGGGCCAGTTCAGGCGCCCTCTCCTCAGCTGCTCAAGGAACAAGCTGGGGACATCTCCTTGGACATCTGGCAACCCCTCTAGAGTTCAGTCTCTTACCAACCCTCAAATGGCTCCCTTAATTAAGATATAAACAATGACATTTTGAATTTTGCATGCAAATGGATGTAAATGGAGAGCACTATCCTGAGTGAGGTAACCCAGACCCAAAAAGATGAATATGGTATGTACTCACTCATTAGTGGATTCTAGCTATAAATAAAGGACATTGAGGCTATAATTCATGATCCTAGAGATGCTAAATAGGAAGGTGTACCCCCCCAAAAATATGTAGTTATCCTCCTGGATATTGGAAGTATACAAGATTTCCAGGCAAAAATTGAGAGCTTGGGGGTAAGGGTGGGACAAGGGTAAGGGGAGATGGGGAGAGAGAAGTGAGAAGGGGAGGATGGGGAGAGCTTGGGGGAATGGGACAGTTGGGATGGAGGAGGAGTAGATATGGGACCAGGGAAGTATGTATCTTAATTAAGAGAATCCTTCTTATGATCGTCCTCTCTCCTCACTTTGTGATCAGTTGGCTGCACTAATTCAGTTTACTCTAGCTTCACCCTTATCAGCCATTTACGTCCCAAAGGCCTCAGCTGGAATGATAATCACACTGAGGTTACAGTTTCAACCCAGAAATTATAGAGGAACAAAATACACATTCCACAGTATCATGCAAGCAAACTGGTAATGAGCACTTCATGCTTTTAAACTAAAGAATTAAACTCCTTCATAATGTTTTAACATTGGATTCTCATTTTTAACCTTGTCATATAAATGACATGAGGAATGTTTATTCTTATATTTTCAGGGCTTCTAGAACATTGATCAACTGACACATTTTAAAGAGTCTTTTATGTAATGTTAATTATACTAGTTAGTGCTAATATATAGTGTGCATAGAAAATTATATATTGGTCTTGCTCATAAACCATTTATATCACAATACATGTGGTGACTTGTACACTTAATGTCTGACTATTTTAACTTTGTCTGTTGTGGCATATCCCACATTCATCTTTCCATAAACAATATGAATTTTTACTTAAGCATCATTACCTCTGTCATATACATGAATATAATGACAACTTGACATTTTAACACACCAGTGTTCTACAGTTTTCATTAGGTAGTCAGTCTATTTTTTAATTATTGGCTTGTTTTCTCATTTTCTTTAATTCAAAAATATTTTATTCTTAATTATATCTATGTGTATATCTGTGTGCAAGTATGCTATGTATGTGTATATCTGTGTGCAAGTATACCCATGCATATGCATGCAGGTGCCCACAGAGCAAGAAGAGGAGATAAGATTCTGTGGAACTTCAATTGCAGATGGCTGTGAGATGCCTGATGTGGGTGCTGGGACCTCAATGAGGATCCCCAGCAAAACCAAAAGATGGGGCTTAACTTCTGTGCCTTCTATCTACAACTCTTCATTTTATACATATATTACCTTCCCCTCACATATGAAAATGCTTTATGCCTTTGATAGTTTATTTGGGATAGACATGTAAAAGTTAGAGCAGTATCATCTGCTGTGGGACAATGATCTGTACCCTGTCAATTGTATTTTTAATAAAACACTGATAGGCCAGTAGCCAGGCAGGAAGTATAGGGAGGGTGACAAGAACAGGAGAATTTTGGGAAGAGGAAAGATTCAGTCTGCAGTCATCATCCAGACACAGAGGAAGCAAGATGTGACTGCCTCACCGAAAAAGGTACCAAGCTATGTGACTCACACAGACAAGATTTATGGACTAATATAAGTTACAAGAGTTGATAAGAAGCCTGAGCTAATAGGTCAATCAGTTTAGAATTAATGTAGACCTTTTTGTGTTTATTTGGAAATAAACAGATGTGAGACCTGGTGGAACAGAAACCTCAGCCAGCAATCATCCTTAGAAAATTCATGTTTAAAATCTTCGAATGGCAATATATCTCATCTTCGCCATGGAATCCGACATCTGATAAAGTGCTGTGCATCTGGAGATGACGGATAAAAATATTTTCTAATAAAAAAATGACTGCATGCTTGGTATGCAACAGCTGTCACAGCTGGCTTTCTAGGCAGTGAGACTATCTGGATGAGCCACAAAATAGACAATTTAGAAAGAGCAGATTTAAAAATCAATTTAAAGAGTTTATATATTATATGTCAGAAATTACTTTCTATTTCTTATCAGCACAGTGCAGCTCACACTTGTGGGAACGGTGGGAAGTTTCTGCCAGCATTTGGAGGCACTTAGAGTCAAAGTGAGCTGTTTTCTGATTTTCTCAACCCAGTGCCTCACAAAGTCATGATGACCTTATTAATATGTTTAATCCCCATGGGCAAATCTTTCAAAACTGTCTTTCTAATAATTGATTTCAATTCCTAATTTCAACGTGTCATGTGTTATTAAGGCACAAGTCAATGTTTCTCAGTAAAATTATACCAGTGACAGATTTTTGTAGCACTATGGAAAAATCAGGAAACAATTTTAAAATTTAAGCAAGCTGTCAAAGAAAGAGAAACTTATTATTACTGCACCACCTCCTTTTTCTAAAATTTTATCATATTGTAAATATATTTGGAAGAGCTATTCTGTTTAAAAACTTCTTTCATTTTTCTGAAGACGATTCTAAGAGGACTAATCGTACCTTAAGGTAAAGTTACTTAGGGAATGTTATAATGACCTAATCTTACATAGTAATATTTTAAAATTTCCACGATGTTTTTGTTTGCCCAGCTCTATAACTTCCATAGTCGTTTGATCAGAACCTTGAAAAACTTGTGACATTTTACTTTTCACTACACAAATTCCTGGACATGAACACTCCAAAGTTGGTGCAAGAATGGTTACCAATGATGTGGGGGTCTTTGCTCTGTTGCTGGTGAGACCAGGTACCTGAGATACTGAATTGCAGGGAGGAATCCTGTGCTTTTGCTCCCAGTTTCGTTTTGGTGGAGATGAACAACTCAGTGTTAGGAGCAGAGAGGAATTACAGGAAGGAACAAGGAGAAGAGAGATCCCCAATCACACATCCCTAGTGGCAAGCTGACCTCTTCCAACAACCATCTAGTACTATTCTCTGTGACATCTCTCAGTGATACTGTTGTGCTATGAAACCATCAAGGAATTCATGTGCTGTTGAACAGTTGTCCTCGGAAGCCAAACATTTCTCACAAGTCCATTAACAGGGAGACAAACCCAAGTGCCCAAGGTGATAGTGACATTTTGTGTTCAAAGCATGAAAGTATCTCATGTTATGTTTATTTTCTACTTCCATACTTCATGTGAACTAGTTCCTCATGAGAAGATCCTGAGAAGAGCGAACTGGTGTGCTCTCCAGTCTAAGCCAGAAAAGGCCACTGGAATGGAGGAGCAAAGAAAAACAGGCCAGGTCTTCCCTACTATACGAAATTTAAATAGATGTCTCAGGCAGGATCTTTAGTTTACATCAAACTGCTTATTGCTCCATCATATGAATAGCCCTAACTGCAAGGAATGATGGGCAATATTAATGGGCAAAACATGACTGGGGTCTAATTTGTAACATAAATTGGGAAATTAGAAATTCTGTACAATATGATGCATCTTTGCTTAATACCACAGAAAGATTTAGGTTTTTAAATATAAAATGTATAGGAATGTAGTTTATACAGTTATGAAAATTAGGAAGCATATGTATTGGACAAAGAAACCAACAAAAGAGGTTATCACTATTGATTATGCATAGAATATTTTATACAAAAATACCATTTCTTTCCTTTCACCCTGCCTTTGGCTTTCCATCTCTTTATTTATTCAGGACAACTGCAACATTAGGCAGCAATAATAAAAGCAAAGCTAGAATCTTTTGCATTTTTTTAAAATACATTTGGTTGAACATGATATTAAAGCTGATATAAAAATAAGATTTGGATAATAGAGAAAATATAAAAGTTTAGGAAATTACTTTCTTCACTAAATTTACCTCACACCTTCTAAGCCACACAAGCATTTCGTGTGGTATGAATAGGCAACTATGACATTAACAAAATGCTTCGTGTGGCTTCCTGTGATTTAGGCAGCACGTTTTTCCCTCAAATATTATCTAAGAATTAAATTGACACTGGCACCTTTGCACTGGTATCAAGCTCAGTCTATATCTGTATTTTTTTTTAATCAGTGCAGTTTTATCCAGGCTTTATTTGTAGGGACTACATAAGGAGACTGAAGATTTGGTGGGTGACTGTTGTGAGGGCCACAGGAACATCTCAGAAACTTTCCATAAATCTCCCTCAGAGCATGGCCCTTTGAAAGTCATACCATGGTCCCGAGAAGCTTAGAAATAGTTGGGGACTGGGCAGGTGACTCAGATCCTACAGTGTTTACATTATAAGCATAAGAATTTCCAGGCCAAGCTTGTAGTTTGTGGTTTATAATAACAGTTGGTGGGGAGCCAGAGGCAGGAGGATTCCTGGGATTTACTGACCAATGGGTGAGCTCCAGATTCAGTGAGAGATTTGCTTTCAAAAATTAAGTTGGACAGGATAAAGAGAAATATCTGCTTTTGACCTCTGAACTTTCCACTCATGTACATATATGCTTCGTTTCATGATGGGATGTGACCAGGATGTGGAAGCCAATTTCCTTCCTTAAATTGCTTTGACCAGAATGTTCAATCTCAGCAATAGAAAGGAAACGGGAATATTATAGTCTTCTATGCTTTTCTATCTTGTCACCAGTACAAAAAAGAAAAAAGAAAAAGAAAATACGAACCAACAGAAAGCAGATGCTGTGCAGCAATGGGGGTTTGTTTTCTAATAAACAAGTGCAAAGTTGTTAAACAAGTGCAAAGTTGGTGCATGCCACCCTCTGTCAGAGTTTCCTAAACCTCCCTGTTGGAGTTGCCTCTGATCTTAACTATCACAAATATTGTAAAATGGAAGTTTGAGATCTAAAAGAGCATGTAGATTATTAAAATGAAATTGGCTGTAGAATGAATACAGTAGTAAGGAGTGAGGAATAATTAAGACAAAGAGTGTACTACCTAGTTTTCACCAAAATGCCTCACTTAACCCAATGTAAAGAAGGACAGACTGATTGGGGAATCATGATGTCCACGGTTGTTTGGCCTTGGGAAGAGCTTTATGGTGGTCAAAGTATTTGGAAAAGGACATCCATTTGCTTCCTGGTCACAGCTATTGTAGCAAGAAACTACAAGGGACTTCCAGAGACCTATATCTCCAGTGACCTATTTTCTCCTGCGTTCCATCTTTTGACACAGTACCTCTATTTTTTGTCACCACAATATTTGTCATCTCAATAGCATCACCATGTTTTGAATCCATCAAATACTCAATTTATTCATTAGTCTTGATGATCTAATTACCTCTAGAAATAAAAAGATCAATACAGTCCAGAACTGGACTTCCTTAACCTTCTTAGGCTTTTGCACTCAATCAAATTGACAGTTAATATTAACTGCCACAGGGGCTCATAGTGCTACTGTTCTTGGTAGTATTCAGTATGCAAATGAACAAACAGCAGTTGTGATAAAGTGCTATAGGAAAAAGGGAAGCTGCCAGGGAGGGAGAGCCGAAAGAAGCAAAGTGCCTCTGGGGCACTCAATGAGTGAGCACGCTTTACTGTCTGGCTACCATCAGGTCAGTTGTCTGAGGAAAGGCAAGAAGATTATTTATTCAAACACTATGAGAGATACCCTATCATACAACAAAAGTATATGCTTAACTATGTTCATAGCAGCATTGTTTGTAATAGCCAGAACCTGGAAACAACCTAGATGCCCTTCAATGGAAGAATGGATGAAAAAAGTATGGAATATATACATATTAGAGTACTACTCAGCAGTAAAAAACAATGACTTCTTGAATTTTGCATACAAATGGACGGAAATAGAAAACACTATCCTGAATGAGGTAAGCCAGACCCAAAAAGAGGAACATGGGATGTACTCACTCATATTTGGTTTCTACCCATAAATAAAGTACATTGAGCCTATAATTCATGATCCTAGAGAAGCTAAATAAGAAGGTGAACCCAAAGAAAAACATATAAGCATCCTCCTGAATATTAACCTTCATCAGGCGATGAAAGGAGACAGAGACAAAGATCCACATTGGAGCACCGGACTGAAATCCCAAGGTCCAAATCAGGAGCAGAAGGAGAGAAAGCATGAGCAAGGAACTCAGGACCGCGAGGGGTGCACCCACACACTGAGACTATGGGGATGTTCTATCAGGAACTCACCAAGGCCAGCTGGCCTGGGTCTGAAAAAGCATGGGATAAAACGGGACTTGCTGAATATAGCGGACAATGAGGACTACTGAGAACTCAAGAACAATGGCAATGGGTTTTTGATCCTACTGCACATACTGGCTTTGTGGGAGCCTAGGCAGTTTGCATGCTCACCTTACTAGACCTGGATGGAGGTGGGTGGTCCTTGGACTTCCCACAGGGCAGAGAACCCTGATTGCTCTTTGGGCTGACGAGGGAGGGGGACTTGATCGGGGGAGGGGGAGGGAAATGGGAGGCGGTAGCGGGGAAGAGGCAGAAATCTTTAAGAAATAAATAAATAAAACACACACACACACACACAACACTATGTATTTGCAGACGATATAGTTTGATGGTGTCTGAAATGCTTTGAAAGCGATCAGAATCCCATTTTGTGGTGTGATGGAGGGGAGTAGGAGAGATAGACAGTAGGCATTTCAGTCAAGCCCAGATAGCCTTTGTTTTCTAGGCGCTCCAAGCCTGAAGAGGTTACCACTCTTCCTCCCCACACACCTGCATTATGATTACGTATAGATGCTGCCTATCGTCAACATGACAGGATCACGATGACGTAGGAGGAAAGCCTTTGGTCGCCTGGAAGGCGTTATTCTGATTACGGCGTTATGGGAAGACCCGCTCTGAAACGTAGATGCCCCATTTCCCAGGCTGGAGTCCTGGACTGCGTGCAATGCAGAAAACTATTTGAACCCCAGAGCTCATCCTTCTCTGTTCCATGACTGAGAGAGCAATACAGCCAGCTGCACCCTAGAACTGTAACACAAAATAAACCTATCCATTGTCAGTTGTAGTTGATGGTTATTTTTATAGCCACAGGAAGGAGCTAAGAGACAATTCCACTTGACAGACAGTAGAAGATGAGGTAAAACTCAGTCTTATGACTGTGACTGTGTTCTTAAAATCACTGAGAAAAACTGAGCCAGCGCTAGGAAGAGCCAGATTTCAGGAGATGGGACCATCCGAATTGCTCTGTTGGGTCATCATGTAAAAGTCAATGTCCCTTAAGGGAGCGACGGGACTACGTAAAACAACCAGAGACAAATGTCTCAGTCCTGGAAATAGATTTTGGTCTTTCTCCTAGTGGCAATGTGGCTGTTGGAATTGACGTGGGTCTGAGATCTAAGGTAAGGGGTCACTGAAAATAAGCAGCATTCACTCGCATCCAAACAGACTAGGCTCCCAAAAAGCCAGTACATGCAGTAGAATCAAAACCCAGTGTCGTTATCATTGGCTTCTCAGTACGCCCTCATTGTCATCCTCATTCAGAGAGTCTGATTTGATCACATGCTCATTCAGTCCCAGTCCAGCTGGCCTTGGTGAGCTCCCAATAGATCAGTCCCTCTGTCTCCGTGGGTGGACGCACCCCTCGCGATCCTGACTTCCTTGCTCATGCTCTCCCTCCTTCTGCTCTTCATCTGGACCTTGGGACCTCAGTCCAGTGCTCCAATGTAGGTCTCTGTCCTTATCTCCATTCATCGCCAGATGAAGGTTCTATAATGATATGCAAGATATTCATCAATGTGGCTATGGGAGGAGACCAGTTAAGGCACCCTCTCCTCTGCTGCCCACAGACCTAGCTGGGGAAATCCCCTTAGACAACTGGGAACCCCTCTAGAGCCAAGTCTCTTGCCAACCCTAAAATGACTCCCTTAGTTAAGATATCTTCTTCCCTGCTCTCATATCAACCCTTCCTCCATCTAAACCATCCCATTTCCCCAAGCTCTCCCCAATCCTCCCCTTCTCCCTTCTCTCTCCCTATCTTCTCTTCTCCCCACCCCACCTCCACTCCCATGCTCCCAACTTTTGCCTGGCGATCCTGTCTACTTCCAATATCCAGGAGGATAAATATAAGTAAAAGAAAAAGGAGAAAGGAGAGTGAAAAAATTTCAAAGCACATTATATGAATTTGTAAAAGAATCAGGGAGAATTTTTTAAATTTTATTTATTTATTTATTTATTAAAAATTTCCACCTCCTCCCATCCTCCCATTTCCCTTCCCCTCACCCCCTCCCCCTCCCCCTCACTCCCCAGTCCTAAGGTTTTTTTTTTCTTTTTTTTTGGTTTCACCTTCTTATTTAGCTTCTCTAGGATCATAGACTATAGGCTAATGTCCTTTGTTTATGGCTAGAATCCACTTATGAGTGAGTACATACCATATTCTTCTTTGGGGGTGTGGATTATCTCACTCAGTAAAGTGTTTTCTATTTCCATCCATTTGCATGCAAAATTCAAGATGTCATTGTTTTTTTACCGCTGAGTAGAACTCTAAAGTGTATATGTGCCACACCTTCTTTATCTATTCTTCTGTTAAGGGTCACCTAGGTTGTTTCCAGATTCTGGCTATTACAAATAGTGCTGCTATGAACATAATTGAACAAATGCTTTTGTAACATGATTGGGCATCTCTTGGGTATATTCCAAAGAGTGGAATTGCTGGATCCCGAGGTAGGTTGACTCCCAGTTTCCGGAGAAACTGCCACACTGATTTCCAAAGTGGTTGCATTAGTAGTTTTCTTCTTTTCTTTTCTTTTTTGGTTTTCCAAGACAGGGTTTCTCTGTAGCTTTGGAACCTGTTCTGGAACTAACTCTTGTAGATCATGCTGGCCTTGAACTTACAGAGATCTGCCTGCTTCCGCTCCTGAGTGCTGGAATTAAAGGAGTGTGCCACCACTGACTGGCTGAAATAGTATTCTTAAAAGAAATGATAGGTATTTTAGCTTGATTTTCAAACATCATTCATTTTACTGCCAGGAATTAAAGAAAAGGTAGATAGGTTGGAACACAGAGACTGCACAGGGAGCATCCTTGAACCAATAAACCACCCACCTGGAGCCTTGATTGTCGCACAATCGTTTACAGTTCCATTTTTTCATCTGTAAAATTAAGCTAAGAATGGACATTAAGCCAGACAATGCTTTTTGGAAATAATTAGAGAAAGGGAGGGTTATAGAGACTAAAGAGAAGTGAATTGCCCAAGGATTGACAATTCTTTATTGGAAAGGGGTTTGAGAACCCTGTCTACTGGCTGTCTCAAAACACTTCCCCACAGACACTGGGCTGAGGACACACCCCTGGCAAAGCTTGACAAATGAAAATGTCACTTATGAAGCCTTTGAATAATTTCCACATCAGCAATCTGCATCCCCTGTAGAAGCTGAAGCATTTTCTTGTGATATTTACTCAATTTTTCATCTGACTGATTTCTTCAAAACCTCCCTCTCCCTGGATAGTTGTAGTTCTCACGATTGTGTTTATTCTAATTACAGCTGGCCCCAAGAGACTTATTTTGCCCTTTTGATCTTACATGGAAGTTGCATTTCATTGTATAAAAAAAAACAAATTAAAAATTCATAGAGGGCATTAATTGTGAACAAAAGTCATGTGGTATAAATAAAGGGGACTCTGTATATGAAAACAGGCACATCAAGAATATTTAAATTTAGTTTGTAGTTGTAAGCAAAGGGGTTTGTGTCTAGGAAAAACATACATGTGTTTTGTTTCGTCTTGGAACCTCACAAGTTCTGAGCTGAACCGATATACAGCTTTGTCAAATCACCTTCCTTTAGTCTTGGGATGAGTACTTCAAGCTGAAATTCCTTCATTTTCTAAGCGTGAAATGGAAGTTCTTCATAAGTTCACAGCAGTCCAGTTGATGTGCAATGATACAGGATACCTTACCCCCAACTGGCTGTGTCAGAGACAGGTGCAGTTCCAATGAGCCAAGATTAACTGTCCCAAGGGAAGTGAGAAGATGCCGACAAAAATGCCTGTGATTCTCGATGCACTGTCCTCTAGGTTACATTTTATTTCAGCTATAACAGGAATGGAAACATGTGCCATTTGTGGCTCAGAGGAAACACCAGTGGCTCCTCAGAATCCTTTCAAAGTTACTACACTTTCAAAGAAAATATTTTTTTCTTCAATATAAAATTAAACAAAAAATCAAAATACTTTCAAAAAAACATATTAAGGAAAATAATGAGTGCTTTTGGTGTCATAAGAGTTAACCAGCAAACAGACCACCCTATCAATAATGTTGACCCTGGTTTACAAAGCAAACATCTGGGATCAAAACTCAGTATTAGTAGAGTGTTTATGGCATGCTCTTAAGTTCTACCTAGAGCCTGCTAATAAGGTATGCCATTGTGGATGCACTCAGCCTCCCATCTCTCTTGATGTTAATGTGCTAGCAGCATCCTCTGTGGAGAATGTTCATAAGCTCTGGGGTGGGGTGGGGTAGTTTCACTCAGGCAGTGATGAGGGCAGCTCTTCAGAAGGATCAGGGTATAGATGCTGTGATGTAGGGTCATTTTGCCTTTGGGCCTGACAGGCTCTGGTTCATATGAAGACCCCAGGATCCCTAGGGTGATGGTTAGCACTCATTTCCACTCTTCCTTCTCTCCTCCCTGATCTCTGTTCACTCACTAGTCTTCGCCTATAGTCCTTAAGCCTGATGACTTTCAGGGCATCTCAGGTTACATTGTCTCTCAGGTGAGTCTGCAGCCAGTCTTATTTTTACATTAGGTATGAGAACAGAAAGGTCCGGAGTTTAAGCAACTTGTCAGTTTGCCCAAGGAATGGCATTAGATGGTCAATGATTCCTATATGGCACCTTTTAATTTCCAAACTAGGGCTATCACCCAGAGCAACAATCCCACCTCCAAATGCCATGGCTATCCTTCATCATCAGGAGCTCATGCATATTCACCTACTGTATATTATAAGTCAAAACAATCCATTTTGAAACAAAAATTCTTTTTCTACAAGATAAGATGTTAAGGCGGGTGCTTAGCTGAGGATTTTGTGATGTCTGTCTTTAGAAACATCATTTTATTCTGGTTTTTCAAAGAGCTCATTACTTTCTGCTTTAGGGGACATGTGTATGTATGTGTATGTGTGTGGTGTGAGGGTGAGAATGTGTGTGTGTGCATGTGTATGTGTGTGTCTCTCTGTGTGTGTAGAGAGAGAGAGAGACATGGCATGCTTTGGAAACAAAATCCATCTGAAAACTTAGATTTATTAAATGATTAACCCCATTATCAAGACTAAACCATAAAACCTTTCCTATATTGTTTTTGCTGTTTCAGAAACATTTAACTATATAGAATTAACTATATAGAATACATTTAAAATTCTCTGGGAATATTTGGATCATGGTGTACTTATATCTTCTAGTTTGTCATTGTCCAGCATGTGAGGCTGTTTAGGAATCTGCCTAGCCCCTCCCCAGACCAAAATATAATTGCTTTCCCTTTGCAGAAAGTGCTGGAAGATGTCATTTCTTGCTTGATCAACTTTTCAGGCACAAGGGACTTTGAATCCTTATAGATGCTGCATTTTCTAAGCAACCAGTATTCTGTTTTTTGCCCCCTTTCGGTTTTTAGAATCAGGGCCTTTTGCAGGCTAGGATAACCTAGAAAGTTTCATAATGCTAACAAAGACCTTTTTTTTGACTGCTTGATCCTTCTGCTTTCTCCCAAGTGCTGGGATTAGAGGCACACACCTTACACCTGCCCCAACACCTACATTTCCATACTTTTAAGATGATAGTAATGGCATTTTTCTACAACTTGTATTATTTTCTCCAGTGTTGTCCTTTAAACCTTTTATTACTTTCTAAATGTGTGTGTGTGTGTGTGTGTTGCACAACTGTGTGTTTGTACATGCCAGCACACACATAGGAGCTCATAGGGCTACTGGTTAGAATTGTCTCTCCAGCATGGAGGGCCTGGGGATAAAACTCAGGTGATCAGACTTGGTGCATCAAGTGCCTTTACCCACTGTGGCCCTTGTTTGTTTGTTTGATGTGTGTGTGTGTGTGTGTGTGTATGTGTTTCATTCAGAAGACAAGATGGAGGAGTCAGTGTGTCCCTTCCATCATGTAGGTCCCCTGGATAGAACTCAGGTCATCAGGTTTGGGTGCAATCACATTTACCATCTGTGTCATTTTGCCAATCATCTTTGGTGTTATCCTCTAGAAACTTGTTTATTTGTTTTTACATTTAGCTTTTACACTCTGGTCTGCTTTTTATGAGGAGTAGAAGCTTGATCTCACTTTTGTTTGCTGATGTCTAGTTGTTGCAGTACCATCTTATTTATTGTTTTGAAGCATCTTTTTTCCTTTATACTGTTTCTTGTTTGTTTGCTTGCTTGGTTGGGTTTTTGTTTGTTTTTTTTTTCCTTTGTTCATTTGTTTTCCTGTCTTGTCAAAATTCGGCTGTCTGTACGTGAGCAGGCTTTGTAGCCTTTGCGGCAGCATCTTTCTTGTTGACACCATCATCACACTGGCTCCACTCCTGTAAGTTTATAATAAGCTTTGTGGGAGCCTCAGTCCTCCAACTTGGTTTTTCATCAGGGTTTTATCAGCTCTCTTGGTCTTTTGCATCTTCATCAAAACTTCACAGACCAATAAACCTTATAAATATTTTGTTAATACCTAAAAAATAATTTGGAGGATTTTCAAATTGTTGTTAGAGCTATGGATAAGCCTAGTAAAAAGTGATATGTTCCCAACACATTGATGGTCTGTTGTAATTGGATGTGGCATACATCTTCATTCCATTTACCTAGTTACTTGCTTCTTTCATTGGTGCTTTAATTTTCCTGATGTAAATCCTACAAATATTGTCAGGAGTACAAATATAAACTTCATTGTATTGAAATTTTAAATCTTCTCTGTGGTATGCAACAAAGCAGTTGATGTGTTTATATTACTCATTATCATCATTTCCTTTCTGTCGCTGTTATAAATCATGTGACAAAGTGCAACATAGGAAAGGAGAAAGGAGTTTAATTACAGCTTCTCTTTCCAAGCTGCCATCTTTTATTGTGGGAACTTGTAACATCTCATTTGTTAACTTCCACCATGAGCAGAGAAAAATGCGTGTGTACATGTTTGCTTTCCTGCTTGCTTTTGCTCATCCTGATTTTGCACAGGCCATGGCTCCTAGCCTAGGGAATATTGCCATCCACAGTGGACTGACTATTCCCATATCAATTAACTTACTATAACCCCCCCCACACACATACACACACACACACAGACTGGCATACAGGTCAACCACTGGAAACAATTCCCTCTTAAAATTCGCTTGCATAATGATTCTAGATTATATTTAATTGGTAGAGGTAACCATCATACCTCTGTAGCCTGAACTCTGTTGCAAGCAATCTGTTAGTTCTTTGTGGGTTTCTCTATAAATAAACTGTATCATCTACTGTCATGGATCATCTTAAGTTTTCGTCTCACTGTGTTTCTAATTTGCTTCCATCTCTTCTTGAATTTCTTTGGATGAGACTTCTAGCACAACATGGTATAAGAAACTTAGTGGAAGAGGAATCTTTTCTTTTTTTCTGATCTCAGTGCCTAAGTTTATAGCTCCCTCTCAGGAAGCAAGGATTTGTTTTAGGTTTTGTTTAAATATTCTTCATGAAATGATCATGTGATAGGTTTTTCCTTGTACCATTTATTATTGTGATGATCAATTACATTAATTGACTTTGTAAGTGTTGATCTAACCTTTAATAACTAGTACAAATTCCAATTTGTAAAGATATGTATTTTGTTTTTCATTTTTGGATTGATTCTGAAGTATTCAGATAAAGGATTTTATATTTTGTTAGTCTTATGTCTATTTCCCTAAGACACTACTCTGTGCTTTTGTTGTTGTCAAAGCTTTGTCTGACTTTGGTAATTGTCTAATGCGGGGTTCATAAACTGAGTTAGAAAATCTGTGCTGTCCTAGCTGTTCAGTTGGTGGTGAATAGAAAGTGAAGACTGGTAGATACCCATCAGTATACTTTTCAGTATATTCTGACTCTTGGATGCCAAAGTATGAGAGAAACTTGGTGCATGTTGTATTAAGTAAACAAAGCATCAAGTTACAGTGCACATTAGATGCCAACTACAAAATTTAACCTTGAACTCCTTGGTCTTTGATGCTCTTGTTGGTTATCTTCTCTGTTTAGCTAGATGGCCATTATCCTTTTGTCTCTAAGCAGTATGCTTCTGATATCATTTCACATCGTTGTAGCTAACTGCAGCTTAAAGAGTACTTTCTGTTTACCACGGAGGATGGGTCATTTATTTTTATGACATATTTTTAATAAGCATCCCAATTCCCTATATTCCCTATGTTGGGAATAATAATTTGAAGGAGCACTAGCAAATGAAAACTTTATTTCTGAACTTTCTTTTGCCAAAGAAATTAGGGTTAAAATTCACTGATTATTCAACACTTTCTAATATCCTGCCCCAAGTTTTATGATTACCCTTTGAGAAGATATCTTGTCCTCCTATGGATAGAATTAGCACAATTCCTTTGGCTGCTATCTTTTTTGCCTCAGGATCCAAGAAAAGGCATTTTAAAACATTGCTTGAGCTTATTTACCTCATGGATGCCATCAAAGGTACACCATATCCCTCTCTGGCCATTATTTTCAGACTCAGCTGTCCTGTGCCCACAGCTGCCACTCCACCAAAGCGGAACAGACACTAATGGCCATGTGCCCCTCCCTTAGCCAAGCGTCTGGCAGTGGCCACTAATAAAACCATCTGTCACTGAGATGAGTTCATAGCTGCCACTATTGTAACTTGAGGATGCATAGACTTGCCAGGCTTCTTAGTTATTGGAGGTGCAATGCGGTCCCTGGGGCCCAGAGCAACTGTGAATATAATTATGCAAAAAGAAAAGAAAAGAAAGGACTTAGTTGGCTTTCCATTGACGCTAGGTGATCTTAGAGCAGGCAGACACTGCTGTTAGATAACTCAACTTAAAGGGTGATCTGAGGACAACCAGTGCTGGAACAGTCAAACTAAAGCATTACATTCTCTTCTTTCATTAAACTTTTATTTTGTTTTAATTAAGGATCATACAGGTTTCCTTGATATAATGCGCAACACCAAAGACAATGTGTGTGTCCAGGAGCTGAAAACTTGGTCTTTCACCTTAAACAAAGGGGTGACATGGAATGGATCTGTCATGGCCACATATAACATGTTAATACTCGATAATCATTTGATTTAGAACAATATTTTGCGATGTATAAGAATATCTTCAGTCTTCTGAGGGAGTAGGTAGATGCTACTGAAAGCACAGTACATGAGATTTTACAGTAACAACAAAGAGAAAATTGGAATTTTGAATTTAGGTTTTTTCCCCTTAACTCCTTTTTGTTCTACCACCAACAGAATGAATAGAATCAGTTACAAACGTTTCAATTCTTTTAATGTTAATACATCTTAGGTTATTCTTATTATAATTGATTTGAACAATGTCAACTTAGCACAAACATAAATTATCTATATAAGAAGTCTCTCCTGGAAAGAAGTGCTGATATCTGGATTAATGAGGAAATATCATTTAGATTGTGGATGGAGCCTTCTAGTAGCAATATTCACAAAAGGGCATAGCAGAAAAAAAGTTTATCTTGCCTTTTGCTCATTGGCCTTCCCTCTTGCTGCTGAATTAACTTGTCCTGCTGGCTGTTGCTACTAATGATTCCTCTGCTGATATAGAACCAAAGTTTCTAAGCTCTCATTGGTGACTAGAGACCAGCAGATCTCCAGGAACCTCTGGACTTCAGGAACAGATTGAGATGACTGAGTTGTGGATGGAGCAACTACAAGGTTCTCATCTCTCAGATGTGATTCTGCTTTAGTTACTATTTTGAAGCTGGCTTAATATTCATACATTTAATCATAAAGATATGTTTTTCATTGTGTTGCACTGCTTTTCTTCTTCTACAGAACCCTGGATAATATAATCTTGTTTCTGTTACAATACCACATTTGGGGACTGTGATTGGAATTAGTACCCTTATCCAGGAGATTCCCAAAGTGCTAATTCCTTCATGAAAAATCAATTAGAAGGTAGTAGCATCTACGAACCCAATCCTGTTCTGCTTATAGCTGATCTTCGACTGTCCAGCTTCTAGAACAGTGAGGAATGAGGTTATTCAGTTCATGAGCTACCTTATGGTGGTATTTATGGTAGCAGTTTAAAGAGACATCTTAGTCTTCTCCTCGGCATCTCTGGATTTCTGGAGATGGCTCAGAGATCAATAGTGACCACAGTCATATTCTTTCCATTCTCAGCCTCTTTGCTTTAAGGTTTCTCATTTTTTCTCTTTCTGCCCATTGTCTCATTCCCATTGCTCCACCATGAACAAGGCTCCACAGCACAACTCTTACCTCTAGCATGTTCTTGCTGCTGCATCTTCATTACTTGATAGGAGGTAGATCTCATCCTTGGTCACACTTTTTCCTCTTTCCTTTTTTCTTCCATGTTATATTCTCAATCCTGAACCCTGTTATTATCTACAATGTTATAGAAGTCATGGGTACAGAGGGAGACTAGCCAAAAAAAATAGCTTAAATTTCTTAATTGTTTTTGCGCCTCTTAATGGAAAATATGGAGAATGAATACAAAACTCTCTGTTGCAAACTTTTTCCAATGAAAAGAATGCCCTAGAAATTTTTGTCATGATTAAATGGTGGTTTCATGAACACACAGCAGTAAATGTGCCCAACCTTTATGGATCAAGGGAATCTAAAGTGTGTCTTTATCATGTTTTGTTTATTTAACAGAATTCCACTTTTAACTGGGCAATGAGTGTTCTGAGCAGAGAATCAATTAAAAAATATTTGTCAGGGTCTGTTTTCTTCCAAATAAATTGTCTGTAAGCTTATAACAGCCACAACACGAACTGTAATCTCTCTGGGCCTCATTTCTTTATTTAAAGAGAATAGATTTTGAAAGTGGTTGCTCCTAAAGTTTTTAGCATGGCATTTCCTAAAATGACTTGGGGATTTTGGAAAATGCGAGCTCTGATTCACTAGCTCTAGGTCAGGCCTGGAGAATCTCGGATTCTAGCAAATTTTCAGCAGATGCTGACATTTTGGCTGCCAGGATCATATTTGGAGTTAACAACAGCAACAAAACTTGATGTTCTTTTGTTACTTTCATTTGCAAAATTGCTGTAAAACTCACTCACTTCTCAATGGAGTGACACTTGAGGCTGATAAAAAATTCTTCTGGAGAGATTATTTTGTACTGCTCCTGAAGAAGACTAGAGTTCAGTACCAGCACCCACTTGGGAAGTTTACAAATGATTCTAATTCCAGCTCCAGGGCATCAAATGACTCTGGTATCCACAGGTGCATGCATACATAATTGTCTCTGGTCTGAACACACATACACACACACACACACACACACCACATACATATATATAATCAAAATGAAAGAAATCAAAAATGCTCATTTAGCAATAGCCCAGTTGATTTTTTTTCATAGACTACAATTGCTACATTTATTATTTAAACTAGTTTTTAACTTTTTAATATGAGATACTTTTGTACATGCTTTGTCATTTTGTTATACCTGATTTTGTAAAGTGGTCTCTTGGAAACTGAATTCGGGGATTATGGTTGTCTAGTAATAATTTACTGATTAAATGGTCCCCTTGATTTTACTATTTAATAAAGGAAAAACTGAAACACAGACAATGTTCATGGCTGACCATGGCATGTCTATCACATAGACAAAGACACTTGTCTTCCCCACATCTAACGTACTCTATTCAGTGTTACATATGCATTCATTTTTACACACTAATATTAGCATTTATAGCAAGATTATTCCACAGTTTATCTGCATTCTAAATTCTTAGGCTAGTAGCCGCCTACTACATACTCCAAAACCTCTGTACAAAAGTTCTCAAAAGATGAAGTACAAATATCCAATTAACATATAAAATATTCAGTGTCCTTAGCCATAAGATAATACGACTTAAAACTATACTGGGACTCTGTGTCACCCCAGTTAGAATAGTTACTCTAGCGAAGGAGATGAGTTCAGATGGAGATAAAGACCAAGTGAGAAAAGGAAACCTATGTGCTGTTGCTGGGAATGTAAATTGATGCAGCCATATGAAAATCTGTATGAAGCTTCCTCAAAATCCCAAAAATAGAGCTACTACCAAGTATAGCTCTACCATTCCTCCAGCTACAGACACTCACACACACACACCTGTTCGTTGCAGTTTCTTTCTTTCTTTTTTATCTCCTTTGGTTTTGTGAGGCAGGGTTTCCCTGTGCAACAGCCCTGTCTGTCCTGAAATTCTCTGTGTAGACCAAGCTGACCTCAAGCTCCCAGAGGTCCACCTCCTCTACCTCCGAAGTGTTTGGATTAAAGGCATTGAGTCACCATGCACCAGTCTGCAGTTCCATTCTTAATGGCTAAGTTTTGAAATTAGCCTGGCTGTTTGTCCACAGATGAATAAAGTGTGGCAAATATATATGATATGGGTTTATTAAACCACAAAGAAAAATTAAATTACATATCCAGAAAATTAGATAGAATTGAAACCATTATATTTGATAAAAAAAAAGTCAGATCTAAAAAGACATTATGTATTCCTCTGTTTGTGGACCCTCGATTTTCCGTATATCTAAAAGCAAGGGGCATGGGGTCTCCAATTGCATGCCAGAGTAACTGGAGAGACTTTGACAGCCCAGGCCAGCACAGTGCCTGCAGCTGCCACTCGACTTTCCTATACATGTAAAAAAATAAATAAATAAAAAAAAAATTAAAAAAAAAAATAAAAGCAAGGGGGAGGGAAGGAAATGCAGGGCATGGTGCTTGGTAGTCAAGGAAAGTACACCACATTAGTGAATGAAGGAAAGTACACCACATTAGTGAATGAAAATGCCTTTCTGAAACCCATCACTGTTTTCAGGGAATATAAACCAATAGAAGTGAACTGAACATTATTTTTCATGATTTTTTTTAGAAGTTGCCACATCTTTCATGTTTTACCAATAAATCCTATTTAGTATGTATTAATTGAATTAAGAAGTATTTTAAGAAATATTAAGGCGTTTTTAAGACGCTATTAGTAATAAAAATGCTGCAAACTATTCATGATGAAAGCTTTTCTGTAAGTCTTAAGGATCTCTGTAGTAGGGCTTTGCACAGCTGGGTTATGATGCAGATGGTATAGGAAATGACCTTGAATCTGGTTATGTGTGCATCTGAATTTATACCCTAAAACTCTCCAGCTACCCATCACTTTCAGATCTTGGAGCTCAAAGAAACTTTAAGCCTGGAATTTAGACCCTTTCTGTATGGAGCCAGCTGCCCTGAGCAAATGTGTCAAACTTAGTGCTCTCTACGGGCTCCACCCTAGGTACTCAGTTGTGCCAGCATGAGGGGAAAGCCACAATAACAAAGAAGAGCTAGGAGGAAGGCAATTTCCAATCAAAGCTTATATGTAGCTAGGAAAGAAAGAAAGGATGGAGGAAAAGGTAAGAAGGAGGGAAGGAAAAAAGGAAAAGAGGGCATTGCTAATGCACGAATCAGGAGACAGAGTAGATCAGGAATGTGGAGGCTGTGGGGAGCTGAGGGGAGTTGTTCCTGGATGAAGTGTACTACCCACATCTAGAACACGAGTGCCCTGGCTCTACAGATCTCCACATCTGTCCTGTAATGGAAGAACAACATGCTCTAGAGATGAGAGTTGTATGTTTCCATCACTGAATACTGAAGTTGGGTTGGATCATCAGAGTGTATGTGAAATTGTTTGTAGATATGAAAATCAAGTCCTGAAAAGTTGACAACTCAGTACAACTTCCTGATGGAAGAAATCAATAACTTGCCCCTCCCCTTTTTTGCATTATCCAGTGACTTTTGGGGAAAAGGCCAAAGAAAATAAGAAAAGGAATAAGTGTAGGCCCCAAATGTAGACTGCAAAATTTGTTAATACTTAAACTTTCTAAACTTTACTTTTTCACTCCAACGTATAATGTTAGGAACCATTAAGCAGTGAAACCATTAGAGCTGCTAATGTCTTATAAAATATCCCCTGGAGGATTCGCTTGTCTAAGTCCTGCCAGAGTTCCAGATTTTTATCTGCATAGCAGGATGAAAAACTGAAGGAACCAGATTTCTTTTTCAGGAAAAGGAGTTCTGAACTCTTTCAACGGAACACCTTGAATTTAAGGCCAACTCTACCATAGAGGCTGTTCCGTGACACATTCCTTTGGTCACTTGTTGCTCACAGAGAACTGAGCTTCATTCTCTTTTCCATGTTGTTTGACTACATGCACTTCAATCTACTCTAAACACATGTTTTCTTTTTGCTAAGAATAAGCCTAGTAAACCAAAATCACTACATGGTGATTTGAAGGAAAGCAAGTGCTACAGGGGATAGGAGATTGCTGGCATTAGATGAGCTTGCTGCTTTTGCCGAAGACCTGAAGTTGCTTCCCAGAACCCATGTTAGGCCACTCGCAACTACATGTAAATTCCAGTTCCAGGACATCTGACATTTTCTGGCCTCCACAGACACATACAAATTCATGTGTGTGCGTGTGTACACACACACACACACACACACACAGAGAGAGAGAGAGAGAAGTAAATCAGAGAGAGAGAGACCTAATCATTTTTTAACAATTTCTCTATCTAGCTGAGTTTAAGAAAAGAGAATAATTTCTTCATGTTCCTTTACATAACCAGAAGGAAAAAAGGAAAGAAAGGGAGAGAGAGAGAGAGAGAGAGAGAGAGAGAGAGAGAGAGAGAGAGAGAGAGAGAGAGAGAGAACATGGCAAAGCTTAGCAATTTCCACACTGATCTCGCCAACGACCTTTACTTCCAGAAGAAATCACTTATGATGTTCAAAACTATCGATTTTGACAAACTGCAAACAGAGTTGATTACTGTTCTAAAAACATGTTTTGAGTGTCTTGTGTATGTGGCTAGTATTGTTCATTTTCTTTCTCACATTGGTTGATCCTGTTTTATTTTTGTAGCCCTTGTTTTTCACATATCTGGTCATTTTGGAAACAGAAAGAAAAAATATGAAGAGGTCTAGAAAAAAGCTCGAGGCCTCAGATTCCGTTGTTTGAAATCTTTACAAAGAAAAATATAATCTCAATGATGGAGACCTTTCCCAGGAAAACCTAAGCACATTCTTAAAGTGCATATTGGAGAAAGAAAAGTCCAACATGGAGAAACAGAACCCGCCAAGGTTTAAGTAGCAGTTCCTGCCACTGCAGAAATAATTGTCTTTGAGACAAACACCCATCTGCTTAGTATGCAGTCCATCCACAAATATAAACCTGAGACGTTGCCTCTCCTTTCCCGTTGCTGCATTCTGATGGCATATCTCAAGAGCCCAGGAAGGTGACAGAGAACTTTCTCAGTTTTGAAAGTATCATATTTTCTTTTACTTAAATACCATATATACTCTCAGTTACTCCTGTGCTTCAAAATTAGCAATCACTTCTTATTTCATCACCAACAATTACTGTGTGCCTGTCTGACATAGAAAGATCACCACCCTTTTTGCCTCTTTCTCTTCAAAGCCATCCATTTTAACAGCAGCATAAAAATTGGCCTTTAATGTATCATTATCAACTACTTTATAATTGATAAAAAATCCATACATGCATGTATGTTTTTAAATCAGAGTACTAACATACAGATGAAATCGTATTGTTTCTCTTTGGAGGTGTGCACTGTTAGCACTTTCTTTTCCTCCACATCTTAGTTGGTTCATCTATAAGCTTTGCTACTCATGTATGCTGTGCTCACATCCTGGAGAAATCCCATTGGGCTCTCTGTTCTGAGTCTTCCTCCTTCATTTCCCTATGTACCAGAAGACAGCTTTTCTTCAGACCTCTATAGATGCATTGACAACTTCAATATGTTTCTTTTAAAGTATGATTGGCATTAATCAATTCTGTTGCATAAATTTTAGGCCATTACACAGAGTTCTTATTATATTCAGACAACATCAAGAAGTTAAAAATGCCAGAAACTCATATGTGAGGCGATCAGAGAATCTCCACAAATTGTTCTCATGTAAACACAGAAAAGATGCAACAGCCTTGTTCTATACATTAAGCACATAAAACCCTTGCTTACTTAATTCCTTTCCTTGCTTCATTATATCTATTTTTACATAAATATGAAAATCCATAATTTTCTAGACATCAAGAAAATTAGGCTCTTTCCTGTCATCAGTGATAGCAATGTTTCTATTAATTAATATATTTAACGAGTAAACACAGCCTGTGGTTTGAAATTCAAATAGTTCTTCAAGAATTACACCATCAAACCAAACCAAAATTATAACCCAGTGCTTCCTACTCCCCAGTCCTCACCAGGACAGGCCACTTTTAGTTCCCTTATATATTAGGAGAAAGGAGGTTGCATCTGAAAACAGTAACAGCAATATATATTTTGGTTGTTTTAAAATCTTAAGAAATATCTGAAATTCCTAAATTAAAATGCTACCTCATATACCCTTTCCTGTTCTCCAAGAATAACTGTATCATGGATTTTAATTAAAACTCTATTTGGGATTTTCTTTTAACCTACTGTTTATGGTAGACTCAAATAATTAGTTGTAATTACTGTGAGATTTCCTTTAGTTTTTCTAGGAGTTATATATTGCTTTAATTTTTTTTACCCAATTAAGAAGACCTTTTCCTCATACCTTTTTAAATAGCATATCATTGTCATCTATTAGAAAAGGTCACAGAATTTTATTCCTCCTTCCTGTTGCCCTCATTTCTGACTCTAGACCATTCTTAAGGCTTCCTATGTAAACATAGACTGTTCATTTGTTTTCCAGGTGCCCAGACCCAAATAATCACACAGAAACTATATTAATTACAGCACTGGCCAATAGCTTAGGCATCTTTTTAGCTAACTCTTCTTATATTTTAAGTTAACCCATGAAATTGTAGCTTACCAGTAAGTCTTCCTCCTGGTGCCTTTCTCTTGACTCTGCCTATTCTCTTCTGTCTTTTCCAGCCTGGCTATATTCTGCCCTGCCATAGGCCAAATCAGCTTTATTCACTAACCAATAAAAGCAACATGTCTACAAAAGTACATCCAACATAATTCCCAAATATTTCTTTTATTGTAGCATCTTACTGTTTATCCTCTTGCAGATATATAAACACACAATATGTGCCAGATCCCAAGATTCAGAGGCCTATATCCAAATCATATCCAGCATGATGGCACGTGCCTCTAACAGTAGAGAAAAGAGGTGCAGGTTATAATTTAGAGCATTTAGTTTTGATTTTAGTCCCACACTTACGTGATGAGCTTCTCTGCTTGTTAGTTCTTTTGTCAACTTGACACAAGGTAGGGCCCTGTGGACAAGGAAAACTCATTTGACAAATTGCTTCTATCAGGTTGGCCTGTGGGCAAGTCTGTGTAGAATATTTTTTGATTGATGATTTTCTGGATGTGGAAGGGCCCAACTGTAGGTTGTGCTTCCATTGGCATGTGATCCTAGACTGTATAAGAAAGGAGGCTGCCTGAGTCATGGCAAGCCAGTAAGTAGTGTTCTCCATGTCTTCTACATCCATTCCTGCTTCAAGATTCCTGCCCTGACTTTCCTTCATGGTGACTAAACACGAGATAGATCGTTTCTTCCTAAATCACTTTAGATCATTGGGTTTTGTCACAGCAGACTAGGACAGCTTCAATAGAATTCTCATTTCTTCCTTTTCTGGTTTATTTTGCTTGAACCCTCTCCTGTTCTGTGATAAAACACCTGAGAAAAGCAACTTCCTGGAGAAAGGCTTTTTGTACAACTCCCAATTCCAGGTTACAGTCTATCTCTAAAGGAAAGTCAAGCAGCAGGAACTTGAAGTATCTAGTCACATCCATAGTCAAGAGCAGAGAAAAGTCATGCTCAGTCTCCTCTCTATAGTTAAACAGCCCAGGATCACTGCCCAGGGAAAGGTACCACTCACCACAGACTGAGTCCTCCTTTGTGAATCAAGACAATGCCCCATAGACTTGTTTACATGTCAGTCTGATCTAGGGGGTATCACATTGGTAATCATTTCCCAGGTCTCAGTTATGACAATCTGACAGAGCAAACAACCACAGGCTCTATTTGCATGCAGCATGTCCTATGTCTTCTACTTGAGTTTTCTTTTAATTTTCTGATTTCTTGTTAAGTAAACATCAGATTATGTTTTTGGGTTATCTATTTTGTTATAAGTTTTCTTTCTTTCTTCCTTTCTTTTTATCTTACTGTGCATACCCTTTGGAAAATATCCTTATCTTTACCTAACATCACTTTCATTGCATATTTGACTTTTTGAATCACAATTTTAACTTTTTCTATCTCTTCCATTATCATTAGTGTTTATTATTTTATTTCTTGGTTTTGGAGACAAGATATTTCTATGAAATATAGATTTGTCTATTACTTGACATTCTTCCTTCTCACTTCCTAGTCTTAGAATTAAAATCATGTGACACCATGCCTAGCCCATTATGTTCTTTGAAATGGGTATGATTTTGACTTCAAATTCTTTGAAGCTACCAGGCCTTGATTTTTCCCTAGCCATTTCACTTCCACTCTGCACATTATATCTCTTTGAACTTTATCTGGGATTGCCTTGGTTTCTATTTTTTGTTGGGTCAACTTTTAAGATTATTTTTAAAGATAAATAAAAGAGCTTCTGTGCGGCTGACACTGCAGCTTCCAGAAATATACTCTCAGAATGGTGTCTCCAGAGACTGTTTGGGCTCTGTATAGTCGGCCTTCTGCCACAGTGTGTGAGGGCTCCCCAGCTGTTAGGTGACCAGGACTGCACTGAGAACTACAGAAGGTACAGAGGGTTTAGAAATGATGACTGTCTTTGTTTCTAGGTTTTTTATTTTATGTTCTCCTTTCTCTCTCTGTTCTAGTTTCATTTCCATGGCAATTACCTGAAAAAAGGCTATGTAAAGAAGACAAGGGTTTATTTGGCTTACAGTTTAAGGTCAGAGGCCATTACTGTAGGAAGTCAAGGCAGAAACATTAGACATTGCATCCATCATCAGAGCAGAGAATAAATGCATGAATCCTTGCTTGCTCACTTTCATTAAGCTCTCTTCTCTCTTACAAAGACCAGAAAGCATTTTAGAGGCAACGATGCTATCCACAATGGGCTAGATCTTCTTACATCAATTAGGAATCAAAATAGTCCTCTACAAAAATGACTGTAGACCAACCTGATCTATATAGTTCTTCTTTAAGACCAGGGGATTCTAGGTGGAGTCAAGTTGACAGTAAAAACTGCCCATCTCGCTGCCTTTTCCGAATCACCTGTGTCCTCGCCTAGTAAACTGAAGTTTATGTCCCTTTAAGCATATTTTGTTCTTAATGACATTAAAATGGAAAAGCTTCTAACTCTTGAATCTTTAGAGGGTCTAATATCTCATATATAAACTTCCAAGTCTGTTGTCTTTTCCCTTTGCCTTCTAAAGCCTCATCACCACCACTTACATAATGTTTGTTCCCTGATTTCAGTGACCTTAAATATTAATGCAAATTTTAATCCTTTGCTGTCATTTAATTCTTTTTTGAGGAAAAAAATGAAAAGAAACATGTGTGCTCAATTTACTACATTGTCTTAAATAAATGCATTTTCTTTCATTTTTTCCTGTTAGAAGCATAATTCCTAAAATAATGCAAAGCTTTATTTTACCATGTGAACATAGAAAATATATTTATGTATTTGGAGACATAGCATGAGTATTAGTTTCTGATTTAAAAGATATGATTTGTTTAAACAAAAATAATCTGTTGAGTTCTTTCATTAACATACTTTCACAGACATGGAAGAGTTTAATGCTTAAAAATATTAGTTGGCTGCAACTTGCTTTTCTGAATTACCAAATAGAAAAGTATAAATGGCCTTATTATTCTTTGAGCTGTAGAGCTGTGTTGTTCCATGCCACAGTCTTTGCACATTGGGAGACATCTGAAAGTTGTTTTCTTACCGATGACCCAGCATAGATTGATCAGGGGATAATGTACTATGAGAATAAAAGGTTTCAGGGCACAGGGAAAGGGAGCAAATTTTCTGATTAAAACTTTTGAATAATTCTTGTGGGAGGCAGTGCTTATATCACATGATCTCATTAGTTGTGAATTGTGTATGTTTAAAATCTGAAATATGCAAAAAGCAAACAAAGATTTCCCCAGAAAAGTACTGCACACTCACTACTCTTGTGCTTTTCTTGGCTCAAGGACTTTTGGTCAGGAGGGTTGTCCCCTCCCAGCACAACCAATGGATCTTGGTACACAGTGTCCTGTCCTGGGCAGCTGAAGTGCTTAGCATTGAGACCTATGTATGAAGTTCTTTGGAAGAAATCCTGGGGAAGGGCAGCTGGAGAGCTGATGTGAGTTTTCATCTTCCCAGTTGTGCTTATGATGCTGAGCAAGTTAGAAACATGAGGAAGACTCTTGTTTAAAATAATGAGGCACCTTTGTCACTTTTTCATTTCATGAAGGGACATCACATTGTATGGGCTGACGGCATGAACAACCCTTCCAGGCCTTTTCCCCACCCACTCTCAGGCCAAGGTTAATGCTGATTCTTAGTCTCTAGCCCACTGTCGTCTCTATGGAAGAGAAATAATGAATTTATAAGAAGAGTGCTGATAAGGATGGTATTTTCATTTTTATTTCTATTTCTGCAATAAAATACCCTGGCCAAAAAGTAGCTCAGGGGATAAAGGTTTTATTTTGACTGAAAAGTACAGGTTCTAACCCATTACTGCAGGAAGTCAAGGCAGGGCCTTGAAAAAGATAGTCATACCCACCATCAATAGCAAAGAAACATGACATCTGCATGCTTCTTTGTGCTCAGCTACCTCTCTATTCCTCTATAGTCTGGGATCCTCTGCCTAGGAGATGGTACTGTTTACATTGAACAGTTCTTCCCATATCAACTAATGTGCTAATCATAATCCCCCATAGACATACCTACCAGTCAGTCTGATCGAGACAGTCTCATAGAGACTTTCCTCACTGCTGACAACACTAGCCATCACAGAGAACAAGGCACTGACCTTATACCATATGCTAATCAAATAGTTTATGTGTACTTCAGTGACATAAACATATTGACACAAAGTCCCATACTTGCCTTTATATTTTTCTATGAAATGTCTTAACTTGTAAGGTAGGTTCTTAATAAGTGTTTGTTGAATTCTATTTGTGCTCTGTTATGATAACTCTGAATAGGAAAGAAACATATAATTGTATATAAAGTACTGCTGATACTACTGATCTTTGGGTTTGTATGTACAAGTGTTTACATTTACAAGTGTTATATGCAAATGTTCATGCATATGCATGGTACATGTGCCGATATGTATACATGTGCAATCTACAAATCTATTGGTCTTTATGTTATGTTTCTGAAATTCTGTTAAGCCAAGAGCCCAGTGATTAAGCTTGACAGCTGGTTAGTGAGTTTCCAGATGCATGCCACCACACACAGCTTTTACTCAGGTTGTGGGGATCTAAATTCACGATTTCATGCTTCTTTGGCAGGCACTTTGCTGTATAAATGATCTCCCCAGCACCTTAAGTTATTGCCTGATATCACTTATATGTGGAATTTCATAGTCGAAGGTGTAGAAGCAGAGATGAGAATGGAGATTGTCAGGGGCCATGTTGATGCTATGGTTAGAGTAGTGTGTCAGGTATGCACATTTCTAATGGTTGATACGTACATATTATAACTGCAGTTAACAATATTGCATTGTCATACAGAGGTTTGCTAAGGTGACAATGGTAATCAAATTCAAACTGCACACAAACACAGATGGTGGAGAGTTTGTGGACAGATTTGATTTGCGTGGTTATGTCTCAATGCGCGCAGATGCCAACTCATTGAGTTGTTTCATCTTAAACATTGACAACTTTCAGTGGTTACTTATTCATCAGTGGAGTTATGAGATGTAAATGGGGTTTGATAGTGACAAGGTTCTCCCTTGTAGCTTCTCCCTTCACATTTATGGAACTTAAAAAGTACCAAGGCTCTTCTCTTAATTTCATTTCTATTGCTCTGACAAAAAACTACCTAGGAAGGAAAGGTTTATTTTAGATTACCATTTCAAACTGTAGTCCATCCCTGTGTAAAAGACACAAGGAAAGAGTGTGAAGCAGCTAGTCACATCACAAACAGAGTCAAGAGCAGAGAGAAAAGGACATGCAGGCTTAATGTTCAACCTCCTTTGTTTCTTGAGTCCAGGACTCTATAGTCCAGGATCCAAATCTGTGAAATGGTGACACATAAATTCAAACTGGGTTTCCCCATATCAATTAACCCCTCAAAGATTGGCCGATAGGTCAGATGGACCTTGATTATGCCTTATTGAGATTTCTGTTCTACGTGGTTCTACATTGTGTCAAGATTTCAGTTAAAACTAATGCTCAGTGAACTGTGAACCTTGGTTTCCACAGCTGCAACTTCTGAGGTCTGAGCAGAGGACTTCATATTAAGTGTATAGCGTGTGGTTGATATGGGCCTCTCCCTTCTGGATCTCTTGGGGATAGAATACACTGGGTGAACATTTGCTTTGGTCAGAATGTTTATGAGGTCAACAGAATCCTTAGTAATTAAAATAAAATTGAAAATATCTGATTTTTAACCCAAAAAAATAAAATTAGGATGTCTATAATCTCAGATGTTTGTCAGATGTTTCTTCATGTTGGAAGCTCCCAGATTCCTCTCTATTAGTGATTTGGAAATATGCGATTAATTATTTTCAACCCACTTTATCCTATTGTGCTATGCAACACCTGAACTTTGTCATTATAGGCTGGCATTGACATGGCATGTGTGTATTGTGTTTACCACAATTTAATAAAATTATGAGGGCTGGGAGATGAGAGATAGTACGGAGGTTAATAGAACCTACTGCTCTTGCAGAGAAAGTAACCAAGTTTAGTTCTCAGTACCTGTGAGCAGCTCACAGTTTCCTATAACTCTGGCGTCAGGAACTTGATGTCTCTGTCCTCTGTAGACACTTCACTCAAGGCACACACTCACACACGCACATAATTAAAAATGAAAAGTAGAACAATGGAGAAATCTGTCAGGAGTTAGGAGCAGCAGCTGCTCCTCTAGAAGACCAGAGTTCAGCTCCCAGCACCCACATGGGGATTCAGTGGCCTCTTTTGATCTGTGCTAGCACCAAGAATACGTGCAGTACAGAAACTCAACAGGCACACAAAATACACATAAAGTGAAAAATAATTTTTAAAAGAAATCTTTAAAATGTAAAATTACTATTTTAGTGCAAGAAAATATGTTTCATGAAACTGGAATGTGGGTTAAAAATTCAATCACGCAAAATTCAAGAAGTCATTGTTTTTTACTGCTGAATAATACTCTAATATGTATATATTCCATACTTTCTTCATCCATTCTTCCATTGAAGGGCATCTAGGTTGTTTCCAGGTTCTGGCTATTACAAACAATGCTGCTATGAACATAGTTGAGCATATACTTTTGTTGTATGATAAGGCATCTCTTGGGTATATTCCCAAGAGTGGTATTGCTGGGTCCAGGGGTAGGTTGACCCCGAATTTCCTGAGGAACCACCACACTGCTTTCCAAAGTGGTTGCACAAGTTTGCATTCCCACCAGCAATGGATGAGTGTACCCCTTTCTCCACAACCTCTCCAGCAAAGGCTATCATTGGTGCTTTATATTTTAGCCATTCTGACAGGTGTAAGATGGTATCTTAAAGTTGTCTTAATTTGCATTTCCCTGATCACTAAGGAAGTTGAGCATGACCTTAAGTGTTTTTTGGCCATTTGAAATTCTTCTGTTGAGAATTCTCTGTTCAGCTCAGTGCCCCATTTTATAATTGGGTTGATTAGCCTTTTTTGGTCTAGTTCTATCGGGAACTCACCAAGGCCAGCTGGCTCCAGAAAAAGCATGGGATAAAACCGGACTCACTGAACATAGTGGACAATGAGGACTACTGAGAACTCAAGAACAATGGCAATGGGTTTTTGATCCTACTGCACGTACTGGCTTTGTGGGAGCCTAGGCAGTTTGGATACTCCTCTTACTGGACCGGGATGGAGGTGGATGGTCTTTGGACTTCCCACAGGGCATGGAACCCTGATTGCTCTTAGGGCTGACAAGGGAGGAGGACTTGATTGGGGGAGGGAAATGGGAGGTGGTGGTGGGGAGGAGGCAGAAATCTTTAATAAATAAATACATAATAAATAAATAAATAAAATTCAAAAAAAATTCAATCAGACAACAAACATGAAAGTCTTAAGGCAAAATCATGGTCAGTCAGTAACCATGCCACATGGAGCCTGGGGCAAGAGAGAGCTCAGGGAGACTGACTTGTCCTAATTTAAAATGTGGCATTGCCTTCCGTTTGGGGCTCTTTTGAAAATAAGTTTTGGAATGCTATGTATCAAAAGCATGGTGTTGTACAAATTTAACATATACAATGTCTGAAATTAGTCTGATTAAAATACTGTTCATGTTAAATACTGGGAGAGCTGGAGCATGGTAAATGGTCTTCCTTAATGGAATGTCAGTATTTTCATCTAGCCCATGCCCTGATTCCTTCTCTTTGTCAGTGTCTGTATGTGAACATATTTACATAGAACTTTAAAGAAGAGTATTGGAAAGGTCTCTGTAATTTCCATTTTTCTGAAATCTGTATGTTAAGTAAACATCTTTAAAGTACACAGATACCAATCTTAGATACACGAAAAGCCATCAGAGTGGTTTAAGTATTTGCAGCAGTATCTTAAGGAGGAACACTAAAAGCTAGGCTTGGGGGTGGAGTGTGTCAATAAGAGCACGTGTGGAATGCTGGCTAGAAAGAGAAACCCACCCAAGGACTGTTTTTACTTTCTTTTAAAGCTGATGGATCTTAAAACGATGTTCCGACTCTCCCTCTTTATTGACTGGTTTCTATGGTTTTACTCCAAGCAGAATTTCTTCCTGGTAGCTCTGTGCTAACACCCGTAGTGCAGTAAGGGGCAGAGTTCTGGCAGGGGACTGATAAGCCAGCATGTGGAGGGCCTCGAGACCTGCTGAAATGGTGCAGCATTGCTGATAGTGGCAATCCTGCAGTCCGCCAGGCCTGAAAGAAAGGGAGGAAGGAGACGGTCATGGCCACCTTGTTTATAGGCTGTATTTTTAGCCTTATCCTAGGAAGTCCATGTCGATCACGGTATTTTTAGCAAAGCTTAGCTTGCCCCAGCAATATTGTAAGCTTTTGATGTTTCCTTATCCAAATAAATGCCCCACGTTCACATGGAGAAGGATCAGCTGGTTTTGCCTGAGACTGGTTTCATGCAGTTTTACTGGTCTATGTATGTGTTTAAAGAACATTTGTTAGCCAGGGTATTTGTGCCTCTACAGTTGCTGTCTTGAACTGAGAAATACTATGGAATGAGCCTGGTACTGTGAAGACAAAAAAAAAAAAATTGTGACTCAATGCAGAACAGCACCAACTCCCAAGAGACCAGGTTGACACTCTATTAGAGTTCAGTGGTGAGGGTAAGGTCTCTTACATTCATGGTCTGGGTGTGCAGGGGGCCTCTCTGGAAATGTTTGGATTACAGGTGTGGGACCAACTTCTGTTTTCTTAAGAGAAGTTGGTGTGCTTATTCTCCCAGCAGTGAGATTTTTATGGATGTACTTTCTGGTTTCCTCTCTCTCTCTCTCTCTCCTCTCTCTCTCTCCCCCCCCCCACTTCAATGAATGCCACTGGAATTTCAGGATATCATTATAGCAAAGCTCATGTCCATAAAATATTATGTGAGTCAGGCTTTTATTCATTATCCACATTTCTCCTTTTTTCATATTATTTCTGATATCACCTACTTACAAAATAGAAATTTAACAGGGCTTCTAAATAAAATTTATTAGAATTTTGTATTCTTCTTCTATGATGACCTTGAAATGATTAGCCAAAAGGCAGAATTGAGTGAGGGAGGAGAGGAAGAAGGAACACACACACATACACACATGAGAGACAGGCAGAGAGACATACAGACAGCAGAGAGACAGAAAAGGGGACACACAGAAAGAACAAATAGCTATGAAAATATTAGCTATTTTATCATCTGTGAAGATACAGAAGCGGTACCAGGATGAAGATCTGGGAAACAAGTAGGAAGTCCACTTGAAGATATTTTACTTAAATCATGCCTATACACCCAAGTAGAAGTGCAATTATAATTACATAAGGAGTTTTCAGGTGAGTAAGCCCAATTATCTAGTGTGTATTGCCAGATCAAGTCAAATGAAGTTCCTATGCAACTTCCCTAATTATGTCCCATAAATCATGCCATGATAAAAAAATTTTCATTATTTTAAAACACTTTATTTCATCACCTTCACTCCAAGAAAAGAGGTAGGGAACGGATGCATGTCAGATACTTATGACTGTATAAATAATAATGTGCATTTTCTTTTCTTTTTTTTTTTTACTTATTTATTTATTTTTATTCTTTTTTAATTAAAATTTCCACCTGCTCCCCATTTCCCATTTCCCTCCCCTCCTCCCAAATATTGCCCTCCCCCCACTTCCCTCCCCCTATCCCCACTCCTCTTCTCCTCCCCCCACTCCATTCCCCCTCCCTCTCGATACTGAAGAGCAGTCCAAATTCCCTGCCCTGCGGGAAGACCAAGGTCCTTCTATCTACGTCCAGAAAGGTGAGCGTCCAAACAGGCTAAGCTCCCACAAAGCCAGTTCATGTATTAGGATCGAAACCTAGTGCCATTGTCCTTGGCTTCTCATCAGTCTTCATTGACCGCCATGCTCAGAGAGTCCGGAATCAACCCATGCTTATTCAGTCCCAGACCAGCTGGCCTTGGTGGGCTCCCAATAAATCAGTTCCACTGTCACAGTGGGTGGGTGCATCCCTCGTGGTCCTGATTTTTTGCTCATGTTCTCCCTCCTTCTGCTCCTCATTTGGACCTTAAGAGCTCAGACCGTTGCTCCAAATTGAGACTCTGTCTCTACCTCGATCCATCGCCAGATGAAGGTTCTAAGGTGATATGCAAGATATTCATCAGTATAGGATAGGGTCATTTCAGGTTCCCTCTCCTTAGTTGCCCAAGGTACCAGCTGGGGACATATTCCTGGACACCTGCGAACCCCTCAAGAGTCAAGTCTCTTGCCAACCCTAAGATGGCTCCCTTAGATAGGATATATACTTCGCTGCTCCCGTATCCATCCTTCCTATATCCCAACCATCCCAATCCTCCGAGCTCCTCCCATCCTCCCCTTCTCATATTTCTCATCCCATTTCCCCTTTGACCCATGTCACCTCACCCGCAAGTTCCCAGTTTTTGCCCTGGAATCTTGTCTACTTCCCCCTCTCCATGCGGATGACTATATGATTTTCTTTGGGTTCACTTTCTTATTTAGCTTCTATAGGATCACACATTATATGCTTAATGTCTTTTATTTTATGGCTAGAAACCGATTATGAGTGAGTACATCCCATGTTCCTCTTTTTGAGTCTGGGATACCTCACTCAGGATAGTGTTTTCTATTTCCATCCATTTGCACGCAAAATTCGAGAAGTCATTGTTTTTTACTGCTGAGTAGTACTCTAATATGTATATATTCCACACTTTCTTCATCCATTCCTCCATTGAAGGGCATCTAGGTTGTTTCCAGGTTTTGGCTATTACAAACAATGCTGCTATGAACATAGTTGAACAGATACTTTTGTCATTTGATGTGGCATCTCTTGGGTATATTCCCAATAGTGGTATTACTGGATCTTGGGGTAGGTTGATCCCAAATTTCCTGAGAAATCGCCACACTGATTTCCAAAGTGGTTGCACAAGTTTGCATTCCCACCAGCAATGAATGAGTGTGCCTCTTTCTCCACAACCTCTCCAGCAAAGGCTATCATTGGTGTTCTTGATTTTAGCCATTCTGACAGGTGTAAGATGGTATCTCAAAGTTGTTTTAATTTGCATTTCCCTTATCGCTAAGGAGGTTGAGCATGACCTTAGGTGTCTTTTGGCCATTTGAATTTCTTCTGTTGAGAATTCTCTGTTCAGATCAGTGCCCCATTTTTTTATTGGGTTCATTAGCATTTTAAAGTTTAGTTTCTTGAGTTCTTTATATATTTTGGTGATCAGACCTTTGTCTGTTGCAGGGTTGGTGAAGATCTTCTCCCAGTCAGTGGGTTGCCTTTTTGTCTTAGTGACAGTGTCCTTTGCTTTACAGAAGCTACTCAGTTTCAGGAGGTCCCATTTATTCAATGTTGCCCTTAATGTCTGTGCTGCTGGGGATAAACGTAGGAAGTGATCTCCTGTACCCATATGTTGTAGAGTACTTCCAACTTTTTCTTCTATCAGGTTCAGTGTGTTCAGACTAATATTGAGGTCTTTAATCCATTTGGACTTGAGTTTTGTGCATGGTGATAGATATGGATCTATTTTCATTCTTCTACACGTTGACAACCAGTTCTGCCAGCACCATTTGTTGAAGATGCTCTCTTTTTTCCATTGAATACTTTTAGCTCCTTTATCAAAAATTAGGTGTTCATAAGTTTGTGGGTTAAAATCAGGGTCTTCTACTCGGTTCCATTGGTCGACTTCTCTGTTTTTATGCCAATACCAAACTGTTTTCAATACTGAGGCTCTGTAATAGAGTTTGAGGTCAGGGATGGTAATGCCTCCAGACGATCCTTTATTATATAAGATTGTTTTGGCTATCCTGGGTTTTTTGTTTCTCCATATAAAGTTGATTATTGTCCTCTCAAGATCTGTGAAGAATTTTGATGGGATTTTAATGGGGATTGCATTGAATCTATAAATTGCCCTTGGTAGAATTGCCATTTTTACTATGTTGATCCTCCCTATCCAAGAGCAAGGGAGATCCTTCCATTTTCTGGTATCCTCCTCAATTTCTTTCTTCATTGACTTAAAGTTCTTGTCAAATAGATCCTTTACTTCCTTGGTTAGGGTTACCCCAAGATATTTTATGCTATTTGTGGCTATCGTGAAGGGTGATGCTTCTCTGATTTCCATCTCTGCTTCCTTATCCTTTGTGTATAGGAGGGCAACTGATTTTTTGGAATTGATCTTGTATCCTGCAACGCTACTAAAGGTGTTTATCAGCTGAAGGAGTTCTTTGCTGGAGTTTTTGGGGTCGCTTATGTACACTATCATATCGTCTGCAAATAATGAAAGTTTAACTTCTTCCTTTCCGATTTGAATCCCTTTGATCCCCTTATGTTGTCTTATTGCTATTGCTAGAATTTCAAGCACTATATTAAAGAGGTATGGAGAGAGTGGACAACCTTGTCGTGTTCCTGATTTTAGTGGAATAGCTTTGAGTTTCTCTCCATTTAATTTGATGTTAGCTGACGGCTTGCTATAAATAGCTTTTATTATAGTTAGGAACGACCCTTGTATTCCTAATCTCTCTAAGACCTTTATCATAAAGGGATGTTGAATTTTGTCAAATGCTTTTTCAGCATCTAATGAAATGATCATATGTTTTTTTTCTTTCAGTTTATTTATATGATGGATTACATTGATAGATTTTCGTATGTTGAACCAGCCCTGCATCTCTGGGATGAAGCCTACTTGATCATAATGGATAATTTTTCTGATGTGTTCTTGGATTCGGTTTGCCAGTATTTTATTGAGTATTTTTGCGTCGATGTTCATGAGTGAGATTGGCCTGTAGTTCTCTTTCTTGGTTGTGTCTTTGTGTGGTTTTGGTATCAGAGTAACTTCAGCTTCATAAAAGGAATTTGGCAATGACTTCTCTGTTTCAATATTGTGAAATACATTAAGGAGTATAGGTATTAGGTCTTCTTGGAAGTTCTGGTAGAATTCTGCATTGAAGCCATCTGGACCTGGGCTTTTTTTGGTGGGGAGGTTTTTTATAACAACTTCTAATTCTTCGCGACTAACAGGTCTATTTAGATTGTTCACCTGGTCCTGGTTTAACTTTGGTATATGGTACTTATCTAAAAAAGTGTCCATTTCTATAACATTTTCCAATTTTGTGGCATACAGATTTTTGTAGTAAGATCTAATGATTTTCTGAATTTCCTCTGAGTCTGTGGTTATGTCTCCCTTTTCGTTTCTGATTTTGTTAATTTGCGTATTCTCTCTCCGCCGTTTGATTAGTTTGGATAGGGGTTTATCAATCTTATTGATTTTCTCCATGAACCAGCTTTTTGTTTCATTGATTCTTTGGATTGTTTTCTGTGTTTCTATTTTGTTGATTTCAGCCCTCAATTTGATTATTTCCAGTCTTCTACTTCTCCTAGGTGAGTCTGCTTCTTTTTTTTCTAAAGCTTTCAGGTGGGCTATTAAGTCTCCAATGTGTGCTTTCTCCGTTTTCTTTAAGTGGGCACTTAATGCTATGAATTTTCCTCTTAGCACTGCTTTCATAGTGTCCCATAGGTTTGAGTATGTTGAGTCTTCGTTTTCATTGAATTCAAGAAAGACTTTAATTTCTTTCTTTATTTCTTCCTTGATCCAGGTGAGGTTCAGTAGTTGACTGTCCAGTTTCCATGAGTTCATAGGCTTTCTGGGGATAGCATTGTTGTTGATTTCTAACTTTAATCCAAGGTGATCTGATAAGACACAGGTGGTTACCGATATTTTTTTGTAACTGTGTAAGTTTGCTTTGTTACCGAGTATGTGGTCTATTTTCGAGAAGGTTCCATGAGCTGCAGAGAAGAAGGTATATTCTTTCCTATTTGGGTGGAATGTTCTATAGATGTCTGTTAAGTCCATTTGATTCATTACCTCCCTTAATCCTCTTATTTCTCTGTTAGGTTTCTGTTTGATTGACCTGTCCATTGGTGAGAGAGGAGTGTTGAAATCTCCTACTATTAGTGTGTGTGGTTTGATGACTGCCTTGAGTTTTAGTAACGTTTCTTTTACATAAGTGGGTGCTTTTATATTAGGGGCATATATATTCAGGATTGAGATTTCATCCTGGTGAATTGTTCCTGTTATGAGTAAAAAATGTCCATCTCCATCTCTTTTGATTGATTTTAGTTTGAAGTCAACTTTCTTAGAAATTAGTATGGCCACACCTGCTTGTTTCTTAGGTCCGTTTGCTTGATAAACCTTTTCCCAGCCCTTTACTCTGAGTAGATGTCTGTCTTTGTGGTTGAGGTGTGTTTCTTGTAAGCAGCAGAATGTTGGATCCTGTTTTCGTATCCAATCTCTTAGCCTGTGCCTCTTTATAGGTGAGTTGAGTCCATTGATATTAAGTGATATTAATGACCAGTGGTTGTTAACTCCGGTCATTTTTCCTTTCTTTCTTTCTTTCCTTTGGTAGTAGAGTTTGTGTGTTTCCCTTCTTCAAGTTGTGCTGGTGAAGGGTCTTTAGATGTCTGAGTTATTGTGGGCATTGTTGGACTCCTTGGCTTGTGATTTTCCTTCAATTACTTTCTGAAGGGCTGGATTTGTGGCTACGTATTGTTTAAATTTGTTTTTATCCTGGAAAACTTTGTTTTCTCCATTTATAGTGAACGAAAGCTTGGCTGGGTATAGTAGTCTGGGCTTGCATCCATGGTCTCGTAGTTTCTGCAGTATATCTATCCAGGACCTTCTGGCTTTCATGGTTTCCATAGAGAAATCAGGTGTAAGTCTGATAGGTTTACCTTTATAGGTAACTTGACCTTTTTCCTTTGCAGCTCTTAATATTCTTTCTTTATTCTGTATGTTTTGTGTTTTGATTATTATATGACGAGGAGATGTTTTTTTTTGATCCAGTCGATTTGGTGTTCTGTATGCTTCTTGGACCTTCAAAGGAATATCTTTCTTAAGGTTGGGAAAGTTTTCTTCTATAATTTTATTAAATATATTTTCTGGACCATTGAGCTGTACTTCTTCTCCTTCTTCTATCCCTATTATTCTTAGGTTTGGTCTTTTTATTGTGTCCCAGATTTCCTGAATGTTTTGTGATGAGAATTTGTTGGTTATGCTGTTTTCTTTGATGAGAGTGTTTATTTTCTCTATGGTATCTTCAGTGTCTGAGATTCTTTCTTCTATCTCTTGTAATCTGTTGGTGGTACTTGTCTCTGTAGTTCCTGTTCGTTTATTCAAATTTTCCATCTCCATCCTTCCCTCGGTTTGTGTTTTCTTTATTACTTCCACTTCGTTCTTCAAGTCTTGAACCGTTTCCCTTACCTGTTTGATTACTTTTTCTTGTTTCTCTTGGTTTTCTTGGGTATCTTTGAGATATTTATTCATTTCCTCTACCTTTTTGTTTGTAATCTCTAATTGGTTGTGGCAGTTTTTCACCTCCTGTTTAAGGTCCTCTATTATTTTCATAAAATTCACTTTTGAGTCGAATTCTTCTAATTCTTCTGTATTAGGGTTTAGACTTCTCATTTCGGGATTCCTGGATCCTGGTGATGTCACGTTGCCTTTCAAGTTGTTGGGGGAATTCTTGCATTGGCGCCTGCCCATCTTTTCCTTCAAATGGAGCCAGGAGAGGCCTGATGTCTTGGACCAGTCTTTGCTGTGACTAACTCTCTAGGTGTATCTCCTCAGTGTAGGGGCAGGAACCGTTCCCTTCCAGGTGAACTCCTCAACACCAAAACATGGATGCGTGGTATTCCAATGACCCGCGTAAAGAAGGCCGAATGCAAGGGGTCGGGCGGGGTCCAGTAGAACACAGGCGACACTGCAGTACAAGCTGGAGGTGCCTGCGCTCCCTTTCGGGGGTTGCTGAGGCCTGCCCACTGCTCTGGTTGGGTAGCCTTAGTGTAGGGGCGTTTGTGCTCTCTACCGGGACCGTCCGCCCCAGGATAGTACACACTCACCCGTCCCGATGAAACTTCTTGGCACCTACACAGGAACTCCTGGATGCCCCAATGAGCCAGGGACTAATGGAAGTAGGGCGCAGGCAGAGCAGGTCCAGCAGATCACAGCAGAGACTGCAGCCCCAGCAGCAGGGGCCCGCTTTCCCTGGCGGGGACCTTGAGGCCTGCCCTCTAGTCAGGGACTCACTGCTCTGGGTTGGTAGCCTTAGTGAAATGGCAGGAAACTGTTCCACAGCTAAGGACCTTGCAGACAAGGCAGGTTTGGGGGTGGGGGTGGGGGCGTGTGTGTAGGAGAGCAAGCCCTGCAGCAGGAGCTGGGGGAGGGGTGTTTGTGCTCTCTACCTGGACAGTCCGCCCCAGGATAGCACACACTCACCCGTCCCGATGAAACTTCTCGGCACCTACACAGGAACTCCTGGATGCCCCAATGAGCCAGGGACTAAGGGAAGTAGGGCGCAGGCAGAGCAGGTCCAGCAGATCACAGCAGAGACTGCAGCCCCAGCAGCAAGGGCCCGCTTTCCCTGGCGGGTACCTTGAGGCCTGCCCTCTGGTCAGGGACTCGCTGCTCTGGGTTGGTAGCCTTAGTGAAATGGCAGGAAACTATAATGTGCATTTTCTAAGAGCATCGCCTAACTGGATTGTCTAGATCCTCTGGAGCAGCATAAAGTTAGAGTCATCTTGTCTATTAAGATGCATGTTTCTGCTGGCAAGGCAACAGTTCCAGAAAGGTCAATACCTGCTCAATGCCACAGGACTACAAATCTATGAAGACTTAAAGGTTAGAAATCATTACAAAAGGGACCATGTAGTACAGAAGTATCCACTTATATGTCAGTTAGAATGATCAGAGTCTTGCCTTAAGAGTAACCTGGGTTAGACTGTTAGCATTACTGGTCTTGAGTCAACTGATAACATTGAATGAACCCGTTAATTCTTTCCAAGACTCGATTTTCTTACCAAAATCTGTTCCTGAAACTTCCTGTGTAGGGCAGATTGTCTCTCAGTTTCAAGGTGGGGATTCTACATTATCACCTGCTAATGCCTCAGGAAGACAAGTGGTCAGACCGTGCCATCCACTTGGCTGGCACTTAGTCAATATTGCCCATCTTCTTCCTTGGATGGGAGACTAAAGCGAGCAGGCACTTGCATAGAGCTCTTAGGTGACAATTGACACCTAGGAAATCTGGAAAAGTGCTACCCCTAAACAAACCGTGTCATGGATGTCTTTGTTCTGAGTATGAAATAACCTTGCCACCAAAGAGAAAGAACAAAATGTTAGACAAAAAGCAGAGATGAGCTTCTTCTCCACAGTGCAACAGAGAACCAAGAGAATTAGATGGAGACAATTTCTATTGTTCTAATAGTAATGGAAGGTACCTGTTGTTTGGCCCCCTTCAGCCCTTCTAGTTTTCAGTAAAGTGCCACAGTGTCTTTCTGAGTCGAAAAGGTCTGGCTGTGATGTGTGTGGACCTGGGCCTAGAGGTCAACTGGGAAGGATTTTTCTCTGTGCATGTCTGTTGGAGCTGCGGAGATGTTTATATCCTTTGACAATATGCGGTTGAGAGCCATAATATGACTTAGTCTTTGTTCAAGGTATCTGACTTGCATTGTCAATAACAGTGAGGAATACTAAGCCGCTCTCTGGCCTGAATTTCTATGAGGTATTATCGGAGACAAGATTCATGAGTCTTGGTCAAACTGAAGTGCAAGGATGGCATTTTTCAGACAGTTTTTCTAATTCTTGAGTCATTAAATATTTGCTAGTATCCAAGGACACCAGAAGCTTTGGATCCCCCTGGAGCTTGAGTCACAGGTGGTTGTGAGTCACACGATGTAGGTACTGGAAACTGAACATTGGTCTTCATCAAAGACAGTATGTGCCTCTAACCACTGTCCACCTCTCCATCTCTGGATGCTGATGTCTTAATCATTGCTATCTCACTGTTAGAAAGGCCAGTCATCCATAATAGATGGGTTTTACAGGATGTCTTTAGGGTTTTGTAGCTGTTGTTAATATTGTGATCTTGTTGTTAGTCACTGGCTGGAGATACTTACTAAGAATGTTCCCTTTGATGTGGTGCGGACAGAATAGATCTTTTTAGGTCTGTGCAGGTCCTGTTGTTTATTCTATTAGAATGCTGTTAGAGATAGTAATACATACTTGGCCTCAGTTGGAGGTTCAGTGACTCACAGAAACATTTTCATAGATAAACTTCTAATTCCTTATCATTATTGAAGTATTCTAAACAAAGAAGAAAACGTATTTATCAATGTTACTCTTGAAATTAAAAAAGAACATATTTAAATTATCAGCAAATAATACCAAAAATTATGTAAATGCATCATATCCGTATAAGGCTTACATTGAGAAAGAAAATGTGCAGGCTAAAAAGAAGGAGGAAAAATAGGAAAAGAAGGATGCTAGAAAAAGACTCAGTAAATGGTGTCATGACTCCCTTGATAGCAGTTACAATCAGAATATGCCCTGCTTCTGGTACCTACTTTTGACACAAAGTCTATTAATCTGTTATTTTCCTTTGGAATGTGTGACACTTGTCTCCTAGGATTAAAGTATTTAATATAAGTAAAGTTCTAAAAACATGGCTTTTCTTGTGGTACTTGTGATTTGTGGTGAACACATTGTTGTGGACTCTCCTTGAGTGTTTGATTGCTATGGAGCTGGCCAGGCACATTACTGTGTAGATGTGCACTGAACACTAATGAACTCCTGAGCTCCTAAAAGTCACTTTTCATGTGACCCAACCTTTCTTTATTCTTCTGGCAGCGAAGTCACTATGCAAAACAATACCTAGATATGCCTTCTTCTGAGAAAGTTTTATTTCATTATGAAATGTGAATTTAATTTTGGGACTAAGTTTAAGGAGCAACAAAAAACATTAAAACAGTTATTTGCTATGACTGAGTTAGTAGATTTGTAAAACATTTGACAGAATAGAGAATCTGCTAAATCTAAGGCTGCACTCCAAGTGGAAGGATGTCTAGATGTCTGTCTCACTAAAGCACAAATAGACAGAATCCTCAGGGGAGCCCGTGTTCCTTCATGTCACAGATGCAGGAGTGCTGCTAATGGCATTCAGAAGTGACTTGGTAAATATTAATACTCGTTTCTCCCTGTGCTGTCCCCAGTATAAAAACTGTCATAAAAAGAATTTTCACTCCGAATTCTCATGACGAACTATTGTATAAACAGAATCAGCAAGATTCTTGCTGATTCTGATGGAACCCTAAATACTACTTTATTCCCTTTACAAGACACAGACATGTGTTGATGTACAAACCTGACAACCTTTCTGGGTTATGATCACTAACATAGAAACGAATTGGACTTCAATAATTTGCTTAATTGTGATTCACAAGATATATATGGTTCTTGATCCTGAAATGCTAAAGGACAGGCGTGATCCTGATTTTGTCACAGGAGCCGAGGATACAGTAAATTCACCAGTTGTTTATAACTTACTGTAGCTGTGTGTAATCTTTGCCTCCTCTGACCTAACAGCAGTGAGTTTCAGTCTATGTCCATGCTGATTCTCCTCTTCCTGGGCATGGATTACTCACAACCTGGCTTTCTGTGGGGGAGGATTTAGTTCTGCCTACGGCAATAAGCTAGGATTGCTGTCTTTAGTAAAGCTGAGATATTAATAGGTTCTGTCCTCTTGCAGTCAGTAGTATGCCAGATGGTCATTTGTTTCACTAAAATACTATTTTCATCACAATATTTCCCTGTAGTTTTCAAAACATTGAGCCATAAGTAGCTTATGGATTTTGGTAAAACCGAGCCACAGCACAATCCTTTGAATAACTTGGCTTCAGATTTTTTTCTAATTGCTTTTAAGTTATAAAGAAAACACAGTCTTTTTTTTATATTTCAAGAAATCAGAAATATCCACAGCAATGTGATTTTTTCTACCTTGTATGAGACAGGTGTGAATACATATATGCTTTCTCTGACTGGAGATTCTGGTTTTCATGACCCATGGCCTGAATCTGAATCATTTTCTACATCTTTTAAAACCTGGCAGCAGAAGTATGCCTGACTGACTGCAGTGTGCTTGGAGGTTTAGATTGCCTCTGTGAGGCGAATAGGAAATGGGACACTTGTCTTACTCCTGAAGCTCAAACATTGCCACTTTCCCATCAACCCCTTTGCATCTCCAAGGGCAGGAACAGCAAAGGAGGATTTGGGGAGGAGCTTTGAAGAGAGGTGACTGCTGAAGTGTGTTGAGGGGAAATAAAAAGTCTATTTGCAGTGAGAAATGTTTCCTTAAAAGCCAAGTTGCCAGCAGAAGGCATTTCTTTGGTGCTGTAAATAAGAAACAGGCAAAGTTGAACATCCCCACTCTACAGTGAAGGACATGGATGAGCTTTCTAGAATTCTAACCAAGGAATTTTGTCAAGTTTTGCAGAATGTGAAGGTGTAAAACTTTAGAGAGCAGTTTATGTGACTGCTTGCTAAGCCTCTCTTGAGCTCACTGGGCTAGCACAGCCACGTCTGGTGGCTTTTATAAAAGAGAGTTCTTTTCTCAACTGGGTTTGGCTCAGCTAGGAAGGTTGGCTTCAGCCTAGCATTGCTTTGGTTAAGTTTTAAGCCAGATGGGGCGTCTCTGCTCTACACCTCTCTTTTTCTCTTGGGAGAAGCTTTGCAAGACAAGTAGTTTTCATGGTGACGCCAGGAAATCTTAGAAAGTTAGCCTTAACATGAGCTGCATCATTCTATTAAGCATGCGACTGAGCCAAGCTCAAGCTAAAGAAGGGGTGGAAATACAGCATGCCAGATAGAAGATGAAATTAGAAATGTACATGAAAAGGGCAAGAATATTGGGGGGTGGGGATGAGTCCAATAATGATATTGTTGACATTATGAATTCAATTATGATACCCATCATCCACCATAGTCCTTTCTCCTTGTTGCCTCACAGTGAGTTTGGGTGCAGGTATGGTGTACACACTGTGACAATGCTCACCACACAGAGCTTCTGTGGTGGTGAAATAGACCATGAATTCAGGGCCTTATCCATATTTTTTTTTGTTGCTGTTGGGGGGCCAGTGAGGGTTTGAGACAGGGTTTCTCTGTGTAACAACCCTAACAGACAGACTGGACTCGAACTCAAAGAGATTCCCCTGCTTCTGTCTCCTGAGTGCTGGGATTAAAGGTGTGCACCACCTCCACCCATCAACTGTACACTTCCTCTAATGTCTTGCCAAATGGAGACAAAGAGAATACTATGGAAGGAACAAAGGGAAATATTCAGGGCAAAATTGTACAAGCATGTATCTATATTCCTTAAAAAGTAAATCCAATCTGAGGATGAAACTGATTTAGAGTTCAAGTAGATTTGTCAAAATGTTACTATTTTAACCAAAACAAAACTTTGCAGTCACATACAGAAGCTGTTCCCTCCAAGCCTACTGGGGATATTTTCTAGTTTACATAATGTAATTAAATTCAAGCCTGATGAATTCAAATTTATCCCAAAGACATTATTGGCAACATGGTTCCAGTTGGGGAAAAAGGCCATGGATGTCGCATGTTTGGAGGCCAAGAAAGAATTAGAAAATCATATCTAAAGCTCACAGCAATTGTTCGCAAGGATTCCCCTGCACTACTCTGCAGCAACAATGAAAGGACTTCCAAACTTTCTGAGGAAGCCTTCAAATCCAGCTGTGCCCTTGCACAAAAGAAAACACTTGTTTCGGCCCTCAGCCATGGTGAGTGTGCCTTCCTCATGGCCTTCCAACATCTGTAAGGAATATTTCTTTTTCTTTGCGTAATTATAGCTTGCATCGTCTGCATGTATTCCAGTATCTGCTTAATGTCCCCTTTTTTGGTAATGGCTGATGGACCATTTAGAAATTATATTTCCAGAAACTTAAATAAAGGTTATTATTTCAGTTATGTCTAAAGCATATCATAGTTGTTATGTAATATAGAACAGTCAGCATCACAGAAAAATGAATAAGGCTATCAAGAGAAACACATACACTCACATACATTTCTTCTATAAAGTATCAACTTTCTCAAAGAAAAAAATGAATTTGAGTAGCAATAAAGCACTGTCAGAAATGGTGTGAATACACATATTTCCTTTTTGAGAGGTAGCTAATGCCAGTGACAGCGGTGAAGTGAAAATAAATGCTCACACTTAGTGCTGACATGGTAGAAAATGGCACTGTGTGGTGGGAGAATGACAGAACAGTATGTATCAGAATTCCTCACCACCGTTTTACCCTTAACCAAGAAATTACATTTGTAATGTCCTATTCAAAGCAAGATGCTTTATAAGCATCAAAATTACTAGAAAAGGATGCCAAATAACATTTTATTCATAGTAATAAAACTTGGCAACCAGCTTAAATATCCAAAAAAAATTTAAATTGAAATAAATATCTCTATCAAGTCTAGAGAATATTATTTAATTGCAATTATTGTATTCAGCATTTTAATTACATAAGATGCCAATAGTATATTTAACAAAATTTCAAAGTGTGACAAAATATTAAATATTTATTTATTTATTTATTTTGGTTTATCGAGACTGGGTTTCTCTGTGGTTTTGGAGCCTTTCCTGGAACTAGCTCTTGTAGACCAGGCTGGTCTCGAACTTACAGAGATCCACCTGCCTCTGCCTCCCGAGTGCTGGGATTAAAAAAATATTAAATACTTATTAGTTAAACAATGTATGTCATATTCTGATGTGGGAGTGATTTCTTTCTAATCTGTTGCTTTCATTGGTTAATTAATAAAGAAACTGCCTTGACCCATTTGATAGGCCAACCCTTAGGTGGGTGGAGTAAACAGAACAGAATGCTGGGAAAAAGAAGCCGAGTCAGGGAGTCGCCATGATTCTCCCACTCCAGACAGACGCAGGTTAAGATCTTTCGTGGTAAGCCAGCTCATGGTGCTACACAGAATATTAAAAATGGGTTAGATCAATATGTAAGAGCTAGCCAATAAGAGGCAGGAACTAATGGGCCAAGCAGTGTTTAAAAGAATACAATTTGTGTGTTGTTTTTTCAGGTAAAGCTAGCTGGGTGGCGGGACGCAGCCCGCTGTTTCAATTACTACAATATTCTATATAAACTATGTAGGTAAGCCAACTGTCAGCAAATTAATATCTCCCCCAAAATACAAATGGGTTTTGTGTATGGATTTTTTTGTTTGTTTGTTTTTGACACAGGTTTTTCTATAACTTTGGTGTCCTGTCCTGAAACTAGCTCTTGTAGACCAGGCTGGCCTCAAACTCACAGAGATCCACCTACGTCTGCCTCCTGAGTACTAGGATTAAAGGCATGCACGACCACTGCCTGATGGAGGAAGGTCATTGGCTAATAAAGAAACTGCCTTGGCCCATTTGATAGGCCAGCCTTTAGGTGGGTGGAGTAAACAGAACAGAATGCTGGGAGGAAGAGGAAGTGAGCTCAGACGCGATGCCACTCTTCTCCAGGGCAGACACGATGAAGCAAGCCGCCAGGTCAGACATGCTAAATCTTTCCTGGTAAGACTGGTGCTACACAGATTACTAAATATGGGTTAAGGCAAGATGTGAGAATTAGCCATTAAGAGGCTAGAACTAATGGACCAAGCAGTGTTTAAAAGAATAGAGTTTCGTGTAATTATTTCAGGGCATAAACTAGCTAGGCGGCCGGGAGCTGGGTGGCAGGAATGCAGCCCGCAGCTCCCCTCAACAGCTGCCCCACTCTGTGTATGCATTACTAATACTGTTTTCTTTACATTTTAAATAATTTTCAAGCATTTTATAAAGAACATGCCTTAATTTTATGATCATTGGAAACTGCTATTTATGAAAATTATCTCTATCTAGAAATATGTATTAATTATAGTTATTAACTATACAGTGGACTCCAGAAACTTATCATTAATTCAATAAAATTTTATGAATAGTTATGAATAGCTATAGATGAGTAAGTGGTTAAGAAATATCCAAAACATTTATGATAAATTTATAGAGAAGGTAGATCTGGAAAATAGACACTGTATAGGTTCCTTACTGATGAGAGATATATCTCCAGGGAATTAGATTCATGAAAAAAGGTTAAGTTCAGATCAGTTGCAAATGGGTTTATTGACAGCTTAGGTAATAGGGTAATAGTATAAGTGCTCCCCATTTCCTCTTTGTAAAGAAAAGTGAGGCTTTACTCATCCTCAATAACATGGGGACCTTGACAAATGGTAGGTCATGCAAGTACCTAGAACAACAGCACAGGGCTGTTTAAAGAACAGATGGGTGCTAACAACATCCTGTACCCATTTCTAGAGCATGAGTCATTACCAGATAAGTGACAGCAAAGGATTTTCAATTCATTTCTTGTTAAGAGGAACCAACTCACCATCCAAGAACAATTTATGTTTGATACTGTCCTTGCTTCCTGAGTCAGCCCACATGTGAGGGAGCTAGCGCTGACCAGTTTCCAGTTTCTCTAGTCTTTTCCTAAGCCATGTAGCTTGAATTGAGACCATGAAATCACCGACTGGTTGGAGCAGTCAATCATGGAGGCTGTCAGTCCTTTCCAGTCAGTGCTCTCTTCCCCTAATAAGCAAATTGTTATGTATTTCCCAGGACACAACCTACCAGGCATGGTCATTCTGCTTCAGAGCCTTCAATGAGCTTTCTGGTACCCTCTTCTCTCTCAGTTAAAAGTATCCTAAACACCTTACCCTATTTTCCAGTCTTCCTGATTGAAAATGGATGCTGTCAAAGTTCTCCATGTTGTCTTGGCAGTGAACTAGAAAAGCTAGTTATTTTCTGTCACATATGTTCATTGGTAAACCACTACGGTCAACAACACCTCTTAACATTTCTCAATGTACACTGTGTGTACCATCAAGTCCTTCCTTGTGATTTTTGTTACCCAATTTATCTTTCCCTTTAGAATCAATGGAATGGAGAATCTGTTCCCGTCTGACTCTTTTGGAGTATCTATCTTGTTGGGGTTTTTAAAAGGTGTTTCTTCTATTCTCTCTCTCTCTCTCTCTTTTTTTTTTTTTTTTTTTTTTTTGGTTTTTCAAGACAGGGTTTCTCTGTAGCTTTGGTGCCTGTCCCGGAACTAGCTCTTGTAGACCAGGCTGGCCTCGAACTCCCCGAACTCCCAGACATCCACCTGCCTCTGCCTCCTGAGTGCTGGGATTAAAGGCATGCGCCACCACCGCCCGGCATTTCTCCTATTCTTACAGAGGAAGAAATTTCAAGAAAGAATGAGGAAGTCTAAAGTTACCTGGTCTGAAAGCACAAAAATGGTTAATTATTTATTGCATTCAATAAAAAAATTCAGTATACAATTTAAAGTACATACTTCAGTGCATATTTATGTTTAAGTCTGTGTGAGTATATGCACACATGTGTATGTGGGTGTACACACCTGGGTATAAGAAGAGTCCAGAACAGGACACTGAATTCCCCAAAGCTGGAGTTACAGGTGTTTGTAGAATACCTGGCTTGCTATGTGGGTGCTGAAGTTCAAACTCTAGTCCTCATGATTGCATAGAAAGTGTTGGTCATTGCTGAACCTCACTGTAGCCCCAGCATTCCAGAATCCTCTGGAATTAATAATTTTAATAGTATCTGTGTCAAAAGTCAATCAGAGCCATGCATTTATTTAAGTTCTTCTTGGGTCTTTTCACTGGGTACCCACAGTTTCGTTATCAAAATCTCATAAATGCATCTACTTCTCAAGGTTCTAGTCTTCAGTGTCTGATTCCCAAAAGGGATAGCAGATTTTTAAGAATCAAAGAAGAGCAAGTCTAATCCTTTAAATTACAGCTTAACTTCAAGACCTGGGTTGCAATGGATTCAATGGGACTTTATTTCCACAGATTTCTCTAACTTTGTCCTCCAATTCAACAGCTAGAATAAAGCACACATTCCTGGTATTTGGAGAAAAGTGTAATTTTCTTCACCTCACTCTTGCAGGATATGTACAAACTACTTCAGAAGGTGTGGAGGTCAGGGATGGGTTCTGCTACCTCACTAAGAACTGGTAACGTCAAACAAGCTTCACTTGAGTGTCTACCATTTCTCAGAAGTTCACGTTTTCTGTCAAATTCTGCCAGTGTTGTGTATGTAGCTTTCTAGTATTTTCTATCCTTCAATTTTCAAGAGAAAATTTCCATTTTATATTGGTATGAAAATTTAAACACATAAATTAATGGTATGTTATTAAGGTATGATTAATACAGATGATAATGGCAGCTTATTTAGTGCCTATATTGCCCAGTGACATGAAAACACACAAGAAATCAATAAAACATTGGAGGCTCAAGAGATTATCCCCTTCCAGAGGAAATGGTTCTGTTCATAGCACCCACGTCAGGTGACTCACAATCATCTATAAGTCCAGCCCCAGTGAATCAGACATCCTCATCTACCCCCCCCCAACCACCTGCATGCACATGGACACAAATTACCAAGTTTAAAAAAAAAATCTTTAAAGAGCAAGGAAAATCGTTAAGTAACTTCTAGGGAATATCACATCTGTGGAGTGATAATGCATAGTGTCGTTCCTGGTGATTACTAACCCAAACTACTGCTCCTGCTATGACTGTTTTGCTGTCTACCGGCCCCAGAGGCCCTTCATCACTACTGTTATCACTCTTGATTCAAGCCTGGGAAACATTTAAGATGCACTTGATTTCTTATCCTCTGTCCATATTTCAGAGTTAACTCCAACCCTGAACCTAGTCCAATTCAATCTAACCCTGGAACAATATGTCTAGCTTAAAAGGGCATTCAGAGGATTTTTATGGTTAAATGATAATAAGTAATTGCTCCAAACTTGGCGGTATCTATTCAGTACTGTCTAGATAGAAACATACTAAATTCTGATGATACAGACATTAAATACATAAGACAGAAGCTTCTCTGACCAAGGCTGAGAGCAGCACTGTCTCTGAGTGTCATAAACATGAAAATTGACATTGCAGTTTCCCACTGAATGGCAGTTAATGATGAGACACATGGCTAACTAATCAAAGTGCCAAGAATAAGTGACTTCGGGATACTCAGCACTACACTGGGCATCCTCAGCCCCTCCTCTAAGACTTAGGAACCTTCCCAGGAGTAGTGGCCAAAGACATCTAAGATGGGGAGAGCTATGAGGCACTGTTTTCTACATATGGTGTGTTCACTCAGACATAATCTCAAAGCAGCTGTAGTTACTGACACAAGACATGCACAAGACTGACCCTGTTGTCTGTCGTGGGCTGGGGAGACACTCAGAAAGTTCTACTCCTTTGTGTGAAGCAGTAGCAGTTAATAGCCTCTGGGGAGGGTGAATCATTTTCTGTACTATGCCCAGTAGTTAGTTGCCTATGTGCGAGTAAATAGCCTAAGACTCATACAAACTATCCTATCTGAACTCAAATGATCACACGTGCACACAAAAGATCTGAAATTAGATGCGAAGATGATGAGTTCATTAGGAATTAAAAGGGATTTTTTTCATTTGGCTATGCTAAGAATATTCATAGTATTATAAAGGTATTGCAAGCATTCTCATGTTTGTCATTATAAGAAAGACCACTTTGTTTACCAAAATTATGCAGAACACAGGTCTGTTATGAAATGTCTTCAAATACTTCTTCATAACCTCACACCACAGACTACAAAATTTTGTATAAAAGCCTTTCTCTTCTACTGTTCCCGACCCTCTACTCTCCTAATCCCCCTCTCTGTTCCCTTTCTATCCATGAGCCCAAACTATACAACGGGTGTGTTTGTCACACACAGTACCGCGGAAACATCACGTAGACTCCACTGAGAAATCTGCTGTCTGGAATCTTTTTTATTTTTAATTTAATTTTTTTTTCAATTTATTTTACATACCAACCACAATTTCCCCTCCCTTCTCTCCTCTTGTTTCCCGCCTCTAAACCTGGCATATTGAGTTGAGGCAGGACCAAGCTCCACCCCCATGCATCAAGGTTGAGTGAGGCTACCCACCATAAAAGCCAGCTCATGCACCAGGGACAGATTCTGGTCTCACTGCTAGGGACCCCGCAAGGAGACCAAACTACACAACTGTCACCCAGAATCTTATAGTCTAGTAAAGGAATGGGCAGCTGCTATTGAGGAGATTAGATCAAATTACTTCAGAATTTTTAGAAATCGGTGAGAAGAGGGTTCTGTGGATATACACAGGGAAGATTATCAGCAAAGTTGAGACAATCTTTGAGGGAACCACCGGCTACTCGAGAGGAAGAATGCAGGGTGTTTGTCAGATGTAAGTAGGAGGTATATGAAGATGAAATGGGGTGATTGTAAGACCTGAGATGTCCACCTAGCATCAACAATGCAGAAAGATGTCTCTTTCTCTGGCCTTAATTTCTCTGATAAATGATTTCTGAAAGAAGGTTATTGGTGATACTTGCTAGCTAATTTTGTTTCAATTTCTGACTTCAACAGCACTAACGTGTGTGTGTGTGTGTTTATACTCAGCATTTAACCACTTCTCAAAAGTAAAAAGAACAGATTGGGTTTGAGAAAAAAAAAGTTCTTATACTTGACAACTATATTAAATATGGCCATTGAACCCACTACTTGAGTCAAGTATTGAGTTAGCTAAGATTTATATTAATAGAATATCATCTGTCTGCTCTCTTTACTTGTAGCTGGAAATCCTGTCAAGTACCTTGATTCAGCTGCTCACGATTTTTCCAGTAAATACAATTTTAGCCACATGTTTTGATTTCAAGGTTCTCTGCTGCTTTTGCCTCGTTCTAACTCATGATATCCTATTTTTACTTGGTTTGAAATATCTACTTTTAAATGCTATCTATTTTGCTGTTCTCTTCGTTCCCTTACTATTGATTTTTTTTCATGCATGCCCAAAATGATTTCTGTGACATATTTTCTACAGTGGTGAATAAAATTTTGTCTGTTCTGCAAAATCTCCCTCAACTATTTGTGTCTTGGAGCAATGGTGAAAGTGTGCTTCCGTAATTCTATTTCTTGAGTGCGAAGAGAGGAGGATTAGGAGTTCAAGGTCATCCTTAGACATAGTCAATTCAAGGCTAACCTAGGTTATATGAGACACTATCTCAAAAACATACAACCAAATAAGTATCTGTGTCCTGTTGCAGATCCACAGCTAGCTACCACAAATTCAGATAAAGCGTGCAAGTCATATGGAGTCAACAAAATGCCACAGGTTCATTCTTCTGTAAAAGTGTGCTGACCATGCCAGTCTTGGGCAAAGTAATTATTTGGGGTTCTGAGGCATTAAGGCCATCACTCTCGTGCATATCAGATGAAACATTGTGTCAAAAGTTAATACTCTATCAGTATTCTCAAATTTTTTTAGAGAAAAACTTTGATTATCAGGAAAAAAAATATCTCACATACAAGCCCAAGAGATATAGGATTCACACTGACAATAACTGTCAACGGCTTTTATGCTTGTTCTTCACACACAACTCTTACAAATCTGCAGTGTGCAAGAGTAGAAGGCAATATTTTTATCTTGTGTGCTGGAAGCTAGTACCTGTCTCTTGAAGACGCCTTCATATTAACCATGTAACTTCATCATGCCACGCTCTCATTCCTATTAGCTCCTCAGAGATACTTTCCTCTTCCTTCTCCCTGGCTGTGCTGTTCCTTTCTTCATAAGGCTGCCATTTTGATTTCTTTTACTTTGGAGACACAGTCAAATGGCACCAGCAGGTAGTTGCAAAAATTCTTGACAGTGTCTCCTCCTACCTTCTATCCATTGAATCCCTTCCACCAAATTAAGAGTAGAATAAAAGATATGGGTTGTTATCTGAGGAACAGGGACTTTAAATTTGACTCTGAAGAAACAACAACACAAGATTACTGAGTTTGTAATAAATCCTTGAATGACCTATTTGTTTCTTTCTTTGTTTATAAGCTTATTTAAAAGAAAGTGCCTCCCTAATCTACCCTTCTGACCAGTTCCTAGTTCTTCCTCTGTCCCTGCCTGACCCCCTCTCACCTCTTTATCCTCTTCTATCCCTCTCCCTCTCATCATCTGTTTCTTCTGCCTTCTTGTGTTTATCCATCTTTTGTACAGTGGACTCGCCGACATGGGTCAGTGGGACCCTACAGCTGTCAGTCTCCTTCATGAGTTACATGCTCCCCGTCTATCTCTCAATGAGTGTTTTGGAGGAAAATGTGACTGTCACATTTTATCTTTTCAAGTAAGGTCACACTAGCTGGGCTTATGTAATAAACCTCAAAGAATCCTTTGCAGTGGTCATCCTAATCAAGTCAGTTATGTCCAGGTTTCTTTCAGCTTTGAATACGTCATACGGAAAAGGACCTGCCCTAGATAGAGGTGTGATGTAGAGATGCTCTGAAATGCACAACTTCCCATTGTTCTTATCAACATTGATGCCTTTGCTTATTTCTAGTAAAACAAGGTTGTGAAATCTATGGCTCATACTCACATGTCCATAAACACATGTAGAAAGCGTGTAAATCTTTTTAAACCTATGCTTTTTATGTTTCTAAAACAAGCAAGCAAAAACCCCATAGCTTTCTTTTAATATATATATATATATATATATATACTGTGATTAGAAAATCATTGAGGAGAAATATGATATCCCTGCACACTGTGGGTTTCTGAAGCTTTACTTGCTCAAGACAATTGTAAACAATCTCAGTCTGAAGCTATTTCTTAGAGTCTGAGGGTCTCACAAACATGCTCACCAATGATGTGGCAGTATAATGCAGGAACATCCTAGCAGGGAAGCTCTCTGTTGACAAAGAGGTGAATGTGGGAATCAGGAATGTATACATTTCCACTACACTCCTATCTTCACTCCTTTCCCAATAATGATTGTGTCAATACGTGCTGCACAGAGGCCAGCATACTCGAGAGTTTGACGTGGTCCTTTTCCTAGGAAGCTTTATGGACTAACTCAATTGTCAGGCAGTTATTACTCATATTCAAGTGCTCAGATCTCACGGTAGCTAAAAACTATGATTGCTCCAAAACTACTTAAGTAAATGAGTATTCTATTGGAAAAGACAAGCTCTGCAAAATTATTATTATCATGAGTTTTTTTTTTCTAAGTTCTGTTGTGTCAGCAGGTAGCATGAAGACAGAAACCCTGTGGAAGGGAACACCTTGACTGGCAGCAGAAACTCCAGCATTATTATATACTCCCACTGTCACCCAACGGTACAACAACCACATTCCCATGTTCGGTAGTTACATATTCTACATTTTGAACAAGTAATCATAAGGCACAGAGCTTTCCTAAAAATACTCTGACCTCTTCTTCATCCGTGTGACAGGGAACAAGACTGAGTCCTATATGTATGTTCTATGGAATTTTAATCCCTCTTTCTGCCACTTCTTCTTATTTTCAAATAAGAGTTTTATTTATTCTTCGGAAATTTTCATAGATTTATATGGTCATATCCATCCCCAACTCCCTCTCACCAATTCCTCCTGAAGTCCCATACCTCGTTTCCCTTTCAACTTCAGGTCTTTCTATTGTAGATATTAATACCTACCCAGACCTGCTCCAGTTGGTGTCGCTCCTAGGTGGAAATGTGTGAGGCTATTTATTGTGGCATGAGCGACATACCAGTAGGCTCAGTCCTAATGAAAAGTGGCTCTCCCTCTGTCTGCAACCATCACCTGCCAACATCTCCTTTCATAGGGTTGGAGCCTCAGGGCTCTTCCCCATCCATACTGCAGTTTTGACTGACTCGACCTCATGCAGGTAACCATAGGTGCTGTGAATTGCCCTGTCCAGAAATCTTCCTTTCCTAGTTCTCCTCTTCATCTGTCAGCTCTTTCACTTACTCTTCCATGTTTCCTGAGTTTCTAATGGCAGAAAGTTGATGTAGATGCTTTATTCTGAGCCTAGCAGGCACAGTTACTTATACTTGATACTTTGACCAGATATGAACTTCTGCATTAATTGCTACCCACTTTACAGAGAAAGGTTTTCTGAACAAAGTTGAGAGCAATGCAGATCCAGAGGTACTGGGAAGTGAGGTTCTATAGACCAAAGGTGTGAAAAGGAGTGGAGTTCCTATCTCTTCCTGGACATCACTTAACTCTTGTCAACATGTTGGTTTTACATCTGGATCTTTGCATGGGATTTTAACTCTATCTGGGCTATTCGTCCTTTATAGTTGAATAATATCAAATTTTGTAATCTAGATATTAAATCCTCATAAGCCCTGTGGTAACCTCCCTACTGTCCTAATGCACATGGCTTCGGATTGAGACAGACATCGATCATCTTGTCATTGCAGGACCCTATTCTCTGGATGCCATAAAACCACCAAGATCATTCTGTGTCCTTGGTCTCTAACACATGCTTAACAGATGAATATTGGTAAATTGTTATTAAATACCCAGTGAATTTCAAGAAGCTTATTATTTACAGCTCCTATAGGTCAAACTCTCTATACAGTTCCCTATATCATAGATTTTTTTTTCTCAAGTCAGATTTCATATTCCTTCATGGAGAAAATAATCTTGTTATTTAGTTAAAATATTGTAATTTTATGTAGTATGGGCTATATTCAGGAGACAGAGTAGGAAAACTGCAAATTCAAGTTTCTCTGCACAAGTTAGTGAGACCCTGTCCCAAAATAAAAAGAAAAAAAAGGAACAAAAAACCTCTGGTAATAGATCTCCATGATATAGCTCTTATTCAGCATGTATTAAGTTCTCACGATAGCAATCAATCAATCAATCAACGACATTATTGAAGATGTCTCAAATAAGAGCCCTTAGGTCACTTGAAAAAATGACTCATTAGAAAGAATATTCCATGAAATTTTATACAGATAAAAGATCTGTTTTTTTTAAAGTGTGTGTGTGTGTGTGTGTGTGCTGCAGTTTGTGCACATGAGCTGGAGGAATTAGCTGTTTGTGAGCTATTCAACGGGGTTACTTGGATCCACAGGAAGAGCAATCTGTGCTCTTAACTGAACTATTTCCCCATGTCCCAACATTTTGTACTATAAATATATGGAAATTACTCCAATTCGATGTATTGTATTGCACTTAAATTAGTTAGGTGTGTTTTTTTTTCCTTTTTAGTTTTTTTTTTTTTCTCCTCTTTTCAAAGGTAAAGAGAAAACTTTTTTCTGTACCATAGAGGGTCTTTTTGACTTTTAACAATAATGATGCCCAAACAGTAGAGCTGACCCTTGTGGTATGAGTTTGGGTGACCTGAATCTGAGCAGCTGAGAGCAGGAGAACTCCCCTGGCTTCTTGCTGTAGGCTTCATTGGGTGAGCTAGCTGAGGCAGTGCTGGAGGCTCTCCCAGATGTAGCAATGGGAGAAAGGTGGTGGGCTGACCAAACTAGTTGGAATCAGGTTCAGAACCGGGGCTATGAGTTGGCCAACCTCAATATCCACCCCATCTATGAACTGTTGGAGCATGAGAAGGGGATGAAGCTATAGATCCAAAAAAGAAAGCAGGATTTCCATGACAGAGGACAACAGTAGATCCAAAAGGAGTCCCAGCGAGAGTCCATTATTGATGATGTAGGAGAAGCCAGCGACCTCAAGCCAGATCTATGACTTTTGGCAATGAACACTTCCTAGTAAGGCGAATGGACTAAAGAGTAAACTTGTGTGACTCAATGAACAACATTAGAGTTTCTAAGACAAAGATTTTTTTTATTTTGTTTTGCTTTTGTTTCGGTTTTTGTTTTTGTTGTGTTGTTGTTTCGGTTTTGGAGTTTTCTTTTAAATTGGGTTTTGATTGTGGAAGGGCAGAGTACAGAAGCAAGGGCATTGGGGAGATAAGTGGGACTGGAAGGCATGATGTGAAATCTACAAAGAATCAATAAAAGTTAAAAAAAATGATGCTCTAGAAAAGAGAAAATTGTTGAATGATAACCTCTATAGAAGAGAACTCCTTATAGACCCATCAGCTTTGTGCCCTGCTTCTCGTCAGACAGAGCCTTCAGCCCAGGCATTCAAGAATACCTCATCACATTACCTGTTAAAGCATTCTCAAAAGAGGTGACGTTTCTTTAGGAATTACCCAGGATGTCCAAGAATTTCCAGGAAGTAATCATAAACTTCCCTTGCCTTTGGGAAATGAGTTCTGTTTATCTGAAGCTACGTTCTTGGGGGTTTAATTTACCCTAAAAGCATTTATTTTATATCAACTCAAATTTAGTATAAAAGTCTCCTATGAAGGTTATAATGCTATTTGAGTGTGTACTGGTTTCAGGTCTTTCAAAGGGAGATGAATAGGGCATTTGGGACACAAAGAATTAACCTGTGGCACAAGGCACTTCTGGATGTTTCAGTTTGCCCAATATGTCCCAGGTTAGTCCAACATGGCCAGGTCTTTCTGTTCCTGTGTAAATCACTGGACAATGTCTTTCACCGAGTGCCTTTACTAGGCATCCTACTTCTGCTTAGATCGTACATGTGTAGAGGGCTGGCTGCCAAGTTCTGTGTACAGCATTCCCAGAGACAGAACAGGTCTGCCATCCTAGGGAAAGCTGCATGATATAACAAGGGAGTTGTGAAAATGTTAGCATTGCAAACAGTGGCACATTTCAAAAAATCAATAAATAAAAAATAAAATAAAATACTAGAAGACAGGGAAAGAAATCGCTAATTATGACTTAGACAAAAGAGAAAAGTCTCACAGGAGAGGACTATGAATACACAACCCAAATATGAGTGATGTTTCTACAGGTAGAAACTACGTGGCAAAGGTCTCAAGGGCAGCAGACAAGCACACAGCCAGGCACTAAGGAACGGGGCTGGCAATGAGTAGCCAAAGTCTGGCAGTAAAAATAAAATTAAATAGTCGGGAAGAATGACTGCAAAGACAGAGTCTATTAGCAGGGGTGCATAGAACATGTGGGAGTCGGGAGGCATTTCAAACAGAACTTTAAACCCATATGGTGTCAAATTGAAATGTAAAATTTTTGTCATGTTAATGTGCAGTCTCACAGACTTTGAACTGAAATGTTAGGCCTGGCTTCAAGTAGGAGGGGCTTGAAACAAGCTAAAAAGTCCTTTGGACAAAATAGCTGTTTACTTGCATTTCTGATTGGTGTTGGTCATTGGCTAGGATCTGTTCTTCGTCCCACGCACTTCTTCATAGGTCTTCTTGAATGTCCTCACAGCGTGGCAGATGGCTTTTCTAAGACTGCTTGAACCTAGAGGCAGAAGAGGGCATTTTGCCTTTGGAGGCTTGTCGGTCAATCCATACTTTCCAGGTTGGTGTAAAAGTCAGTTCTATTCTGCAGCGGAATGGCAGTACAAGGAATTAAGTACAAGGAAATGGGAAGCAAATGTGACTATATGAGAAGCCAGCTTTCCCATAAAGAAAGGGGCCATATTACAGAACCTGTGTGTGTGTCCATCTGTCAAATAACCAGATAATCTTGAGTTTTAGTTCTTGATGATGACCTGATAATTGCAGATGAACTTCCTACAATCAATCTGCTAATATGTTTTATAAAATTGTTTAACTTTCTTTTTAGAATATTAAACTATGGTCAGCACCCTAAAAATGCAAATAACATAGATAAGTAAAAACTACACCTGAAAATGCACAATCCAAGCCAGTCATTTACAAATTAGGACTCCCTGAGAGCTGATTAGCACATCACTGGCTGCCTTCTTCTCTTGCTTACACTTGCCTGCCACTTAGTATGCTTCCCAGTGGTGACTAGTGACTTCAGTCAAAACTCATTAAGCAGAGCCCAGCCTGGCTATAGTCTGCCCTGTTATAGCCCAAAGCAGCTTCTTCATTAACCAATGGTAATAAAAACATATTCATAAGCATATAGTGGGGAATTTCACATCAAGTACTGTTCCTGGTGTCAAACCAAAGATCAGTATTTTAAAGAGAGTTTGAAATAGGAAGTTTGCTTTCAAGTACATAATCAGTATTTATCATTGAAAATAGTTAGAGTTACTTTATGTTTTCAGGAATTTTATCATCTTAAACATGATACACCTTCTTCAGAATAGCAATAATGGCATCTGTCTGAGTCTATCTACCACACTGGTGAACGTTTACCGAAAACACTTTCCCAAGAGGCTGTGGGTTGCCATTTCCAATTCGGGGACGACTTGTTGATCAGATCACTGTGAAACTAATGAAAAGCACCATGGAAGTGACAGCAAGATTAATTAAGTTCTTCTCATCATATTCGAGTGTGACTGTGCAGAGTCCCTTTGGGTACCACTGCTGTTAAATGGTGTTCATGGTGACAAATGTTGTAGGTTTCCTGAAGTGACACTTTTGAGCCAAGGGTAAAAATCACATCAGGTCATTGCATCTATGAAAGAATTATTCCTGTGTTTTAGCAAAGTCAAGATGAGATTGAAATATAATCAAGAGAGCGTCGAAACTGTGATGTGTTTCCATTTTCCAGTGTTTATTTATGTATTTTAGACATTTTGGCAAAGAGAACTAAATAAATTTCCACATAGTGTACTTAGCTGGAGGCTCAGAATTACACATACCTGGAAATACTTTCAATTACTTTGTGAATTCTTACAATATCAAGGTGCTCCGGGGTTTTGCCTCTACTTCCTCTGTGTTCTTATTATCTCATTATATATTTTAAAAAAGAATGATGTTTGTTAAGTCTCAAACATCAGACTTAAAAAGCTTTGCTCAATTCATCTTGAAAAATCCCTTTTCTCTCATTTTCAGGTCAAACTAAATTTAATACAACGTTGTTTATTTCTTCCATTTTATTTGAATGCACATTTGTTGGGGAGCTGGGAAAAGGGGTGATTCTCAAACAGTTGTCAAGAAGCTGTAAATGGATTTGATTTGGAGAAAAATTGGAAACCTGTGGGGTGTACAATATCATCCAATCTGCTCCACAAGATATATTTACTCATGGTATTGTTTCATCAGATGCCTGCAGAAGTATATTAGTACGCTTTTGTCCTGGTAAAGCATGAAATTCATTCATGTATTCATTCAGCAAACACTCTCTATATTACGTGTCAAATGAAACCCTTTCCATTTTATGTGCAAGGAGCAGAGACATCTATTACAGCGTCCACATCTTCTCATTCAAACTCATTTCTCTTGATGATCTTTTAAGGAACTCCACTTTAAAACTCAATGAGCCCTGCTCTCCTCCAGCCATTGTGTGTATCCTCATCTTTGCTGCACATCTTCTGTCAAAGTCTTCTGCTTCACAGCAATCTGTGTCAGGGCATGGCCCTCCCTCATCCCAGGGATTGTGCCTGACCTTTAACAACATCTTTTATTTACCGACTTATTACAGAGACACCCTAGGAGAATCCGTGCAGTGCTTTTGCCACCTTTGCTTCTGCTGCCATTTTGGATATGTGTTGCTTTCTCTAAGTAAGATACCAAGTGGTTTCAGAAGCAAAGAAGCCGGCTTTTGTAGCACAAACCTATAATGTGAGCTACCTATAAAAAAGAAGCAAGAAGGTTACAAGTTCAAGGCCAGCTATCCGGAGGGCCTGCATTCTATCCCCAGACACCGCGCGGTAGAGGGGGAGAACTGACTCGTTCTTGTTGTTCTTTGCGCTCCAACTGCACCATGGCAGATCTGTAAACACACATACACACACACACATACACGAACACTCAATACAGTTACTACAAAAATTTTTTAAAAAGGAAAAATAAACAAATAAAAAGTAGGAGAAGGACTAGGAGCCTTTAAGACATATGTTGTTCTAAGTTCAAGTCTTAGTACAAAACAATCAGAAGACAGGAAAAAACAGCAAAGAAGAGGCTTAGCATTCTACAGTTTACTAAATTGTTATGGTGGGACAGCTGGCATAGACATTTTGACAGTGGTGATGAGGTTTACCATAATTTGAATTGTTCTAAGTGACAGCTGCCTTCAGGCTGTCAACCACAAGGCACAGTGGCTATTATTTTGGGGGAACAGTGTAAATACAGATAAGAAGAGTGGCCAGAGTCCACATCAAGACTAGATACAGATAAACAGAATTTTGGGAAAGGGGGCTTTGGTGTATGAAAAAAAGAGTTATAAACAAGAGGTTGTATTGAGAACTGTCAGAAGGGGAATACCCTCCTTCGTGTAAGAGGATCAGAACAACCTATCAAGACAGATTCAGAAATAGGAAGTTCCCTGTGAAAGCGTCTCTGAGGTCTACAAACTTCCTCTCAGTCCTTCCCTTCTTTGCCTCTCTATTTTGGCCTCTGCAAATTTGGTTCCCAATTTGACTTCCTACCTAATCAACCCCCAATATCTCAAGTCTCTTTCTGAAGAGGTAGAAAGCTCTCGAAATCCTTGCTAGTTTTTCCTTGGGTCTGGGGCTTCTTTATCTATCATCCAATAGCAATAGCACTCGAAGGCTCTTCTTGCAGGCCAATGTCTCATTCCAAAGCAAGGGACACTGCTGCTTCCTAAATCAGAGATGGCTTCTGGTGTTACTGGCATGTTCAAATCACTAACTCATTATGCTATTGCCTGGGGACATATTTCTGTGATGCTCTTGGCAATGCTAAAACATTCTAAGAGCTCTGTATCTAATTTCCCCCACTCCAAAGGACTGTCATCCTACTGAGGAGTGCTGATAATTGGACTGGCTACTGAAATACAGTCTGTTGAATACTGAAATGGAGTTGCACAAAGAATATACACTGAAATTCTTCTTTTCTGTAAAGAGCTACATTTGGGAGACATCTTAGCAGACAGAATTTTTGAACATTCTAGGGTCACTGAACAAAAAAGTACCCAAACAGACAAACTAGAATAGGAGAAAGGGACATTGTGGGAAAAAAACGTACAATCATCTCACACTTGTTAGGATTTCATGATGAAATGTCACTCAAAAGTGTGTCCCCATCTAGGGCTGGCAGAAGTTGCTCACTGGGAGCTGGCCCTGCAGAGCACACCCTAAGCCCTGCTTCATGCCTCATTCTATGATTCCAGATTGTATTAGTTGCTTTTCTATTAGCATGACTGAACACCATGACCAAGGCACCTTATAACAGAAATCATTTAATTTCAGGCTCATGGTTCCAGTGGATAGTAAAGTCCATGATCATCATGGCAAGAAACATGGCAGCAGGCAGACAGACGTGTCACTGAGGCAGTAGGTGTGACCTTACAATCCTAGGCACAACCATGATCTGGAGAGAAATAACTAACAGAACCCGGCATCAGCTTTTGAACCTTAAAAATCCCCCACCGGTGATACACATCCTCCAGAAAAGCCACACCTCCTAATTCTTCACAGATAGTTCCATCAACTGGGGACCAAGCGTTCAAATATATAAACCCATGGGAATCATTCTGATTCAAGCCACCACACTGGTCCTCTAAAATGTTAACAGATATTCTGCCTCATGCCACTGCCACCCTAAACTGATCTCCTCCTGTCAACTGTGGAAGGAAGTATTGAGGTCTCCTGTGCTCAAACTACATTCAGTGTGGCACACAGACCCCTTCTGCTGCCTGTGGATCCAGATGTAGGATTCTCAGCTCTTTCTCCAGCACCATGTCTGCCTGAAGACTGCCATGTCATGACATGATGACACCACATCTGTGAAACTCTGAAATGTAAGACACCCACAATTAAATGTTGGCCTTTTTAAGTGTTACTATGGTCATGGTACCTCTTCATAAGACTAGAAGCCTTAACTAAGATATGTGCACAGGAGTGCATGCATTTGTGCACACACATACACATGCATACACACATATACACAAACACACAGGCATGCACATGTTCATGCACACTGTCTAATGCTATGTGATACTTTCTGTCCACTGATAGACCATCACCATGTGAAACACCTTAACCTAGAGCCTCCAGCTTCACCAGCCAAATAGACCCATTTCCTTCTTTCCCTCCCTCTCTTCTACCCTCATCCTTCCCTTCCTCCTTCCTTCCTCACCATCTTTATTCCTTCATCCCTTCCCCACCTCTCTCCTTTCTTTTCCCTAGTCTTGAACCCAGGACTTTGTTCATTCAAAACTAACCTGACACTGAACTACAACCCTAGACCTTTGTCTTAAATCATCCAACCTGTGGTATTACATGGTTGGCAGCAGAAAACAGAATAACACAAGCATATTATTACATACATTCTATTAATAATTAACTACCTTTGACTAATTCTAGAAGTTTAATCACAGGTACATATCTATATGTAGGTATCATCTTTAAAATGTGCCAACACCTGTTGGTACAGGCTTCCACATACCAGAGAGGTCTTCCCTAACTTTACATCTCCAATAGGGTCAGGAGGAATCATAATCTATATGTAAAAGGCTCCCTCAATGAACATACCTACAGCATTGTTTCCATGTATTTGATTCATAGCATGAATGTGATATACATGTCTCTGCCCTATGTCTATGGTATTGGGAAAGAAGTAACAACTTGTGATTGATAAATGAAAGAGCTAAAGAAGGCTTTTGGTTCTGCCCTGTGTAACAGATGGAGATATATCCAAGTCCCACTTGACGCACTGAAATGTGGGGACTCCTGAACACAGAGATTCTATGAGTACATTCATGAACCTTAGAAATCTAGGATAGCCTTTAGCACATGGAACCTTGGTAATAATTCCTGAATAAATGAAACATTCCTATATTACAACAAAGTGGTAATTATAGGAAAATCTCAATGTTAATAATGAGAAATAAATAATAGTCCCTATTAATTGGCTATCAAGAGAGACAGGTGCACATATAAAAGGGAAATACAATGAGGTATAATTGGGAAACATGTTATTTATAGGATTTTTATTCTTATCACAATGCTAGCATATCCTTTTTATACATGATTAATTTTTTAGATTAAAGTCCCCAGGCATTTAATTTCCATAAGAGCGTCAAGAGAGGATTTGAGAATAAAAATGATTTATGATTTTGTAACACTGTCAACACAATCTAAACAGTTCTGATTAAAATACTACATAGATTAATGGAATTCAGCCATTGTTCTCATATGGACAAATTATTTCCACACTTTTCAAGCTGTTTTGACATTGGATGATGGACTATTAGAGGTACATTCAGGCTTAAAATAAATAGCCTCCCATCACATGCCTACATATCAGCAAATATTCATCCAACATGTTGTTATGCTTATAACAAATACTCTGTCACAAATACCCACAGCCAAGTTCTCATGTCCTTAAAATGTCCTGGTATCCATCCCTGCCCTCCTTCTTTTTCTCCATCTTCCTTTGAAGATTCAGTCTCCTGAATTTCATAGCCATCTGCAAAGTGATGACTTACAAATATAAATGAAAATTGAACATCTCAGGACCCATACAGTCAAACCGCTCTGGACTATGATCTCTTACTTGCAATGTAAGAATCTCAGACACAGTACCACCCTCGCGGACGACCTCTAGTCTTGAGTCTCGTTTGTATGTTTATTGTCATCTTTTTGACTGCTCTTCCTTCTCCATTTTGCTATTGTGTCACTTCTGTTTTTCTCTTTCCTCAGTTGCCCTACAAGCCACTGGGAAATCCTTCTCAAATCCTTCTAAGCCAGTTTGATGGCTGCATAGAATAGGGCCACATTCTACCATTTTACCCCTCTTACCCTAGGCCAGACCACAAGCCCTTTCTCCCTAACTGCTCATCTTCTACCTGCTCTAAACCCGTTTGTCCTCCACAAATATCAGCCACAGCGAAACCAAGAGTGTGCCACATGATTCCTTCACATTCATTTAATCTGTTTGAGTTTGCTTTCTGTTGCTATGGTAAACACAAACCAGCGGTAATTTAGGGAGAAAAGGGATTATTTCCTCGTCCAGGTCCCAACAGAGCTGTCATCATCAATTAAAACCAAGGTAGGAACTGAAGGCAGGAGCTAGAAGCAGAACCAGTGCTTCTGGGCTTCATTTGCATTTTCATGCCGCCCAGGCGCACCTGCCTAGGGCTGGTGCTTCCTACCCTTTACCCATGTGACCTATTTGACTCTAACCTTTGCCCATGTGAACTATCTGACTCCATTATATCGGCCTTGTTGTTTCTCCACGTTCCCATGAGACATGACTTTTTTATCTTTGTACTTTCTGCAGAGTTCTTTATGTACTCCATCGAACAAAGTCTGGAATGTACTAGGCGATGAGAAGACATTCAGTGTACTAAAAATATTGAATTAATAGATAATTCATTCATTAGATGACTAATCTGCTAGATCGTGGTGATCACGAAAAGCCTCCCCTTCCATTTGCTTGACTGACAAGGTTAATTCCTAATAAATGTTCAAGCATTGGAGCAGGGATGAAGGTGGGATGCACGCTGGAGTGAGGGACGTGAAGTGGAACACACTTAGAAATGGAGACTTAAATAAGGCCTTGGTCAGGAAAGACCTAATCTACCCTAAAAGATGAAATAGACAAAGGAGGCAGACATAGCAATGGAGAACCAAGATCATATCAGTTTTAAGCAGATAATAATGTACCTCCTGTCCGAAACTGCTCATTGGCAACCCTGGAGTCAGCAACATTGGATGTGATTTTATTTCTTCAGTGAGGACAAGAGATATGAGTAAGTCAAAGTGAAGGTCAGGGAAAGGTAACAGGAGGCTTAACCGGGCTAAGCTAACCCATTGCTGAATTATGGAGGCATACAGCTGGAGGAATTTGAAAGGACAAACAAGCTTCTAAACTGTGGTCCACGGTACCACCTGGCATCTGTATTGCGTGGAATTTAAGAACAGCTGCTGCTGAGCATGGGCAGATCCAATTTGTGTAAACGCGCTGCATAAAACCCCACCAGTCCCAAAGAACTAACTGCAGGCGAATAGAAAAGCCTGATGTTTTACACACAGTCCAGCTGGACTGAGTGTGTTTCTTCATTCGTTTTTCACGAGTGTTTATTGAATAATAAGTGATAGGTACTCTAAAGGATGTGGAGGTACCATTGAACTGACGGAAATCACTGGCCTAAGGGAGATTATATTACAGTGATGAGAAGTCGGATTAAACAAATGTGGGCCTTGGTATCTCAAATGGAAATTCCTGTGAGAAACAGAAGAGAGAGGTGTTAGGAAAAGCCAAAAGAGGAAAGGAGTCTGTGAGCCTGTCAAGTGGGGAGTGGACGCCAGGTGAAAGTGTGAGGCAGACTTGCAGGAGGTGAGGAACTGAGGCTGGCAGTCCTCTGCATCTGGGAGCGAAGAGAAGATTCTCACCGATTTACGGTGCTTTAATCTAAAGCATGGTGCTGTTTTGGGGTCATTCTTTGTTTTAATAGGAAAAGATGTGTTACTGTTTGGTTAGTCTCAGAGGACCTGACCTGATTCCCTGCAGACAGACCCATGATCTGAGAGCTTCTCATAGTTAGTGTCTAGCAAACCTCAGAGACTTAAATCAGGTCCTTCCTTCCTTGGAAGCAACTGGACCCTCTAGAGGTGACACCAGGAAGTATCTCAGGCACAGATGACATATTTGCAACCCAAGAGGAGAGTAAAGATTCATTTGAATGTTATCACTTTAAAATTAAAAAAATAGTATATTGGGCTGAAAGATTGCTCGGTGGCTAATAGCATTATTACTCTTTCAGAGGATTTGAGTTCAATTCACAGCATCCACGTAAGAGTGCATAGAACCTTCTATAATTCCAGCTCCAGGAGATCTAAGCCATCCACATACACTAGGCATCCACTCACACAAGCAAACACTTACATTTATGATTAAAATGAAAATTAAATTTTTAAAAATACTTAGTTGAATTTGGCTGGAGTCAGCAGTTCAGATCATTTGCGGTTCTTGCACAGGACCTGGGTTTATTTCCAGCACCACAGTCAGGAAACTCTTGTTCCAAGGAGACCTAGTGCCCTCTATTTGCCTGCTCTGGATAGTGAAGGCATGCATAGTACACAGACGCACATGCAAGTAAAACACATGTACATAAAATATTAATAAATTAATATCTTAAAATAGTATGTTGAGGAGATAGCTGTGCTGACTGCTGGTTACATCATTAATTACGATAGCTATGGCAATCTGGGTCCACAAAAAAAATCAGGAAAAAAATACAAATGGATGTATTAGTCCGCCTTTAAAAATGGAAATACGTCATACAAAACAATATGAGTAAACTGGAAGATTATGTTACATGAACTAAGCCAGGCACAGCAGGAAGACACCACGATCCCATGAGGCCGTGCAACCTGCATGAAAGTTATGCTCATAGCAATGGAAAGGGAAATGAAAAGATAGAGAAGATATTAGTAAAAGAAAAGGAGGTAGCATTTTTCTTGGGTAAATACAGTATGCATAAATAATGTCATTGTTTAAGCAGAACGGAAAAATTGAATGCTAACACTTAATTTTTTTTTCATACAGTTATGAGCAAGGTTATGTCACAGACCTTGATATTGCAGACAACCCTGACAGAAGGAGAAGGAGCAGACACTTGTAAATTAGGAAAGCATCCTCTTGACTTGCTTGGCCAGGGATGTACTGCACACATAGGCAGGCACTAATATGCTCTTGGGACACTGTAACATTTTAGGGGCTACTTCTGCTTTTGGCATATAATTCTTTATAAAACAGACAGATGTTGGCATATTCTGTCCACCTGAACCACTCCAAGTCTGTAAATTCATGATCATGTGGTTATATTTGTTTTTGTAACAGCCAGTGGCGTACTCATTGGGAAGATGATACTAGACCCAGTACAAATAGCAGTTGTGTTTGTATATAGAAACCTGTTGATGGATGCTACACATATTCCACATTACAGATAGGAAAGCAGTAACTCTTTAATTGGAAAAGGTGCTTTATTTGTGACAAAGGTAACATCTATTTTCCCTATTTAAACTTTATATGCAACCAATAAAAAAGGTTGTGTGTGCAAGTAACTGTAAAATGCCAGACAAATTCAACTGATTCATTAATGATGGAAGCCAGTTCTTTGGCATTATCAGTCTTTCTTAACCTCTACTCTTGATGTTTGCATCTTCCAACTACAAGAGCTCAAGCGGACCAAAACCTGTAACGTTAAACTACAGCGCCCTCTAGCCTGAGAAGGCGGTGAAGCAGCTGATGAAGTTCTGCCGCCAAGGTTCTCTTGCCTCTGGAAGGGGTGGCCATTCACACAGCACTTTGGATGTTTTCCATCTGTCCTCTGGGTTGGCCTGTGAGGATGCCTTTACTTTTAATCTCAAAAGGTTGTAAAATCGTAAATTTGATACTTACACTTTCCTCCTCCAATGTGTTTAAATGAGTGAAGATATTTCTCCAGAAACAGAACTTAGCTGGACAGTGTGCTGTTCACCTGTGTGTGACCCCAGAACTGAAAGCTAAATGAGACAGCACAAGTTTAAGGACAACCCAGGCTACACAGAAGAACCCTGTCTCAAACAACAAATGACATGAAGAGAAGGGTGGGGGGCGGGGAGGGGGGAAGAGGAGGACTAGACTTAAAAATCACTGTGGTTCCAATTATTATCAATTATTTGTTTACCCAGTTCCTTACATTCCAATATGAAAGCACTCTGCTCAGGGAGGGGAAACAAGGGTTAAGTTTGTACAAGACAGCACAGAAAGATGTCGCTATGGGGTCCTCTGCCCCCTAGGTTCAACGTGCAGAATACTTACCAGATGCAGAATTATCAAAGGAAGCATCGCTGAATATTTTAATATTAGACTGTGGAGCTATTTGCTAACATGGTTTTGAAATGCTCAGATTTCACACACACACACACACACACACACACGCTTCCTCCAGAGACTGCATTTTTTTTTCCATCTCCACTGCTTCTGCTCCATAGCTTTTACAGAAATTTTCAAGTTCAAAGACTCCAGTGGGTAAACGGGGTCCCACAGTGGGGAAAGAGAGCTTGCTGGTGGTTGTATTTTTCACCGCGAGCATTTGCGCCTTAATCACCCAGCTTTGAAGGATTTCTTTCTAACATTCTTTTCTGTGTACGATAAGCACTGCAATTCATAACACCGTTGCAGGAGAAAGATTCTGCCAGCCTGTGCCTTTCTTGACTGTTCGTCTCAAATTTAATGTGTGTGTACTCAATATTGGCGACGAGGCTCCAATTATGACCGAATCTTGGTGGAGTTTCCATCATAATATGACCCCCTTTAGAGGGTCAAAGATCATTTCCACCCCAATGCACCTTCCAGCATCTGCTCAGGGAGGGGGTGCAATTTTGGTGTGCCACAGTGGGAGGTGACTTTTTATCACATTTTTCTATCTATCAACCTAAAGCAGGAAATACAGAAATCACCCCTCTCCAGATTTTCCGTGACAGGATCACACTACCCTAGTAAGCGGACTTACAGCCCTAAAGCTCAGAGCCCAAGGCATGCCTTCTCAGCATCCACTCAGGCTTAATTTTGATGAGAGTGGCAGCCCTCTCCGGAGGGGCGAGATAAAAGTGTGTCTAATTACACGAGCATGGCAGAACTCGCCTGAGCCAGTTTCCCACCCCGCATCTGGGGAGAATTTCCCCTGCGTGACTCCCGGTGCACGCCAGACCCTTCTCTTTAAACCAGCTTCCGTGCCCCTCACTCCGCCCACGCCCAGGTCTCTGGGCTGGTTCAAGCTTCCCAGAGCCTTGGTTGGTCCTGGCAGGCCATTAACACATCACCTCCTGGGGGAGTGCAAGCGGGGCTGGGATGCTGTGGGGTGGCGGTGGGGGTTGTGTTTGTAGTACTCCCGGGAAGTCCTGATGTCACGGGAGCGGCAAGGACATCGCAAGGAGGAGTCGTGTTACAGTAAGGATGGGCAGTGGTGCGCACGGCCGGAGCGCACGCTCCAGCCGCGAGGGATCGTAGCCTCGGGAAGGCAGGAGCCTGCCCCGCGCCGCTTGCCCAGCCTGCCGGGGAGGAGGGACGCTCCGCGCTGCTGCTCGCCACGCTGGAAACGTCTACACTGACCGTAGCATGCCACGGCTCTGCTTGGCGTCCCAGCCCTGGGTGCGAGCGGAGGCTGAAGACGCCACGGTGGGCTTCCAGCTGGTTGATTAATGAGAAAAATAATGTATTTTGGTGAGTGTTCTCTCTGATGATGCAATTCGGTGGGGTGTCTGGCGGCTCTCCATCATGCAAGCAAACGCTGTTTTAAAAATCTTTAAGCTGCGAGAATGTGTTATACGAAACCTACCTCCGGTGGGCAACTGGCGAACCCGCTAGAATGGTATTAAGAGCTTCTTTTGTGCCACCTTTGGAGCTGGTTATCAACTGTGCACGGATGTAAGCTGGAAAAGAAGAGGTGAGGGTGGGGTGGATAAACTTTGCTTTGACTTGTGGCCACGAAGTTGGCTTATTTAGCTGGGTGTATGAGACGTGGTGCAGCGTGGGAAGTCGTGGGCTAACTTAATGGAATGCAAGACAAAGTTCCCACACGACTGATGGCCTGCGAGCTTAGACAACATGAATGTACATCTCAGGCATTGGGATTGTCCGTAGTTCAGAGGCAGGAAAGGAAAACATTGTCGAGTGAGCAGTCCTGCCCAGCCTGGCGCTCCTTCAGGTTACAAGAGGCTCGCACCAAATGCTTATTACTTTAAACCTTTCGAGGTCACGGGGGCTGTTAAATATGTGTGCGGTTTAGTCTGGGGCTGCGGCAGAACGCTCCCCAAGGTTTTCAGCTGAGCTGCTTGCATTTGCAGAAAACATGTGGAGGCTTAGATGTGGGCTCTGGGCTGAGCAGGCTGGGAGCTGAGTTGTACCTTTGCTCTGCAACGCTGCAGCTTACATCTGAGAAAGGAGGCAGAGTCCTTCACTTCTGGGGAAGAAACCGAAGAGTAAGACTGAGGAGGCTTTCCTCCTCCCTGGCGTTATGCTTTCGTTCTGTAAGTCCCAGCCGGTGTCATCATATAACAGCATCTATCTGATATTAAAAGGTTGGTGGGAGCGACTGGAGAGGGACTGGGGGTACTTTTGTATGCTGCAGACTCAATGGGTAATGGGGGGGGGTTGCTTTAAGTATGAAATAAGCTTTCTTCCTTGAAGTTATATTCAGATATGTGTGGATGGGGAGCTATTAGTTTGGTGGGCATGTATTTCCCTGTATCTTATTTGCCTTGTCTTTTGTTTTTATTTGAGCCTTTTGAAACATTTGAGAAAGTGTGGAAGAATCCCAAGATACGAAAGCTTAATGCCTTTAGCTGTCTTGACAGAAGCTTTGATCTCCCTATAATTAGTGTCATATTAGAAAAGAAATCTTAAAATAATCAGAATTTATTTGAGAAAAAGGATCCTCATTCCATAGCCCAATTTAAGCAGAATCCAGACTTAAGTAGCACTTTCCCCGTGGATAGCTATAAGGGAACATGTTTGTTTATTAGTAACGAACGGAACAAGATTCTTCATATGTGTGATTTCTGACAAATGGAAAAACTTGTAAAGATAATGCATCTTCTGAACATAATTAAATTTAAGCTTCTGTAATGAGAATCAGGAATAGAAGAAAATATTATAGTTTTAGTTTGGGGGTATTATAAAATGCCTAATAAGATTTTGAAGTAGGACTAACTAGAGAAATAGGAAATGTCTCAAAGTCGGGGTTAGAGTCTGTGGGCACTGCGATGATCTGTGGTGTCGCGGACTGAAGAAATGCTCACAGAGCTGGCTCCGGTTGTTAACTGTGTGTTAACCCCAGTGTTTTGGAAAGTGGGCAGATCTACAGGCAATTAGTTTCACTGTGTCATGTAAGCTTTTAATACTATGAATTGAAGTGTGCTGTTCTAGATACTCCAGCTGGAAATACACTTTTGCTAAGGCCAGGCTAAAGTTGTCCTCAGGGTTGTGAACATGGTTCTGCCTCTCCATCATCCCCACCATCGGTCCAGCGTGTGAAATGTTTTCCATTCTTGTAGAAAGTGATGTGTATATTAAGAGGTTGGGCTTTGGCAGCCCCTCACTGAAGCTGCTAGACATTTAGAACCCTTGGAGCCAAACCGCCTCTAAGAAAGTCATCTGTCACTAGAGCCAGGGCAAATAAGTAAATAAACAAACAAACCGAGAATAGCCTGGGTGTCTTCTGATCCTATAGTAGGCTAATGTGTGTGTGTGTGTGTGTGTGTGTATCTGCACACATGTGCATGTTTATGTGCGTATAGAGCTAAAATATTTCTATTTTAGGTAGTTTAAGGAAACAGTGCTTTCATTTGCAAATTTATTGATGCTTCATTATTTCCTTCATTTCTGAACTGATGATGATTTACCAAGCCAAGACCAATAGGGGCACAGGGAAAGCTTCATTCTTGGGCGTTTCTGGTGACTGGTGATAGTGGGAGAGCCATGGCAAGTCTTTTATTTGCATCCCCGGTAGAAATGATGATGAGCATGTGGTACTATGTGAGGAGGTGAATTGCAAGGCAAGTGAGTTATTCCCTTCTCGCATCCACAGCCTGTTTTGCAAGGTGTTGTCCCACTTCAGATGCAGCTGAAGACTCCTTTCTTGATGAGGGTGGCTGGGTTGATGCGATTTAAGCTTCTTCCCCTTGGGACACTAAGTAGCTGGACCTGTGCAAAGTCAGCTGGAGTGAATTGTATGTGTATACAAGTGGGTGAGCTGTGTATGATTTCCAATTCTTTTCTTCAACCTTTGGTTTTTCTAGACATAGTTTCTCTCTTCTGGAACTCACTCTGTAGACCAGGCTGGACTTGAACACAGAGATCTGCCTACCTCTGCCTCCCATACTGCTGGCATTAAAGGCTTGGGCTACCATGCCAGGCTTGATTTCCAGTTCTAACCATCAGATCCTATCTGAATGTGTTCTCTTGTATCTATGGGGCTGCTGGTCCCTTTTAATTACGTAAGCCCACTTTCTTGTCCTCTTGTCCTATTAAGATTCTGCTGCGGGGCTTTCAGTAATTGTCTGCACTTGTTATTTAGTGACTTCAGTTTGCTGGTCAGTTCCTGTGGGTGCTCCTGTCACTCTTCCAGTTCTACATGCATCACATGTAGTTAAATGTGACCCTCACAAAGGAGAAGAGGGGAAATCTCAGTCAGCCACCCCGTCAGTGGGATGTACTCTTAAAAGCAAAAGGAAAAGAGCAAAGACGATGAAATTAACCTCCCTGCCCCATATAGATTTTTCAAAGTTAAAAATTACATGTGCCATGGATTAATAGCCATTAATAATTTATTCAGTAGCGAAAGTCAGGCACCTAGGAGACTTCTCCCCAGACTCAGGAAGAGAGGCTGCAGGTGGTTGTCAGTACAGCAGGCAAGGCTGCCAGGTCACAGTGGGGCTGAGGACTGTGCTGGTATGAAGGACAGGTTGTTTGCCTGAACATTTTACCGTAGTCTCCCAGTGCCCAGCAGAAGCTTGTAGTAAGTCACTGCCTCCAGCTCTGGCCATCGTATGTCTGAATCATCTCTCTCCCCCATCCCATGCCTTTTTTTCCTTTCTGGAGGGTCAGTTGTCATTGACAGTGGGCATGCTACCCACACAAACTGCCCTCAGTTGGCCACAAAGATGCCACGTTTTGTCCTTAGATGTCAGGAGAGAAGCAGGAGAGTGACTGTACTCAAGAATTTCTGTATGGTCCTATATCAGGGCTTCCCAAAGAGAGTCACCCAAATGGAACCTATGGCAATCGGACCATCGAAAAGTGGATGGGGCTCACTCCTTGATAATACTCCTAAAAAAGAAAATGATCCACTTGAAACAAATAGACAGAACTGAGAGACAAATGCTAGCACTCATTGCAAATGTTACTATTAATAGTATAATAATTAAACCCAGAGAAAAGGGCAAGCAAATTTTAGAAAGTGTGACTGAGCTGTTCAAGTTCAGCTTGATGTTAATTGTGGTTCGGCTGTGTCCTTTGAAATGACTAAGGAATGGAAGAAAAATACTTAATAGTATGCCTGTCATATGCAGAAATGCTTCCTCAAGGAAGTTTTTAACACAACACACAGTTTGAAATGTCTAAAGAAGATCCTTATCCCCTCCCTGTAATAGATGCACATGTTCAGCCCTCAAAGAACAGTTTTACCTCGATATCTAGAACAGCTCATCTCAGTGATTGCACCTTGGGCAGTGGTTTAACTATGACGTTTCACCTCTGAGCCAGGGTGCTAGAAATGTCCTTTGTGCAGCAAGGCTAAGATGAGAAGAAAACAGCATGTAGCAGAGAGAAACACCCCTCTCTTTCTGAACACCCAACTCCTTCTCATTTGCAATAAACCATCCATTATGAGGAATGAGCTTTGGGAGCATCTTTCCATTCACCCAGGAGAAATTTCTATATCCCCTGAATCGATATGAATAGAGAATAATTTAGGAAGTGGTACATCCAAGTTTCTCTCTTCAAATGTTGAATTTGTACTGTCACGTCCTATTACGAATGGATCACAATGACATGCCACACAATAGCAAGCAGCAATAGAGACTCAGAATAACGCATGCTGCCAGGACGGGTCTTGGAAAGGAATCTAAGCCAAAGGGACCTTCAAACACATTCTTCCTAAAGCTGGTTTTCCTCTGAATTCATTGAAAGTTCTCATTTTCAAAAGCCAAATGTGGTCATTGTAACAGTAACACAGATTCTTCAATGCAGCCGTACATTTTGTGTCATTTTCCCCCTGACTTTTTCTTTTTCTTAAAGACCCTTCTTATTTGCTATAATTATATGGAAATGAGATGAGTTTAAGGGGTAAGTCCCAAAATTCATGAGATAATGAAGACTTACAAAGTTACCCTTTTGTGGGTGGCAAATTGTTCTGAAAAAAAAAAAATGAAAAATTTAAATTAGTGGTTTCTGATTTCCTTTTCAGAAGAGGATGCAGCTGCTTTTGACCGAGTTCTCCCACATAAGACAAGGTGTGTGTGTGTGTGTGTGTGTGTGTATGTGCGCACACATGACACTAAAATTGCACTTAAATGCTGATTAATATAGTAGATTTAATGTATAGTTTTAGCTTAGCTAATTTTTAACTTGAACAATTATTCGATACATTATAGTACTAAAAAATCAAACTGTAAAGTTAATTCTTGTTTCTCCTACTTAAGAAACCAAAATACTTGTATAAGCACAAATTAATTTTTTTTCTTGACCTTGAGAAGGGGATGTTTCTATTAGTATCAACAGTGCAAAACATGTCATAAAACAGCAAAAGTCATAGCCCTTGTCCATCTGTCTGTAAGGAAACCATTATGTATCATTTTCCCCAAAGATTAGTTTTGCAGCAGAATTTCACAAATGATTGGTGGCATTAAGAGAAAATACAGTCTAGGAGGTGGCTAGAAATATCAAAACTTCAAGTGGCTGAGATCATGCTTGAAGCAAATTGCTAGGGTTGGAAATAGGAAGGCATTTCTCTCAGTCACAGCATTCAAATGGTTATGAGGCAGTTGGAAGTCAGCCAGCCCTCATAGTATGTGAAGCCCAGCTTGGCACAGCATTTAACATAGAAAGCATTGTCATGAAAACTCCCCTGTCGAAAGTCTCCAATGCATTTTACACAGGGGAGAGGACACCTTAAGGCCCTTCTCCTGACCCATCTCTCAGGTTCCCCCATTTGGTCCTTCTGCAATATTATGTTTCTGTAAGGTGAGGGAAAGGAGAAAAGCAACGTGGCCAAAGTCAGAGCAGATATCAGCAGCACTATCACAAGATGTCCTAATTGACCGCAGAGGATGTGCTGTGTTCCAAAATACTGTACCTGCAAAGGGATGGAGGCGGAGAGGATGCAGATGGGTTCTTAGACTGAGAGTTTTTAATGGATGAAGGCTATTGAATCTGAGTCCAGTGTTGAACACTCAGTACTATGTGTTGGTTGCTCTGGATTGAGCCAGGGCTTGAAGGTGGTGAGAAAGAATAGCCTCCTCAACTCATAGTTCAATGTCAGCACTTATCTGAAAGTTTGGACTTTACGTTGAGAAGAAACAGACCTTCAAAAATATAAGGTCCTATTATTTACTTTGTTTCTAGATTTGTTTTATTTAATTTGCATGCATTCTGGGATGGGGTACAGGGAGAGCATAGAATGCAGTTGTCTGAGAAGGCCAGAGGTATCTGATCCCCTGAAATGAAATAACTGTTAACTTGTAAGCCACTTGACATGGGTGGCGAGAAAAAAAACACATGTCTTTTGCAAAAGTAGCAAGTAATCTTAACCACTGAGTAATCTCTTCAGCTGTGTGTGTGTGTGATTACATATATCACAGACACACGCAAACACACTCACACATATATACATATATATGTATGTATATATATATATATATATATATATATATATATCACTGTTGGTGTTCTCACAGACTCATGACATTTTTATTTTTTATTTAATTGTTATTGCTGTGTGTATCTAAGTGTGTATCTGTGGTTTTTAATTTTTCCCATAGATGTGAAGACTAATCCTTAGATATTAGACCGTACATTAAATATAGTCGAATCACATACTTTTTTTGTTTGTACTGTTTTCATTGTCATAGGACTGTGAAGTGGGAAGAGAAAAGAAAGAACTCTGTAGAATATTAAGATCAATATGCAAACATCTCTCAAGAGAACATAAATTATTATATAAGATGGACAGATTGGAATTTGCATAAGTCACCTGTTACAGTGCTAGTTCTTAGCCTCAGTGACTTTCTCTCACTGGGGTATAGTCATAAAAGAGCTGGTGAGCCCGTATCTCAGAGTGCCAGGAAGGTCACTAGTTCTGACGTTATTGTTCTGGTAGGAAAAAAGAAGCACAAGTATTTGCAAGTATTGACAAGTATTTGCAAGATTTTTGCAGAATTTTCTTCACCTGTAATTTTTTTTTTTATTTTCATGCATTTTTTCTGAGGAGGAAAGGTACTGGAGGCAGATTTCTGTGAGGATAAAAATTCAGTAATGAACGTAAATGTCCTTTAGTAAACATGATCTCTCACACTTGTGTAGGGATTTGCTTTTCAAAACATGCTGCTTCTATCCTCAAAATGACTTATTTCAGGACATAGACAAAATGCATTTTCAAGATCACACTGCTAGTTAATATCAATGCTCACACTTTTAATTCAGAACATTGGAGATGTACTCAATGCTCTTTTTTAGCAGACTGTACAACTTTGTGAATAGAATGTATTTGGAATAATACTTGTATAAAACCATTCTTACCAATAAACAAAAGACATGAAGAAATGATTGGGATGGGAGAAGTGACTCTGACTAAAGAATCGTAGCTCAATAGAGGGGTATGGACATAATTCATAATTTTATTTGTTCTGCTTTGCCATTTATGTAAAAATTTAATCAGAGAAAATCAATCCTGCCTAGAAGGCATGAGTTGGTGTGATAAAATGGATGTTTATGCCTCACCCAAATTTCTATGTTGAAGTCCTGATCTCAATATGATGGCATTAGGGGAGTAGTTTGGTGGTGATCATAGGGACAGAGCTGCTGTAAAGGGGCAAAGGAACAACAGCACAGCAGTGTTGACTCTTCCTGCCCTGTGCAGTAAGAGGGAACCAGCAAAACAGCCTTCGCCAAGTCACCCAGGCAGACTGCAGGCCTTTGAACTTAGACTATCCAGACTCCAGTGCTCAAACAGATGAGCATCTATTCTTTAAGATCTCCAAGCGATGGCATTTTGTCTTGGCAGCCTAAGCTAAGTGTCAGCTGTGGGCAGAGCCCATCTTTCTGTGCTCCAGAGTTGAGCCAGATGTTAAAGCTTACATTAGTTTTGTGGCATGTATGCTCTTTTACTAGTTAAACCAAGGTTTGGTAGGTATCGCCAATCATTATTCATGCTTTGATGTCTTTGATGTTCACAAAGACCTCATTGCCAGGAATGTTCAAGATGGCCTCTCAATCTTGTCTTCCAGATGTTGAAGATGGCCTCTTAGTCTTCTGAATGTTCAAGATAGTCTATTGTCTTCACTATGGGACAAAAACAGAAGAAAAAATGGACTACTCTGAAATCTAACTGCTCCACTAATTGTCTTAGTATCTGAGCATGTCCTTACACCTTGAATATTCTTTTTTGTAAAAAATTATTTTTTCTACAGTTGTGTTTTGACAACCAAAATATGCAATAGACATAAAAATATTGAACACCAAGAGGCACATGGAAGTAAAAGTTAATTAAGTCTTTCTTAAATTTTTACATGCATACAAATGACATACAGATGTATAAAATTTGAGAAAAGAACTTATTTTCACTAAGATTAAACTCCAAAATAGGATTATTCAAGTCTTTTATGTATAAGGACCTTACAGGGAATAGATTGTTTCATCAGCGAAGGTGTATGTGGTGGAATGGTAAGAATCCAGAAAGGGGACCAATAGAAATCAACTGACAGAGGTGGATGGAAAGACAGGAGAGAGTTCTGAAGGCCAAGGCCCGGGGCCTTCTGACAGGGCTGGGGTCACAGCAGATCCAAGAAGGTAAAGCATAAAGGTATCCTGGTTTAATTCCAGAGAGAGATAGAGGTATCCCCAGCCTTCTTCCTTTCTTACATTCTTTAATCATTGCCTTGGCTCCTTATTGCTGGTCTTCCCCAATGACTGCATGGTGTGGCATCCTGGGAAATGCCACCTGCAGATTTTAGCTGTCTTGAGTCAAGATGGCAAAGACCTGCAAGGAGGTTTTATAGCTGATGTAAGTGGTAAATAAATGGGAGCAAGTTTCTGCAAAGACGACTCAAAAGGGGGGGACAGTAAGAGGCAATGAGTGATGTATGGTTAGAGAACGTAGATCAATGCCTGCTGGTTCAAGTACTTCCTTTATTTTCCAGTGGTGTCTCATATACAAAACCTGTTGATCTCTCTGCATCACAATTTCCCTTTTTTATAATGGGTTAGGGTCTATCTCATGGTGAGTTCTATGATCTTTGAATACATAATCTGTAAAACACCATATGAATGGGCCTTGTGATGATGGGGAATGTAACCTGGATATATATTCTAACTAGCAGTTTAGGAACTCCAGCACAGAGTTTTCAGTACATGGAAGTGGTTACTTCTGGCTACTTCATCAAAGAGTCCTTTGTAATATCTTAAAGGGCTTAAATATATCTTATAAGCCAGATAACCTGTCCTTAATCGTTGTTCCATAACGAAAGGATACTGCAGAAGACGGAAAGTAAGCAAGGAGGGGCACCTGACCTTCCATGGGACGGAGTACTATATTCCTTCCTTGCCAGGACAATGATGGGTTTAGATTCATTGAAACCTGTGCAAGTTTATTAATAATTTCTTTTTTTTCTGAGACAAGGTTTCTCTGTAGCTTTGGTGCCTGTCCCGGAACTAGCTCGTGTAGACCAGGCTGGCCTTGAACTTTCTTGAGAAAAGAAAAGGGATATGCTGCTGATCTCATTGATTTAATGTAGCTCTTTGTATATTGTTGGGGTTTGCATTTCTTTGGCTGATTGTACATCTATCCACAAGCAGAAAAGAAATTCATTCTTTTTTAAAATGTAATTTTCTTATTTTTACAGTAGCTTCTGAGAATTTTTTATATTTTGAACATACACATCCCTCCATCGTCTCCTATGCCACCCTCTCTACCCTTCCATTCTTTCATGCTCAATTCTGAGGTTCCTTCCTTCTTCCGTCCCTCCAGCTCTTCCTCCTCCTGCTCCTTCTTCTTTTTCTTCTCTCCCAGAGTCCAGTTTGTGTTACCTTTCTAGTCTTGGTAGTGTGCCACTGTGGCATGTGTTTGGCATACCAGGGGTCATAGCATTAAAGTAAGTCAGCGCTCCCTCTCCCAGAAGCTGTCAAATTGCCAGCAGCTTTTCAGATCAGCAAGGGACTTCATGTCTACCTTATGCCTGCTACGCTGGGACTTTGCAAGATTGGAGATTGGGATTATTACTGCCACCTTTCAAGCTTCCTTCTAGAACCCCGTGACATCTTCCCTCTTGATCTTAGCTCCCTTGCTTTCGGGCAATGCTCTGTTAACTGCTGGAAGACATCTTCCTTGCTGTGAATAATATGGATGACGCGAATTCCCACTGGGTTCTTTAATTAGCTGGCCCAAGGAAAGATAAGCTGTACTGTGGAGGTCTATGGGGCATTTTAGGATTTAGTACTAAGGAAAAGTTATCAATTAAAAGGTGTATTGCAAGGCAGGTTGCTTTACAACTATTATTTTTCTTTATAAAACAAGTTATCTGTAGTCCTAAATGCTGATATTTAGGTGAAGTTTTTTTGTAATGTGGTCAGAATTCCTTTTTTTAAAATCTTCAACTAAGAAAGACAGATGAATGACAATCTCAAGGTCGGAGCCTCTTGGGCTCTTTGCTTCATTAAGGAGATTTTGGCCTTCCTTTGTGAAGCTCTGTGGAGCTGACATGGGATTGGCCCTGCAAACAGGTTCTCAGGGAAATGGAATTCAATGGTTCTCAATGTTTGGGGATAGCAGTGTTGGCAGGTATGCCATTGGCACATAGCCACCATCCTTTCCAAGAAGGCCAGGGGATATAAATCCTGCATGTCTGCAAGACTCCACCAGGAAGGAGGCTTTGAAATGATACTAACAACAGAGCGTCAATACAGTCTAATAAAAACCCTATGCTTTGGTTACAGTTCCAAGCACCTGCCTTTTCTCGTAAAAACCTACAGTTGGTTCAATAGGGCAGAACTGAGTCCCTCAGACGGGTAATTTTATTTCTCTAATAAAGAGCCTCCTGAGGACTTAGAAGTTTCCAGTTTGCAAGAGACTCTCCAGGCAGCAGGTGGCAGGATCAGGAACCTAACCCAGGTCAGTTGGAGTTCACAGGCCCCAGGACCCGTGGCTCCTTTCAGAGTATGATTCCTGGGCCTGTTTACACAGTGTCCTGTAACACCCATTTCTGAATGGAAATTTCTTAAGAATGAGAAGTCTTTCCTTTTCTTATGATTGACCACTTGTAGAGTCTTGTATTGTGCTTAACCAAGATCACAGTATCATGGCTCCGGAAAGAATGGGGGAACAAGACTTCTCAAAATGAATTTTGATGATTTTGAGATTTGTGCAAATCTCATGAGAATCGTATTAAAATGAGATCACATTCAAGATGGCCTGAGCCACCCTGGGGGTGGGATTTATCTTCTCTAGCACATTCCCATGTGATGTAGATACCATTGGCACACTCTCCCACTGTACCTTGAGTGGTCAGGACTTAAAGTGATCATTTTGCTGAATTCCTACTTTCGGACCTTGGTCTGATTGTAGTTCATCTCTCCATTTAAATTCTACAATTTGTGCAGTAGTTTGAAAGAAAATGATCCCCATAGGGAATGGCACTATTAGGAGGTGTGGTTTTGTTGGAATAGGTGTGGCCTGATTGGAGGAACTGTGTCACTTTTGGGGAGGGCTTTGAGGCCTCCTATGCTCAATCTGTATACATTGAGACAAAGACTACTTCTGCTGCCTGTGGATCAAAATGTAGAACTCTAAGCTCCTTCTCCATACCACGTCTGCCTGCAAGCCATCCACCATGACAATAATACACTAAACTGAACTGTAAGCTAGCTACAATTAAGTGTTTTCCTTAAAAGGAATTGTCTGGTCATGGTGTCTCTTCATGCAATGGAAATCTTAACTAAAACAAGTGGTTTCTGTTGGGTTCACAGAGTTAACATCTCTGGTTACTAACTTTAAGTATGAACTTGACACAAGTGAAAGTCACCTGGGAAGAGAGTCACAATCAGGAATTTTTGGCAATGAGGTGGCCTTGGTAGTGTCTGTAGGAGGTTATCTTAATCAAGTTAATCAGCATGGCAAAAGCTGGCCTACTGTTGGCTAACACCATTCCCTAGGCAGTAGTTCTAAAGTGTATATGTGGGAAAAGTCAAAAATGAGCTGAGCATAAGCAAGAAAGTAAGGGAAAACATATGCACTTATTCCTCTCTGTTCCTGACTGTGGATGTCGTATGACTAGAAAATTGAAGTCCCTGCCTTGATTTCTCTAGCAACACTGAACTGCTGTTACTTGGAATATTAAGTTGTAATAAACTCCTGTATCTCCTAAGATTTTTTTTTGTCAGAGTATTGTATCAGAGCTACAAAATTGAAACCAGGACAACAACTAATTATTTGGCTTGAGATTTTGGAATCCCAGGACTTGAAACCTTTGATGCAAAAATTGTACGCGTCTTAGGCATATGGGAATGAATTGACCAGACAACAAAGTTTTTACCTGGACTTTATTGCTAGGGAGTGGAAAGCAGTTAGACAAGCAGGTCAGTTTTCTAGCCTCAGGTTTCCTCTTTCTAAATCAAAAACAAGAAATGATTCTCTGAGTTCCTGGGCAAAATACGCTCAGAGGACATAAAGGAAGAGTGGGCAGGAAGAATGTACGCACAGAATGATGGGGAAGAGAGCTATAAAATGCCGATTTCTAGACATGAAATGGTTGTTACATACAGTGACTCACAGGGGCAGTAATTGACTGCATGAGGTCAAGCCAGTAAAATTTCCAGTCTTAATGGGGGGGGGAGGGTCTCACAAGGCCATACCCCAGGTAGGGATCTATTGCAGTTGATGGAGTCAAGGGAGGGGAAGTCATTGTCCATTGGAGGTGCAGTCTCTGGTAGGTTGCCCATACCTCACTACATAGGTCCACATCTATGGGAAGCACTAATTGCATGGGGAGAGGGTAATTAATAGGGCACAGAGTGTTGAGGGTTTTAGCATGGAAGACTCTAGGAAGCCCTGAAGGGAGGTAGTCATAGACGAATGTGATCAAAACACATTGTGAAAATGTCTAACATTTTCAAAGAATAAATAAGAATATTATTTTAAAAAGAAATTCTCTGCAAAGCCCTCATAAGGATAAAATCAAACAGCATATGGAAGGCATTAGAACATCACTATCATGATGTAGACAGTCACTAGGTGTTGGCAGTGTCCATGGCCACTTACTCATAGACCTTACTCAGCACCGCTCCTCGTACTGGAAAGAAACAAGGCAGGCAGCCACGATTCTTCCTTGCCACATCATCTGCACACATGTCTGTCTGTGCACACTGCTTCAAGTGATCCATCAATGACAGCAGATGACGAGCAAGGTCGTGTGACGTGGTTCTTGGTCCAGGGTACATTTTGGAGACCCCCAAATATTGATACTAATGGGTTTTGTTTGCCTTGGGAGGATAGAAAAAGGCTTGACTAAAGCTCGGCCACCTTGGAACACTGTGAACAGGCCAATGGTGCTCCTGCCGACTTTGTTTATCCATTAGTGTCTCTCTGAGCTCCTTAACAACTGATGAGGTAGCTGCAGCTAATGATGGTGCCTTCTATCTCCTGCACAGTCATTGTGTTAACAATCGATATCCTTAAAACAAAAGGCAGCCAGACAAGGCAGGCCTCTGCCACAGCTTCCACTGAGGAGAACCAGAGAAAAGGAAAAGAGGTTTTTAACCCATTCCCTTCCCAGCACCAAACCTGCCACAGGACATTTGATTCTTAATGATGGTGGCACGTGCTGTGAACTATGAGCACCCCCCACACACACACACACACACGTAATTTTTCAGTCTGGACCTATGGTTCTAATTTTCTTGATCGTTTGACTGATATTGAGTGACCATGGCTTGCTTTGCCAGTTTTTGTCCAGGAAAGCCAACTATCAAATGCCATTCATTTACTGAGTGTTTATGTCTGTAGGTATGTGAGAACTATGAAAGATGTCCTCTTTTTTTTTCTGTTATGATTTGCACACTCCACAGTGGGGGTTTGGAACTGAGCCAATACTGGAGAGTGTGTTAGACTGGAAAACAGTGTACAGCAAATCAGGGTACGTGGGATGGCGGAAAGACCTAACAGAAGCACCCTTTTACTGATGTCCTCTTTGCAAGTGAGTGTAGTACAGCTTTGTCTCTTCTTAACTGTATTACTGAAGCAATAGCTAGTACTATTCTGAAAATGTGTTGCATGAAACAAGCCAGCATCTCAATTTAATAGACAAGAAAATAGAGGCCAAGCTACTTAAATATCTGTATCTGGCTATCGAAATACTTCTACTAATACTTAAAACTTTTCTAAGTGTAAAGTTTATCACAAAGTTCCTCTGTTTCCATTCTAACTGTTCATTGTATTGAACAGATATTTTGGTTAACTTTTTTACATAATGTTTTTGTTTATCTGAAAACATTTTTACTACTCAGGAGGCAGAGACAGGGGGAATCTCTGTGAGTTTGAAACCAGCATGATTTATAGAGTGAGTTCCAGAACAGCCAAGAGTTTTCTCAAAAGCATTTTCTCAAAAAAACAAAAATCAAACTGAAACCAACCAAACAATCAATAATAACAAAAACCCAATTTTTGTGATAGTGCTTATAACAATAAATTTTTAATTAAAATTTAAAGCCTAATCTTGACCTAGTGTTGGAATTGCTTAAGGAATTGCCCTGAGTCATGGCATCCAAACAGGTAATTTGAAATAACACCAGGGCCTGCTGGATCTCACAAGTCAGAACTAGAACTCCTAGTAAGAGCTGAGTGTTGAGGACTGAGTCCTTACTGCAGCCCTTCGATGAGAATATCATCTGTATGCCAGTTTCAATGATGAGGAAACTCAGAAAAAGAGAGGATGAGTAATGAGAGTGATGTCCCAGGCTGACCAGAGTCAAACTGTCATTTTCCATGTCCCAGGCCTCTCTGCTACATTCTTTGGGTGAGCTTGAGCAGATTCTCAAAACTCAAGCCTGACATGTGAAATTTCTATTGGAAATACAGCACAGGTAAGTATTGTCAGAGGCTGTTCATTCATTCATCGCTACTCACACATGAAATAACCACAGAGAAACTATATTAATTGCAATACTGTTTCTGTGTACTGCAGAATGTCTGGCAGACTCTTTTATGAAGCAGGAACCCTGAAGAACTTCTCCCCTTTACACAAGTTCAGCAGTCATTTTTTTTGTGGCTCATGCAAGTTCAGTTCATATATCATACCATCAAGCAGTCCAAACAAGAGCAGTTTCTTGAACAAATGGCTAGCAAACTCCATAAAGAGCCTCTTTGATGTCCATCATCCTCTTGAAGTAGATTGGTGCTGCTAGGAGCAGATGTGTCTCACTACCATGAAAAGTCCTAAGTTCTTAAAACATTTTAAATGTTATAGTCAGTAATCTCTGAAAGATCTAAAGAGTATCTACTCACCTGAAGTACATCTCTGTATATCTAGGAAACCTAACTAACATGACTACAAGCTTGACTATTATAGATGACTCTCTATTAACCTTCATTTCTTAATTATACATTACATTTTTTAATGAGCTATACAAAATCAGGAGTGTATATACACAAAAATTGATCTTAAATTTGTATCAATAAACCAAGATCTATAACAATGAAAATATCTATAACATTTACACCTTTAAAAATAAACAAACAATTATAAACAATATTTAGGTGTAGTTCTCTCCAAACTGCTTCCTTCTTTTTGTTGGGTGAAGTATTTTTTGGGGGTGTTTATGGTGACCTTTTGGGGGTTTTGGTCCATCAACCACATTAGTCTGGGAGAAATCCACAGGTTTTCATCCTCTCTGGAAACAAAAGAAGAACCTCTTTTCCAAAGCATCAAATCCTTAGACCCAAATTTTGAAGTCAAGGTTCCTTTAAAATACATATTTTGGTTTAGCTTAGCAGCTTGTACAATGTAATGTCTCTCTGTACTTAGCTCATTTACGGTAAAAAAAATTCAAGGAAAACTAATAATATACATAATCCAGACTCTGTGTGTATATTCCATCTTTACTCGGCTTATTTTTCTTTATTCCTTTTATCTATGACTGTCCATCTTCTGTCTCTTTAAAGACTGTTATATTTTTAAAATCATTTATTTCCATTTTTAACTGTCCATTGTCTTTTTCTTCTCTCTTTCAAGCCTGCACACATTTATCCAACACTGTGACCCATTTAGAGATCTTTTTCTTCTGAGTCTGTCTTTATTGTGTATCTGTAATTATTATCTGACCAGGAGTGCTTTTTATTTAAATGTCGAAATGCATGACTTGGACCAACTCTGTCTTTCCTGCTTGCTCTGCCCAGTCCAACATGGTGGAGGTCCATTCACCTCCTCTGCAAATCAGGCTCACAGCCTCATTTTTAGGTACACAGCAGGTCTATGATGCCATTAAGCAAGTTCTATCACTCAGCTCAAAAACGCCACTTAAATGCTATGTAACCAGACCTCTCAAAAGAGTCAGAGTTGTTAGTGCAACTAGCACAAAACAGGAAGCATTCAAAAAAGGAGACGCACAGCTTTTGCTGCTACTGCTGAGTTAGGAAGCCTTCTCCTAAAAGAATTGTGCCTCTGATTCCTTCTAGCAAACAGAGCCCACCCAAGAAAATGCTGCTACCAAAAAGCCATGCTTAGCTCTGTTCTTTTGTGTATAGAATTTTTTAAAGCTCTCTCAGTTTTTTTTTTTTTTTTTTTTAATGTGGATGTAGTCAGCCCCACATTGGTGCACCAATCTTGGTTATCCACACAAATGTGAAAAAAAGTCTTTAGCATTTGAGGTCTCCACATGACTATCAGTAGTATAGCCTGAGGTCAGGGAAGACTAAAGTTCCTGCTCACAGGACCTGCATCCCTCACACCTAGAATTCCTCCAAAACTACAAGGTCAGCTTGTTTCTTTCACGTGCTTGCTAAGTGCCAGGAGGTAGGTGCTGAACCTGTGTGTTGTAACTGGTGGTGACCACACTCCTCCCAATGGAGCCCTGAATTTGTCTGTTGTTCATTCTTTAGACAGCTGGAAAAGTGCTACATAGGCAATGATTCTCTTTACAGGTAAAAGTTTGAATTTTTTTTAGGTCCATAGGACATCAAAATCTAAAAAAGACCAGTGGCTCTTTGTACATTCTTTATGTGTATGTATGTGTGTATCCTTAACACAATTTATGTAATACACTTATATATTACATTTGCAATAAAGGCAATTATATTGTATATACATATTGCAATACATGTGTGCTGACATCAATATATATATATATATATATATATATATATATATCCCAGTTCCCAAATAAATCACACATGGAGGCTTATTCTTAATTATGAATGACCAGCCTTAGTTTGACTTGTTACTTGTCAGTTTTTCTTATCTTACGTTATTCCCTTCTACTGTTTCCCTCTGGGATTCTGTCTTTCTTACTTCTGTATATCTTACTTTCCTTCTTACTCTGTGGCTGGCTGGGTGGCTGGGTGGCTGGCCCTTGATGTCCTCCTCTCCTTGTTCTCCTGTTACTTCTTTCTCTATCCTCCCAGATTTCTCCTTCTATTTATACTCTGCCTGCTAGCCTTGCCTATCTTTTCTCCTGCCTTGCTACTGGCTGTTCAGCTCCTTATTAGACTATTAGGTGTTTTAGATAGGTACAGTAACATAACACAACTTCAAAGAGTTGAATCAATGCAACCTGAACATCATACATCTTAAAATAATATTCCCTAACAATATGTGTGTATATCAAATGTGATATCAGTACAGTTTACTCAGATGCCATACATGTGCAAAGAGTGAAAGCTGCACCTGCCTTCCATACACACCGAACATCTTATTGCATTAATTTGTGAGACTAAATGTTTTAAGAGTGTATGATCATGACTCTTCTTATTTATAAGCACAGAATAGAAGCATGGTGTGAACTATATTTTTATATTGCCTTATTTATCATATGTTGACATTTCTCATTCTTTTTATTTTATGGCTGTGTGGTATTCTAATCCAGAAACTTTAATATTGTATCTTATTGGTTCTTTTAAAGAAAAAATAATTTTCATCTTTTACTAATAAAACAATAATTATCACTATACATATGAAAATTATTGTGCTAAAATTTTTGTACTTATAGTGGAAACTCTTAGAACAAGAATTACTGATGTAAAGCTTAGTTAATTCTCATGAGTACTGCCAAAGTATCTTAGGGGAAAAAAGCCTATTGGTCAATTTCTGTCATTAAGTGTGGATTAACTGCTTCTACTGGTAAGCCATTCATGAGGAAACTGCCATGCTGACCTCTCTCAGAGGGTGAATTTTCAGGATGATTCAACATGAAATAGCTTCATTTATTTCTGCCCATGCCCTTCCCTCCTAGTCTACTTCTTTATTTCACTTCTATTGCTCTAATTACATATTCCGGTTAGTTTTTAAATTCATAAAATCAACAGTGCAGTAAAATTGAGAGGTTTTCTATAATTTTAAAATAAGAATAAATCCAATGAAAAATGTGTCTTGTGAGTGAAATGAGAGTTTCTAGCTCCCAGATTGGGGGCTCATCCTTGAAAGAAAGTTGTTTTCTTAGGTCAGTCCAAAGAGGCCAGCATTCTAAGCATGAGTGAGAGCTCCACCTTTTTGGAGCAGTTGTGTATTTGCAAGTGTGTGCATACCCTTATTGCTCTGTATTTCCAGGTTTTTTTTTTTTTTGTCACATTGCTAATGTCCTGTTTTTTTTTTTTTTTTTCTGGCATGTTTATTCAGCATACATTGAATGATCTAGGGTGTCTAGAAGATGTAGCATGTCTTTATTACAAAAAGGAAAATGTCACATTTATTTACGAAAGAAACCCCCAGGCAATGAATGTGGATATATTCTGGTGAACTCTTTGGTGCTTACAGACATTTAGCCCTGCCCTCCCCATGTCCTTAGTACAAGTTCTTAGTATTACTTTAATGAACTGTGTGTCATTGTCCTCTGTGCATAAAAGACTACAGGGAAGCTTGAAAGGTTAAGTTCCTGGGCAAGGTAAGTAGATGGAGGATTTGGAGCAGTGAGTGGAAATTCATCTTATAAATCGAAACATTCACATTATGTTTTCAAACATAGTTCTGTTCTGAGAGCTACTCTTGAGTCATTTCTGTTGAACGATGAAAGTGGAGGACTTCTAGATTGCTGGTCTTTGCTATAAGTCTTTTTTTTTTTAATTAATATTTCCACCTGCTCCCCGTTTCCCATTTCCCTCCCCTCCTCCCAAATATTGCCCCCTCCCCCCACTCCCCTCCCCCTATCCCCACTCCTCTTCTCCACCCCCCACACCATTCCCCCTCCTAAGTCTTAAGGGAAGGCTTAATCAATCAAGGCTATCACCACTAAAGTATGAACAGAACGGCAAACTCTTTCTCATTGTACAAACCTTGAATGTGCTGAAACAAAGGCAAGTGAATGAAGAAATCAATAAATCATCAGACTTCGTGATATGTTAATTAGGAATGCTATGTGGAAATCTTTATCTTACTTTCTTGTGTTTACTGAACCTAAAGTTCTCCCTATTCTTGGTTATACCACAGGGGTGCCTCATGTGACCTGTAACTTGAAGTCTTATCTGATATTAAATTCTTTACCTTATACTTAACTTCAGGTGAGAAAAAGAAAAACCAGAAGAGTAAATTGGCAAACCAATATAAACCGTGAGTAGGGAATGGTAAAGCTGCTTAGAACCTAGGCCCACTGACTCCATCCACTGTCATGCTCCATGTGGATGGACAGATATCACTCTCTTATTCTTTCTTCTTAACAGATCTAGGAGATAAGATTACTGTCTTTGTCACTTAGTAGGTAAAGGAAGTAACATTCAGTTACTTTCCCACTATTATACAGGACAAAGAGCTTCTTGTCTCCTTGGCTGCAGAGCTCCCATCTTTTCCTTTGTACTTGATTTGAATGTGAGGAGACCCCTGCACGGCCCAACATCTACATTAATTCAACCGTCTTTCCTAGTCTTCGAAATCGCTGATGGCACAGTAGTGGAGTGGAGATAAAAGAGTGGAACTTGTTGCAGCAATAAATCACTACAGCCCTCCGGAGTCCCAGAGGTCGAGTCAAGTCTCCTGCAGCTCATCCCTCACTGTCAGAGGGGCACATCATTTACCTCGAGCATGGACAACTAGAATCGTCCCTAATGAGTTTGCTGGCTTTTTCTCTCCGGCTTTAAAGCAGCTCACATGCTGTTGTCCTAAGAAATAGCTACAGATGCAACACTGCCACAGACACAAACACACACCCACACACACATACTACACACACACACACACACACACGCACACACACACACTCAATGCCAGTAGTTTCTTTTTCATGATTTGTGATGCTCCAACTTCTTATCCAGGTCAAATTAATCACATTTTAATGTACCTGGCAGTTTTCTTTGAACAGCCCATGCCCTTGCAACTCTTCTCACCCTATATTCCCACCCTAAAACTTTTTAATTTCTTTCTCTTCTAGGCCATTACCTTGTGATATTTTTACTTGATCTATTATTTGTTTTCACTTTGTGTCTTCAAAATTCTAAGCATATTTTCACTCTTCTTTCTTTTTTCTTTAAAAAATATCAACACAGACAAATAAGATTCACAAATTGTTTCAGAAGGCTGCCTGCCAATGTGACTCTCTTAAGAAGGCGCATCTAAACCCTGCTACCAATCAGGAATAAATATTCTGGTCTATGATTGTCTATGTCCCATCTGAACCAATGTCTGGGTATTTTTAAACTTCTAATTTTTCAGTTCCCTACTTTACAGCTATAGTGTCAGAATCTCCATGGGTTTAGCACAGGAACGATCATTTTCAAAAAGTGTTCCCAAATTTGATATCCTGGGAGTATTGGCTCACCATAAATGAATCCATAGGTGTGGTATGACTGAGGTTCCGATGCTAACAGGATTTGTCATTAAGCTATAAGAATATTATAAGCTGTGTGTATGGGCACATAAATGAATGCAGGGGAAATTATGAACGTGGAATGTTCAGGCTTCTTGTCCTGTAATACATCAGAGAACTGAGATAATTAAATAATGCGGTCCTGAATAATACACAAGTAATGAAACCAGAAGACCAGGAAGTAAATGTCAAGACTCTTGTAACTAAAGATTTGAGCTCTAATGAAAATGACATTTCAACTCATTGCTAAAAAAAAACAAACCAAATTATTAACTGAATGGTTTGGAGACAACTGCATAAGTAATAAAGCAAATACACAAGGTAGATTCCTATTCCGTTTATTATAACCAAAGAAATGTTGGACTTGGCACAAGTTCAAATGTGAAAATCTATCTACAGATGCCTCAGAGGCTGAGGAATGAGGATACCCGGGTTGTGGTCAGCCTGTACTACAGATTGAGTCTCCAGTACATCGAAGGAAAGAACCAATACATTTCATGGCATAAATTAAATTATGGCTCTGATGAGATGACTCAGCAGCTGAGGGCACTTACCATCAAGCCTGATGACCTTGGCTTAAACCCTGAGGTCTCCTTGGTGGAAGAAGAGAGCTGACTACTGCAGATTATCCTCTGATCTCTCCACTATATCTAGGCTGAGCAAGGTATTCCTCCAAAGAAAATGGGATTAAAATAACCAGTACTAGCAGTAAGAATAAATCATGGTCTTACTGTCAGCGACTCCATAATCTGTCCCAGCCACACAACTATCTCCCACATATAGAGAGTCTAGTTTGGTCCCATGCTGGTTCCCCTGCTGTCAGGATGGAGTCAGTGAGCTCACATTAGTTCAGACAACTTGTTTCAGTGGGGATTGCCATCAGGGTCTTGACTTATTCTAAAAGAGAAAACTATCCAGCACTGCCCAGAAAACACTGACAGAGGAAATAAAATCAGACTACTCATATCATCCTACTTCAAACGTTTATTATCAAGCTGTTACATTCAGGGCAGTGTGGCCTTGGCGTGAAATGTACAAGACATGGATGAAGCAGAGGGCAAGTGTTAATTACACTGATCGAGAATAAGACCACTACCACAGATTTTAAGTTTTTTAAAGTGAAATTTTAAGCAATTTTAAATTAAATACTGACCAGGTTGATGGATTTTCTGCGCAGGTCCATCTCTGGGTTTCCCGAAAATGGCACTGCACCGTGGCTTGCACAGGTTTATAAAGGCCAAACCCGTTATTCACGGTGTTTTCCATCAGATCCAAACAGGGGGAAACGTACATCCTGGCATATTTCCTGCCTACACACCTTTCATCCGCATGTGATCATGCACATCCGTTGTAGTTGGGTCAACCAAATTTGTCTTCACTTATGGCTTGCTATCTCCCATAAACGATAGTTTCCATCTTATTAGGAAGTACCTGTTCTTGAGCAAGGGGCCTATAGGTCAGAAGCAGTTTTGTTTCCCAGATCTCTTAGGCATAGTAATTACAACTTAAAACCAAACTTTGCCTCTCACAGTTGCTCAGAAACTGAGTAACACATGTGAAGTCTTGAATGTGCTACAAGGAAATGCTGAGGATATTATAGTTTTGCAGTGGAAGAGTACACCTTGGAGGATAGTGCCAAGCAATACCACGAAGTCTCACTATGCAAAAGACCTCACATGAGAGAGATTTGGGGGGCAGGTATTAATATAAGGCTGCCTCTGAGTGAGGGTGGAGAAGAAAGAGCTAAAACTGTGAAGTCATAGGACTTTAAAAAGGGGGAGAGTGCATGTGCATAGGGAGAATATGGGACTCTCGTTGGCAGTGCATATGTGGAGAATTTGGCAGCTGGTGATGATGTACCCACTGGCATTGAGTTGCTGCAGGTTCGGCTGGTGGCAGAGGGTAGGTTAGTTCAGGAATGCAGGTAGTTCTTGGTTTTCCAACAGAGGAAAATGACGGTACTTATATGAGTGGTCCCAAAACAACTGTGTATTCACATGCAAAAAATGCAATGACTACGTCATTTCACTTAATGACTTAATAGAGTTCACACAAATATAACACAAAAGGATTATAAAACCAAATAAAATGAAGATGACAACACAGGAAAAAGCCTGGAAACCATTGAGCATGGTGATGATTCTTCGGATACGACTCTAAGACCAAAGATGCTGCCAGGAGATTAAGGACTCCTGTCGCTGCTGGGAGAGGATATTTGGGAGACAAGCCTGATAAAAAGGTTTAGACAAAGAAACTCTTCATACTCAAGGATAAAGAAGGAAAGAGATCTACGGCTAGCCTGTGTTATGTGGTGTGTTTGAAAGAAAGAGTCTGTTACTATAGCAAGAAAGCAGCCCTGATTGAAAAGTGAGCCAACAATCTTATCAGAAAGATTTAAAACAAGGAACACAAGACTTCCAAAACATATTCCACATTACAAATCATCAGGAAACGCAGATGCAAACACCTATGGGACAAAATGGCTTTCCTACCAAAGATGATGAGAAATCTGGACCAGCTCCAGTGCTCAGGAGGATGAGACAGGAAGGTTGCTAGGGGCTAGGTTGTGTTATATATCCAGACCTGGCCTCAAAACAGCCAATAAAAGGTAAAATTTTACCTTTTATTTTATTTATTTTACCTTTTACCTGAAAAGGTAAAATATCAGAACCCTGTGAATCACCATGTGCTGGACAGGATTGGAGCATTTACCGACTGACCAACATGCTGGCTATCTCTCTGGCAGCTAAATATGTAATATATACCCTTTCACCTAGGAAATTTTTAAGTGTAGTTAAGATCTAGTGTTAGCTATTATTCAACACAATCACATGAAGAGAATAAGTTTGTTTGCCAAGTTATATGAAGGTAAATTGTTAACACTTATATCTCCATATGTTTGTGTTGAAGTGGTACTCTGTTCCCTAACATGCTTTCTCCTAATAGGCTGTTTACTCCTAAAAAGCTGCTGAAACTTTGCATTAGGGATGTTAAATGTTACTTTGCTTTTGGAAATCACAAATTGAAATAAGCAAAGTGTTATTGCATCCAAAATCCTGAAATTGTCTGTGTCTGTGAAACCAGTTCTTCGGATGTTGTGACTTGTAAAAACACCTACGAAGAAAGAGAGCTCAGAGGGAAATAAGAAATCCTTGGGGGAATAAAGATGAAGATGGCCTATGCTGTTATGTTTCCAAAGGAAAGCTAGAAGGTACTTTACAGTTGTTAGATCAGGGATGAAGGCTTGAACTTTACCTGGAATGGCATGCTAATATGTGGCATGGACCATAGTGTAGGGGCTCAGGTGTCTGACTGCTGCTCTAGCCCCAGCATCAACCTGTGCCTGGCAGACGAAGTGATCAACATTATCCATAAACTGTATTCTTTAAATTGCTTTTGGTAGTGTGTGTGTGTGTGTGTGTGTGTGTGTATGTATGTATGTATGTATGTGCATGCGCATGCACATGTGACCCCATGCCACAACAAGTTTCTGGAGGTAGGAGGACAACTTGCAGAGTCAGTTCCGTCCATTCACAGTGCAGATTCTGGGGCTTGGCAGCAATTGCCTTTACCCTCTGAACTATCTCTTTGGCTGTATCTGTAGATTTTTCATACATTTACCTGATATTAGATTGTGAATCTCAGTTTTGTTGTGTCATTTCCTTCTGTCTCTGCACTTACATAGAAAAAGACATGTAGTCCTTTGACGTGAATGTGTAATGTGCATAAGAACTACCTGGCTAATATTTGGGGCTTTTTATTTCTCTTTTTGGGCTCCATCTCTGTCAGAGGGCAGAATAGATGTATGTGGTTTGTGGTTAAGAATCACCTCTACTTTAGGTTTGTGAGTGATTGCAGGATGAGCTGCCTCTGGTCCCAAGCTGAAAAAAAATTGGAATTTATATTCTGTAGGTAGGTTTAAGTTCCCAATCTGTGCCCATCAGCAAAGTGACTCTTGACATACTCCTTGATTTTGGTATTGTTAATTATAAAGGCAGGAGGAGAACGACCACCAACTCAAATCATCATGGCCAAATTAATTCAAGCAAGCAATTAATTAAAGGAAGCTTTTATATTCATAAACATGGGCTCTTTTCTCTATGGTGGTATTCAAGAGGATGGCAAGGCTTTTATAGCTTTTATAGGAGGTTTCCAAATGGGAGATTTCATAGGCAAAATAGGTAGGGTGATAGGAGCAGAACATCATAGCAAGTTAACCCTTAATGACCTCCTGAAACAAAGACATGGTTGCAAGGTGGGCACAACATTCTTTTGTAACAAAAATAGGCTTGCAAAAATTGTTATAAACAAACACATGATTGCCATTCCTGGAACAGGCAATACGGAACAATTTGTAGTTAAGGTTATAGGTGGGGCATAGCCCAATCTTTGAGAAACAGAGGTTTAATCATAGGGTTTTAATTTTTGTTTAATTATAAACTATAATGAACCTAGTTTGTCTTAGCTATAAGATGGCTTTTGAGCCTAAGATGGAGGTAGGCTGGTTCTTCGATATATAAGTTTCTTCATAGGGTTGTTCTCCAGTAAGATTACATGTGTTCTCAACACGATACAAATTGTCACTTATGTAATAGCATTTTGTCACTTGGAACATAGTGATTCAATCAGCAAGAGATTACAGAATAATAATTTAGAAAGGAAGAAATGAAGCCCTTGTACTCTTGGAAGCCAGAGGCAGGCTACTCGTGCATCTTAGTACCTCTGAAATCAACTTCATGAAATATCAGTACTATCCTTCAAATTGGGCAGCCAAATTATCTTCTTAAACCTGCAAGCAGATCTTGGTTCCCATTCATTCATGTCTTGGAGCAAAGTCCTACCTTATTGTGTAATTTAAGGTGATCAGATATGGCCTTCATATCATGGCCTGATTTCTATTCTTTCAAATTTCCTTGTTCTCTTCTTGAGCTAGATTGTCTTCCCAGTTAATGACCAGCCCATTTTGGGATGGATTATTACAGATTACAGAAACACTGCCTGGTGAGGTACTGGCTGAGCCCTATTCCATATCTTAAAGAACCCATTGGGGAGAGAAAGGCTGCCATCCCACTGGAGTCCTCTGGATTTACAAGATTGCCAAAGTTCTTTTTTTTAAAAAAAATTATTTTTATTCTTTTTTAATTAAAATTTCACCTGTCCCCGTTCCCCATTTCCCTCCCCCTCCTCCCAAATATTGCCCCTCCCCCCACTCCCCTTTCCCTATCCCCACTCCTCTTCTCCTCCCCCCACTCCATTCCCCCTCCCTCTCGATACTGAAGAGCAGTACAAATTCCCTGCCCTGCGGGAAGACCAAGGTCCTCCCACTTCTATCTAGGTCCAGGAAGGTGGTCGTCCAAACAGGCTAAGCTCCCACAAAGCCAGTTCATGTATTAGGATCGAAACCTAGTGCCATTGTCCTTGGCTTCTCATCAGCCTTCATTGTCCGCCATGTTCAGAGAGTCCAGTTTCAACCCATGCTTATTGAGTTCCAGTGCCTTCTATTGTCTGTGGAAGCAACAACTTTTATTTTCAAAGATAGTGGAGTGAGAAGATAATCCATATTCATTGTAGGTCATAAAATAAATGTTTATTCTTCTCAAGGAAGCTTGAATAGAGCTATTCCAAAATGTACCTCGTAAACCGACCCTGGGAGAAATGCAGCTCCCCGACCAGTTAATTTCCAGGTTTTGTATGTTTGCAAAGTGTTTGTTTGTATGTCTTTGTAAGTCATAGTATGAAGCATACTGGAACAGATGTATCTTTGATGTTTGTCATTAGCAAGATACCAGGATGGTGTCAGACCTCTCTGCCCATCTGTTTTCAAATCTCTGTTGAAGATCATGGCCCAGCATGGCATGAACTAGTGTTTCTATTAATAGAGGCATTACAGAGTATTCCTTCATAGTGTGAACAGCAGCAACATCTAGACATTCCGTTAGGATTTTCTTTCCATCCAACCTAGTTCTGCCATTTCCAGGCATGGTATCAGACAAGAGAGGTGAGTCGAGTCAGAAAGCAAAACAAAAAATTCCTTGGAACATTTGTGTTTGCGTAAGGAGAAATGGAAACTAAACAAGAACAACTGTCACCTAACACAGGTAGCATACATGACTGTAATAGTTACCATGACAAGACAGGCAGATTTCAGGGAGATAAGCAGAGCACTGATGCAGCTGCTCACATGAAACTCATGTTTAAGTCAAGGCATGAAGCCCCATCTTACCTGGGAAATCCCTCTATTGAGATTCCCTTGTCAGGTGGTTGCAGGCTGTGATAAGCTGACAGTTATAGCTAACTTGTACAGCAGGATCTTCAGAAAGTTATTTGTTTACTTATTTATTAAGTTCAGATATGTGAGCTTTCATTTAAAAATATCAGTAAAATCACTTTAATCAAATCTATGTATTTATTTTAGTCATATTCATTTCTTCCCTTCATGTGTATGTCGTGTATGTGCACATATTCACATATGTATGGGCTCATGTATGTGTGTGGGTATAGATGGAAACTAAGCATGGCTGTTGGAAATCTTACTTGATCACTCTCCAAGTTTATCCATTTTGAGGGCTCATCAATAGAACTAATCTCCACAGCCAGGTTGCTCTGAGAATTCCTCATAAGTCTGGAATTACAGGAAGGACACCCATTCACCCAACATTTCCAGAGGTTCTAGGATTTTGTTCACTCTCGCTTGTACAGCAAACTCTTTAGCGACTAAGCTGTCGACCCAGCTTGAATGGGGTGTTTCGTTTCTGTGTGTTTTGTTTTGCTTTTGAATGAATATGTCTGATGATGGAGGTTTGTGAGTCTTGAGTTTGTATGTTCTAGTAAAACATTTATTGTTGTTGCTGCTGTTTATAACCTGGCCTTGGAAAAGAAAACGCTGCCACTTGGGTTGGTGGGCATCTTGTCTTTGTCTTCCTTTTACCCCATATAATCTTGGGGAACTACCTAAGGTCTTTATTTGAGCAGGTCTTGATGGTGATGTTTCATAAGCAAATAAAACCATAGACAGAGGATGAAAGGGGTAAGTAGGACTCAAGTGTGAATCTGGCTGTAGGAATAAGTAGAGGAAAGTCAGATCACAGAACCAATATTAAAGGTATGGTCATTTCAGCCAGGGGGATTGAAATTGAATGGTTGAAAACATAGATTGATGATCTGGTGGATGATGTAAGAAATTCTGCGCTTGGAGGCACTAAGGGCCCCCTACAGGTTTCAGGACCTTTTTGAGAGACAGTAATATTCAGAATTGGTTTATATCATTAAGAAATGGATCCATTGTCCCATGGGGCAGACTGTCAGAAGAGTTGGTGCATGTTGTCCCCTAGAAAACCTCAGTGAGCCAGAGGAAGGATGGTCATGAGCTGCTCAGAGGATGTGGTGACATCAGTCTTCCTCCCCTACTAACAGGAGCAAAAAGACTTCTTGTTTCCTCTGGAAGAGGTGATAGAGTTCTGTGAAGTAAGCTTGCACCTGCCTCTAAATAGTATGATGTTTGTTGTCCCAATAAGACAGAGAAGAAAATATAAGCCAAAAAGAGGAGAGCAGAGATTGGACACTTTAATATGGTGTCTCTCAGGAGGAGAGAGGCAGAAGATGGAAGGGACACATATACATGTCCTGTTAGGTATCTGTTCTTCACATACCATGGTGGCCAGGAAGGCTTTGACTTGGAGCTATTTTCAGGGTTAAGCAATTTCTGGAAAGGGAAAAATGGCACTTTGCTTAACTTTTGGCTTCTTGTACTGTTTCCTCTTTGCAGACTGTTTCCTCTTTGCAGAGATATATAGGACACTCTTATATCTCAGACAGAAAATGCCAGGCTTAGCTCAAAAAGCAGAATAGATCTTTCTTTCTTTCTTTCTTTCTTTCTTTCTTTCTTTCTTTCTTTCTTCCTTCCTTCCTTCCTTCCTTCCTTCCTTCCTTCCTTCCTTCCCTTTTTTTTTTTTTGTTATTGATTTTGTTTCTTTGTTTTCGTTTTAGGTTTTTTGAGGCAAGATTTTTCTATGTAGCTCTGGCTGTCCTGAAATTCCCTCTGTAGTTCAGGCTGACCCAAACTCACAGAGATCCATGTGTCCTTGCCTACAGAATGGTGAAAGTAAAGGCCTGTGCCACCACCAGCCAATTCAGGGTGGATCTTTTAAAAATACAGCTAAAAGAGATGGTACCTTTATATGTACTTGATTTCCATAAAGTCTAACATTTCACTAGAATATCTCTGTATGGTCTGAGCTAATATTACTATGATTTCTGAGGACTTAAGGATCAAAAATATTTCAAAATAAATTACATATTCTTCCAAGTTGGATTTTATTGTCTTCAATTTGATTATGAAGAAATCCAAAGCATAAGAAAATGATTTCTCTATACTTTTAAGAGGACATTTCCCTGTTTTTATGATGTCTATGTTAGTCTGCCCTTCTCTGGCCGGTTTATTTTTGTAGCCATGGAAAGGATATCGAAGACCTTGGAGGACAGAGCCTGACAGAGAAGGGCAAGTGGCCTTTCACCTCATCAACTGAAATGCCTTCCATTTTCAGCTCTCACTTACCCTGCTTTTGTGCTCTACCAGAGGGTGGTCAGATGGATCCTGCTTTTGGAATTGGCAGAGTAAGTATCACTGAGTGAGAACTTGTTAGGGACCTAGAATTTACCATTCTACTTTTGATGATCAGGAGCTGGGTCCCCGGAGTGGTAACGCCTATTTCTAGGAGCATAGAATGCAGTGAGGTGTCTGTGTATAGACTGTCCCTATTATTTAAAAATCCAAATATAGTTTTCTCTGAATAACAAAGAATATGCTCCCTGATTACTATCCCTACAACAATGTTCCACCTTATTTTAGTTGATGGAGGTGGGTCTTGTATCTATCTGTTGCTTTTATTGGTTAATTAATAAAGAAACTGCTTGGCCTCTGATAGGGTAGAATTTAGATAGGCGGAGTAAACAGAACAAAATGCTGGGAGAAAGAAGCCGAGTCAGTGAGTCACCATGATTCTTGTACTCCAGACAGATGCAGGTTAAGATCTTTCCTGGTAAGCCAGCTCATGGTGCTACACAGAATATTAAAAATGGGTTAGATCAATATGTAAGAGCTAGCCAATAAGAGGCTGAAACTAATGGGCCAGACAGTGTTTAAAAGAATACAGTTTCCATGTAATTATTTCGGGGCATAAGCTAGCCATGCGGGTGACCAGGTGCCGGGGACGCAGCCCCGCTGCTCGCATTACAACACTCAGTTAGGGTTACTATTGCTGCAATGAAAAACCAAAAGCAAAATCATCTTGGGGGGAAAGGGTTAATTTGGCTTACACTTCCACATCATAGTCCATCATCAAACAAAGTCATGTCAGGAACTCAGGATAGAAACATGGAAGAAGGAACTGGTGCATAGACCATGGAGGAGTGCTGCTTACTGGCTTACTATTCATGGCTTGTTTAATCTGCATTCTTATAGAACCCAGGACCTCCAGTCCAGGGATGGCACCACCCACAATAGGCCCATAAGAAAGTGCCTATAGGTTTGTTTTGTCTTATGGGAGCATTTTCTCAGTGTTCTTCCGCTACTCTGATAGCTCTAGCTTGTATCAAGTTGACATAAAACTGTCCATCACACACTTAACCTAAAGTTTGCCATCAAGTACATGGGAAGAGTCTATTCTTGCCTCGTCGATTATCAAATAATTGCATGATGGCCATCTGAGAAAATTTTTATCATCACGAAGAAAGTTTATTTTTCTCTTTCAAACTCCATAACCGCCATAAAACTGGCCTTCAAATTCAATGCCATGGGATTTATAGAGCAGGCATACTCTTAGCATTCCCAGTCAAAATCCACAGCTATGCAGGAAGTAAGAGACCTTGGTGATGTTTGCACATCACTGTTGTTAGTCTAGAGTGTGTTCTTGGAATGCACCCAGAGAACCTGTTAATCAGACAGCTGAGCCCACCCCAGAATTTCTGAGTCAGCATGTCTGAGGCAGAGGGTGAAGAATCGCACTTCTGATTAAGTGTCCAGGTGATGCTGCTGCTGGCCTGGGAACCACAAGTTAAGGGGCCCAATGATGTCGAGAAGCAAGTATTTGTTTGAGTTTTACTCACCCTCCATTGCATTTTTGTGGAAAGGTAGTATACAGCATGGTGGTTATTTTAGCCTCTAGAGTTAAAATGTCTGGGCTCAACTCCAGGCTTTGCCACCAATAAGCTATTTAATTATGACTTTAGTACTTTATCTTGATCAAGCTCCTTTTCCTTATCTACCAGATGGAAATAATAACGATAATTACCCTATAGAGTTTGGAGAGGATTGAATAACATAATACATATAAAGTTCTTAGCAAATACCCAGACACTTTGTAAGCTCTTAGACAAATATTGGATTTTGTCCTCACCTTGCCTAGCTCGTGGCCACAGCTGACTGATGTATGTAACAGTGACATTTCCAGGACTTAGTTCTCAGAATCAACTTTCTGAAATGTCCCTGCAAGGGCTTCTTGGAGACAAACAAGGCTTCCTTATACCTGCTCTAGGGAGTTGAATTGCAAAATGGCCTTGTCTTAGTGATCCAGAAAAAGTTAATCAGGAGCAAATCTAGAAGAAAGTTGAAATGCTCCCCTTAGGCTTGACTAGAAGCCCCTCACCTGCTGGACCCTGAAAGGTTCATTTGTGGAAGACATGAAAGTGAGCACTGTCATTTCGTAGCAGTGCTTGCAGAGTACCAGTGAGCACCAGCTGTCATTGGATCACCAGATGATGGTCAAAATGCACCTTCTCTGGTCCCCTAGACCTGGTCAAGTTGAAAATGTGGGAAGGGACCCAGTAATATTGTTTTTAAATGCTCCCCAGGTGATTCTTATGCAGATCAAAGTAGGGAAAATAATATGGTACACATGGTAAATCATAAAAGACTTTAACTGTAAAATAAAACAAATAAATGAAGCTAGAGAGATAATTCAGATATTAAGAGCATTTACAGCTCTTGCAGAAGACATGATTTCGGTTCCTAGCAACCATGTTGGGAGACCGTAACTCACCTCTAGGAGATCTGGCATGCTCTTTATGCATCTTCAGACACTGTACTCATTTATGCATATACACACATTCATACACACAAATAAAAATAAATTCAAAATATTTTTAATCAGACGAAGGATATGGTGGGGGTAAATTGTATTTTGCATTTGGGAAAGATGATCTTGGCAAAACAATTGAGTACTGATTTAAATTTCAGGATCAAGGATTGCTGGGAGACCAGGAAGTTATTATAGGGGATTTTTTTTTTTTTTTTTTTTTTTTTGGTTTTTTCAAGACAGGGTTTCTCTGTGGCTTTGGAGCCTGTCCTGGAACTAGCTCTGTAGACCAGCCTGGTCTCGAACTCACAGAGATCCGCCTGCCTCTGCCTCCTGAGTGCTGGGATTAAAGGCGTGCGCCACCACCGCCCGGCCTATAGGGGATTTGAAAATCCCAAATGGGATGTATATATCATATCTTTCCACCCAAGGTTTGGGGATCTTCAAAGAAGAGGGGGTGAAAGGGTATAAGAACCAGAATGGTGGAGGACTGTTAAGACACAGTGCTATCCTGACACAGCAGGGTAGGAGACATACGAGCTCAGAGTCATTGTGACGACATGTACAAGACCTGTACATGCTGAAACCATACCAGACAAGGAATGGCATGGGGGACAGTAGGTGGAAATGAAATCCCATCCTTAACTGAGGAGCTACGGATGCGACCTGTGACCCCTGATAGATAGACTACCCCCCCAATGCAAGTCCTATACCTAAGAGTATGTGGGCAATACAAATTAAACTCAACAAAGTTAAAAATACAGAAATAAACACAAATTTGGGTGGATAAGGAGGTAGTGATGGTTCTAGGAGGAGTTTGGAGATGAAATATGATCAAAACCCATTGTTTAAAATTCTTATAGAATTAATAAAAATAGTATTTCAAATAAAAAAAAATCTTAGGTGGCTCTCCACAAATTTCCTGCAAGTTTGAAACTCTGGGAGGGTTCAGAATATTCCCTGTAGACATCTTTTTATCCTATTTTTAATATGCTAAATGGTTTAAAATATTATGAAAGAGAACCTACCAAAAGGCATAACGGCATTTATTAAAACACTCTCCGTGTATTTTGTCAATCAGCAGATACATGGGGTTATTCATTATTCAGTTTCTTTCTTCTCCAGAGCTCTCGTAGATACTGAGAAAGGGCAATAAAGAAACAGAAACCCTGTCCCTCATTGATGGTACCTGTGCTGTAGTGGAGAGATGGAGGTGAACAATATGTCCAGCCTGAATTGTTTCTTGTTCTGCATACAAATTTTCTCTAAGTAGAATGTCAAAGGGGTGGGCAGTGAAGAAAAATGTTAGCGACTCCACGGTGTTTGAATGAAATGCTGAACTTAAGTAACATACTTAAGAATCTTAAGAAAGCAAGATGGGGATATAAGGCTAAAACTCACTCAACTCTCAGACAAGTATGAAAACGCAAAGGAAAATTGCCCCTGGTGTTCTAGGGCAATGACAGAAAAAAAAAAATCTCAATTTATAAATATTGGTCTCTTTGCTGACATCTTTTCCAGTGGCCCCAGCACAGCTAAGAAGGTAGCATGGTTGATAGGAGAGAAAATGGTATTTTACTAGCTTTCTATAATTCACAAAATGTGGCATTCTTAGCAAGTAAGAAAAAGTTTATGTTTGTGTGTGTGTGTGTACATGCAGTTGTGTGTGTTCGTGTATATGGTGATTTAGGACTAAAATCAAAGTCCATTAGAAATCCATTATGATAATTCAGAAAATTATTAGAGAACAACTTAATTATCCGTCAGTAGAGGCTAAAAGGATATGAAAGATTCAAGAAATAAATTACTTTTGATTGAGTAGAGAAAACTATATTTGTTCAGACTAGATAAAGACTATTGATAGGTTTTATATATTCAGAAATAGTAAAACCCATAGCATTTTCAAGTGCTTATGTATTTGTGAACTACAGCCACTGACTTATGAACTATTTTCATCCATTTCTGCATAAAATTTTCACATAGAGACCAGTACGTACAAGTAGGGACACCTCGTGATAAAAGTTATTATTAAGCAGAATTTTGCAAGGGCATGCAAAGGAGTAAAAAATATTTTAAGACTCTGTTATCTACTATTTTAATTAATATTATTTAACAATGACTTAAGCCAAGAAATTATAAGGACGTTACCAGTTATTGAAACATTGTTAAAACAGGAGCCTGCTGTGACTCTCCACATAAGTCACATAAGGCCTGGGAACTATGAGAAGGCAGGTGGGTGAGAAAGTCCACAGGAAATGAGGAATAGAGGGCAGCTGACTTTTAGCATGGATGTCACACACCTGCAATGATGCATGGAAATAGGCATGTCCAAACAGGGGAGAAAAAAAATATTGAAGAAAACAACGGGTTTTTTTTTTTTTTAAAAAAAAAATAGGAATTACTATTTTAGGATAGAGAGGCTGTAGTGACAGTAAATTGATAAATTGGTCATAGACCGCAAGCTGGAGAGTCCTCAAAACAGAAGAAAAAGGCTGTGATGTTATGGTTCCTGTCACCAAAGAGACAGAAGGTCTGGTTTTGTCTTTTGAAAAGGCTTCAAGGATGTCATCAGTGAAAACTGAATTAATACTACAGACAATTTCTGGATGCTATAATTAGCAAGATAACATTCATATTTTAGTAAAATGGGTATTTGGTTAGCAATTCTACTCCTTTCATAGGACTGGCTACTCAATAAAACAGAGGACACAGAGCAATGGGGTACCCACATAGAACCCTAGTCCCACTGCCATTTTCTGTCTTCCTGGGTCTTAGCTTTCTCTCTCCAGTTCTGAGAAGAAATGCTTTGGATTTTGTATGTGGCCACTCTTTTTTACATCTAAATACAAATACATTTCTCGGGATGTATTTTAAATTTTATAAGGGAATGAGTGTCTTTTTTTAAAAAACTCTGTTCATTTTTTTTTTGACATGACACAGCAGGTATGTGTTGATGAGGCATAGGTATGGACTTTCCAAATTGTCTTTTGATTATTGTTGTTGTGAAAAACATTGCATGAGTGACAGTCAAATTCTTTGTAAGTATTCCAATAATTTCCCCAGTCTTGACAAGGATCAGTAGCAGATAAAGAATTCTGGAATCATCTGGTGGTGGTGGTGGTGGTGGTGGTGGTGGTGGTGGTGGTGGTGGTGGTGGTGGTGGTGGAGTGAGTGTGTGTGTGTGTGTGTGTGTGTGTGTGTGTGTGTGTGTGATTGCATTGTGTTTTATAAATATATGAGAAGGAGGAGGAACACCAAATCCAAAGGTCTGAGTTGCTCAAAGACAACTGTCACTTGTCTACAGTAGAAGAGAAAGTTAGGAAACCTTGCTAGAGGTTTCACTAGAAATATGGTTTATTTATTCTGGTTATTGGTGGATGCTGGATGTAAGAAAGAGATGTTTGGACCTGTATAATCAATCAAATAAACTCATGAGCTGATGAGCTCCCCCACTTTACCTGTATCCAATAAGAAGCTCAATAACTTTCAAATGGAAAAGCTGAAATGGATATATCTAAACATTCATGGTTTAGAGACCTTGAACGCCTCTCCCAATACTTGCAGTTGACATAATTAATATAGATTATTAATTATAATTTAATGCATATTTTTCAGCTTGCCTGAATGTAGGTAAAAAATAACTAAATATCAAAACCCAGATAATGTGAGGATTATAAACTATGAATGTCAGATGCAGTGTGGGTTGGTGGTGCTCACTAGTGGGTGTGGTGAAGAAAATGGATCTCAGGTTAGTTGAGCCATACAGACAGGACAAGTTCAAAGCACCTCATAAGAATTCAAAAAAAGGGGCCAGTTGAATGTTTCAAAGAATAAAAGAACTTTGCTACCAAGCCTAACAATTGGAGTTTTTTCCTTGGGACACACACAATAAAAGGAGAAAACGTGTTTACTCTGGCAAGAAGCAATTAATTTTTTTAAAAAAAAGTCATACAATTGACCATTCTCACAGTCATACTATCCTGTCTTGTCTCACTAAACCATTGTGTATAGAAGGCCCTGTTGTTTATCTGTCTTTAAAGAGGAATAATTTACTATTTATAGTATTCAATTGTACAGTTGTACAAATATTGGCGTGTGTGTGTGTATTACCATTACCTCAGTTAGATTCCAGAATGCTTTGTTTTCTCCTTAAATGCCCCTTGCCATCCACAATGGGTATTTTTCGTTGTAAAATTGACTACATTTGGAATTATCTAAAACCTGGAAATCGAAGGCATGTCTGTGAGGAATTTTGCCTTAATCCGAAGTAGAATGATCCATTTCTAATCTGGAACTTCAAGGTAGGAAGACAAGCCTTTAATTCAGATCTTTTGATCTTGAAAAATCCACCTCTAACCTGGGCCACTTTCTGCTGGAAGTCTGCAAAAGGACATGGAAGAAGAAAGTTCTTTGTTTGTTTGCTTTTACCTTGGTAGCATGTCCATTCCTTCACCGGTGTTAGAGCCTACTTCTTGGGATTCTTGTGTATAGTGAAGACCAGCTGAGACATTCAGTCTCATGGACAGAGAAACTACTGGATTCTTGCACTATTCTATAACTTCTGTTACTGTAGAGAATCCTGATTAGTATACCATAGTTATCATAACCCATTATATTTCAGTCCCACCTCCTGCAAACACTCACCTAATTTCCATCTCAATTTAATCTTTTCTAGAGGTAAATAAATGAACATTGTCTTTTCAGAATGAGTCCTTACCTTCAGTCTGGGGCCATTGTGATGGACAGTAGATGTGCTTGTCCTTGGCTTGTCAGCAAAAACACCAAACCTGATTATTTGAGTTTGATATCCCAGACCCATTTAGTGGACGTAGAAAAGACTCCTGAAAGTTATCCCCTGACTGCCACTTGTTTATGCAAATGTGTGCATTGTACATTGATGCTAATATCCTTGTTTAAAATTTTAGTATGTCTATGTATATGAATTTTGAATACTTTGTCATTGACTCACTTTAATGACTTAATACTTTAAAAAATAAAAACTACTGACACAAATCAGCCAAAAATTTTAGGCAATTATGTGTTTTTTGAAAGTTGATGAGGAAATGTAATTATATTAATTAGGAAGACTCAACCACACTCTAGTAAAATAATCTTTAATATTTAGCACAAAAGTGAGTGACAGCAATAAAACTGAAACAAGGAGGGATGAGTAGGAGCACTGTATTTTAAATTATATAGCAAAACAATGCTGAATGTGTATCCACATCCCGGGCTATGACATGAACAAAATACCAAGGTAAAATACATATCTGTGTGGGCGAAGGTCGTGGAACTGGCTGGAACATTCAGGAGTGTGAAAGTCTTAGAAGTGAAATAAACGTGTGTCACCTGCCTTTACCCCAGTGTAAATCTTGCCGATAGTATTTTGGATTCGTGCCAACCTCAGTGAGTTGCTTTAGCCACCTGGAAAATGGAGATTAGTGCCTCTCTACAGGACTGGTCTATGAACCACATCAAATGCTGCTTGTTAATTTTTTAATTGCATTTATTGTGTGTGTGTGTGTGTGTGTGTGTGTGTGCCAAAGTGTACATGTGGAAGAAAAAGCACATCTTTTTAGAGTCTGTTTTCTCCTCTCAAACTGTGGGTCCCAGGGCTTGAACTCAGATGACCAGACTTGGCAGTAAGCAACTTCACCATCAGATTTTTCTTCCTGGAACACTTCCCAAATCTTAGTCCAATGCTTACAACATAGCAAGTGCACAACACTTACCTAATAACACTCAAGATCTTTGTCTTATTTTAAATATTGCCTATCATGGAACTTTGTTTAAGACAAAGTCCAGGATTACTTCAAAGCTATTCCTCTGATAAACGGGGAAACTGAGTCATATAGGGGTTTATTCCTTTCCAAAATCTTAGGTGTTTATAGTGCCAGTAAAGCCAAGCTGTCTGGTCCCAGCTCAGAGCCACTTGAATGTCATCACAGATGACTTCACACTGCCAACACAAACACATCTGATCCTGCTTACTCATTCACTGGCTTAACATTTCAAAACATCTGCCTTTTACAGGCTGTGTCCTTTATTTTATAATTTTTAAGTAAAATTTCTGATTTCTTAAGGCAGGTTAAGAAATTGAATTTTACTAACTGCAAACATTAACCAAAATGTAGTTTAAGAGATCGGTGTATTCTCAGATGATCTCCCCTATAGAAGAGATGTTTGAAACTGCACCCCAGGGGACCACTTCCTTACCACATAGTGTCTACCTGGGTCGAGGTGGGCATGGAGGTTGAGTGTTTGGGGGTTCGTTTTGTCCTGAAATTAGCATACACTTTCTTTGCTACTTTTCCCTCCTTGGAGCATTAAGTTCCTCATATGTCTTCTGATTATAGATATCTGCTTTTGACTCTTCAATGCTCGAACCAGAAAGTGTAGTAGGAGCTGCGGGCTGTGTTCCTGCTGCCCCAGCTCCTGGTAGCCTGGCTAGCTTATGCCCCAAAATAACAACACACAAACTATATTCATATAAACACTGCTTGGCCCATTAGCTCTAGCCCTTACTGGCTAATTCTCATATCCCGATCAACCCATCTCTAATAATCTGTGTAGCACCAGTCTTACCAGGAAAGATTCAGCATGTCTGACCTGGCGGCTTGCTTCATCACGTCTGGCGATGAGTTGCTTTGCGTCTGTCTCTGAGATGAGCTGCCCTGCATCTGAGCTCACTTCCTCTTCCTCCCAGCATTCTGTTCTGTTCACTCCACCCACCTATGTTCTAAGCTATGAGGGCCAAGCAGTTTCTTTATTTTTTAACCAATGACCTTCCTCCATCAAGAAAGCACTTGTAATGTAGCTTAAGTGGTGGTTCAGCCTAAAGTTTGATTTGTATCGACATTTGCTTCACATTTTAACCCCCCCTGTAATGCTCCTATCATTGCAGAGTTAAATGGTACTTCTGGCACCATGGGATGTAAATGAAAGCTTGCCTTTGCACTGCGTCAAAGCACTGTAAACGGCCCCACACCGGTGCACAATTCACAGTAAATCAAGCATTTGGGGTTTCATTTCACATTGCATATTTTAAATGTCTTTAATAAATATGAAGTGATTTGTAGGTTACATAATGAAGCCAATCCAAATAGTAGTCATTAATGAGAATACTAACTATTTAGCTAGGCATCTTTCTCCCCTGGCAGTGTGGGTCACGTCGTCAACTTGCTCAGTTTTTCTTTAAACAATAGTGAATACACTCAGTAAGTAAGACCTACTCAAAGTGGAAGCACATCTGAATTTTATTATAGGTAAGCTACAGAAAACCTTTGATCTGCATCTTCAGCAAGCTTTGTGATTGTCTCTGTGCATCTGTCCACACACAGAGAGGAATGGAAACTGTGGCAGGTGCGAGAAAGGGTGTGGAACAAGAGCTTCACTTTCTTAAGCTGGACTTTATCTCTGAGACTGGAGCCTGTTTTGCCTTCTATGGGTCCATCTGTCTGTCTCTCCACCTGTCCATCTGTCTACATGTTGCTACCCCCGAAGTTAAGTGCTGACAATAGTCTTCCTGGCACTTGGTAGAGGAATAACAAGACTTTCTGATATTGGCCTTATTTGTTATTCCCTTTTGAGCAGCTAAAAGATTAAAAACTCTAATAATCTGGTGACCCATGATCATGCCAAATGTTAGGGAGGAGGCCAGCTAATGGCATGCCAAGATCAAATAAAGAGCACTCTAAGGCAATGTGTCATCATGTAAAGTTGCATGACCTTGTTGAATCTGTTATTTTTTTTTTCATGGGGAGACGGAATAAAGAATTTTTTTCTGTTATTATTAGCCTTGTAAAATAAAAGTAAAATATATTTTATTCATGTATGAAATTCTCAACAAGTATTTGAAGCATTTTATCAAAAAAAGTGAGTTTTTCAAAGGTCAGGTCAATGTGTCGGTATGATCTGAGGAAGTCCAGCCATGACTCAGATGTTCCAGAGTGTACAAGGATGGAAAATTCCCACTCCTTGTCCACACCTCAGTCATCATTGATCCAGCATGCTCTTTCCCTGGTGACTGTGCTCATCTGGGCTCATGTCCCAGGCTGAGGTTTGGCTATTATGTCTGGGTGTAGAAATGATAGGATATGAGTTAGTGGGCTCCATAGGGTCAGAAAACAAGGTTAATTCCCAAGACTAAGTGTGAGAGTAGAGTAACAAGTTCCTGCTCCAGTGCCGAAGTTCTGCTTCCAGGATGAGCGTTATGACAAAGGAGGGTTGTCATTGGAAATGTGGGCAATGCATCAGAAAGCACTCAAGCTGTGACGTCACATGGCTTCAAGCCAGTCTCTTGTTCTTTTGGCTCTCCAGTGAAATCATCGGTAAATGAATTTGGAAGAGCTGTTTTGACCAGGATGTTTTGTGTCTTCTAGGTCTCTTGGGAAGAACCATTTCCCACACACACGGAAGCTCAGGGCATCGTGGAGCTTACTGAAACTTAAGTCTAGTAGAATCCACTTATCGTTGAGTTTCAAAATAATTAGCAATGTTTACTGTCTCTTTAAGAATTTATTTTGTATAATTATAGGAACATTTGCTATAGCTTCTAGAAGTATAGAAGAATCTGCTTTTGACTTTTTAAAAGGACCTCAAGTAGTGATATTTACTGTGGACTTTATCCAGTGGATTCACTATATGGGGCAGGGGTGTGGGTCAGGGGCCACACTCCTATAAACTCCTAACTACGTTATGCTTGGACAGAGTTCATTTTAATTGCACGGGACCGTAGCATCATTTTGTATTACAAAAATTTCCTTTTGTAAATGGAAAATTTGTGTGTATAAAAGATATAGTTGTCCTTTTCTTCAAATATGGAATATTCTGGTAACACCACACCTACATTTATGAAAGATGATGGTAGTTGGTTGAGGTAGAAATTCTTCCTGACAGTTGGTCATAGCAAAGACTCTCTCTGCTCATCCAATACAGAGAGAAACCACAAAGAAAAGAAAAACAGGCTTTTTTTTTTTTTTTTGATGTTTGTGGTACAGGACCTAACCAGGTAGGAGTGTCCCCATATGTGAGACAGACTTCAGATTGACGGAGGGTGGGAGAGGGGTACATTAGTGCCACTCAGTTATACTTTGGGGAGAAAGGGTGATTAAAGTTGAATTGTTCTATACATGGCTGCCCCTAAAAACATCCAAATTAAGGATAAGGAGGTGCCACAAGCAACATCTTTTGTCAACTCTCTGGCATCGTGGCCAGCCTGATGGACCTCAAAATGAAAGGACCATTAATCCCAATGTCTTTACAGAAGAGAATCTGTTTTTCCTCTCAAGTCTTATAGAAAGATATGTAGTAATAAGCTACTTTTATGGGGTTGATGTTGCTACTTTATCATTGAAATAGTATATTCTACACACTTAGCTATGTTGTGGGACTCATCAAGAAACAGGTGGCACACAAAAACTGCAGAGCTGTGGAGAATTTATGAAATAAATTATTTACAAATTTCATGAGGGTTTAAGGAAACACAGCAGGCTATGGAAGGAGAATAGTCATCATTGAGCTGTATGGCTAACAGTCCTCCTGGAGGCTTGCTAGAGGGTCACAACCAATTCATTCTAATCCATCATGGAATAAAACTTTTTTTAAAATAGCCTGGAGGTGGGGTGGCACATGCCTTTAATTCAAGTTCTAGGGAGGCAAAGACAGATGGATCTCTGAGTTCCAGGCCAGCCAGGTCTTAGAGAGCGAGCTAAAGGAAAGCCAGGGTTGCACTAAGAAACCCTGTCTCAAAAAGCAAACAAACAAAAATGTTAGCGAAAAATAAATCACACACACACACAATCATTTATTCTTCCCCAAGATTGCTTACTGTCCCCAATAACATACACCACTGTAATCTAGAGAGTAGTGGGGCATGTGGCCTTGGTCTCTGCCTACCAGATTTTGAGAACCTGCCAAAGGGTCTGCAGATTAAGTTCACAATTCAAACCCAGAGGGAAAAAAAACACAATGGTTGTTCTAGACAGGTACCCTGAGAAGAGAACTTCATTCTGCTCCCCTATTGCCTTAGGAAGTCGTAAGAGATTGTGCTGGACTTGCTTTGGATATCTCGCCTGTATGTTTCATTGACGACATCAGTACGCGTATGACCCCTGAGTATCCCATTGCCATTCTTTATGAAGCTTTTTAAGGCCTTCTATACAAAGTCTTACAGTTCTGCATAGGAAGTGGAGGGGATATTCCAAATACTGAGTCTTTCTTCCAAATTTTGCACCTCAGGACATGAGGCCCAGGATGACACAACCACTCAATGTCACAAGGTCAAAATATTTGTCAGAACCAAAGAGTGTGTTTAGGTATTAGGTCTAGCTGCTTCTCTGTGATCCTTTCAAATAAGTTAATCCTGGCTATTCCTTCTCAAAAAGAAGGAAAACAAGTTTTTAAATTAAAAATCATATGGCACAAATATTTCTTTACAATTCATAGGTTATATTTTTGAAGCTGAATAGCTTTAGCTAATTCTTAATAAACTTAAGTTTATTCTTTTATTACATGTCAGGCCCCTTTATAGTTATTTAGCATTTATTATTATTTTAATAATAAAAAATAACTTAATAATAATGTCCCCTTAACAAATAGTCATTCCTTAGTCATTCTGTGTTTCACCCTTCTCACCAACCCCCATTAATCTAACATTTTCCTGTCCATAACACAAACATAAACACATAAAGAAACATAACACAAACTATAGGTGCGGACTGTGCATATGTTTGTAAATTTCTTGCAATCATGTTTGAAATGGGCTAAAAGAAAGAAGTCACAAAGACTTTTTACTTTGTTTACTTACTACTCACAAAGTAGTATAATTTCAATAATATCCATATAAAATACTCACATTTTCCAATTTCCATTTCCATACTATGTCTTTACACTGCAGCGTTCACATCAGAACACATCAGTTCTTTACTCCAAGATCACTGGGACTCGGTGTGCATCTCAGTTTTGGGTTGGCTGCAACTGAATTAAAGTCCAGGAAGCAACAGCTTTTTATGTTTTGTATTTAGCATCATGAAGTTTGGTACAGTCAAATGGGTTACTCAAAACAAATCACAAAGTGTACTCATGTCAGAGCTAAGAAAGGATTTAACTGACCACTTTGGGCATATTACCTGTTGATTTATTATTTTTGTTATAGGCTTATACACGTATTTTTTATTCATTTGTGGGCTTCAGATTGAACCCAGGCTTCAAGCATTCTCTCTAACTGCTTGTATGAGTATATACTCTGGAGTTACTGACTCAGCCCCAGCCCTCACTATGAACTTTTAAAGGCAGAAAGATTAGCATGTGCTACTCATTGCTTGTAATATGTGGAGTCTATAGCAAACCTGGATGTCTGCAAGGTGATCACACTTTCCTGACCCAGGTTCCTCTGGTCACTCTAGAGAAATAGAGCCAGTACCTGTACCTGTCTTCAGCACACCAAGCCAGATGATGATCGCTTCAGGACGGCTCTCAGAGCACTCTGACCAAGTTGTCCTTCTGTGTTTACACCCCCATAAACTGAGGACAGAGAGAAATAAGCTATCATTCTTATATTTTTCTTATCACTTTATTTCCAATAGTGTCAAATCAAGAAACGTTAACAAGACGTAAGTGAAAATGAAAAATGCTAACTTCTAGGTCTGGTTCAGTGGTGATGCTCTTGCTCCCTCTGGGTCCAAGTAATTGAAGGCCCTGCTGATTTATAGGGAAGTTGGCTCAGGCATAGGTCTTGCCCCACAGGGAGGCATTATTTCCCACTAGCCTCGTGATTATTTTATTGGAAGAGGCACTCCAAAGTCATTGCTTAGCTCTGATGGACAGCAAAGAATTTTGTAAAGACCTGCAGACTGATGGACGTGTGTATGTTATGTGCACACAAAACATGCGTACTGGACCGGAAATCCCATTAGTCAGCACTAAGTGAGGTGAGAGGGAAATGCCTAGATGCTGTGGATGATGGCTGAATTTACTGTCTGCCTTTCACTTTCCCAGGTCAGCTTTGGCATGACTACTTACGATCAAGTTATGTACAATCTAATGAACACTATGACAAAACCCAGAAATACTTCTTAGTGCCTGGCAAAGCAAAAGCCAGAGATTTTTCTCAGGCATGCTTAGACAGAAGTTTGATGGTTTTGCTTCATAGACACTCTAAAATAGAATATTAAATCTACAAGGTCAACCACCTGTGTAACCGCTATAACATCAATAGTCCCATTCCAGACACCACACCTCTGCAGTATCCTAACTCAGCATTCATCAGTCTTGTCTCCAGGCTGTGATGACACTAAGAGGAAGTGACCTCTGGTGATCTCCAAAGAGATCAGAGTCCCTGCCATTGTCCATGCTGGAGCACATCACTGTGAATGTGTTGGAATCAGCTGTGCCTTTGCCTAAAAATCCTCAACCACATTAACCAATTCCTATAAACTCTTGGTTACCCAGGGTAAAATATGGTGAAATTGTATTTTGGTTTGTGCTCAGGGCCTTAGGAGGAGGGGATAAACATAGTTCACATCTTCGCAAGGAAGAGATTTTGGAAACAGAGATGCTCAGAGCTGTAGGTATGGTGTCTGCGAATAGAATAATCCATTATGTAAAACACGTGTGTTTCACGCAGTCTGATAGGGATTGTCTAACCTGCAGAAACTGCTCTCATTTGACAGACCAGATACCTGGCCTATGAGATCCTGATGGCATTCTGTGATGTTTTTAACCTTTGAACTAAAAATGGCAGCATCAGGTGGCATCTTGTGATGGCATGCAGTTTGCAACACAGAATGTTTTCTTTGAGTCTTATCATCCAAGTCCAGGTCTGCCTGCTTCCAGTCAAACCTGTTCTGATTTTCTCTCAAACTCACCTTTCATCTCATCACCCTTCTTTTCTTTCACTTTTAAGGTTCTTTATTTGTTTTTTGCTCCTTTTCAAGACGCGGTGTTGCTAAACAACTGCTTTGACACTGTTGGGTTGGGGGAATTTAGGTCTAAATTGCAACCATGAGGGTGCTTCATTCAAATTCATCACTAAGCACTAAGCTAACCTCTTGCATTGCTCTACAGTCAGACACCCAAGATTCCTTCTTCAAATAGAAGCACACAAATGAACAAATGAACACTCAAAGCCATTTGAAGAAGTAATTGATACTAATTCTGATTGCTTTTTTTCCTTTATTCCCCAAACAAGTGAAGTGTGGGATGCCCTAAAACCCAGAAATCTCTTAGTACAGGGTCTGGCAGTAAAACAAGGTGATGTTTAAGAAGGGAGGGAGGAATTGAGAGAAGGATAAAGGGAGAGGGGGTACAGAAAGAGAGAGCGAGAAGAGTCAGAACAAGAGGTCAAGGAGGGAAGGAGAGACAAAGGAAGGGACATGTGACACTGTCCTAATACTATCTCCTTTCACTGTGCCCTCTTGCTCTTGAACGTGCTACATATATATGGGTTTATCCCCAAATCCTGTCTTAGATCACAAAGCAGTTCTTAGAAATGTGTCCATGTTCTGAAGGACTCTTAAAGTATTCAATCATACTGATTTTAACTAGAATCTCACTTTTTCTGGCTAGGTAATATACCATTTATTAAAGGAAAAACATTTAAAAGCTGTTCAGTGAATTTCTTAAGTGTCATTAATATGTGGAACCTGATTTTTAAAAGCTTTTAAAATAATCAATAAGGGTATAATAAGAAAAGTAGTATTCCTAAAACCTAAGATTCTTTAAAGTGGTCACACAGTTTCTTAGCTTATGAGTCTGAGCATCATTCTTCTTGGTCACCCTCCATTTCCATGGGTAAGAAATACAGAAGCTCAGGTGTTAAGCATGACTCCCCCAAGGTGACAAAGCTCATAAAGAGCAAAGTCCTGAACAGGCAAATGTATTGTTAGTATAAGCATTTTGTTGTTGTTTGTCAATTTTTATTTTATTTATTGAATTCGTTATTTTTACTTAAGCTCTTCATAAAAGCTGAACTTGACACAAGGGTCTACACTGTAGATGTCTCTCAGGGGCAAAGATGTGCAAGTCTACATTGCAGGTATCTATCATGAGGAAATTCTTAGGGACAGATGTTAAGGAGGGTCTACACTACAGGTGTCTCTCCTGGGAAGGATCTTCTACATAGAAAGCATGTACCCTGAGAAGGATCTCAGGGACAGGATGGGGAGGATCTACACTACAGATATTTATATTGAAAAGGATCTCCGAGATTATGGGGAAGGTCTACACAACATGTGTCTGTTTATCCTAAAAGGGATCTCGGGATGGAAAACAGACAACAAAAGGAGCAAAACAAAGGCTGAACACTGAAGTGACGCAAGCTATGGAGCTTGCTGTGATATATTTCTTAACTGAATAAGAAGGCATTTGTACACGATTCCTCTCCACTTGGGTAGGAGGTAAAACCACAGGATACTGAATTCAAATTTGTATCTGAAAACAAAGCAAACTGTGAGCGAGTAGTTCTGAGACATTAGGACAGTTTGGGGAAGGAAGCAAGAGATAGCCATTGTTCTGGGGGTGAGCGATGATCTGAGCACAGTAAGGTGATGGGAATCATAACAAGATTCATTGAGAAAAATGGCTAAGTTGTGCTAAGGAAGTCAAGAGAAGTATCCATATGTAAGTTTTTATTTTATTTAAAATGAATGATTGCCAGCTGGGTATGGTGGTATGCATCTGTACTCTCATCATGCAGGAGGGGGAGGAAGGAGATGTGCCTGATTTGAGACCAACCTGGGCTGCGCAGTAAGTACCAGGTTAACTTGGACTCTATATGCAGCAAGGCTTTGTCTCCAATATATGTAGCAAAGTGATTGGAGTTAACAACTGCATCATACAGTAGAATAGACTCACAGATGTTCACATAAAAGTCATAAAATGCTGTCCAGTGACATCAATAATCCCCTAACATGGGTGAGAGCAGGGGCTGAAACTTCTGCAAAGATAACACTGACTTGTGCTTGAACAAGAGTAGAACCGAAAGAGGAATGGCAGAAATTGCATCAGTAGGAAATTGTGAAATGAAGGATGAAAGCATGTTCTTTGGCACATGTGTGTGTGTGAGTGAGAGTCTGCCATCAGCAGATAAGACCTGGCAAACATAATGATGCTGGGCTGTGAAGGTAGAATACTGCCAGCATGCTGGAGAAAGAGAAGCAAGAAGTACATTTGAGGGCACTGCTGGTAATATGATTAAGTGTAGAGAAGTTTTGGAAATAACTAAAAAACAAATAATTAGTGTTTGAAAACCTGCTTTCAAGATTTCTGTGAAGGATTGGATAGAATACTCACATTCAATTAATAAAACTTCTTTGTTTTATTTTTTGTTTTTGCTTTTGGTTTTTGAGACAGGCTTTCTCTGTTTAACAGTCTTGGCTGTTCTGGAACTCGCTAGAAAAACATTTTTATAGTCCAGAATCATTTTGGTTTTACCCCTAGTAAGCCAGAGATCCACAGGGAGCAGGCTTTATCAGCTCCTTTCCTTCCCATTGACTCTCAGGCTGTGCCTCTCTGGGTTAAGCATGCTAGGGCATGCTGGGGCAACCATGGATCCCTCACGGCTTTCTCTTTGCCCTGTTCCTTCTCTTCATTTTCCTTCACTTATTCTGTGAGCCATCTCGGGTCTTAGAGTGCTTAATGGGCTCAGTTCATGTATTAATCTTCTTGGCAAGAATCCTGCCCTTAACCTGCTAGCTTAAAGCAGTGGCAGCAGCATGCTGAGAAACACAATAGACTCTCTCAGCTTCACCAAGGTGACATTACTGTGGTATTCCTTTATGGACAGCCTGCAATGTCACCTCTCTCATAGAGTCATATTGATGCGGACAAAGGAACCCTTCTATATTTTAGAAAGGCCTTGTGATCATAGACTTGGTGCACTCCCCACCCCCTCTGTCTGCAGTCTCAGTGAGTTGCTAAAAGATAGCAGTTCTGGCCTAAGGCTCAACAATTTTTAAGATTGTCTAAAAGTGAACAATTTTTTAAAGGACTTGTAAGTAGAAAGTCAAGTCAACCGGAAGTAGGGAATAGATGTTAGGTACAGTGTTAGAAGAAAAAAAAATGTATGAAACAGAATTTGGAACGGAGGCAAAGTACAAAGCTAGAAAGTTAGAAGACTGTAGATATGGTTTCTAGACCTGCTTCACAGCCAGGTTTTTGGATTTCTCTAGAGAATCTTTGTGGTTCTCTATCAAAAAATAGAGTTAAGACTAGTTTTAACTGGGACTGGAGAGATGGCTCAATGGTCTTGCTACTTTGTCAAAGGACTAGAATTCAAATCCCAGCACCTGCACTGAGGACTTTACTACTCTTGCTCCAGAGAATCTTCTGTTTGCTTCTGGACTCTGCAGTATCTACACACAAGTGAACCTCCTCACAATCAGCCATACACATAGCATATTGTGGGGTACTATTTAGTCCTAACACAGAATGAAATTCTCCAGCATGCTGCAACCTGGTGAGCCTTGCCACTATGCTAAGTGGGGTAAACTGCATTATACAAATATTCTACTTGTGAGATTTCTGAAACAGCCCAATCACAGATATGCGAAGTAGAGCAGAGATTCCAAAAAGTGGGAAAGGGGAACAGAGAGCAATTAGTGAGTAGATATAGAGTTTCAGTTTGAGATCCTGAGGAAGCTCTGAAGGTGCACACAACAATAGGGGTGTGCTTGAAATTCCCCAACAGTAAGCTTTAAAAGGCTGAAAATGGTCAGTAATATTTGACACCTGTTACAAGATACCTGTATTTAAACACACATTAAACACGCTTTTGAGACAGCAGGTTAGGAAAGTAGAAAGAATAGTTCATCGAGATGATCATGCTGTTGGATATGGGATGAATGGCAAGACAAAGAGACACCAAGAAGCCTCTTTCTAGAAAGAAAAAAGAAGTAAATGATAGGTTTGTGTATTTATGCCTGAGTGTCAGTCTGGTGACAGTCTTCTTTGGTAAAAGAATGAGAAGGTTCAGGGTGAACTGGAGTATGGGGACTTCCTCTAAGCTCTCTAACAGCGGCTGTGAGTCGGAAAGCAAGTTGACTGGGAGAATCAAAGAATTGACACTTTACTAGCTAAAGTTGGCTATAATACATTTTCAGTCGAGCCAGTCACTATGGTTGTGTCGTGTTCTGTAGTGGTAGCTGGCAACAGCCTTGCGTAACAGGGAGTTGGGTTGATATATGGTATGGTATTAGTTGTGGTCAAAAGTCTGACATATTCTCCTTTGTTGTGGTCAAATGTTTAGTAGACAGGACTCCATAGAATACAATTAAGTGAACTTTGTAGTCCAGCTGGAGAGAAAGAAAGAAGGAGGGTGGAAAGATTTAGAGAACCCTGGGCAGCATTTAGAAGCTACTGGTATTAATGTCAGGAAGAGGCAGTACAGATGCATGACAGTCACAACATGAATGCCAGGGATGTTCCAAGGATGATAAGAAAGTATGCAGGCCAAGGGCAGATGCTTACGGAGTAGTGCTCAACCTTAAGTTATGCCATAATCAATTGAGACTCTTTAATGTATTCTGTGCTGGATGCACTAGTGATACACACTGGTAAATCCCTGTACTGATAGGAGGGCAGATAGAAGATCACACATTCAGGCCAAAACATCACAAAAGTACATTATTTGGTAAATATCCAGAGGGTCTAATACCTCTGGTTTGGGGTGGGGTGAATTTAAATATATGACACATTCTGCTTTGAGGCTGCTGGCCTGAGGACCACACTCAGAGAGGCCCTGAACTAGAACACAGGGGAAATGCATAGGAGGTAAGGTAGAACTTTAAGGCAGGCACAACTTTACATGGCACAGCACAAAGAAAGGGGACTCTGAGCAATATTCCAGTGTTTTTGAAGAGCATAAAGGTCAGGCTAGGGAATCTGAAGACACTGAGAAGAATGCAAAATGAATGCTACTTAGAGTATGTGTGGTGTGGTGGGCATGTAAGCATCTGACTTCGTAGATTGACCTGTTATCTATCCCGCTGAGACTTTCATATAGTGCATGCAGTGTGTGTGTGACTTTAATAACATAATAATGAATGCCTAGGCAAGGCTGCTGTGAGTTATTGATGCACCTCAAGTGGTTTGCACTCATTCTCCTTTTAAACCACTTTGCTTTAGTCTTGTTATATGGATGGAAATGGAAGCACATGAGTATTTATGGTTATGTAGTCTGTGTATATAAAATGATGAATGCAAGGATGAATTTTTGTGTATTAGTCAAAGCATATATGTAAACAGAAACAGACATCATCTTTTATACTAAATTTTTGCATTTAGTTAGTAAATGCAAAAAGAAAAATGGATTTTCAATTAAAAGTGAAAGATTTACATTCTGTGTAAAAGAAGATTTTCATCCCCTTTAGTTTCATGCATTTTTTTTATCTCCAGTTTCTCTCCATCTTTATTAGTGATCACTCACGTTTATTCAGATAGCTGCGGAGAATCATTCAAAATGAGGAAGAATCTGCCTCTCTTTTAATGAGTACCATTTTGAGGCTTGTTTTGTAGCTTTCTTGAAGCAGTCAAATAGTTGGAAAAATTATTAAAATGATTAAAATTTTTGTGTTAGCTAGTTTTTGTCAACTTGACAGACGCATAGAGACACTCAGAAGGGCGAACCTCATTTGAGGAATTGCCTCCATCAGATTGCCCTATAGGTAAATCTGTGGGGTCATCTTTATGATTAATGACTGATATAAGAGGGATCAGCCCACTTCAGGTTGGTGGTACTTCCCCTGAGTAGGTGCTACTGGGTTGTATAAGAAAATAAAGCTGAGGGAGCCATGGAGAGTGGGTCAGTGGGGCAGCAGTCTGCCATGGCTTCTAAATTTCCTCCTCTGGGTTCCTGTTTGAGTCCCTGCCCTGCTTTATCTTGACGATGGACTTTGTCCTTTACATTGTAATAAACATTTCCTTCCCTAATTGTTATTGGTCAGTGTTTTTATCATGGCAACAGACAGTACACATAGTTAATTTAGATTCTTATTTATTTAAATGCATTTGTATATGTGTGCCTGCCTATCTATCTGTATGTGCATCACAAGTACGAAGTTGTCTGTGTCTGTCGGAAGAGCAGGTCAGACCCTGGAAACTATAGCTATAGACTTTTGTGAGCCTCGTGAGGTGGGGATGGGAACCAGACTTCTGTCTTCTGCAAAAGCAGCAGGTGCTGTCAACTCCCTAGCCAATGCTCCAGAACCAGACATTTAGGTTTTCAAATTATGAAAATGATCCCTTAATCTGCAGCAAGTAGAACCATGGAGAGTTTCATTCAACTCTAGACTCTAAGCTGCTAATTTGTGTTTTCAAGCAACTAAGAATTGATCATAATTAGAGTTAATGGGGGGTTGTGATGTCCTGTTATTGGATATCATGTGGCAATGTCTGCCTGGACAGGGCATCTTCGTCTCACCCTGTATTCTGTAGAGTGTCATATCTACAAAACTGCTAAGGTATAGGTTGGCCTCACATTCATATCGTAACTCGAGGATGCTTCATATAGGGTATCCCTTACTTTTCAATCGCTCTGATAGAATGTCAAATAGAGTATAATGGAAAGTTCTACTATGGTTCATAACTTCTGAGCAATTTCAATCCATCATAGCAGGCAATGCATCACTCTTTTCCTAGTAAAAGTGACTGTGGAAGAGCTGCCTCACAGTATGGTCGACCAGGAAATAGAAACAGCTAGGCCAGAGGTGGGCATAGTTATCAAAGACCCCAACCCTAATAGGCCCCAGTTGTTACAGTAAGGTCTCTGGTGAAAATAGAATCAGCAGCACTGGGCATCTCAAAGACAGGGTCCTGTGGTTTGCTCATCCCTCTAGAAGGTTCTGGAAACCTTTGAGACTTAGTGTTTTAGAGCTTCTCACCATTGGGTGATGCCCAGGCAGCTGCCCAGCTGGTCTCTCTATCATCTGATATTACTATAAGAGAAGGCAAGCAGAGTTTCAGAGATTGATACCTGCAAACAAAGTAGCCGTGAGTACCAAACATATGCCTAACTGGTCATCCATAGTTGCGTTCTTGTGGGATTTCCAGTGTTGTTTTAGTAGTTGTACCAGATTCTCAGTCCACTCTTTCCAAATTTCTATGGAGGCCTAGTCCTTCTGCAGGTTGCTTGCTAAGTGTGGAATGAAAGGGAAATGGATCATATGGAGTGATTTTTCTGTCTATACACCGTAGATTCTGTCACCAAATGATGTCCCACAGGAAAGTGCCCTGTTCCAGTAGCTGAACTTGAGTGGGTTCTTCGTGAGGATGAAGCTCCTTTCTGGACTCTTCTTTTTTTTTTTGCTCTGCATATTTAAAGTATTGTTCTAGAATACCCATGGTCAACTTGTCTTCAAACAGAATAGCACCTTTTGTATGTTAAGGAGATAGAGCAGTCTGGGTGGTTCTAAATATTTGGACATCAGGAATAGCTCATTCTGTCAAAGAAGAATGCCTTAGTTTTGTTTGGATGCTGGAATTCCCTTTCTTTATCACAGGGAATATTTCCATTTTATTTGTTTAACCAGGTGGCAGCTTTCCTGGCTTAGGGGTTTCTTAGCATAGACTGAAGTGTGTGGTCAGGCACACAAAACACATTACAACAATTTCATCACATACAAATATTGCATTCAGATATCCTGATGCTTTCTTAATTGATTTTATAAGCATATAGTACATTACAAAGCTTCTAAAATAAGAAATTTCTCTTTGTGGCATTTTAAAATTATACAGCCTAGTACTTAGCTTTTATATTGCATTCCTAGAGTTATTAATTATGTGCACATTAGAACTTTACCAGGAAATGGTTATGAGAGGGTTTGTGTAATTAAAATGAAGTTATTGGAATCCATGCTCTGTATCACTAGGACACTGTGGAGAACATTTAAAGCCTCTAGGACTTGGGAAAAGTGCAAGTAATGACTGTCTGAGATAAGGGTATGTTTAATAAGTTTTGTTATACAATCAATGATAAACAAGGTCATGTGTTTTATAGTATGCTACCTTTCTCCCTCTCAGGGTGCTGATTGCCGTTGGAATTTCATTCTTTTTTTTTTCTTTTTATTGATTCTTTGTGTATTTAACCTCATGCATCCCAATCTCACTCACCTCCCTGTCCCTTCACTTTCATCCTCTGCCACTGCAACCTGAAACAAAATTTAAAAATAAAAACAAAAAAATAAAAATAAAACAAAACACACAAGCAAGCAAACAAAAAACAAACAAAAAATTGGCATGGAAGCTATAGTGTGGCTCAGTCAGTCACACAGTCTTTATATCTTTACTTATGAATCTTCATTGCTATGAACAATTGGTATGGGTTGAGGCCTCTGGCTTCTAACTCTTCAATACTAGGCTTTCACTGGAACTCCCCTTGGATCTCCTGTTGTCCTGTGTAGTGGAGACTCTGCAGTTTCAGATCTGTAGGTCTAGTCTCTTTATGGGCTCCAGCAGTTCATCCATGAGGTGTGTATTGGTGTGGGCTACCCGCAGTCTGGGTGGTAGTTGGCAGACTGATTAACAGGGCTTCCTGTTAACTGTGGATGCTGGTTCACCTTTTTAATGATTTTTTAACTTCCTGAGGTCTGCACTGGCTTTTTTTCTCAAGTAGTCTGAAGACCTCTGGCAGATTCCTGGCTTTACCTGTACACTGCAGCCTTGCTGGAAGCAAACCTAACTCAGGATGGAAACAGGATCTCTTCTGGAGCAGAATCAATGCCATTGGCATTGTTTACCTCACCACTAAATAGAATAATTGCAGTTATTGACAGTTTTCAATTGGGTCTGATCTCTTATCTTTTGGTAAAATTAAAGTCAACACCGATAATGGCCAAAGTAATCTGTGACATTTAAATTTTGAGAATATAAGTAATTTCAATACCATATTAATAAAATCTTAAAACTAAAAAAATAGAATATTTATTGTCAAATAATGCCTTTTTGTATAACTGATCTCTTTTAATCAGGAATCTGAGGTAGAATTTTGGGGATAAAATTAAAAACTAATATTTTCTTAATTTTCCAGATAAGGGAAAATACCATTATTTCATAGCTAGCTAATGATATAGAACTTCTAAGCCTGGACTACCAAATGCAACCTGCCACATGTGTTACTGCGCACCTAAAACTAGACTGTCTTAACTTAGTTGGGTTGCATGTAAAATGCATTCTGGGTGCCAATGACTGTACAGAAAATGTGATTGTAGCCGGGCGGTGGTGGCGCACGCCTTTAATCCCAGCACTCGGGAGGCAGAGACAGGCGGATCTCTGTGAGTTCGAGACCAGCCTGGTCTACAAGAGCTAGTTCCAGGACAGGCTCCAAAACCACAGAGAAACCCTGTCTCAAAAAACCAAAAAAAAAAAAAAAAAAAAAAAAAAAGAAAGAAAATGTGATTGTAAGGTTCTTCCTTGCTGTTTTTATATTGTTTAATCAGATAATCGTTTGTATATTTATTGAATAAAAATAAGTTAATTCCACCTTTAATTTTTTTTTTTGTATGTGGGCACTTGGAAATGAAAAAACCTAGACATGACCTGCATTCGTGGCTCATATTGTATTGCAAGTCAGCGTTGTTGCTCTCAGAACCAATGCTTTTCATGTAGCATTGAATGACGCATGCTCTTCATTTCCCTCGTTGGAGACTATAAGTAATTTCCGTGTACAATGTTTAAAGTCCTATACACCTACCCATAATTATCAAGAAAAATGACTAGCAAACTTAATATCTAAAGCAAGTAACTTGGTCTTAGGCCAGTGAAGAGATTTATAAATCATTCCCCCAAAATGTATTCTACACATATTCAAATGTTTACAATAACCAAATTGCTTCTTTTTTAAAAAAAAGTTACTTAGTAATTTTCATTATGTGACTACCTCCCTCTTGTCCGATACCTATTATACCATTCTTATTCAAATCTCATCTCAATTTTTATTTGCTTCTTAATTTTGGGAAAGCCATGCTGGACAACATATCTGAATACAAGCCTGAGATTCCTGATTTTCTTTTTTTTTCTTTTTAACTTTTTAAAATTGATTTTATTGAGCTCTGTTCCCTCCCTGCCTCTTCCCTCCTCCCTTCAAGCCTCCCCCAAGGTCCCCATGCTCCCACTTTGCTCAGACGATCTTGTTTTCTTATACATAAAGCAAAACCAGCCTACAAACCACAATCCCAGAGAACGTAGACAAAAATGAGAACACTAAGAGATACTTACATAGATCTAATCTGCATGGGAAGTAGAAAAAGATTCCTGATTTTCTGATCTTACCCTTTCTTCATCCTTGACAGAATTATCTTTCCTGCTCCAATTGTCTTTGGTGAGGAAATTTTGCCTAGGGGAACTCACCTGTGTTTTCTTTCAAGTTGCCTCACTGTGTTCTTGACCAATCTCTTTGTGTCAGATCATGCCTAACTCTGAATTACAGAAGACACAAGTATTAAAAGCTGTAAGAAAGGTTTTCCAGAAGCCTTGGATCATTAGAAGCTGGTTGATTCCAATGACTCACAACACTTTCTGATGTGTGGTACTTTTGATTCAGAGCCCTTAAAACTTGGTTGGTGCATATACCTTAAATACTCCACAGGTGAAGAAGTTATTTGGAGCCAATACTTCCTCCTTTAGGAGCAAGACCACATGTGCTGATTTATCTGGTTTGGGAAGTTCAACCCAGACAGGATTGGAGAGAATTATTTAAATTTATTAAATAATTTATTTATAGTTATTTAAAGTTATTAAAAGTCTGCAACTTGTGTCTGTTGGAGAAGGTGGGGATGAACTATGCTGTATGTTTATTTTTATGCTATAATCAAGCATTTGAAAAGGGTTAAAGGGGAAGGTGAATTTTTGTCACTAAGACAAATAATGTTTCCAAATGGTCAATAGTCATCTTCAAAAACGCCGCCTCTTCATGGCATTTCCCACATTTTAAAACAAAGAAGTCTAATTTTCTATATCTAACTAGCAGTCTAATTTCTTTCTTGCTGAGATAAAATGGGAAGGTAATTGAGGTAATAAAGTTCAATTCCCCCAGGACCAGGATTGGGATGACATGAATATGCTCTGTAAGAAACATGGAGGATCATGTATGTGTATTTTCATTCCAAGGTACAGAGGTTTTTAATAGCACCAATTTGCCAGAAAATACTGCTTTTCTTTATAATCTGGCCAAAATAAACAAGGTTTTTTTTTTCGGTTTTGATTGCTGATATTAACTCATATCGCCCATCACCGAAACACAGATACACACACACACATGTGCGTGCATGCACGCGCACGCACACACACATACACACACACACACACATACATGTGGGTTACAGAATGGATACAAAGGGTTTCGAAGGCTACCATAATGTTCCATGAGGTTTCAGAAATGGGCTGAGCGAAATTAAGAAAAGAAACTGAACCCACTGGCTGGAAAGCAGCTGCTCCAACAGAGTGAGGGAGATGTATGTCAGAGTTTTAAGATCTGCAAGTTGAATCAAGTTTCAGAGGTGAAAGAGCATGCATGGGTTCAGACAAGGGAAGGGGTAGATAGATAGAGGTTCGCAGCCAGAATAAGGAACAGTCAGATGACAGTTGAGTAAGCTGCATAAACTGTGGGGACTCTGAAGGAGCTGAAAGTTCAGGGTCAGTTGGAAGCTCTCTGCCTTTCAGTCTTTAAGCACATACCAGTTGGTCATATGACAGTCATGACTGCAGTGTTAGATTTCTACGCCTTTACAGTGTCTGATGGGGAGGGTACATGTGTTCCTGTTCCTCTTTGACGTGTCTGATAATTTCTTTGTCCTGGTTTCCCTGATAGGACACACCCACCCTTGCATCTCTACTGTCACAATTCACCCCAATAAATTTGTAGAATGGTATCCTTTCTGCTTCTAGGAATAAGTCATTTATCAATCTGGGTTCCCCAAGTGATGCTGGACTCTTGATGTGTTTCACATACTCACCCAGGTTCACATCCATTTTTCATTTTCAACATGGAGTCAGAGGCTGGATACAAAATGGAGCCTCTCCGGGTGTTGAGTAGTGTACTCCCTTAGCGCTCAAAGTAAGGATTTCTTAGTAGTCAGAATAGTTGACCCTTTCATCCCAGTTAGAATAACATGGGCAGGTAACTACGGGACTCTTATATGCCTTAGTAATTAGCATCAACTTAAAAATGAGAGTTTTCCAAATCACCATACCAGTTTGTTGGGCAAGCACTCTAAATCCCTGCCATTTGTTTGCCTAAACTCCTCTGTGACTTCATTCGGAATGAGGGCATAACATTGATCAAAATTAATCTTTAATTAATCTTTAATTTTTTTTCCTAAGCAGACCCTTAAAATTGTGAAATTCTTAAGTAGATAATACATGCAACTTAAGAAGAGAAATTCTTTGGAAGTCTATTTGCAACCTAGCTCTGATTAATAACTGTGCAAGTTGAGCTGTTTATACTGTAAGCAGGATTTCTTTATAAAACATTAGAAAAATCAAGTGATGGCTATGCCATGTAGCAGACATTAAATATGAGAAAATATAACGCTTGTAAATTAATGTTATTTTTGAATATTTAGCAATTGATGGCAACTTTTCAATTTGGGTAAACTTGGGCTTAATAACGTATATACAAGGATCTATCTATACAGGAATGATCTATTTTGGCTCACATTTGATGCTAAAGAATTTATAACTGCTTGGAAAGAGTTACGTCATGGAAGGTTAGTGTAGCTATGCTTGCCAAGTATGTAAGCTATTTACTACCTCAGTTTCTCTGAGCTCTGGCAGAAGAGGAGAATCGGCACTTGGACAAGGTTTGAATTCAAAGAGCAATGACTTGTGTATGTTGCTCTGAAGTGTGGATGGGTTGTGATGGGGACTAGCACATCTGGAAGTTGTTACCAAAGATTATGGTGTCTGGAAATGGCACTACGGCAACTTTAGGTCTAAGGTGGGACCCACTTCCCACCAGTTTTAGGCTTCTCACAGAGGGTACTTACACTTACTAGAAATTGGTTTCCTCTGTGTGTGATTTATCTGTTACGCTGCAGCCTTAAAGTTCAGAAGTTCAGTGTTCCTGTTTTCTCCATTCAGGGCATCATAATATAGAAGACAAATCATGGCTGGACCACATCTTCATGTGGAGACTTCTCATTCTCCCAGCTTCTCAAGCTCTTTACCACTTTCTATAGTTGTTGGGATGCAGTCTCTGTTCCCATGCTCACTGTCAACCTGGTCCTACTCCTAGTGCCAGACACTAGCGACTTTCCTCCTCCAGCAACCAAAGACTCCTTCTGTCGCATCTTCTTTGCTTGTTCAGGTCTTACGCACTTAGTTCAGGCCCATCTGGGAAATCATTTTCAAGATCTTATAGCTTAACTTGGCTACAGGGGTAATATCCACCAGCTCTCTGCAGTCCAGAGGATGGTGTGGTACTTGTGCTTCAGAGGCCATCTTGGATTTGTGCTTACCTTGATAGACACCCACACCCTTAGCTGGGCCTTGTGCTCATGATTTCCATCTCCAGGATTTGTTGTCTACATGTGTTTTTACTGGATCACTAGGAGAGGCGTTACTTGTGAATTGCCAAGAAACACAGGTTGTAGTCCCCGACTCACATGCTGGTCAGAAGATCCAGCCGGGTACCGTTGCAGTGGAGTTGCTGTGGCGTGCCCACCAGATACTTCTGATGGCTACCAATGTTTGAGGAGCAGTGCTCCAGTCCAGGATCAGCAAACAGCAGCTGGTGCTAGAGTATAAAACTAGGTTGAACGGTGTTTTAGTAAGTAAACCTGTATTGAACATTGCTTGTTCTTTTGAGCGCATATGCACTGAAGTTTGTTCATAGCACAATGACAGAAGCAGGAGCTGCCCACAGGGCACAGCAGTCTCTGTCTTTCCCAAGAAGCCACTTTGTCTATTCCTGTTCAGGACATCATGTGACATGTACATCTCCTTCAACCCTCGCCATTTGAGTTCATACATTTTGTTCTATAAACCCTAAACATCTGTGTTTGATATTTAGAGACTCATTCTTCCCAGATGGGTAAGGACTGGCAGAAACTCCTCACAGAGGACCCGAAGCACACCCTGCTTCCACAAATGAGAGCAGCCAGGACATTTTTATTTTTACCTCCTCTGCACTTCCAGTTCTTTGTTGGCTTGCTCTCGCTTATAAGGAACAAAAGGCCATGTGTTCTAGATATTGCCTTGTTGAAGACCAACTGATAAATCACCCTGTCTCACGTCACTTCAGCGAGGCATTGTCGACACCATAGTTCGCTACTTTTCCTTCACTTTCCCTGCCTGCAAACCCCCTTTCACACCTGTTTCTCACCTTTAGAGATTTTCTGCCTTGGACTTACTTGTTTTACAGCTCCTTAGAGTGTGAACATGCTTCACTAATCTTTCTTTTTACTTCAACATAAACCAATGAAACAAATCAAAAACTATCCCCACACCCATCTGAGGTTCAGCAGTTGGTTTTGTGGGAGTTCTGGGTGACAATAAATCCTCCACATGCTTGTGTGAAGTGCACAGGATATGGACTGCATCTCTTCTGTTATATGATCCTTCCTCCCACAGAAGCCCAGGGGTTAGAGCTACTGTGAGGGTTCTCGCTCTTTCTGCTGGCCTTAGTAATATACGGCATTTGGCATGGCAAATTTTCTGATAGATATTTGAGTCTCCCTAACCCAGGCAACCAACTCTAAGTTTACATGCCTTTTCTTCATTCTTTCTGTGTTTGTAGTATCTAGTGAATAAATTAGTAAACCAGTCCATTGAATTTCTGCTTTTTATTTACTTCTTTTTATAGCATTAACTTTACCCCTATATTTGTTATTTCCCTGACTTTTAACTCTAAAACTAAATGAATTTTTGTTGGGGTTTGTGTGTGTGTGTGTATTTATTATATCCTTATCATTCCTAGCTTGCTTCAATTCTTCCTTTAAACATATGTGTGTGTATGTGTGTGTTTGTGTGTGTTTATGTGTATGTGGTGTAAGTATGTGTGTATGTATGATTGTGTATGCATGTAGTGTGTGTGTGTGTTGTGTGTTCCACATATGAGCATTTATTAAGGTGCCCCTTTGATTCTCTCCTGTCCCATATTTTCAGTGATGCACATTTCTACTCTGTTGTTATGACTTTCTTTGAAGGACAGCCAGCTTCTCTGAACTTGCCCCTTGAGGTATACACCCTGCCATTTCCTCCAGCAGCTTAAAGTGTGCTTATTTGAAATCTCACATTACTGAAATAATCATGTTTAATTTACCAATTGTACAGCCTTTACCTTCCCGGAAACATAATGAGCAGTACCGTTTGCTTTGTGTCAATCAAATTCATAGGCTGTGTGCCTAAATGGTTCTCACTCCCAGGATGCAGTCACACAGCTTTCTGAAGATGCGACTTCTTTAGAAGAATGTGTGGTGCTTTGGGGAAGATGTATATTACCATGCTACTGTTCCATAACGAGCGGCGTTAGGTCTCTGACAACAGCGGTCCCTCTGCAGTACAGTGGAGGCTGTGGACATGTCTCGGTGCTTCAGACACTTCTGTCGTGCCCAACCCCATCACTGGGGTTTATAGTTACAGTTGAAATGAAATTCATGCTAGCCAAATGGAAAGGTAGTCAGGTGCAATTCAAAATAGGAGATATTTTTTTTTTTAAGTCAGAAAATATGATGCAGAAGGATATACCCCTGGCTCTGTGACAGGGGCCTTCAAGGCTTCGCATCTCTGAGAATGACAAGACTGTAATGTTGTATGTGGGGGTGGTGAAGTAAGACTATTGTGTTGAATTATGTAAGCTCTCAGAATTTGGCTAAGACTTTGAAGAAAAAAATAAGCAACTAAAGTTTTGACTCACCTAATTGGATTTCCAGACTAGACTACCACATAGAGTTATTAACCAGAATTCCCCGCCATCAGAACAGCATCTCAAAACAGAGAAAAATATGTTCAAATGTAATTGATGAACAGTGAACAGGAAGGCCACACAGATCCCAGAACGGCTATGATTCTAGTTTTCAGCGTGTGTTGACTATGTCAGTCAGGCAAGTGTCAGTCACAAAGGATCTGGTTAGGTACTCGTTTCGTCCCAGTACGGAAAGGCTGAGCAGGAGAAATAACATAAGCCCAAGCCCAGCCTGGGCGATATAGATAGTAAAACCCTGTCTCAAAAAGCAAACCAAAGCTAAAGTCAATCATTGTATCTGATACATTCCATATGATGCTTGGCTAAATGAAGTGTGTTGCAAACTGTGTGGAAATGTCAAAGAAAGAGGAAACGTAAGTCAAACTTGGTCTGTTAAAATATATGATAATATTAACAAATTAGAAAACAATTATTATTATTGTTGTTATTATTATTTTTTTGAGAGAGGGTTTCTCTTTGTGGCTTTGGATACTGTCTTGGAATTTGCTCTGTAAACCAGGCTGGCCTCGAACTCACAGGGCTTCATCTGCCTTTGCCTCCTGAGTGCTATAATCAAAGGCATGCACCACCACTTCCCAGCAAAAATAAGTTTTTTTTTTTTTACTGAATAGCAAAAATCCCTCTGTTTAATGTTTTTTATGTCAGTGACTTTACAATAAGCACATACTGAAGAAAACGGATAGTTCATTTTTTTCAGTATGACAACCTAATAGCATTAATGAAACTAAAAAGTCTTTTATTTCTCTCTAGATTACAACACAGAGATGTCCTGTTTATTCATTCATGCAAGCATCCATTAGCTCAACAGCACTTCCATATCTGCCTATCATGTTCAAAGTACTTTATTAGGTGATAAAATCATGGATGGTCCCTTTCAAAAGCCAGAACCAGACAACTCTACTAATAAACAAATAGTGAGAAGTTTGAGAGACATATTATTGGTGGTGTAAACAGCTGTGTTATTAAAATACGTTCCATTTATTTCATGTCATTTTCATAATATAATCTGACTTAAAACAACAATAAGAATTTGTTACCATACTCTTGTATTAATCAGTTAAGCATTTCTCTGTGTGATTCTCATAGGAGTGTTGGCATTTAGATATCATATTTCTTTTCATACCTACTTAATCATTATTTATTATTCAGTATGTGTATCTGTGTATTTATGTGTATATGTATGCGTATGTATATGTGTATATATAGATTTATGTGTCTGTGTATGCATGTGTATGAATACACATGTGTGCTTATGGGTTTGTGCTTACCCATGCATACAAATGCACAAGTTATGGGTTGACCCCAGGTATATTCTTCTGTCATTCTTTGATCTTCTTTTTGAGACTGGCTGTGTCAGTAAAACTGGAGTTTTGTCATTATGGCTAGGCCAACAAGTCCCCAGAATCCACTCTTTCATCTCTGCAGCATGCCACTGAGCCTTACACTTGCATGAGTGCTGGGGTCTAAACTCAGGTCCATATGTTCACACAATAGGCGGTTTCCACACAGACCCATCTCCTTGGGCCATACTATGCATCTTGCTTTACAGACAGAGAACTAATTAAAGTCTCCATTCTTTAGTGCAGGGTCAGCTGGAATTGCTGTTGCTTTCTGATGGTAATGCAACCCTTAGCTACTTAAAATATTCTGAGGAAGTTTGAAACGAGCAGAGTTCATTGTAGTATCAAATGGGTTCAGGAAACTGAAGAGTTTCATCTGAACCCTGGATGAAAGGGCTTGGATGTGGAAAATGTGAGGAGCAAAAAGTATTTGCCTCATTTTCCTAAGAGCAGTAAATGACGTGAATGGGTGAGACAAGGTCATAATGACATTGACAACTCAGAAAAAGATTCTCAAATTTGGAAGATGTAATGGCTTTTGAAAAGTCTGCACAGGACAGATTGGAATCATTGAGGAAAATACAGGGCCAATTTCAGAAGACATGCTTCTTGCAGAAACTCTCTCCTCTCTCAGCAGGCATTCCTGCTCAGAGCAATTTGACTCACTTTGTTTTGTTCTTCCTTTGGGATTAATGTCCTTGCAAAAGTACAAAATAATCTTTTCAGTTTAAGGCAAACAGCCGTACAAATGTGAAAGGACTCACATTAATTTCTGAGACTGTGATCAGAGCCCCCTCTCTACTCTCCTTTTAGGGTTAGTAATTATGTGCTTTCCCATGGAGCTTGGGGGTTTATAGAGATTAGGTTGCCCTACAAAATTCCAGTACCCAGACATATTAATAAAGAAGAAGGGCTTTCAGGGAGCTGTGTGTTCTGAGACGCTCCATCACACTTGAGTCATGAGGGAATTTCAGAAAATTTTGTGCTTAGGTTCATGCAGAAAGTCTAGGAATAGAAGTCTTTTGTTAACTTAGGAACAGGTGCTTATTTCCAGCACTCCTCATAAAATCCAGGGACCTTCCTTCATCAGTTCCACAGATCCTAACCGAGCAATGGTGAAATACGTTGCCAGATGACTGCCCACAAGGACACCACAGTTTGAATTCACTTAATGTCTTGGGAAACTTACAGATGACTTCTGTGCATCCATTAGCTTGATGGCTAGTCTTAAGAGCACAGTCTACCAAGACCGAATGTTATCATGATCAGGGTCTTTTTAAAGGAGTGAATGCTTAAAAGTGTGTGTGTGTGTGTGTTGTGTGTGTGTGTGTGTGTAAATGAGTGCCAAGGCGTGCAAAGTCCAAAAGGGAATCAAATCCCCTGGATCTCGAACTATAGAAGTTTGTGAGATGCTTAACATGGCAGCTGGAAGCTGAACGTGGGTGAGAAACAAATTGTGTTTACCACTGTGTCATCTCTTTGGTCCCCTGCTGCTTACTACATATATATATATATATATATATATATATATATATATATATATATATATATATATATGGGTTTTTTTTTTTGAGACAGTGTTTCTCTGTAGCTTTGAAGCCTACCCTGGAACTAGTTTTTGTGGAACTGGCTGGCCTTGAACTCACAGAGCTCCACCTGCCTCTGCCTTCCGAGTGCTGGGAATAAAGGCGTGCGCCACCACTTCCTGGCTATTATTTTTGAATGTATGTGCATGCACACAGCTAACAGAACAAGTGAACTTGACACTGATGAGGTCTATGGGGTAAAGGTTTTGGACGAACTGGAAATATGAGGGATTGTAAAAGGCTCAAGAGCTAGGAAGATAACTGTACTATGAATTCCTGTCTTTGACCTCAGAAAAATGGAGAGAATGTGACTTTTAGAAATCAATCAACTTATATGAGCATCCTTAGCTTGAATAAGAGCCTAGCTTGAATTAGCTATTGCACATATTGAGTCTCTATCCTACAGAACTTCAGCTTCCAAAATTAGATAGGTAAGTCATTAAGAATTAATAGAATTATTGTGTAAAAGTAAAATGCTCATTATGTATATGCATATGCAAATATGCATTAGATAATTAAGATAGATAGATAGATACATACGTAATATGCAGATACATAGATGGATACACATAGAATTGATGGTGGTTTTATTTGCTTTTCATGTCATCATTATTTGAAATTTAGGCTGTTTTTAATGATTTTGTATATATGGCCCACAGTATACCAGGATCAGTTTTAAGCAACACCCTCATTTATTCTTGTTGCAAATATGATTTTTCAAGCACTTTAGTTAAACTTACAGCAAAAGAAAAACCTCAGAGAAAATTTCTTTAACATATTCTATCAGCCAATTCTGGCTTCTTTGAGCTGAGGTAATATAAATTGTACAAGTTGCAATGTGTATGCATCCTCTGTTGGTGAAGGGGTCTGTTTGTTTTGGGTGCCAATTCAGTGGAGTATGAGAATGTGTTGAAGTTGACTAGACAAATCTGGGTTTTCTCGTGAACCTTGACCTCTGTTCTCTGACTTCTGGTAAGTGTTTGGCTTCTCAGAGCTAAGGAGTCTCCCGAGAAGCCATCTCTCGTCCTTTGCTGTTAATGTTTTACAGGTCTGCTGACATGACTCATGGTGAGGGTGGATTGCATTGATAGCCTCCTCTTCATGTATGTTACTGTCAACATGTGCATTCCCTGCTCTATGTTATGACATGCCTTGTTGTACCACAATATTGACATCTTATGTGATGTGCCTCAGTGATGAATTGACAATGAGGACGTTCTTCTCCCTGAAGCTCTCAACAATATCTCTCTTCTGAATTCATAAACCCCATACCTGATTCTCCTGGCTATTTAAATGTAAAAATGTCGGTCTTTTTCCCAGAAACAATTTTTGCCGCCACAACTGCTTCTTCAATTTTATGGGAAATCAGGTATTGGTAGCTATTTGAGAGACAATGAACATCTCTGGTTTCTAATTCTTCTTAAAGGCTCTACTGTTTAAGAAGGCTGTTTGTCTCGAGTAAAATGACCTCAGTAAGCCTTTGTTCCTTTACCTGTAAGTTGAGAGTAAGGATGTCTTCATTGTTGTATCAGTAGTAGAAATAGACAAGATCTCCTGAGTGCGTTGGGAGCATGGGGACTTTGGGGGAGGGTTGAAGGGGAGGGGAGAGGAAAAGTGGGCAGCAGAGAAAAAGGTAGAGCTCAATAAAAATCAATTTAAAAAGATATGAATGTTGAACAAAATAACACCCAGCATATAATAAGGACTCAAAATGACAGGACTTTTAAGAGTAAAATGGGTCACATGCACATTCTTGCTTGCAGTCATTTAGTATGCATTTATTTCTCTTTCCCATGAAGCAAATAATTTATTAGATTCTACAATTACTTCAATTTCATTAGTAAGTGATTTTACATTGCTTTTCTGGGACTACAGTTTTTAGAACTAGAAGAAAATATAGCTAGGCTTTTTTTTTTTTCCCAAAAAATTCTGCCAGAAGAAACATTGAGGCCAAGACTAAACAAAGCATATCCCAGCACCATGGGGAATGTTCTTGAAAGAATGAAATCAAAGGGTTTTTGTGCTATTATAAAGTTCTCAAAAATGTTTCCCAAAGCTATGGAAACAAGACTTGCAATTCTCACATTGCTCATGGACATTGGAAGGAGAGAGGACTCTGTGAGGGTCCCTTAAGAAAACAAGGATGCAGTCTTTGCTTTTCTTAGTGCATTTTATTTAATCTGATTGTGACAAAAGTGATGGCAATGGACAGTGTCTCCCAGTGCCAATAACACCATCTCCAAGGAGTTAGAGTGAGTCATACTCATCATGTTAGAAAATCAGATTTAATGTTTAAAAGAAATTACATGGAAACACTGAATGAAAGAATTTGAATAAGAATCCAGGAGGTGTTACCATTCAGTTCAAGGTTATTAACAAGGGCAGAAGCAAACATAACTTCCATTGGCTTATCTGGACTGCTCAGAGTGAAATATAGGATGGAACCATACATGTTAGCATGAACAGTAAAAATCTAGCTTAGTCTAGATGCAGGGTGTCATAGTTTGAATAGCAATGAACACCATATGCCCATATATTTGAATGCTTGGTCATTAGGGAGTTAAACTCCTTGAAAGAGATTTGGAGATGTTTCCTTGTAGGCGTGGCTTTGTTTGAGAAAGTGTCTCACTGGGGTTGGGCTTGGAGGTTTCACATGCTCAAGCAAGGCGTAGCATCTCTCCCTGTTGCCTGCCAATCCTGATGTAAAACTCTCAGCTACATCTCCAGCACCATGTCTGCCTTAGTGTGGTTCTGCTTCCTGCCATGATGATAATGAACTAAACCTTTGAACCTGTAGGCAAGCCCCAGTGAAATATTTTCCTTTGTAAGGATTGCTATGGTCATGGTGTCTCTTCACAGAGACAGAACATGCCTAAGACAAAGAGTACCTAGTCAGCTCCATATGTATTCACCATCTGTAAAGTACTGGGTTGTAGGCTGCAGCAGGGGAAAGAAACGTGAAATAGTTACTGAATAATCCAGTGATTGACAAGAACATGCCACTCCACATTCATTAACTTGATTTGATTTTGCAAAATCTAATTTATTTCAAGTTGGTATCTCTGTGAGATATTTTCTACTGTCTTCCACTAAGAAAAACCAGAGCCAAGCTGGAGGCACATGCACTTGGGAGGCTGAGACAAAATGATCTTGAATTGATGGCTAGCCTGAGCTATATAGGGAGTTCCAGAATAGCCTGTACTATGTTGTGATACTACATCTAAAAATCAAAACAGGCAACATATGAATAAATGTAGATATGATGTTTACATAAATTCCAAGTTTTGGATGATGTTGGCTCATATATATATATATATATATATATATATATATATATATATACATTATAAAATCTGTAATATACATCACAGTAGCAACATGTGGCTAATGAACATTTGAAATAAAGACTCCACTGTGCTTGAGAACATGTACTTTTCATTTAATTTTTGGTTTTAATTAACCTATCTTTAAAATAGCCTCATGTGGATATAACAATAACCAACTTGGATATCTCAGCAATCGAGAATCTTTAATAGGTGTAGTTGATGGCTAAAATTAGGCCAAGGAAGTCCTTGCCAAGAAATCCTTGCACCAAGGATATTCTCCACCACTACTTCCTGACTGTTGAGGGATGTTTCAGGTAAAGCATGGATTTCCTATGACACAGGTGTTTGTCTTGATTTATGACCTGTCATCCAGGAGAAAATGTTAGAGGGCCAGAGATTTCCCGGGTACTCCTAGTAGAGCTTTCTCCAGGTGTTATCAGCTGCCCGAGGTGAACAGGAAAGTCATTTAAATACATGAGAGAATCCATTTTCCTTCCAGTGAACAATTCACTCCCTGCACTGGTCTGGGTCATGGATTTTGTGGCAGAAGTAACCAATCTTGTCAGAACATCATTCCAACCTTCTTTCCCAAATTACTTTTGGAGTTAATTACTGGAGTGTTCAAATACAACATAAAATAAAGAACAATGAAGTATTTGGATAAAGTACAATTCCAATCATTTATTCATTTTGGTTGTTTTGATTTTGGTGAATAAAGTCCAATCCTCAGCAATAGATTTTGTCAGAAGCTCCAAAGTCAGTGTTTACAGAAGGAAGGATGTTCTACTCTGCCCTGAGTCATGTTCCAAACTTCACCTCATTCCTTCTTGAGCTCAGCATCAGTGTGCATGACACAACAGATATTCCTAGTGGGTTCACGTTCCAGCTTTTCCTTGCGGGATCATTACATTCAAGCTCACTTGCCCAGAGCAGGTCACTTCAGGTCATTAAAGAGAGGCAACAGAAGGTAGAACATGTTGAAAGTCTCTCTCATAAAACCCCAGTGTGATTCAGAACTTCCAATCATGTAGGCAATAAAAGCAGTGCAGGGAAAATCACACTAAGTTCTCAAAATAAGTAGCTGTGCTTTTCAGTTAAGAATCATTAAACAAATAGGAATTGAATGGCAGTTTGGATCACTGAAATTTAGAAGAAAATAGTTGTCCTATACAAAGAGTAAAAGTCAACTACAAAAATATTAAGAGTTGCCGGGCAATGGTGTCACACACCTTTAATCCCAGCACTTGGGAAGCAGAGACAGACTCTCTGTGATTCGAGGTCAGCCTAATCTTCAGAACGCGTTCTAGGACAGCTAGAGCTACACAGAGAAATCTTGTCTTAAAAAAGCAAAAATGAAGATTAAGATTAAAATTTTAAAAAGTGGTTGTATCCTTAGTGAATAATCTTGAGCATTGCAGAGGCACTCATTCAAAGGAATATAAGAAATGTATGTTTTCTGATTAGGCAATTGATATTAATATAGACTTGAGTGCTTTAGAAGCACATTTGATGTGATACTTTTGCCTTTCGAGATCCTTCCTCTGTTAGAAGCAACACTAGGCAGGATGTTCACATGCTAGATGAGCTTCTGGTCATTTCTTTGCTGTCTCCTTTACCTTGACAAGAAAAGTGACCAGTCTTTTTTATTATCATTATTTTCTCCTTTTTCTTTTCTACTAGTAATAAGAACTTGTTGAAGATTAGATGGCTCTAATCTTTCTATTTTTAATTTTTATTAAATCTATTCATTTATTTTACATCCCTGCTGTAGTTTCTGCTCCCTCCTCGACTCCTCCCTCGCCCCCTCCCAATCCACTCCTACTCTCTTTCTGTTCAGAAAGAGCAGACTTCCCGTGGGTATCAACAAAGCATGGCATATCAAGTTGAGGCAGTACTAACATTTATCTTTACATAGCAATTCATCAGACTTTCATGCTCACTAGCCCAAGATTTCTGGTTTTAAAGGACTTTTATTTGCAGCAAGTACATTGTCCTTCATAACATTAAAAAGTCAAATATCTACAATGTTCTGTTTAATTTTTATTTCCTTTTCTTCTCTTTCTTTATTTCATTTTGTTATTGTGTCACCTTAAATCTATTTTTATCAGAACATTGAAAGTGGTTGGGTTGTTTGCCTGATGTCTTCTGTATGTTCTTTCTCTCTCCGGAGTTTTTGGGTTTGAATATATACATTGAACAAATAGGTAGTTATCTCGTAGAATTGTGTGCTTTGAAAAAGTTAAGGGGATATCAAGGCATATTGACATTAAATTTAACAATACTCTACCCCTATTCCAACCATAACTTGCCAGTTTCACTATATCCCTCCATGACCAATGTTTGGTCCCATACAGAGTTTTGCTTTAAGGCTCCAAATCTGTCATTTCTTTTCTACTTCCATTTAGTGCCATCATATCTCAACTATCACACAGATCCAAATGTTTTACAATAACATACAATGATATTGTCTCCAATGGACATAACAAATTCTTTAATTATTATCTTTGAGCTAGATGATCTCTGTGTAGCCCAGAATGGTCTCAGATCCTCTATTGTCCTAATTCAGTATCCCAAGTGCTAGGATAAAAGACTGCACACTATGCTTGACTTTAGATATGACGAATTCTAAAAGAAATATTTGGAAATAGATGTAAGTAGTATTTCAGATATAGCAAATTAGATTATCAAATAACTCCTTATAATCTAACATTGTTGATAATATTCTTGGTATTTCCTACTGTTCATAATTTTAATATGGTTAACAATATGATCATACCTTTATTGAAATACATTTTTATTCTTTGACCTAAAATTGTTTATTGCCACACTAAAATTGAACAGGTTATAGGGGCTGACATTTCAATACATGTATACCTTTCAAGTAAGTGTAAGAATATTTACTTAGAATTATTTATTATTTCTCTGTGGTTAAAAAAAAAGTAAAATTCCTTTCTTCAAGCTTTTTTGAAATCTATGATATATTGTTGTTGTCTGCAGTTGCCCAACTATGAAGTAAAAGTCTAGAATTTATCTATTCTATCTAACCGAACATGGTGCCTAGTTATCAGTGCTTAATGTATATACATATATATTTCTATGTAAACAAATACATATCTAGTTCAGTACATACATAAGTATACATATGGATATATATGTATATGTGCACATATTCATATACCTTACTATCAGTGAAATTGGCTGTAGATAGTATAAAATATCTGCAGAAAATCAGAAAGTTATTGCTATTTTCTATAAACACATGCATACATATTTAATTTTTAGTTCTAAGTCACATAATGAAATGAACATTTGACAATAACAAGCTCTAATCATTCTGAAATTCAGTTCTCAACAGAGAACATGAAAGATTAAGTCAGAAATTAAGACTGAGGTTAAAAATTTTAAAGTAACACTGAGATTCATGTTAAGTTGTCAGACAGTGTCCATGACTGTCTTGAACTCCAAGAAGGGCAAGTGCAGAAGTTCTGAGGTGAGTGCTGTACTCTGTGAAGACAGTACCTCATTTGTCTGCAGTTTTCAAAAATAGTAATTTTGAAATCTTGTGAGGATTTCTCCAGAAAAGTCAACATAACAAAGGTAAGATTTTGAAAAGAAATTCAAAAATATCTTGACGCCCGGCGGTGGTGGCGCACGCCTTTAATCCCAGCACTTGGGAGGCAGAGGCAGGCGGATCTCTGTGAGTTCGAGACCAGCCTGGTCTACAAGAGCTAGTTCCAGGATAGGCTCCAAAACCACAGAGAAACCCTGTCTCGAAAAACCAAAAAAAAAAAAAAAAAAAAAAAAAAAAAAATCTTGACAACAGCTGTCAGAAGGCCTGAACAGCTGTTAGTTTATTGTGTTTATTAAAGACTGTACGCACCAGTGGATCACACTCTGAACGAGGTCCTCCATGTACAGCACCCTCAAATATCCTCCAGCTGATAACCACTGACTCAGAACTCCAAGGCTCTGTCGGTGTTATTTCTGGAAAAGTCATTAAAACAAACACTATTTATCCCACCCCTGCTTTTCAGAGGGGAAAGTCAGAGAAGGCAACGTCTTAGTTTCTCAGTCTGTATTGATGAAGAGCTAGTTATTGTTTTCAAATTTACAAGGTAATGCTTTTGTGAAGATGCAGGTGCTTGTGAAAAGACCAATGTTGCGTCTAAATGCTTGTTCTACAGCTCACAATTTGAAACTGTAGCTGTAAATATACACTAGCAGTAACACACATGAGAAAAAGAGGGAGAAAGATGGTAGATCCAAGAACACATCTTCCCCATATCAAAAGAATTTACTCTCTTTACTCAGTCTCTCATGCGGTGAACACAAAGGGCCTTGTACTTACATAGTGCTTTTATAAAAAGAATGTTTTATTATTTTTATGTAGGTGTGTGTGTATGTGTGTGTGTGAGCATTTGTGTATATGAGTATGTGTGTATGTGAGTGTGTAAGTAAGAGTGTATGTATGTGAGTACATAAGCATGTGTGTTTGTGTGTATAAGTATGTGTGTACATCTATGTGAGTGTGTGAATATGTGTGTGTGAGTAAGCCTGTGTATGTGAGTAACTAAGTGTGTGTGTTTGTGTGTGTATGTGAGTGAGTAAGTAAATGTGTGTGTGTGTGTGTGCGCATGCACACACATGCCATTGGAGGCTAGAAGCTTCAGATGCCCCTGGAGTGCAAGTTATAGGAAACTTCTCTGAGCCATCTTATTTGGGTCCCCTGCATGAGCAGTATGGGCTCTTAATCACCAAGTCATCTCTCCAGGCCTTCATTGAATGATTTTTAATTTAATCAACTTCTATGGAAAAATAATAGTAGCTGGTCTGGAATCAGACTGATTACATTTTAGTTTGTTAAAGTTGCACCAATTAATCATACATGAAATCCATACTACTACATATATAGATTGAAATGCAAGTCTTGGGATTAGACTGTCCCTTGTGCTCCAAGCAACAGGATTTAAGGTGAGCTTTGCCGTGGGTGACTCTATTTGACAGCGATATTTGGCACTATTTTGAGAGCAAATCAAAGGCAAGGGGACACTGTACCTTGTCATACACTTATCACATCACCACATGTTCTACACCACCCATAGGTCACAGATTGACAAGATATTATCCCTAAGTGTGAAAAGAGACCACCTTATAAACTTATCAAGGTAGATTAGGACCATGTGAATTCTTGGTCATATGAAACCATAACAGAAATATCGGATCTGAGATATTATTTAATGTGCCAGATGACAACAATATCGCCTGGATCTCATAAGAGGACTCCACTTAATACAGCAATGGTGCTTGAGCCATTGAACCATCTGACCCTTCTGTGTGTTGTACCTTAAGGGAAAATCAGATCAAACTTCCAGCAGGCCCTGGGACTTCAGCTTATCTCAGTCCCTACTGTTCTGAATCAGCCTTCTTTAGTTGGCACTGATCCATATATTCAAACATCTCTCCACCTATTAGTCTATCTGGATCTACATCTAACATGTACCTTGCCTCACTGGCCTCATGGTCACACCTTACTTCTGAAACTCAGCTCAATCCCTGCGCTGCGGCTTGGACTAATCCTTGCCTCTTCAGCAACTCTCTTCCTATACAGCCTCTAAGAAGACTGCACATTATCAACTCCCTGCTTCGCTTCTGTTTCCTGCAAGACCCCTTCAGACTCCTTGTACTCTGCTGCAGCCTTTTTTATTCAGTTTGTAGCATATATATATATATATATATATATATATATATATATATAGGTACTGCATGCTGCATGATGTATGATATGTTGAGTGACTATTACTGAGATTGGAATAAAAGAACTTGTGCTTCCAATCTAGATAGCACAGATAATTGAGATGGCTTGGCGAATCACACCTAACACACTCAACAGACTTGTGAATTGTTGTTATTCAATGTGTCCTGACATTGCAGAGACACACCAAAGTGTTCATCTAAACAACACAGTTGCAACAGCAAGACACATGATCTTATGTAATTTTGAATCTCAACTTTCTAGAGACTCTGAATTGTCTTCTTTAAGAATATTGTATGTCCTGACGTATGACTTTCCAAAAAGCAAAATGTGACTGATGAAGATTATAAATAAAATGAGCCACTAATACCACAGAATTTGCCAAGTCCTACTTTCGTAGAGAGCAGCAAAGAATGCACGGTCCTATATGTTTTCCTTTATATGAGTGGGAAGAGATAAAATGGATCTGCATGGTTTTTCCAACATGTGAAACTTTTGTAACTCTTATTTGGTATTTTCATGTCCTGTGAAAAAAACTCCTTTTGGTAAAGGTTCCTGAACTGTACACACAGATAAAAATCAAATACAAACCTGGTTAGGGGTTGGGTATATTTATCTGGCAGTCCAATTTATTTGTATATATATATATTACCTCACAATGTGCTAGACAAAAAGGAATCTATGTGTTAGATTCTTTCGAATAATAAAACAGAGGAGGACTTAAAAGTAAATAATTGCAAAATACAGCCTGCTGTTAAGTTCTTATAACTCTGTGTGTGGAAAGCTTCTAAGCTTCTGTGGAAACAACTAAAGTTGTTATAGCTTGTTACTATGTTTTTTTTTGTTTTGTTTTTTTGTTTTTTTTGATTTTTCGAGACAGGGTTTCTCCGTAGATTTTGGTTCCTGTCCTGGAACTAGCTCTTGTAGACCAGGCTGGCCTCGGACTCACAGAGATCCGCCTGCCCCTGCCTCCCGAGTGCTGGGATTAAAGGCGTGCGCCACCACCGCCCGGCCTGTTACTATGTTTTTAACATGATATAATATCAGTCTTTACCTGTTTGAGGAATTTTAAGCTCAAACATAGTACAGAGGATAAATAAGACTATAGTAATATCTTCCATGAGGGAAATTAAAAAATATATATTGAAGCTCAATATTAGTTGTGGACTCTTTAAAGTTGAATTTTGTCAAAACTTTTACTTCACCTCCCTGTTTTATGAAGAGATGTCAACCAGAAATTTATTTGAGTTCTTTAACTTTTTATTAAAGGGAAACTTTTAGCAATACAAAGCTCATGACAGGCTTATCACTGAAGTTTTATAGACGGCCTCTCTAGAAAAGGTTATCTGCACACACTCAATATACTTCCAGGTGGATAATAAAATGAGTTTATGGTGTGCTTTGGTGGACGTAGGCTTGCTATATTTTGCTTTTATTTCTTTTTGTTTTAACATTTGTCCTCTGTTCCTTGACCTATATACTTTATTGGGGGGGAGCAAAAACTGAATTTGCTGGGCTTATTTGAACTCTGTTGACCTTGTTCTTGCTGAAGAATATTTCAAGGGGGGAGTTCAAACTGGAAAAAAGAAAACTGTGCTCATTTGACTCAAGCTTACTTTACAGCTGAAAGCTGGTGGTTCTAGTGCCAGGTGCATGGCTAGTTAAATCCTGTGCATATGACTTCCCTTTCTCGTATTAAACCCTTCTCATTTTTAGCTGAACTCTACCAGATAGGGTTAAATTGATCACTAGGGATACTCTCCAGAGTGTTTACTTCATGTTCAGGTACCTGGCTGAGGACAGGACAATGGTCCATTGGACGTGGGATCTGTGAAGGTGATGTGCATGGGGTTTTGGTTTAGTCTGCTCTCCAACCGAGATGGGAGGAAAGTGGCATGGCCTGCCATTGTCTTCTGTCTCTGTCTGCAAGAATTCTTTGTGAGTCAAGAAAATTCCTCACCGCATTTTGTTTTCCTAATGTTTCTTGGCTCCTCACCAGCAGGTTTTTACAGTCTGTTGCTTGCCTCTCAGATTAGAAGAATGCTGGCATATTTTAACAGTTTCCTAGGATTCAAACAGCCTTTAATTAACGGGAAATTGATGTTTTGGAATGTTATCAAAATATGGGAGACAGAACACTGGAGCTATGCTTCCATCCTTGCAGTTTCTAAATGCAGTTAGTCTGAAAACAGGGGCAGAACTCTGTGCTCCTTGTAACCAGCCGCCTGCCCACCAGTGTGCAGAGGAAGATCTGTGTTGGTGTAATATTCTCATTGGCTGCTCATTGGTGCTGGTCTAAATTCCTCCCACTCATGACTGGGGTGGAGACAGGCAGTTGTTGAATTGTCAAAGCTCCAGGGTGCTGAATAACTCAGGGCTGTTGGGCTTGTAGTACTGGCTTTTATAATCCTCTTGCTGCCAGGGCAGTGCGGTACGGCTGCCTGTGCTTGTGGTTTGGTTTCTTTTCTGTTCCAGATTTATGTCATTATTCTGTCAGAGTTTTGGTGAAAAGAGCAGTTCTGCAAAATAGCCACTCAGACTTGAAGCATATTCTGAACAGGTTAGTTTTCAAGGAGGGATGAGGGAACAGTGTTGGATTGTAGGGGGGTTTCCCTTGGACTCTGGAGAGCTTGGTTACAGGTGCAAGGCTGACTGAGTTCCAGGCAATACAACAGAAGCAAGTTGTGCGGTGTGAAATATTGACTGATCTTCACCTAATCATACAGCTGCTATCCCAGGGAAAGGTGCTGTTCAATGACAAAGCTATTCACTGGCCAAATCTTGACTGGTGTGAGTAGACTCTGTCTTGTTATTTCTAGTGACCCAGAAAGCTGGTCTTCCCACCCCACCCCCGCAAAGGTCATGATGTTTCCTTTTCTGTGCCTGGTGACCCTGATCATCGCTTTGCTCTTGTCTCTATAGGTGGTACATGCCAGAGTCCTGCTCTCCCAGCCTTGGTCCGGCCGCCAGCCCCTCCTTTGCAGCCATCATTGGATATTAAGCCCTTCCTTCCTTTTCCTCTTGACACTGCAGCGGCAGTCAACCTGTTTCCCAATTTTAATGCAGTAAGTATCAGATCCAAATTTACACCTGTCCGGGATGAGAAGCCTTATTAAAGGTCTGGGATATTTCTGTTACTATTTCTGTCTTGACGTTTTGTTTATTCCACAGTGTTTTTGTGTGCCATGGTGAAACTGGATGTCAAGCTAGAGAGATAATGTTCAAAAAGTCAGGCTCCTGGGCAGGGGATGGAAAGATAATTCATTGGTTGATATGAGTTCATGTCATCAATGAGAATCTCTTTTGTAAAACAGACAATGCTGCTATTGTTTGGAACTTGCCAAACTGAAATTGAACAAATTTATTATATAGTGTAAAAGTTGAAGTTTGACGTAGCTCTTTTTTTTTTTTTTTTTTTTTTTTTTGTTTTTTGACATCGGAGTCTTCTAAGATGCTTCAAATCTGTTTCTTTTCTACTGCAATACGTAGGGCTGTGAAAGAAGCCAGAACTAAAGCTGGTCTCCAAAAGTGCTTGTTTTCCATTTCCCTCTGCTCAATGGAGTGGTTCAGTGTGTGTGTGTGTGTGTGTGTGTGTGTGGTGTTTAGGTATTTGTGTATCTGTGTTTGTGTGTGAACAAAAACACTGGACATTAGAATGCAGAGGTTACTGCCGTAGAGGGGTCAGCTTGTCACTGTCTGACCTATTAGCTTCCACCATATGAGGAGCTCCTAGCATGTAGAAGCTCCAAGGTAGGGTGGAACAGCAAGCTGATGTTCTAAATTACAGCATTCTACCCTTTCTTCTACCTTCACTCAGCTGCTAAATTCTGAGACCCCCTTTCGTCTAAAAACAGAGACATTTCTCACTCTAAACTTAGGAAGCCTCACCTCTAAAGTCTATAAAATCAAGGGATTTCCTTGGTTCTGTGTGTTGTTAGATTTCCTGTCCTAGCTGAGATGAGTGGCTAAGTGTTACCAATAATTATTTCATCTGAAAGACCAACGTAATGAAGACAGTCTGATAAAACCAAAACAGCAATATGCTTAATGTATGTAGCTGCATTCCTCCTTACCTTAAACCCACATAGGACTCTGGCACCCCCTCCACTCCACCGTGTACATCATCCCCAGTTACAGATGAGTCCCGACAAATGTTTCCTAAATTATTTTGGTTCCTTGGGTTTGTCAGAAGCCTTCTCAGCACGAATTCCATTATTTTCTTGTCCTTTTTCACTTTTTTACTGTAAATTGGCATTATGTATCATAATTCTTGTGTGTGTGTTTGCATACCATGAGACTATTCTTAAGACAGACATTGAGGTGAACTCATAATGGTTAGAAACAAAGTAAGTCGCTTGTTTTCTGAGAATCACCTGCTTCAGCTTTCAGCGGTTGCTGCAATGCAGGGCCAGGTTTTTCAGTGACAGGATGTGTCAACACAGCCAAAGAAAAGAGGATTAATACAAGAGGTCACCCAGTGCCCAGTGAGCTCAATAATACTGTTTTCTGGTTGCAGCACCTTACCCAGAGATGAACTTAAGAAAAAGTATAGTAATCTGCCCACAATGAAGCCATTCATGAGAATGGAGGTCCAGGAGAACTTATTTCCTTAATAGCATTTTATCACAGGGACTTGAAACACGCTGGATACTATTTGAATGACAATCATATGCTAGTCAATGTTAGTAGACAAAGGCATATCCATTGATCACTTTATATTTAGTCATGAAGAGGAATTTTTCCATAAGAACCTTATTTTGAGATGGATAAGGTAAGAAAGATATGGTAGTATATGCTTGTCATTCCTGCCCTCTGGAGGCTGAGACAGGAGTATCTTGAGTTCAAGGTCAGCCTGATCTCATATTGAGAGAGACTTTGTTTCAAAAGGAGAGAGAGAGAGAGAGAGAGGGAGGAGGAGGAGGAGGAGGAGGAGGAGGAGGAGGAGGAGGAGGAGGAGGAGGAGGAGAGAAAAAAGAAAAAAGATTTCATTAGAAGGCAGGTGATATACAGATGAGATAAAAGATAAAAGACAGGGTTTAGGGGTGTGGTTGGCCCTAATAGTATTGACTTTATCACTCTTTCCAAGACTGAGAGAACACTGTGAGAGAGAGGACATAAAGAATTAAAGAGCTGGAACATGCCTAGGTGTCTTACAAAAAGATATCTTCTGGATATAACAAGGCTGCTCCGTTCATGAACTGACTGCACTGATGCATTCAAGAACTCTCTGCACTTATGGATATCTACATAAGACCTGCACATGATAGAGGCCATCGATATTTCATCATGGACAAGGTCTTATCTCTCCCTGAGGGGCTATTGGCAGTGAATGGTTGCTGGGGAGGAGTATCGTGTCATGCTCCTCTGTTGCAGGGTAGAGAACAAACTATTACTCAGTATGACCAAAGTAGGAATTGAGAGCCTTGTGTAAACTGCCTGGAGAGAAATCCTCCTTACAGAGCAGCCTTGCCTGGAATGCAACAGGTAACTTTTATTTATTTATTTTTATTTATTTATTTATTAAAGATTTCTGCCTTCTCCCCGCCACCACCTCCCATTTCCCTCCCCCTCCCCCATCAAGGCCCCTCCCTCATCATCCCTAAGAGTAATCAGGGTTCCCTGCCCTGTGGGAAGTCCAAGGACCACCCACCTCCATCCAGGTCTAGTAAGGTGAGCATCCAAACTGCCTAGGCTCCCACAAAGCCAGTACGTGCAGGAGGATCAAAAACCCATTGCCATTGTTCTTGAGTTCTCAGTAGTCCTCATTGTCCATTATGTCAAAAAAGACACAGACTAAAAGATTGGATACGAAAACAGGATCCAACATTCTGCTGTTTGCTGAACAGGTAACTTTTAAAGGGAAAGAACACGAAAAACTATATCCCTGTTGGGCATTGCAGGAGAAGTAAAGCAAACAAGCAAGAAAACAGTTTAACAGAAGCCAAAAGATGCAGTTAGCTAGGGCCTTGGGAATCCAAGTTTCTAGGACAGGATTGGGTGGTTTCCCATGGGACTTCACGGCATAGAAACGAAAGGGTCAGCTTCAGGTTAAAGTAAAGATTGCTCCAGCTGAGACAAAATGGAGAAATCTTCAGTGGTGTAGCAACTGAAAAGTGCTTAAACAAGTAATTTAAGTCACACACTAAAAAAACATTGAAGTAGAGGGGTGGTATGGTTAAAAAGAAGTTAAGCAGGAGAAGGAAGTCGGTAAGAGAAGGAATAGGAGAGGCAGAATAATAAAAATATACACATATGAAACTCTCTGAAATAAAAAGAGGGAAGGAAGCAAAGGAATGAGGAAATAAGAGAGTGGGCAGAAGTGCGGGAGGAAATAAACAGATTCAGGCAGAAATAGAGCAGCATAAAAATTACATTTCTAACACTCTTGCTAACCTCAACTTTTAAGAAGACCAGAGAAAAACTGGCCAAGCACTGGCATTCTTTCCTCTTAAATGACATTGCTGCAAATGCCCTGGTATGTCAGTCCCAAGTCAGCTTTATAGTTGTTTAAGCAATACTTTTGGAAGATTATTCAAGCCTAATTTAAAATTTTCAATATGCCTCTTGGGAAACATTAAAAACAGAGTGCTTATCTTGAGTGACAGTGAGCATTGTTTGCAATGAGAAAAAAAAAAAAATGACCTGACTTGCTATGCTCTGCGACTGAGCAGATCTCTTTATCTTCTTTGCTGCTATTTCCTCCTTTTAAGACTAAATTGGACAGCCAGGTAGTGGTGGCAGACACCCTTAATCCCAGGACTTAAAGGCAGAGACAGGTAGATCTCACTGAGTTTGAAACTAGCCTGGTCTACAGAGTTCTGGGCAGTCAAGGCTATATAAAGAAACCCTGTCTTGAATCCCCCTCCAAAAAAAAAAAAAAAAAAAAAAAAAAGAATAAAGCAGACACAGGAACCTCTTCTTTTGTTAGTGAAGCCATTCAAAGTTGGATAAGTTGGATGTTGTCCTCCTTGTGAGCCCTTGTGAGTGAAGATAGTCTTTGTGATCCAAGATGAACTCTGCAGCTAGACCAAGTTCAAATACTAGGAATATTTCATGTCACACATATGGCCTTAGGTAAGTCACACATTTCCTGTGTACATCAATATCTTCATCCACAAAATAAGACTAGTAATAGAACATATGTATGTGTGTACTGGGTATGTGGGTCAAAGTGTTTCAAACAGGACTTCAGCATACAGGCAGGCTATTGAATGATGCAGTCATATTCTCCTAAGGGGATTCAAAACTCTTATGAGTTTGAACATGGTAGTCCATTGGTTAACTTGTTGGTAGAGTTTGGCATGAATGTGTTCCTGTTTTCTGGAGTTTGACTTATATTGTTCACTAGGACCTCAAGGCCCTCTGCTCTTATGCTTGTTGTTTATTCTTGGTGGTTCTAGCATTGGTCAAGCTGCAGCTAGTTAAGGATTAAACCTTTCTTGCTTTCAAACAAGGGTAATGTTTGGAAAGTTCACAGTCATGGGCATTAGACTCAGAATCAGGACATAGAATTTCTGTATTGTTGTAGGTTCTTGGTTTTATAGCAGTTGGAAACTCTATCCAGGGTATTTTAAATTTCCTTTTATTGTTGTTTCCAATTTTGGATTGTGAAGCTCTCACTCCATTCAGGCTGAAGATAAATCCAATTGAGTTTCTTCTTCTAGATTCACTTATTTAATTCTATGTATATGAGTGTTTGCCTGCATATAACTGTGTGTGCCTGGTACACAAGAAAATCAATAGAAAGTGTTGTATCCCCTTGTAATGAAGTTAAAGGTAGTTATAAGACACCTTGTGGGTTCTGTGCATCAAATCCAGGCACCCTGAAAAAAATAACAATTACTCTTACACACTGAACATCTCTCCACTCCCTTCAATCTAATTTCATTATAGAGTGTGCTAAAGTTTTAGAACCTAGCAGTCCTATTCATACTGTGGTGGTGGGACATTGCTGGGTTTTTGTGTGCAAAGGCATTTGTTAGTTATTTGTGGTTGGATTAGCCATTGAAGCATCAAGCTTTTTTGTGTTGTGCTTAGGACCCACAAACCTCACAAAACTGTCAGTGTTCCAGCATTTCAGACTCTTCATGTAGCTTTTATTTTTTTGAAAGAAAATACTCCTTATCCATCCTGTCTCCAACTTCCACTCATCTATGATTTTAAACAATTTTCATGATCATCAATTATCAACTTTATTTTTTCCATGACAGTATGAATATGACATCCTTTGCTCATTTGGAGTATGGTCTGCCATAAAGATGAAGGAAATCTTAAAAATCATTCTTCCAAAACAAAATAGATAAATATGTAACTAGCCCTCTCTGATTACTGTCCTTCTACGAGAACATAAACCAGTGGATTCATACATGAGTCAAAACAAATATCAAAAATAAGCCCATGAAAATAGGCACAATGAAATCAAAATGACTCTGAGATACTATCTTATACCAGTCAGAATGGTTAAGATCAAAAACACCAATGACAGCTTATGCTGGAGAGGATGCTGAGTAAGTGGAGCACTCTTCAATTCCTGGTGGGAATGCAAACTTAAATAATCACTTTGGAAATCAGTATGGCGGTTTCTCAGAAAATTGAGAATAAATCCACCTAAGGACCCAGCAATACCATTCTTGTGAATATACCCAAAAAATGCTCAGTCATTCTTCAAGGACATTTGTTCAACTATATTCATACCAGCATTATTTGTAATAGCCAGAAATTGGAAACAAGCTAAATGCCCGTCAACCAAAGAATGGATAAAGAAAATGTAGTACATTTACACATTAGAATACTACTCAGTGGTAAAAACCAATGACATCTTGAAATTTGCATACAAATGGACAGAACCAGAAAAAAAAAACATTCTGAGTGAGCTAACCCAGACCCAGAAAGATGAACATACTATGTACTCACTCATTGGTGGATACTAGCTTTAAGCAAAAGATATTGAGCCTATAGTTCATGATCCTAGAGAAGCTAAGTAACAAGGTGAACTCTAAGAAAAAAACATACACAGATCCACCTGGGAAAAGAAAATAGACAAGATCACCTGACAAAATAGGGAGCATGGGAGTAGGGTGAGTAGAGAGGGTGGAAGGAGAAGACAAGGGGAGAAGGGGAGGATGGAAGATAACTTGAGAGAACAAGATAGTCAAGATGAAGGAAGGACAGTGATAAGAGTAAAGAAAGATATTTTGATTGAAATAACCATTATGGGGATAGCAAGAAACCTGGCACTAGAGAAATTGCCAAGAATCCACCAGGATGACCCCAGCTAAGACCCTAAGCAATAGAGCAGAGGGTGTCTGAAATGGCCTTGCCCTGTAGTCAGACTGATGAATTTCTTAAATATCACCATAGAAACTTCATCCACCAACTGATAGAAACAGAGACAGAGACCTGCATCAAAGCACTGGACTGAGCTCCCATGGTCCAGTTGAAGAGTGGGAAGAGTGAGAATGTGAGCAAAAAGGTCAAGACCATGATGGTTAGACCCACTGAAACAGTGTACTTGAGCTAATGGGAGCTCACCAACTCCAGCTGGGCTGGGAAGGAGCAAAGGGCCAAACTAGTCCCTCTGAATGTGGTTGACAGTTGCATGTCTGGGGCAGACTGATGGCCACTGACAGTGGCACCAGGATTTATCCCTACTGCATGTGCTGGGTTTTTTAGAACCCATTCTCTTTGGATGTATGCCTTGCTCAGTCTAGATATAGTAGGGAGGGCCTTGGACCTTTCCCAAAGCAATGTGCCTTACCCTCTCTGAAGAGTGTATGGCCAGTTGGGTGGGGATAGGTGAAGGGAATGGGAGGAGAAGAAGGAGTGGGAACTGGGATTGGTATGTAAAATGAAAAAAAGATAGATTGTTTTCCTTTAAAATAATAAATAGTAGAGAGGCATGTGGACCAGTGAACGGACAGATGGATGGGCAAATGTTTGCATGCCTGCTATTTTAGAAATGGTAGAGAATATATTATAATGGCAACAATGCTTTTGACAACTTTCCGTCTTGTCAGTGCAAATCCAGTTAGCATACTGAGGGTGGGAAACACCTATATGTGCTTTTGATGTCACCATTCTTGAAACTAGTGGTTTCTTCCAAAATGTGCTTTAAGGATACAGTTCCAAGGTTATGTCTTACGAAGCGACACCTGAATTCCGGTGACTGGAATCTACTGTTGTTGCATGGGGCCACTTCTTCGTCCCAACCACTCAGAACCAAAGTAACAACACAGAAACCATATTAATTAAAACACCGCTTGGCCCATTAGCTCTAACTTCTTATCAGCTAGCTCTTAAATTTTAATTTAAACCATTTCCATTAATCTGTGCATCGTCGTGAGGTCATGGCCTACCAGCAAAGTTTCAACATGTCTATCTATGGTGGAGGATCCATGGCATCTCCGTCTAACTCTGCCGTTCTTCCTCCCAACATTTAGTCCATTTTTCCCACCTACCTAAATTCCATCCTATCAACAGGCCAAGGCAGTTTCTTTATTCATTAATGGTAATCACTCCCACATCATACTGTGGTGTGTAAAGATCACTCTTCTATAGATTTTGAAGATTCTTTTATTACATACTCATTTTTCAAGTCTGTTTCTTAACTATTTACCACAGTAGCTCTCAACATGCATATTTCAAGGATAATACTTTAGCCTTCCATTTACTCCACTCTGTACCACAGAAGCAGCATCACAGATTGGTTGGGTAAATGTGGGAGCAGTTAATGAACTTGATTGCTACCAGAATACATGAATACTGAGGACTTAGGAATCTTCCATCTCTCAACCGATGCTAACTAAGACCTTGGCATCCCCATGCCGTATGCTCCTCATAATGAAGAAAGCAAGAGGTGTGAAATAAACACATCATCTTGGCCACTTTGGGAGAACTGGGAGGTCAGAAGTCTATTCATGCAACAGAGCTAATAGCCACTGATAAGGTGCTAGGGAGTTGTGACTGCTTTGTGTAGATTCCCGAATTACTGTGTGTGACAGTTAACATTCTCTGTCAATGTCACTGAGTTAGAGTCACCTAGGCAGCATCCTCTGGGCATGTCTATGAGAGTGTTTTAGAGAGGCTTACCTGAAGAAGTAAAACCTACCCTGAGGGTAAGTGGCACTATTCCATGGACTGGAGACCAAAGAAAAAGGAGAAATCGAGCTAAACACCAGCATCTGTCACTCTTGGCGTCCTGACTGTAGATGCAGTGTGACGAGGTGCCTCTTGCTCTTGCCAACATGCCTTCCTCACCATGTTGGATTGTACCCTCAGATTGTAAGCCCAAATAAACCTTTCCCTCCTTAAAAAAGAAAAAGAAAAAGAACCACAGTGAGGGTTGTATGAGTGCAGTCAGAACTGTGGTTGACTTAGGAAAAATATCAGAACCCCTTGGTCTCCAAAGCTACTTTTTAGGAAGGAACAAAATAAAATGCTTCTTGGTCCTAAGAGTGCTACAGTCTTGAATGTTTCAGAAAATGTTGCAAAAAGGAAAGTTTCTACGCAACCATCACAACCTTTATTAGTAGCCATTTCTGTGTCATGAGCAAATCTTGACAGAAATGACTTTTAGAAGGAATGGTTTGTTTTGATTCACAGTCTCAGAAAGTTGTAGATCATCACTGTTTGGAAAGTGGTAGATGTATATAGTGGAGACTACTCATGGCATGGAACAACAGAGAAAGCAGAATTCTTCAGACTGGATCCAAGAAAAGGTATGTCCTTCAAAACTCACTCTAGTGACCTGCTTCTGCTAGCAAGATCACACCTTTTTAAGCAGTACTCTAACCAAGGAATGAAGCTTGTAAAATGTGCAGATATAAGATTATTGCCGATCCAAACCACAATGCTGCCCATCAATCACTCAGGAAAATTTCAGTGTTCAAAAGTATTAGAGCCTAGGGAACCTATTCTAACTACTGTTTCTAAGCAAAACTCATTCAGAAAGCAGGTAGATAGTATTTAGGAAGGAAAGAATTGGAAACAGCACAACTGATCCATTGAGTCAACTGGTTTTTGCATTCACCTGGTGTAGAATTTGCCAAAAGTAGTTCTATCAGAGATTCTATTATGACCCCTGCTATGAAGACAGATGAATGTACAAAGAGGAATTTGAAAATGGACTATATTGTTGCTTTCATGGTGATGGTCACAGCATAATATGCCAGCATATACTAGAGTGCAGTTCTTCTAGTGAGACTTTATGAGAAAAAAAACTACTATTCTTGCCTCTCAATTAGTGGATGATTTAAGGTAAAGATTTAGTTTCATGTGAAATAATTGTTTGCTTACAAAAAATAAAGATAAGCTTGCTTCTGAATAAGGTTTTTCCAGGGTTCTCACGGAGTTGTAGAGTTAGAAAAATATCTAATATCCTATACAAGATCTTTAACTCAAATCCCATGATCTGCTTCTCCTTAATGAGATTGGCCAGCGAGATTGACGGGCAAAAAGATGTGGGGTGCAGAGCTGGATTGCCCTGCAATCCAGAAGACCTGAGTAGAGCAAGCTACATTGAATCAGAAGGTCTTAAACATGTCCGCAAACAGAGCTAAAAGGAAAGAACATTTAGGTTTGTTAACTGAAATTACATAGCTTTTAAATTCTTTTTTTTTTTCTTTTATTTATTTTTTTATTCTTTTTTAATTAAAATTTCCACCTGCTCCCCGTTTCCCATTTCCCTCCCCTCCTCCCAAATATTGCCCCCTCCCCCCACTCCCCTCCCCCTATCCCCACTCCTCTTCTCCTCCCCCCACACCATTCCCCCTCCCTCTCGATACTGAAGAGCAGTCCAAATTCTCTGCCCTGCGGGAAGACGAAGGTCTTCTATCTACGTCCAGGAAGGTGAGCTTCTAAACAGGCTAAGCTCCCACAAAGCCAGTTCATGTATTAGGATTGAAACCTAGTGCCATTGTCCTTGGCTTCTCATCAGTCTTCATTGACCGCCATGCTCAGAGAGTCCGGAATCAACCCATGCTTATTCAGTCCCAGACCAGCTGGCCTTGGTGGGCTCCTAATAAATCAGTTCCACTGTCACAGTGGGTGGGTGCATCCCTCGTGGTCCTGATTTTTTGCTCTTGTTCTCCCTCCTTCTGCTCCTCATTTGGACCTTAAGAGCTCAGACCGTTGCTCCAAATTGAGAATCTGTCTCTACCTCGATCCATCGCCAGATGAAGGTTCTAAGGTGATATGCAAGAAATTCATCAGTATGGGCCTGGAAAGGCCTGGGATTATTTTTCAGAATGGTATCAAATTATTAAAGTGTGTTGCTTGATGGTTTTCTTCCTGGACTTTACAGCCTCCTTTTAATTTTTATATCTATCACATAGTTTCTTTATATTCTAATCTGCAGCCAAAGCACTGTGAAATTTTACTCTGGAGATGTGAATAGATGCCTATTTACCACAGATATTGGGGTCAATTATGGGAATACCAGTAAAGGATTGCCTGTAGGAATACGGATGAATTAGAGACAGCTACTTCATCAAAAAGCCCAATCCAGTCTAGGTAATAACTTACAAAATCTGCATAACTGGAGCTCCCTTGTGTGACTGTCAGCTTGACACATCAGAGTCCTCTCTCCCTAGAAGTTCTACTACTTAATTAACTTTGATGAGCTCTCTCTGACTTGGTATACGTCTCAAGAACTGAAATGCTATTCTTTCCTTCCTGGGTCTTTCGTGTTTCAACTACTTTCTGAGTCTTAATGAGCCTAACTCCGGGAAGAAGTATTTCACTAGGAGAAAAATGTCACACAACAGGTGTTGATGATGAACCATTAAAATATTGTTGTAAAGTTATATTTGAAGGTGTCCTGAGTACTGATAGACACTCGGCTCCACTGCTCATGCTTCATGGTTCTATATCTCATTGTTATAAGTAAGGAAATAATAGAAACTGATTGAATGTTCTTGCCTATGTTTTGTCCTCAGTACCTAAGGAGTGCTCTCCTTTCTCGGGGAGGACCACAGAGGTCACAAGGGGCTGGAGGAATGAAATAGGAGGAGGAAGGCTCTGCTTGGTTCTGGCTAAACACCTTTTAGTTTGAAAATGTGAACTGACATAGAAAAGGGTGATTTGAGAAGGGAGAGGACATGGTAGAGGAGGATGGGAGAAAGAAGAAATGACTTCCTAAAAAAATGATCAGACTCTTAACAGTGGGCACGACTCTAGTTTCCCATCTTCCTTTTTCTAATCAACGTGAATGCCTTGAAATTCAAGTATAGAAGGTTTTCTTAAGTGTGATTATTTTATTTATGTATGTGGGCAAGCATGCATTGGTGCCTGTGTGGATGTCAGAAGATGATTTGAGGGAGTTGGTTCTCTCTACCGTGTCCGTTCTAGGTATCAAACTCGGGATGTCGGGTTCAGCAGCAGGTGCTTTGATCCTCTGAGCTACCTTGCCAGCCAGGATCAGATTTTTCAGTTGCAAGAGAGGTGGGAGGGGGAGGCAGAAGAAAAGCAGGCTGGGGCAGAAAAGAGGAGTTTATGCTATTTGTACTCGTGATTCTCGTAGGAATTGTGGGAAATCATGTTAAAATGCAGATTCCTAGTCAGTAGCTCTGAGATGTTTTAATTTAGAAATTTCACATGTTTATGGAGCTGGAAGGAATTACCTTTCTGAAGAACGTTATTAGGGGTGCTCACAATCAGAGACAAAGTGGTCCTGAAGGGAAAGGCCCCTCTGGTGGATATGGACGCATCACTGGACCAGAGAGAGCACTGAGTGGCTAGAGGATCCATAACCTAACAGGGTGGAGGAAGAAGCTAGAGGAGAGATGCAAACCTTGGACTGTAATCATGCGAATCATGCTAGCATGCATTCAGCAAGTCTTCACTGCAGACTTGCCATGTGATGGACCTCGAGTTTCCAGTAGTGAGCTAAGTCCTCAGTGGCGTAACTTCCTCTTGGGTGTGAAAACTACATGAATGAGTTTTCATTTGCTTATTCAATGATTTCTTTGTTTTACAAACTGTGTCCTACTGAATAATTCTCAGTGGAGGAAAATGTGCCTACTGAAAATAATTTTATTCAAGAGCATCTGCTGTGAGCCTGGCTCTACTGAATATGATTGAGTATGAGGGTAAGGAATGAGTAATTCAACTCTGTCTGACCTGCCTACTGGGCATTTGTCAGACCCAGATTGTATGTCTGATCAATGTATACACCAGATTTACAACAATGAGAGGAAGAAAGGCATCAGGGGATGGAGAGGGAAGAGAAGCATAAGACAGGGAGGGGAGAGGAGATAAGGACTAGAGAGGATGAAGGAGTGACAGGAGGGTGAGGATAAGGACGAGTGAGAAAAGGAGGAGGAGTTGGAGGGGGAGTAGAGAAATAGAGGAGAAAAACAGAACAGAAAGCAGGAGGGAAGAGGGGAAAACAAGGAAAGAGATGAGGGGGAGGAGAAAGAGGAGAGGATAGAGAGATTAAAGCAGTGGGAAGGGTAGAATGCAGTTCCTACTTCAGAGTTTATATAGCTCATTAGTTACTCCCTAAAATACTCTTCCCTAAGGAAACCAAGGCATCTAGAGATTAAAACACCAGAGTAGACAGCAAGCTGTGCAAGCAGGAGCCCTGTTTGTATAGTTTACTTCATCTGTTGAAAAGCACTGCAGAAAAGTATTGTGCTAGTTTGCCTCAACTATTAGTTTGACACAACCTCATCCAAGAAAGGATTGTTAACTAAAGTGATTGCCAAGATTAGGTTGGCTTGTGGGCTGCTCAGAGGGGGAGCTAATCTTGATTGTTATTTGATAAAGGAGGGCCCAGTCCACTGTGGGCAGTACCATTCCCTGGGCAAGTGATCCTGTCCAGTATAAGAAAGCTAGCTATGTATGGCTCTGCAAACAAGCTAGCACGCATGCTAGCAGGCAGCTCTCCTTCCTGATTTGTGCATCAAGTTCCTGCCATGACTTTCTTCAAGGGTGGACTATAATACGAAACTGTAAGGCAAATAGTCCTTTCCATCCCTAAGACGTTTTGGGCCATGGTGTTTTAACATAGAAGCAGCAAAGAAACTCAGACAAGTAGTTAAATCATTGTGAGTAACTGGAGTAAGTGTACTTAGATGATCAAATAAAGTTCTTTGAAAGTTTTGCTAATAGAATTCTAGGAAAGGTGACATCACTGGGCTGGGGCGGGGGGAGTTCAAAGAAAATATATGGTAAAGGTTCATCTTTGATCCAAGATCAGAGGCCATTTCCATGTTTATCTTTTCTCTCCAATATAAAAGCTCAATCTATGTTATTTTCTGATCTGGGATCAGTATTTCAGTGGAAAATTCCATATTTATGTTGTCACATAATGCTGTTCATTAAAGTGATCATAATACAGAACCTGGGTCACGGCAAGGACTCAGCAAACAATTCATTAATGAACTAGCACAGGAAAGACAGACACATATAGAAAAATGGAAAAAAGGGGGAAAACCACAGTAGATAGTTAATTGGAGAGATAGTCACAATTTATGAAATGAGATGCAGTTAGTGAAGGTGTCTCAATAAGAAAGCACAAAATCTAGGGGTTGGGAACATGGCCCAGCAGATAAATGCACTGGATCCTTTTCCTGAGCGCCTAGGTTCAATTCCCAGCACCTACATCGAAGCTTACAGTTGTCTGTCACTGCAATACTCTCCTCTGTACAGACATACATACAGATAAAATAAATGAATAAAATAAAAAAGAAAGCGTAAACTCTAAGTGCTCTCTCTTTTACATATTAGATTTCTTCTATCTAGCCAGAATTAGCTATTTAAGTAATTATAAAGAAGCATAACACAGCATTAAACATCCCATGAATTCTTATTCATAGTTTTATGTCGGCTCATGTATTCATTTATTTTTATTATCTAAGTAGACAGTGATGTGGAATCCCCCAGTCCTTTATAATATTCATCAATTGTGTTATATAAGTCTGGAAGAGGTACTTGGACTTTGGCACTTTAGGGTGTTAGAAAGAAAGACTAAATGAGCTTATGCTATAGAAAATATTTCAGAATGGAAGTTGAAGTGTGCACTTACAATATTGATTAACACAGAGGGCTCAAATTGGGTTATTTCTATTTTACCTTTAGATATATACCTGCCAGAAGCTACCATTTCCTCTACCTTTAAGACTGAATTATGTGTTGATCTCCCCTAACTCAAAAATAAAAAATCAGACATGTTCCAGGATGTCAAAGATTGTGAGTCTTGGCAAGATGTCACAGATAGTAAATTGTGTATATGAACCAATAAGATTCATTGCAGTTAAAAATAATCTTTGATATCATCTCTAGGCTATGTATATGATGTGCATGTTAAAAAATGATCCATGTTTCTCTTGAGTCCCATCCCTAAATTATCTTGTTATGTACATATAAATATTCACCAATCTGACAATCTGAAAAGACACTTAAGCAGAATTCCCGAGCAATCAGGATGATGCTCTGTGTCAGCGCAGTGCTTTGCTAGAATGCACGAGAGTCTCTATAAGTAAAAATGATCTGTAAGTATATTCTTGAAATATTACTGTCTTCTGTGACTATCTATCTCTTGTTACCTAGCCACAATCATGGGAAAACTTCCCTTCCTACAGCCAATGCTAGAAGGGGTAGAAATGGAGGTTAAGGACATGTCTATGTGTTTAGTTCAAGAATCATTAATTGTATCCCATTTATACACTAGGAAGTGCTCTGAGTTACTGTTGCTGCCATTAGTATAAGTTGGAAGCAAAGGTAAAATTATGAATTGAAAACCAAGTCTGTTTTCCTTGGTCACAACTGACAGGGGGGAGGCATGTCTGGAGGTGGATGCCTTCATTAATATGCTATCGATGGCTAAGCTCCTCACCCTTTGGCAACAGAACAGCAAATTGTTTACCATGGGCACTAACGCTGTCATATTTGGATAGCACATCTTCTTAAGAAACATCGGCTTAGAGATCGTCTTTCATCATGCCTCCAGTGGAAACAAATAACCAAGCCTGTTTGCTGAGTCCTGCAGCCTCCTGTGAAAACACCAGTTTGTAGAAGATAAGCAACTCACCATAATGATCCAGACACACACAAAACATCAAATATAGACAACTCAGGCTTGGAAATAAAAGTCTAAAGAAATGCACAGCACACAAGTTGGTTTGTGTCTTCTTCCCCTTTATGACAGTCATTTACTCTTTGAATGGCATTGTTATGACTCAGAGTGTCAAGAACCATACATGTCTATACTGTTTCCCCTTGATGCTCACTGCTAAGTAGTGGTCAGGATGGTGAGCGACTTCTCCACCTTCCTTCCAGTGAAAATGATGAATGTTTATTCTCCCATATACACATGTAGGCACAAATGCCTTGAGATAATTGCTTTAATCATTAGGAGATGAAGCGTTGAGAAGAAGGTATCTGTTGCTGACTGACCGTCTGTCTCAGTGAGATTCTGGGAAAATAACAGAACCTCAGTATGAAAACATGGATGCTCACAGCTCCCTCAGCAGGCTCACAACTGCCTGACCATTTCTGCTCCACACATATTTTCTCAGATACAGACATATTCAAAAAGAAAGGAAGATTCTTATCACTAATTTGTTTCTGCCTCATGTCATTTACTTTATGGAAAAACGAAGAAGAAGAAGAAGAAGAAGAAGAAGAAGAAGAAGAAGAAGAAGAAGAAGAAGAAGAAGAAGAAGAAGAAGAAGAAGAAGAAGAAGAAGAAGAAGAAGAAAACCCTGAAAGTCTTGGCCACTTCACTTCTTCTTGTTTACAGTGCCAAACATTAAAATCCTAACATTATGAATTGGATTATGCCCCTCAAAATTCAAACATTAAAGTACTATCCCCTGCTGAACTACAGTGTGGCACTTGTAAAGAGGGTCATTAAAATTATAATTAACATGAAGCTACAAAGGTAGGACCAAATTCATTATGGTCTTAGAGTCACACTGAAGTAAGGACCATGTCAGGAATAGCAGAAATAATTATTGCCTCCAGCCTCCTGAAGGAACTATCCCCACCAACCCTATATTTTGGACTTCTTACTTCCAGAACAGAGAATTATACAATTTTGTTGTTGTTCTTGAAATGACCCTAGTTTTGGTATTGTGTTACTAGCCCTAGCAGGGAAAGGATTTTTGAGTCATTTGATCCCCTACCTGTTCTTGCTGGGAGTGCCTCACAATGTGCCTAATACCTGGCAATGCAGGGTTTTGCATGACTAGATCAGCAGCACTGATTAAGCATCCAATCCACCTGGGAATTAGAACCTCAGCCACCTGCACTGTAAGGAAATTCTCTGTTTGGAACCAATTCACCCTTCCCAAAATAATGCACGCCAAGCAAAAAGTCAATATAATCATATTGCCTTTTTAACAAAAAGCAACTTGTCATTCATATTCAAGCAAGCACTATTGCACTTGTTATGTTTCAGAATATTTTCACAAGAGACTTGCAGGTCATAGGTGTTATATGAATTATATAGGAAATACAGTTGAACTCTGAGAGGAGAAATTATTTGCTTCCACAAAGGAGTCAGTGGCTGAGTCCTGGCTTGTCTCTAACCTCAGCAATCCAAGTGCAGAGTGTCTCTGTGTGTCACTGAGTCAGATAACCTCTTGTCTAAATGGTGGCAGCTTCTTTAAAAGCTGTCAGTGCTTTGGTATGCCCTACAAGCTAAGTAATTAAATAATCAGTAATAGCTCAGAAGTTCGTCTCCAAGAAGATTGTGGCTGAGATTGGATGGTAATGAATGGAAACTTCAAGGAGACTCATGGCCGTGCCTTATGTCACCCACACAAGCATTTACATTGTATGTGGGCTATCACTGTCACAGGAGTCATTACATGGCAACAGGTTTTTAAAATCTTATTCCAAGAGCGACTTAGTCTTCCTAAGCTGCTAGACCCATTCACACTAGAAGACAGAAATAAGAAAGCAACAGAAAACAAAACTGAGCGTAGTATCTAAAGGATTTGAGTTCTACATTTGAATCTCTCTTCTTTCCTGAATCTTTATGTCACCATCTCTGGCACTAGAATATGGACCTTGTAGGCTCTAAAGTTGAGAACAAGTAAGCATGGGAACATAGAATCGAGGAAGTTTGTGGAGGCAAACTTTGTAGGACTGAAAGACTAAAAAATTTTTTTATGTAGACATCTTCAAGTTGTGGTTATTTTCGTGTGTGCGTGTGTAAGTGTGTGTTTGTGTGTGTGTGGTTTAAACGGTGAGAGTCACTGCATTCTACCGTGTAGCTAAAATTGATGTGAAATTCACTTCTGAGTTCAGTACAGACACTGACCTCCTCCACTATCATTTGAAAAAAGTTTCTAATGCACCCTCTTCTCTCAACAAACTTCAAAGAACAATGATGTTGCAATTTCTTTTAATCCTTAGTCAAAGGGTTGAGTACCTATTGTTGTGGTCATCTCACCTCTTGTCTAAATAACAATTGGTTCTTTAGTCTGAGGTCTGAATTATAGCAAAGGAGCCAACTAGTTTCCAATATCTCGGAAGCAAGCTTAGCTTTTCAAACCATGTGCTTCTCAAAACTGGGTCACAGACCTGCACTTCTATAGCCATACTTCTCAGTTATGAAGTAAGAACAAAAGTGAGCATTTAGATGTTCTTATAGAAACCTAAGTATCATTTTATTCTGTAGAAATCATTAAGAACAACAGGATGCATTAAAAATACTTCCTTTACTTTTTAAGATTATAATTACATCATTTTTCCCCTCCCTTTTTCTTCTACCAAACTCTTCCATGTGCCACGTCTTGCTCTCTTTCAAGGTCATGGCCTCTTTCTTTATTAACTGTTGTTATATGCATGTATATTCATCCTACCTAAATTTTGTATGTTTCGTTCATCTTATTCTCTTTCACAAGTAATTCATGTTATTTTATAAAAGTAGTGATCTCTCACAGATGAGGGCAGTCAGCAGTCATGCTGCTGTCCTGATGTAAGCGGTGACCAGTGTGAATTCTATACATATATCAAAAGACTTTGAGCTGGGCCTTTAGGTAATGTGCACAATGTGGAAGAGAGTCATGAATTCATTTTCACTCATTCTCTTAGCTGTACTCAATTTCCATTCTCCTGGAGAGGTGTGTTCGTGGCTAGTGATTCTTCCTAAAGTCCATAAATCAAGACACAAGGAATTTCAAAGTAAGGTCTCTTCATTTTACCTTTCACTGAGCCATAACCTCTTCTTCCACATTCCATCTTGAACTTAGACAAATGGTAAAGTGGAAAAAATACTGTTACATTTTTAAATGTCTGTTATTCACTGCTTCAAAACAGAGTCTAATGACCTTAAGTGTTTTGATAGAACTAGCTTTTCATAAACACATTCTAAGTGAGTTTATAGGATTAAGAGACCATGTTTTGATTTCTATTTCTTGGTTTTTTTAAATAGAAAATAGAATAATACTAGTCTAGTTGTATAGTAAGTTAAAGATATTTCTTCTTTTAATTCTGTTAGCTATTTTATTTTATTAGAACTTTATACTTGAACGATGCACCTACATAGGTTCACCCCACTCCCCGTCCAACTCCTCCCATGCCCCCAATCATAATCTCTTCTTCGTTGTACACACATAAATGCACACACACATACACTATTGAGTAAATTTTGCATTGCTCATATGTACTTGGAATTGGAAAACCTATTAAGGATCTTATCCAAGAAGGAAATCAACTCTCCTTTTATTAGCAGCCATAGATCATCTATAGTGCTAAATAACTTCCTATGGAAAATTGTACAGACATATGATTAGTTTTATGAAAATACCCAGATCTCTTTAGAACACCTTTGCATAATTTCTGCCAAACATTTCTGTGACATTGCCACTGTCTTACCTGCTTTTTACTACTTTGATAAAATATTATGTACAAAAGAAATGTGGAGAAGAAAGTGTTTATTTCAGGAACTCAAAGCGGGAAACTGAAGGCAAAACTGAAACCAAGACCATTGAGGAATGCTGCTTATGGGCATGGTTTCCATTGCTTTCTCATCCTGCTCTTCCGTCTGCCCCGGACCGCCTGCCTGGGTCCTGGGCCCTCCACATCAATCATTAATTGATACAATACACCTATAGAGCAGTCTCCAGGCTATGCATGGAGGGATTCTCTCAGTTGTGGTCCCTTCTTCCCAGAGGAGTCTTGCTTGTGTCAAGGGACAAGAAGGAATCCACACAGCTACCTGCGAAGCAATGACTTTTCCCTTTGTTGAAACTTGCGATGTGAGAGGATCCCAGCTCTTTCTGGTGCTTTCCTGCCTGCAGGGGAAGAGTGCATTTAGATCAATGGCGTGCTCTCTGTGGAAACTACTACTGAAAAACTATCTCCCTCCCCTGAATATGAGCATGCTTCTTTATTTTTTATGGTGATCTAGAGATAGGTGTTGAAGGAAGACTGCTTGGGCACCTGTTGGTTTCCCTGCAGCCCAGATCCCAAAAATAATCACACAGAAACTGTATTAATTAAATCACTGTTTGGTCCATTAGCTCTAGCTTCTTACTGAATAACTCTTACATCTTAATTTAGCCCATTACTATTAATCTGTGTATCACCACATGGCTGTGGCTTCCTGGATATTTCTGTCTCGTTCCAGCGGGGCTACATGGCCTCTCTCGGACTCCACCTCCTTTCTCCAAGCATTCAGCTTAGTTTTCACAGCCTAACTAAGTTGTGCCCTGCTATAGGTCCAAAGCAATTTCTTTATTCATTAATGGTAATCACAGCATACAGAGGGGAATCTCACATCAGATAGCTGTAACTATCACTAAATTATAATGCATTCCTCTGTAATCTAACTGCTACTTGGTCAGTATTTAAAGAACATCTAAACAAAAGGTTCAGTGTTTTTTTTTTTTTTTTTCTTTTTTCTTTTTTGAGAACTGAGCACTGTGATTTCTACAGTTTGGGTCCTGGAACCCCGAGTAGAGGCAACAAAGGAATGAAAAAAAGGACAGGGTCATATACAGAAATGATAGACTCAGGATCAGGTGGGGTCTGCTACCTCTGATGGAGAGTATCTGCTACTGTTGAAAACCTGGAACTTAAGTCTGTTTAATAAATATAGTACAGGGATTAGCTAGTCTTAGTATGTAGTCTCTGTGGGTAAGCAGTCTTGGGCTGAAAACATCCAGAAGGAGAAAACTTCAGTTACCAGTCTTTGTACACACAGAACAGTTGTTCATAAGCACTCGAACTGGCAGTCTGAGGAAAGACTTAACATTCCTCTTGAGCCTTGCCTGGGTAAGGCTTTGCCACTCCTGGAGGCTGAAACACTGAAATTCTTGATATAGCCATGCCTATGTTCATAATACATATTCTTTTAGGGTTTTCTCAACTCCTTACAGAGTTCTTTATTTGTATAATTTCCACCCTACTCGCTCCCCCTCTAACTCCTATTTTGTCCCCACGTAGAACTTCCTCTCTCTCTTTCTCTCTCTCTCTCCATATATATATATATATATATATATATATATATATATATATATATATGTATGTATGTATGTATGTGTGTGTGTGTGTGTGTGTGTGATATTGATATGTAAACACAACCTACTGAATTCATTTTGTGATGCTCATATGTATATGTGAGTAGGGTTAACCACTTGTGGTTGCATAACTGATCAGGGGGTTTCTTCTGGAAAAGACTGATTCTCCCTTTCCTAGAACACCCTGTATCTCTCTTTCTAGGTATAGGGCCTTTTAAGATTTCCCTATCTATGTTTGAATGTCAACATATATCACTGTGGAAGTCTTATTTAGATGACCAAAGAAACAGATAAGATCAGAGACAGAAATAGAGTAAGAGAAACAAAGAGAGACAGGGAATTACAGTACATGACCTAGAAAGCCAAATGAATTTCTTGCTTGTAGGCAAGTGTTTTTAAGGAGTAAAGGGGAAGAGAATAGGCTAGTAGAAGGGTAATAAAATATAATTCAACATTCTATAATCTTTAAATTTTGTTTTAAAGAAGATCTGAAAAATATGAAGAGATATCAATGCTCATATAAATTGTAATTCATGGTTACTGAGTATGTTATATATGCTTTTGTATTTAAAAAGCTCTTCAGTTTTATAAACTTGACATGTCTTCAAGAGAATGCTATATCGCTTATATTTGCCACCTACAATAGCATATATTTAGGGCCTTGCTGATAAATATTTGGTCTTAGGCACCCTAGGTATGATCTGTTGTAGATGCTCAGCTCTGTTGATTTGATCAAAGGGTCATAGACCTGTATAGAGTCATAACCAGGAGAAAGGTTCATTCACTCATTGATTCCTATGACCTATTATTTAGATGCAATTACATCACCGATTAGAAAACATCTTGACTATAGTTGACACTCTACCCTTGAAACAAAATTACAATTTGCTTATTAAAGATGCTATCATCTAAATACACATGCATTCAGTGAAGATGAAGTAAATGAGCAGATATCTTCCTTGAACTGATTTCTGGAACAATTCATCAGTCCTGCAGAGCCCGACTGAGCATCTAGTGTGCATTATTTCATCCTGTGGTAGCCATGTAATTTTAGAGTCTTCAGACTCTAGACTCTAAAATTTATCATTTTTAAATTATAAACTCTAAATATTATCATCTTTAAAAATCTGCCCTTCTGTTATTTCTCAGGCATGATCAACTTTACAAATATATATATATATATATATATCCTTACATGAAGTTGATCCAGGCAGAAAATTTAAAAAGTCAAGATGGTAGTTAATTTTCTATAGAAGGTATTTATGTTTTAGTGGAAATGCTGTGGTTTTAAGATAACTCAGACTGATTGGAAAGCTTTAATTTTAGAAGCAAGGGTCATTGAGATTACTCTAATATTTCTATCATAGAACTAGTTGAGATAGAGACATCCAAGTACAACACAAATTCAGGTTGGCTGAATTTGTTTGTGTTCAACCTGCTATATAAATGCCACTGCTGTAAATAGTGTAACAGCAAGTTTCAAGAATTGCCTCACCCCACTATCCTCAATCCAGAAAAAAAAATCACAGCATGCTATGAATACCAGCCAGAGTAGTATATTCTGTGATCACTGATGTGTTGTATAGAACCTGAACAATATATTCAATTTTATCTGAATGCAAATAATCTGAGTCTCAATGTATTAGAATAATTGTTAAGAGCCTGAAAAGCATCTTTCTGGCAAAAATAAAAATTGAAAAGTTAACATACTCAAAGACAAATCAAAATACCCTCGTAGGGTTTCAAATCGCTCAGTGCCATTACACATGGTGTGACAGCTGTACCTCTTTCATAGACACATTTCTCCGACACAGTTGAGGTTTCAAAGTGGGCAGCAAAGTCCTGATGCTTTTTGTTACACATGCTCTTGAACTTCACTTGAGCCGATTTCCAACTTCGCTGGGAGGTGCTGGGCATCAGATAGCTGAGACTGTAAAATGAGAGTGTCCATGCCATTTTCACGGTTATTTGAAAGCATGAGGCACTTATGTAAGTCATCCTAAAGTAATATGATGCTTAGGAGCTTTGGGGAAAGTTTTTCTTTAATTAATTAAAATTCATGTTTTAAAGTTATGCTGGATGAGTAATAAATATGTGTGTGTGTGTGTGTGTGAGAGAGAGAGAGACAGAGAGACACAGAGAGAGAGAGAGAAACAGAGAGAGACAGAGAGACAGAGAGAGACAGAGAGACAAAAAGACAGAGAGAGAGAGAGAGAGAGAGAGAGAAAACTGGTTTAGGAATAAATAGTAGTGAGTGTGGCAGGGAGAGACTGAGAAATCCTAAAAATACATTTATTGCAGAAGCAAAAAGAATACTCCAAACAGTTTTGGTTCCTGAAATCATTCTAGAGATTTAAAGTTAACAAAAATAACTTCTCCTGAATGTCTGACTCACCGTATCTTTCAGCCTTTGCACCAAGTTCAATATGACCAAAGGATTACAAGATGACTTACGTGTGTAGTAAACAAACTCTATCCGGTATGGCATTCAATTTTGAGAGGTCAGAGTTCTAAATATCGTATAGTAAACAATATTATATGAAGTGGATGTTTTGTCTTTCATGTTCTCAAAAAGGACAGTTGATGTCACTTACGACGACATGTGCTTGGGCAACCTGGACAGGTTCAGAAAATTTCCATGATGTCTCATACTAAACAGAGGCATAAATTACAGCCACCTATTCTTAATCCCGCCCCCACCCCCACCCCAAGTACTGGAGGCTCATGTCATCTCATAAAGATCAACACGAAACACTTTCTGTTCATGTCCAAGAACAGCCTTGGCTTGCTCATAGATATTTACATATTATCTATCTACACATATAAGTTTTTTTCTTTTATTATCTCTAAGTCTATTTTGTCTCATTCATGGAGTTAAAAATGGAGAGAAGAATGCTTCTCTCTTTCTGATTTCCATTGTTTAATTTCTTAAAGTGGAACACTTTCATGGTATACACATATACTTTTAAGTTATAAATCTGCAATGTCACATATGTTGTTTCTATTTATAGTCTCATTTCATGTAGAAGTGCTTCCAAAGGCTGATGTGCTCTGAAGACTCTGTACCACTACATGCAAAGCTTTTTGAAGTATCTCTGGAAAACTGCACGCTAGTTAGCAAATTAAAGAGCAAATGTATTTGGAACCAATGTTTCATCCACAGTCTACGTTCACCATACACGATGAACATACAGGATGTTCAGAAAGGTCTTCAGACTTTAATCCTCTGTTTTCTTATTTATAACTTGAATATGGTACTGTTTCATGTCTCCTAGGTTATTTGTGAATTAGGTGAGATGTCACTCTCACTCATATTTTTATATCTTTCTTGGAACACTTCTGGCTCACTGACACTGCCCTTGCCTGGGTGGTCATGCGAGCAACAGTGATGATTTCTCCATTGTTGTTTCTTGGTTGGTTCTTTCCGATTCTTTTGTCACCTTCTAATATCCATCAGATAAGCTGAATTCTTGTTAGGAGATATTTTCATGAAGTAATCATAAGTGATTCTTACAGAAAGATACAGATTTTAATTGGTAATTGTTCCTCTCTCCAATGGTTATTAAAGTCTATAGAAAATAGAAACTGTAATCAAGCTTGCTATTTCTCCTTTCTTTCCACCTTGATTTATGCAAGACGCAATTTTCAGTGTGAAGCTACAAGGCACACCTGAGAGTGCCCATCCAGGCTCAAGCCTTCCTAGAATCTCTCAGTTCCCAAGTTCCTCTCTGTGTACAAAACATATTCCTAAGGAGATTAAATGAAGCATTCTCTAGATCTGTCAAATTTTAATGAGAAAAGTTGCTTTAACATAAATTTTAATAAAGAGTCTTAAGAATCTTAATCCGTACATGTTTATCGTATTTTCTCAACAGCACTCATATGAGAAAAGATCAATGCTTATTTTGCTTTATTAATCCTATAGAGTCAGAAATGGATGATACACAGACACAAGAAATCTAGAGTTAAATGGAGGAAGCTGATAGCCTGTTTTCTGAAACTAGGTTTAAAATGGAAAGTGGTGTATGATAAGAAATTATATAAACTATGGAAAGTAGAGAGAAACTTGCTTATATCCACAATTAATTGCATGAGTGAACAGACTGACAGGTAATAGAAGAACAAAATGATTATTTTAGAAACTTAAAAGTATGGATATATACTATATAACTCTCTGTGACTCCTAACATGCTTCAGAAAGGCTTGTATTTTGTTTTTTTTTTTTGTTTATTTGTTTGTTTGTTTAGCTCTTTATTAGGCCAATCAGGTGTTTTAGGTTTTAGACAGGCAAAGTAACACAGCTTCACAGAGAATGAAACAAGAAAAATGAGGAAAGAGAGAGGAAAGAAGTTTTATTTGTAAGAAAAAGGGGAGAAGAGAAGAGGGAAGGAAAAAGGAAGGAAGGAAGAGAAGGAGGGAGGAAGGGAGAGTTGCAGCGAGGGAGAGAAGGTCAGGAAGAAAAGAAGACTGGGAACTAATATTATAGAATACCCTGCAGAAATGTATCTCTGTAGAATGGTAATGAAAATATCATGTTGAAACAAATTTAAAAAGAGGACACGGATTTCAAATCCATGAGTGAGGAGAGGGTTTGGAGAGTGGAAAGAGAAGGGGGAGATGATTTAATTATAATCTCAAAAATAAAGCTAAGCAGTCTATTTTAAGGAAATATAAACACTAATAAAATGGCATGTATTTTTTTATGTATAATAGTTATTTATTTAAGGGAGACTTAAAGATCACTGTCCTAGATCACAATCCTCTGCACAAAGCAGGAACAGAGTCTAGCAGCTGGAAGTGAGAGCCGGAAGCAAGAGAGCAAGCACATGCTTTAGTTACATTTATAGTATAAGAGACCATGTCCAAGTGGGCTGGTATTTTAAAGGCTATTGGCTGAAGGAGTGGAAGGAGCTCCCACTGCACCATATCTTAAAGGCTATTGGCCGAAGGAGGAACTCCCTTAGCACCTCCCCCTTTTGTTTAAAGAAGAGAGTTCCAATCTCAATACAAAACTGTATACACTAGGAACAGATATCAAGTATAAGATTATAATTACAACCAGCATAGACAATATTAAGCAAGGAACATATGTTAAAGGCATGTAATTTAATAATTTCAGAAATACTAAATGCCAGTAAATATGATAAACATTACAAAAAAGAGAACTCATGTTGAGGTTCTGTACATGCTCTTTAGGAAATCACTTTCAAACACTGGTACTGAAGTATCAAGACAATTCATTAGGTAAGGGAAGTTGCTGACAAGCCTGAAGACCTGAGTTTGAAACAAGAAACCCACATGAGGAAAGGAGAGATTTCACTCCATCACGATGTCTTCTGACCTTTGCACATGTGCCATTGGATGCCTGGCCACACACAGACACACACACACACACTAAATAAATAAATGAATAAATGAACAAATGCATAAATAAATTAAAAAATGAGAAAATTAAACAACTGTGTAATAACTAGTACTGAGAAATCATGTATAATTTATTAAATCTATGTTCTAATTTGAAAGATATGAATTATTCTGTATTGGATTGTCTTTAAATATAATATTGAAAATCTTACAACTTTCCATATCTGCTGCTTCCTTGGCATTCTGTTTTACTTAGCAGTAAGATACATACATACATATATATATATATATATATATATATATATATATATATATATATATAATTAAGAAATGGATCACTAATTAAGCACATCTCCGGTAGTGTATTGTAAGTGATAGGTGACAGACGTGCTTTCAACTGGCTTTTGATTCTTTCACATCTTAATTCCAGTGGTGCTTGGGTAAAGCAGAGGGTAGGGGGGCAGATCCAGCTTTCATGACACATAATGACCTAGTACTTTCCATTGTTTTCTGAGAGATCCACTGTCCTGAGGCTGTTGGCTATGAAATCAACTTTAATCCATGCTCAAGTGGTGAGGGAAAGGAAGTAGAAAAGATTGTGCAAGCCTGATGAGGCAGAGGGGAAGAAAACTTACCTTACTATTAATTCTGTGAGCTAAGTATAAACCAAAGATTGCCAAAATTATCATGTATTCTTAATACATTTCTGTTTTTATAATAAGATAATCTAAATTATAGTCCGCTATTTGGGAAAATCATGGCAGCAGAAACTTGATATTACTGGCCACATCACATCCATAATCAAGGACAAGATTAATGAATGCATACCTGCTCTCTTGCCTGCCTGCACTCAGTTCAGTTTCTCCACTCTTGCACAGCAGAGAACTGCCTATGTCGGGAATAATACGACCCACAGTGGACCGAGTCTTTCTGTATCAATTTACTTAATTAAGATAATCTCCCATTGACATATCCACAGACCAACCTGATCTCAACAATCTATCTTTGAGATCCTCTTTCCAGGTGATTCTAAGTCTTTCAAGTTTACAGTTACAGATAACTCTCACACTGTATTTTCCCTAGGTTTGACATATTCTATAAATGAGCTATTTGCTCACAGAAGGGGTTGGCACCTTGGCACTCAATCTTTATTGAGCATATTAGTGACAATTACTGCTGGAAATCATCTGTGACCTATGACTACACATTCAAATTTGTAGCGTACTTTTGGACATGAAGCCCTTGGCTCAGATGCAAACAGAGCTTCTTCACCTTCCTTAGCATCTATATTTTCATCTATAGAATGATGGTAATGGCATGGAACACAGTAGCGAGTCCTCGGTAAAGTCCGTCCCATTCCATAATGTGTAAATGTATTTCACACTGCTGTCCAAAGTATGTAAGAAAATAGTTTAAAGAAGGAATGATTATTTTGGCTCATGATTTCTGAGGATCCAATCCAAAGTTTGTTGGGTCCACACACTTGGGTATAGCATCATGATGGCAGGAGTGCCCAGGAGAGGAGTTTCTTCTCATGTCAGAAAGGAAGCAGAAACTGAAGAAGATACCAGAAGCCAAGTATATCCTTCAAAGACATTCTCAACGGCTCACTTCTAAAGATTTCAGAATTCCCACCCCCCAAAAAATAGTGTCACCAACTGGGGAAGCTATTCCACACATGATCCCGTGAAGGACAGTTTATATTCAACAATGAGAATCAGCAAGCACAATGACAGGCAGATAATAGCTAGTGCATTTTCCTCTTTCATTGTCTTAACATAACCAAAACTCATGACTGCACTGGCTTGTGTGGTCTTGTTTTCAGAAGCTGAGAATTACGTGTCCTTCATTCTCTATAAAAGTTGTTTGAATTCAGTCTAGCTCAGACAAAAGTTAGATTTGTGATTGTGTGTATCTACATTTTAGTAATTGGACCTACAGGCCTGGGCTAAGAGTTCTTATTATTAGTGATACACAGTCTGCCTCTCTGTACACCAAGTCCAGTAAAGCTAAAAAAGGCACATCCCAGTGATTGTGACCTTGACACAGGGCCAAAACTAAAAGATAGCTAGAGGAAATACATTTCACCTCTGTCATTTGCTGCCTTCCCTTGTACAGTCCGATCTCTGCTCGGGGACTGATAGCATGTGACCCGAGTGATAGTGAGGGTGGGTGACTGGTCTGAGAGGAATGGAGTCAACAGAAGTGCAGCTACTCCAGAATTCGGGCGTTAACAATTAAGTAAGGATCAACAGTTATGCAGACAATTCAACAGTCAGGCTTGTCTCCCACATGCCAGATGTCAATCTCCCAGTTTGGCCAGCAGGTGACTTAGAGAATTAAACTTCTATCCCTCAACATCATTATCACACTCAAAATGGAGTTTTGCTTTTAAACACTGTGACCTCTGTGTCTTTCACTTCTCAATGACTTTAACGCAGTTTAATTCCCACAGTCAGGGGAGTTCCAGACCAAATGAAAGATTCAGGTGAAGGCGAGTCTACAATCATAGGAGCAATAGGAGTCTCCCTGCCCACCCATTCCTGGGCATCATAGCACCCCATCATAACCCCAGCTTGGCAACTTGCACCACCTCCCCCTCAACAGCTGCTTATTTTCCCACTGGCTCTAACAACCTTGGCTGCAATTTGATTTGGACAGCTGCTAACCAATGGGTGTGAATTTGACAGCATAGCTGTTGCCAGTTCTGAGACTGAGGCAGGGCAAGGAGTTGAGGCGATACATACCTTCACACACACACTTTCATCTCTACACACCGCCACTGATATGCACCCCCATCTGTACACACCTTCATCCACACCTACTTCCTTGATACTAATCTCCACTGATACTCCACACCTCCATCAATGCAACCTTCACTGGAACACAATTTTCAGAGACCGTTGGACTAAACGTACACAGGAGTCTTCTGACTCCAAATATCAAAGTTATTGTGATTTTTTTCTATTTTAATTAGCATATATTAATTGTATAATGTATGAGATTTCTTCAGAAGGGTTTAATGTACTTCCATACTTTCATTTCATCCATTGTTATTCTTGCTAACCCCAATCCTTCTTTTTCCTTCCAGGTTGACATCCAAGTTAATGTGTTCCTTTTACGTCGAATCCTTTTTTCCCTCCAGTCCTACATTAAGGAAACATGACATTTGTCTTTCTTAAATTCTAAATCTGATTTATTTTGATTAATATAATAATCTTTTGTTCCACCCGTTTTCTTACAAATAACACCATTTAAATCTTTATGTCTGCATACTATAGTTCATACAAGCCACATTCTTTACATCTGTGGGTGAGCTCGAAGGCTGATAGCTTATTTTCTGATTTAGCTTTGCCATTTTCAAATACAGGAGTTTTGTTTCTTCTCAGATACTCTGTATTGTTTTTCCTGTTTATGAGCGATATCTAGGGAATAATAATCAAAGAAGCTAGCAGCTTTGAGAGCCATATATCAGTAAGGAAAATCAACCAGAAAGTGTCCTGGCTTTCACATAAGTACTGATCAAAACACTGAAACTGCCAATCACATTAGTGTGACCCACAAAGTGCCTTTCACATGTGTGTTTTCTGTGGGGTAAATTTTAGTGTATAAGGCCATGTAAGAAGCTTACCTTCTCCCCTGATAGATAAGCCTATTTTTAATTTTGAACATCAGTTGTATGTGTAAGGAAATGTAGTTTAGATGGTATCTGCCCCTGTGGGCAGAGGATAGGAAGCACGGTTGTCTAGACTGCATGTCTTGGTTGTTCAGCCACATAAGTTACTACTGTGGACTTGGTTCTAAACTGCACCATCCAATAGGTCTTTCTGCCATGTTGGAAGTGTTTCCTGTGTGAAGGCTTAGTGGGCCCACCACTGGCCACTAAATACTGAGCGTCACTGGCTAAAGCTTTGGTAATGTGACTGAGTATCTAAACCTTCATTTACTTCATAGTCACATATGGCTTACTAGCTATTGCACTGAACGGCACAGATTAAAATCACAGGGTCTTTGCTGGCCACAGTACTTCTCGTCGTCTCTCTATATATCATTCAAGGTCTTGTAGTCATTTCTTCTGTGACACCCAAGAGATAGGAAGTTGATGAGGCTCTCCTAATCATTAGCAGTTTTAATGCTACTCCAATGAGTCATGAGAAGTCAGACTGAACTACACGTCCCTGGAAAATTATGGAAATCTGTGATGCTGTTGAGTCCTGAACTTTTGTATTTATTTTCTAAACTGTGCTGACAAAAAGACACTCTGGCTCTTGTGTTTCATTGGCCACTTATTTCTTTGGATATGAGCATAGAGAAGAGAGCCAGAGCTTTCTGTTCCTTGCTTTCCCAGAAATGCATGTGGTGACCTTGACATCAGCTACTCACTGTGACCCTTCTAATGGGAAAGTATTTTCAGGGATCATGTGTGATGCTTGGAAAGTGATTGATCTCTCAGGGTGTTAGCTTGATAAATAAATAATTCCATGATTGATTACTATTTGGTAGCATTATTGGGAAATATTGGAAGCTGTGAGATAGGGCCTGGTTAGAAAGGGAATCATTGACTTTGTGGTTTTGCAGGGTCTATTTGTGCTCAATTTTCTGCTTTCTGTCAAGTGCTAGCATGTGTTTCTCCACATGCTAGATATCATAATATTTTGTCTTCCTAGTAGACACGAACCCAGATGTAAGGTACCCAAAGCACCATGGGCCAGACCTCCAACACAGAGGTAAAAGAGTTCTTTTCCCTTATCCAGTTACGCAAGTGGCAACCTAACCAACTCCTCCCAGGCCACGGCATTGACTCCACTATAAATATTGGTGTCATCCTTTGAAATAGGAAGCACCACTTTTACCTGAGTATATCTTCTCCATCCTTCTTTTCATACTGACTTATGAACTGAGGTAAAGAGCTCTTAAATTCAAAACTCTGGCTTTTGAAAATCAAGTGCATCTGCTATGCCTCTTCACTTTTTTATTATGGTAACACACACACACACAAACACAAAATTAGCATTGTCCATGCTTCTGTGTAAGGCTCAGTGGAAATGACAATGCTCCCCTGCTGTCGATTCATTAGCATCATCTGGCTCCAGAATGCTCAAGTCTTCCCAGACTTAAACTCTGTGCCTGTGAATCAACCTTCCCCTCCCCAGCTATGACAGCTACTAACCTACTTTCTATCTCCACAAATTTGATCATTTTAGGTAGCTCCTAAGGCATACATTTTTCTTGCATGTTCAACCTAGTTCACATAATACAATGTCCTTAATGTTACACATAGCACATGTAAATCTGTGTGAATAATACTCTTGTTTTCAAATGTCACATTTACCTATCAACAAATGGTATTTCTGCTTGTTGACAATTACGGATGATCCTGCTGTGGACATTGGTGCATATCTGTCAGGTTACTAATTCTCTTGATACAATGAGCAGAGGTTTCTGTTTTTCTCATGACTAAGAACTGCTGCTAAACAAATGAGGGCCATAAAAATACCTTGAGGGGGTTATTAACTTGCAAAAGTTATCATGTGTCAGGTTAGCATGGAATGAATTTAAAGGAGAGCTAATATTCTCTTGATGATGATATGACGAGCAATTTACATTGTGTACTGGTGAAGAACGAGTGATATGTTCTCTTGGAGAAAATGGAGAGATAAGTAGTTGTCAGGAGGAAGAACATTTTGATTGGCAGTACAGGGGGAATAGACAGTAGACAGACATGATTATGCAGCTCCCAGTAAGGAGAACAAAAATCGTAGTTATAAATGTTGATTTCTTCCTTCCTCCCTTCTTTCAGTCTTGTCTTCTTTCTGCTTCCCATCCCTTTTCCTTCTCTATTATTCTCTACCAATTTCTTCCCTACACTAGCATTTTTACTGTTTGGCTTTTACAGAGAAGTTCTGTCCTGGTCTACACTCAGCCACCTTCTTATTACATGACATAATAACAGCATACAAGCAGGCATTGCTGCACGTGCCCCCAGCTTTCCACACAACTATTTGTTGACATGCGGCACTGATCTTCACTTTCATAGAAAGATTAACAGGAGCCAAAATGCTATGTCTTTGTTACATTTCTGGAGGATTTATCTTATTTGGGCTTGTGGGAAGATGGTGAAACTCATCTTGAAAATTATCTTCCCATTCCATCCCATTCCTAGTGTGTGACATTGTGAGGTCCCAATGCACAGCCACATGACAAAGAAAGCCAACATTGCTACATTAACTTATTTGGCAGTTCCCAGTCACAGAGTTATTTTTACCTCATTAACTACAATGCTTGTCACTACATGGAAAAGATATTACCATATTATCAAAAAGCAATCTTTAGGAAAAGGGCTAAAGAGATGGCTTACCAGTTAATCAGGCTTGTCTCTATTTCAGAGGACCTTAACTCAGTATCCAATAGTTTCTCTCTCTCTCTCTCTCTCTCTCTCTCTCTCTCTCTCTCTCTCTCTCTCTCACACACACACACACACACACACACACACACACACACACATCCAAATAAATTTTAAAAAGTAAAGATTTGGGAAGCAGTAAGGAATTTTCTTCTTCTACTGTGCAGATTAAATAATAGATATATAATAGATATTTAGCTCAGATAATTCTGGCATCTGGGAAACCCAAGACTGTGGTGCTGACAGAGCCCCTGTCCATTGAGGATAGGGAGAAAGAGTCTCTGTACCTAGAGGATACCAATATCATCAATTTTGAGCATTAAGGCAGTATTTGAATTAGGGGAATCAGGGGATCACTCCATGATCGTAGGCATCAGGTTTCAAGAGTGGTGATTCTGCTACATTCCCTGACCAGGAACACACATGAAGGGGTTGACTCTTTGTCTTAGCTGATACCACAGCTTAGTTAAAGAGGAAGGACTATGATGGTGACTAGATGAAGACATGTATATGTGTGCCCACACACATGCTCACACTCTTTCATGTGTTTTTGAATCATGTTAGAGCTTCAAGTGACATAGCACTTCCCATCTCTTAATTGTATATGGTGCATGAACAGAAAGATTGGGAGGAGGTACAAGATGATAGATAAGTCTCCCACTACACAGTAGATTTCAAGGTTAATTCCCAAAGATTTAGAAAGTAAAACTTTCAATGAAGCAAAACAGAATTCCAGCTTAAATTTCGAGACCATTTCAAGCTCGCAATTTAATCTACTTAAACTGCTGCGGAGAAAGAATAATAAATTAAAATCCCTCAAGTGTCTTTGCACCATGTGTCAGAGTGAAGCTGTGTTTCTGATGACTGCTGTCATATCTCTCCTCTTGACTAATGGAAAAGGAGAGAGGCAATAGTCATCCTTAAAATAAAAATCTACAGCTATTATAATGTACATAATTATTCGTTTTACCTGGAATTCCTTTAAAGCACAACATGTCTGTGGCTCAGTTGCTTTTCAGGCATAAATTGTAAGGAAAGGAGTTCATTAAAATGAAAATACTGTGTTGTACTTTTGAGACTACTGAAGGTTCTGTGTTCATCTGAGACAGGGTCATTCAAATCAAAATTCATATCAAAACAGTTGACCGGAAAAAAGGCTAACTGTTGACCCGTAAAAGAATCCCTTCGTTGTGCTGGACTGATACAATGGAATCTTGTACTGTCATAGAACAAGTGGTTTGGAAGAATAATTCCTGATATTTGGATTTGCAAGTGTCACGATACTTAAATTTATAAAGAATCGCACAGTGTTTTTAGTAGTCTCCCAATTTTGTGAAATTCAATTAGTGTATCTATTTGTTTAGCATATTTATCAGTTAATTCGCTGAATACTGAGTGCCTGTTATAAGTCAGATACTGCTATGGTTCTGGAGAGCTTTAGAAAACACATTTCTGTCTTCCTGCTGCTTGAACATTAGGAGAAGGAGACAGAAAATATGTAAATAGGTAATAAGTCAAGTATATGAGAAGGTACTACATGTGTTGGAAAAATGAATTAAACAAAAAGCCTGGAAAAACTACAGCATACACAGGAGTGAGGGATCTATCCTTATGTTTACAATTCCGTACCTATGGAGATGTTTCCTGCATGTCCCTGACCTGCACAGTTAGCCAAATCTATACACACTGAAGTCCATTATAGTAAGTGTCATGATATTTGTGTATAAGCCAGACACATGTGTATGGAAATGCATTTTAAGTCAAGTCTAGATTATTTGCAATATTCAGTATAGTACATCTGCTGTGTAAGAGTTTAGGGAATCATCAAAAGAAAAATGTCCTTATGTGTACAATACTGATGCAATTCATTTCAGTACTGTTTTGATCTAAGGTTAATTGAAGCAGTGAATGTGAATTCCACACATAGAGGGCTGACAGTATCAGCTGTCTTAATTGTTCTTGAACAATTTGAAAACTTGTAATTGATTACTGTCCAGGTTCTGCATGTTAAAAATAAGTCACAGATTGATACTTAACTCTGATGAAATATAAATTACTCTTTTTGAAAGTTGCTCATTCTCCTCCCCTCCAATGTTGCTTCTGTGTGTGTGAGTGTGTGTATGTGTGTCTGACAATCTGTATATCAGAACTGACATTTCCTTATAGTTTTCTATTAGTGAATAGTTTAAGTTTCAGTAACTAAGGAAATTTATATAAATGAAAGGTTAAAATATGATTGATTGCCATTGAATCAATTTTGGTCAAGTTAAAAGATACATCTTGTTTTTGTTTTTTGAGATAGGGTTTCACTGTTTAAACAGCCTTGGCTTCCTGGAACTAGCTCTGTAGATCAGGCTGGCCTCAAACTCCCAGAGATCTGCCTGCCTCTATCTCCTGAGTGCTGGGATAAATGGCATTGGCCACTACCACCCAGCTTCAAGTACACATTTATTTCACTATGATTTCTTCAAGAAATCTGAAGATTATAATGACTAGATAAAGATTTAAGCAAAAGATGGCTAAAATACATATGTATTCAAAAAAAAAAAAAAAACAACTTGTTTGTTATAGGAAAATGCCAGAAGCGGTGTGGTATTGCAAATGTCACAGCGTTTGCAAGTAAGTGAGTTAGTTTTAGCCTAGCACAGGTTTAGTGCTGTGAATTCTAGCCATGAGATTCCAATATCAGGAATAATGATATCATTACAGATGTACCAGACCCTTGAAAACTGCCTCCCAATTGAGTGTGGCACACTAAAACCTGAAACTCTAATGTTATGTGTACTTTCTTGACTTCCTCCTTTGGTGGGAAATGTTCACATTTGTTAATACCTTCAAAGACACTAGCTTAAATCATCTGTCCAATGCAACAGTCACTGTTATTTTACTTTTATTGCCAAATTTCTTTCTATCATCTGTTTGGAATATTTGGGGATGTGTTCAGTAACAGATTTGAACAAGAAAGTGCAGGGTGGCCTGTAGTAGGAGCTATGGGCTGTGTTCCTGCCGCCCCAGCAGGCTATTTTGCCCCCAACTCAAGCATTGGTCTAATTTGCCCCCGACTCAAGCGCATAGCCCGGCTAGCTCAGTCAGTAGAGCATGGGACTCTTAATCCCAGGGTCGTGGGTTCAAGCCCCACGTTGGGTGCCAAAATGTAACGGCGTAAATGAATGCAGAGAGATTGTAAAAATATATACAGCTTTAATGGGGAAATAGACTTACAGAACCACCATTCCCTTGGAGACCAGGAAAGCAGAAGCAAGAGCTGCAGCTTGCCAGATTTATAGGTAAACATTAGCCCGAGGCGAACACACCCCCTAAGGGGCAGGACTTATCCCTACAGTGGCCTTGAACCAAACCAATGGCTCTTTGCAGTAAACATCCACAATTAAAGATATAGGGACAAAAGAGTTTACTGTGTGACTTACTATGTCACACTACAGCTTCTTGACGAGTTGTTTTTTTTTTTTCCTCTTTTTCTTTTTCTTAAATTTTGTCAAGGGTTGGGGGCTGAAAGGGTAGAGGACTGATAAGCAGGGATGCAAAATGAATGGGATCGAGATGCATAATGTGAAAGAGGCAAAGAACAAAGAAAAGGAAAGTTAAAAAAAGAAAAAAGTGCAGAGCTATATTTGGGGAGTAAATCTTAAGTTTAAATCTAGTCTGTATCAAAACTTTTAGATTTGTGGAAATAATTAAAAGCTTCTTAAAATTCTATTTCCTCCCTGAAAAGGAAGCAGCTCTTACTACCGTGGCCCCCTGAGAGGCACCTGTTGAACGTGGTGTATAATATAGTATCTAGGTTTTTTAGTTTTTCTTAGTTTTTGTTAAGTTTCTCCTTGTTATTCATGTTTTTGTATGAGTAAGTATGTCTGAGTAAGTATATGAACATGTGTATGTATGTGGGAGGGTGCCTGTAGAGGCCAGAAGAGGATGTTGGATCTCTCGGAACCAGAGTTACCAGGTTTTATGAGCAGTCTAACATAGTTGATAGAATTAGAACCCCAGTCCTCATGACAGAGAAGAAAGCTCTCTTGACTGTTGAGCCATCTCTCCACGAACTTAAAGTCTACTTTATAATTTACTTAGCAAATAAGGGCAAGTGCCCATCACCTCCCAGAGGCTGCAGTCAGTGTAAGTGGAGGCTTAGAGCTCCTAAACTGCAGAAATGGGATTTAATGAAACTACTTGTAAGAGAGTCCTGAGGCTCAAATGAGCGATAGGATGTGGTGGCATTCAGATATTTTAGCCGATATCATTTAATTGTATTGTTGGCATTAATTTGTTTTAGAAAATATTATTTCTGAAACTCTTTCTTTTTCCAAGGGCAGGAGGCAAATATGACTTGTTCAATATCACATTAGTAGCTGCGTCCTCTGCCCTGTAGGTCAATATTTATTAAACAAGTGGATGAAGGGTCTCTTCCTGTGATGCTAATCTGTACATGTGCATATGTGGCTGGACCTTTCTATTTGTGTGAAAATCAGCTGTGACTTTAAGGGAAGAACATTTTGATCACAGAGTTGGACTTTTAGCAAAATCCACCATTTGCTCCCATTAAAATCATAAGCTAATTGACACATTACCCTGCTATGTGTGCATAAGTTCATTTTCTGGACTCACAGTTTCAATTGCATTTCTCCTAAGTGACAATTTTTGTGTCTGCATGAAGTAAAATCTAAAAGAAAAAATTTCAAAATCTAAAATATAATAAAATAGACTGAAAGAGTGAATTTAAATTGTAGACTATACTGAAGGAAGGTATAACAAGAATGCCTTATTTTATGCGATTTGATTAACTGGTTTATTATTTGCTATGAAAATATCAAAATGATAAACCATGAGAGTAGTATAACCACAATGTTGCTTTGTTCCATGTAACCGGGGAAATGAAGAGAATATTGCTCTTACTTAGCCTTTGTGTCCTTTTACATTGACTGAGAAGTAAGAATAAAATATTTGCTAAAGCTTTCAAACTTAATAGCAAAATGTTTTTAAAAATTTTAATAGATGATAGATATGAGTGGCAACCATTGAATGCAACTTAGAACCTGAATATTGTAGATTCCCTTTATGATAGATTTTATCGTTACTTTTATTATGGAAAACAAAATCTGTTTTCCTTTCCTTTGCTTTAGGTTGCCCAGTATGGCTGGCTTAGAAGATTAACACAGATAGTGTTCAAGTAAAGACCAGAGACTCACTGAGTTTATCTGCAAGTCATGAATAATGCAATAGTCACTTTACAGAGAGGGATTTGGAAGAAGCACTGCAGTTCTAGACTTGATTATTCCTTCCTGTTTACTAAACTCATTGCAAGAATATGATCCCAAAACATCTACCTTGATGATCCTGATAAATGTATTAATTAGTAACTTAGCAACTTGAAATTCCTTACTTTGCTTGAAGTCGCCTTGGAATTCAGGAGACTGTGGAAGTAATATTAGAATTCAGTGGTAGGACTCATGTCATGAAAGGCTTTTCAACTCTGTTTTGAGACAAGACCTCACGCAGACCAGGTCAACCATAAACTTGATATTTATCCAAAGCTGTTCTTGAACTCCTAATCCTCCTGCCTCCAATTCTCAATGTTGGAATTGCTGGAGTGTACCACCATGCCAGCTTTGTAACTTTGTAATAAGGGGGATTTATTTTTGATTAATCCAGACATAATAGGAAATACATTGATATGTCTTTTTGTTGGTATTGGTTCTTTACTATTTGTTTTATGTTTTGTTGTTTTCTTACTCTACATCTGTATTCACATTCTAATTCACACATTCATCATCCTGATGTGTCCACACATCTGACTTTGCATAATCAAATCCTACAGGCAGCTGTTATTCAAGATAATCAATTATAACAATGTAAAACAACTGTTCTACCTCTCAGGATTTAACTTCTCTCTCATAAAGGACTGAACTAAGGGGATTTTATTCCTATTTTCTGCCTTTAACAAGATATTGTTGGTAAAATATTGATAATTTTCTTTTTAATTTTTTGAAAGCATTGACTTTCAGATTTTTTATATGATTTTCAATTTCAACTAAGTTTTTTTAATTCCTATTTTAACCATTTGTTAAAACTAAGTGTAACTGAATAATGTCAAACAGTAATTTGCCTATAAACATATTCCTCAAATAAATTATTAAAAGAGACATAACACAGATGCTTTAGTTGTTTATGCTGTACTGGTAAGAGAGATAACAGGAATTAATTTCTTGGGGCTTCAGATTGCTTGATGATGAAATAACTTGATTCCAATTTTCACAACTAAACGACGGGTTTTATTATATTTTGCCAGTTTTGTCATATCCAATCCAACATAAATGATATGTGTCCACAGCAAATTGGGGAAACATGGTGGTCTATGTCCGATGAATCTAAAAATAGATTTGTTATGTCTTCCTCCCCTGTATTCTTTCATGAAAGAATACACTCTGTGGGTCCAGTTTGTATTTGTAGCTGTATTTAGTCTCCCTGAGAAAGATGCTATTATATTGCTTTTACACCCTAAGTACATTCTTTTACAAATTAACTTAATGTGTTTCATGCAGAATTGTTTCGAATTGACAAAACTCAGCATGAAAAGTAAGTAAAAAATTTAATATATTCCCCCAAGGGCTTAAACTAATGTTACAAACTCAGTAAATGAATAAATTGAGGACATCAGTCTGATTCTGGTCACATTTAGTTAACTCCTGCCATCCCCTGTGACTTATCCAGTGTGCCTCATCTCCTTCCCAGTATTGTTTTTCTGTATGACACTTACCAAAACCTGCTTTTATGTTGCATAATCATTTATTTGGCACCTATGAGTGGTTCCCATAGGTTCGTGTATATGAATAATAGTCACCGTGAGTGGAACTCTTTGACAGGAGAAGAGGATTAGAAGAATTAGGAGGTGTAACCTTGTTGGAAGAAGTATGTCCCTGGAGTTGGACTTTGAGGTGTCAAAAGCCATGCCCGACCTAGTCTCTCTCCTTTTTCCCACCCTGACCCTTCAAATTCCAGATCAGGATGCAGCTGTCTGCTACTGCTCCAGCACCATGCAAGCCACCATGCTTTCCCTATGATGACAACATATTAAACATAAAATCATAAAGCAAGTTGCTGAATAAATGCTTTCTCTCATAATTGCCTTGGTCATGGTGTCACTACACAACAAAGGAACAGTAACTAAAACAGAATCCATCTCTGTACGACTAGATAAAAGCTGCTTGAGGATACCCAGGCTCTAACTGCATCTCTGTTTTATTTCTCTCTTCATAAACTATATTACAATCTCTGTGTCACTAGGGGTTTTGTTTCAGTCCCATGGTAGTACTATATATAGAACAGTGTCTAGTACATGTTTGGAGTTCATTAGTACTGATCAAAGGAGGGTGTTCTCTATTTAAAATCCATAACTGGATGCCTGTACCTTGTCAATGGGCTCTTGCATGTGTCCATTTATATACACTCTAAAGATAAGGATTACCTCAACAGCACTGGGAGCCTAAAAGGAAGGCTTTTGTTTCCAAGACCAATATGAGGTTCTAGTCATGAAAACACTACCCTATTATTTATAAAGAACTCTTGTTTATTATATACCCAAGTTCTGATTTCAAGAAGCTGCCCCTTTACTCTTAAATCCTGTATTAGTTTTTAGTATATGTAGAAAAAGACAGGATCTCCTGAGTAAATTGGGAGCATGGGGACCTTGGGTGAGGGTTGAAGTGGAGAGGGGAGAGGCAGGAAGGGGAACAGAGAAAAAGATAGAGCTCAATAAAAATCAAAAAAAATGTCTGTAAATACAAAGGTTTGAAGAACTCTGGAGTCCTTCCAGTTTAAAGCTTTAACAGTGGAAAAACTGTGATTCAGATAGGCTTCTTGTTTGCCAGGTCACTGTGGGCATTTTGAATAGAGCATGTAATCACATCACCTTTGATGGAGAGTGATTAATTGTTAGTATAAACAAGGAAGGCAAAATAAGCACTTTTGTGCTTATTACTGTCAAATTAAAATAGCATTTCCTACAAAAACAAGATTTTAAGTCTTCCTTTGCTTCACTTCAAATTCATCAAATCCTCATCTGCAGGGTCAGGAGAGCAAAGAAGAGAAAGATGGCAGAAAGTGTGTGTGATGTGTGGTTTATCACATGGTATCCTTCAGGCTGTCTTACATTGTGTAATCCTGACCTCTGTCTAAGGTGCAGGAGGAAATGCTTGATCAACATTTGCAGGGAGGTGAGTAAGAAACCACATGCCATTCAGGTCAGCCTTTGGCCAGAACCAATGCAAAAGCATGTTGTTGCAAGACGCACTGACCTGTGTTATAGTCTACACCCCAAAGGTCTAGTGTCCATAGTACAAATATTCCTTAGATATTTTTTGATTGAGACCAAAAGTTTGTTTCCTAAGATCAACATTTGAAACTTGATAGACTATTTATATTTTTACCTCATCTTTATCACCCACTAAATGTGTGGATTGATTAATAATTTCCTTTTTTCGGTTCTTTTGCAGTTCAGTTTTAAGTGGAGGCATTCAGAGTACCTAATTTTCAGGGTTCACTAAAGAAGTAAGCCCCTCATCCAGTGATTAAGTATTAGGTATTAGGGATAGCCAATATGATGGTGTTGACAGTGGGGGAAAGTGTCACACCTTTCTGATAAACACAATGGTTAAACATCTTAATATCCAAATAGCCTCATCAAAATTAATAAGGACATTTGAAAGGTTTTTTTGCTGACTTCCTTATTTTATAGATCAGCAACATGAGGCTCAGAAACAGAATGACTTGCTTACTTGTGCAAGTATGTCAGAGTCACTGCACTATGGGAAGTTTTTCCAAGTTGCAATTATACTTTTGGAAACGCACAGTCATTCTGGATACCTGTTCCATCATTGACCAGATAGATAATTACAGAGAAAATTTTTTATGATTTATAACTTCCCTTCCCTTGTGCCAAGTGGTTATGGGTAATAATATAACTCGCTTTGTGAGAAGATGAGGACACTGTGAGAAAAAATAATGAGGGGCATTTTTTCATGGGTGCTTCCACAGAAAAATACAGTTCATGTGATGAATATTTAATAATACCCTTGCAGCAAAAATTGTAATGGGTCTCCTCATTGTTCCTTAGCAGATGCCAGGGAGACAATGTCAGGATATAATTCCATCAAACTAGTTCCTGGGTGAGTTGGCACAGTGTGTTTGATTTCACAACTTTTTTACTTAATCCATGACTTGAAGGTTCAAAAGCTACAGGAGTTTGTGATATTATGAATTGCGTCTTCAACTATTGTTTAGTAAATAATGGAAACCTACTGTATACAGACCTTAAAGGAGTAGACCAAAAGACTGGAAAGATGCCTCAGTGGTTAAGAGTCAGGATCATTCTTGCAGAAGCCCTAAGTGAGTCTACCCACATCCACATTAGCGGATTACAACAACCTTCAGCTCCAACTCTAGAAGATATGTCTCCCTCTTCTGGATCATTTGGGCAGCTACAGTCATGTGTGTATACCCTCACACAGATACAAACATATAGAAAAAATGAAAAAAAGAATAAATCTTTAAAAGAGTCACATGAATGGTGCCCATCTTTGGAGAAGTTTGAGGTCATCAATTTAGAAGGAAATCAGAGGCCAAGCATGGTGGAATATATAATCTCAATATTTGAGAGGATAGGATAAATGGATCCATCCCAAACTTGAGACCAGCTTGTGCTCTATAAGGAAATCCTGTCTATAAAGAAATAATCATTTCTCTTGAAACATTTGTGCTAGGGAGATGGAGGGAGGAAAACTTCGACAGAGAGGAAAATAAATGGGCATAATTAAGCATCCAATGTTAGGGGCTCACATTACTTGGCCATATGATCATTTTCCATGTTTTAATTCCTTTTTCTGCCCAAAATAAATAGGGAACATGGGATACTGACATGTATATGCTTACTCTTCTACTTTTAAAGAAACTGCTTATTAACAAAACACTTATTCATAGACAAGTAGGTTTGGTGAATGCTAGATAAATATTATCAATAGACCTCCATAGTGTACTGTGTGAGAGGACCAATTTCTGTTGTGTGCCTGTGTTCTTTGTAATTTGAGGTAAATGGAGCCAAAGGAGGTTCGAAGGTGAACTCCAGACTTGCCCTAGCTCTCTGTCCATAGCTATTAACTTAAGACACACATTGTGCATATGTATGTTTGTATGTGTGTGGCATATGTACATATATGTTCATATGTATACATGGGCATGTGTGTATAGGCCGAAGGTTGACCTCAAATGTCTTTCTCCATTGCTTTGCACTTAATTTACTGAAGCAGGGTTTCTCATGAAATGCAGAGATTGTGGGTTCTGATAGGTCCAGGTAGTCATCTTGCCCCAAGGATCTTCTGTCTGTATCTCCCAAGTGCTAGGATTACATATCTGCTCTTCCCACCCTGCTTTTATGTGGGTTCTGGGAATTTGACTCTATCCACCTCATTCTGACATACCTTAACTTTTAATAAATATACAGAACAAACTGTAGAACTGCCCTGCATTGCATATCAATCTGGAACAATAGAACACAAGATCGATACTTTTGACACCCACACATATTGAATATCTGTTTATCCTAATATACAGTGCTGGTTGCTAGGGGAATTTTCTTTCTAAAACACAAAGAAAACACAAAAGCAATGACAACAAAATGAAAAACACCAAGGGCTGGAGAGATTGCTCATTTGCTTAAATACATTTGCTACTCTGGCAGAGCACAGAGATTTAATGCCCAGCACCCACATGGTCACACACAGTAGCCTGTAACTCCACTTTCAGAGAATTGACCCTCTGCTGGCCTCACATCTAAGAAGCAAACACATGATGTACTTTCAGGTGAACACTCATACACTTAAAGTAAATGGATCTAAAAACCAATCAAAAGTGAGCTCACTAATACTAACAGACATGAGTAAAAAGATTCATGGAATAGAATGGTGGAACTAGGTTGGATGCATATTCTTGAGAAGACATGTATGTGTTAATTTAGTAGGAACTCTAGCACATAGTCAATGCTATGGGGGCGCAGCTATTACTGCCACCATTAGTCTTAGCCATCCGAAGGAGCCCACCACCATTGCTTACCTACAAAAATTTCCTGGGTCTTTGTAACAGTTTATTACACTTTTAAATTTAGTAGTGGTGATGGTAGAGGTGGTGCGTGCAAGTGGGTCAGAGGGCAACCTGCAGGCATCAAATTTCCCCTTTCAGATAATGGGTCCATAGATTTAACTTAGGTCATCGGGCTTGGTAGCATGCTCTTTTACCTTCTGCCCCCGGCCCCCTGCAAGAGTTGAGATTCTATGGTTTCTTCTTAGATATAATGTTAGAAGCAGTGGCTGTCAGGAACTTACTATTGCCTGAAAAAAAAATCTCAGACCAGGCCAGTGCTGGCAGCTGTGTCTGGGATGGAATTTAACAGCCACTGACGTGCTCATAAGCCTTTTGTAGAAAAGAGTAAAAAATAATCAAAGCTTGGAGACATTAAAAGGTTATCTTCTTTTCTTCTTACATTTCTCCCTTTTATCTAGGTTGTTTATATAAACCATGACATCTGAAACTCTGATAGCAACCCTTTCTAACTTGAGAAATTTTTATGAAACCTCTGGGGTATAAGTATATAGATTAGAGATATCAACCAAACATTTAAGAAATGTTTATTTCAACTTTTAAGCTTTCTGAATTCACGTGAATTTATTTATTTATTTATTTATTTATTTATTTATTTGATGAGTGTTTGTGTGTATGTGTGTGTGTGTCTATGTCTGTGTGTCAGAGAACAACTTATTAGAATCAATTCTTTCCTTCCATTGTATGGGTCCTTGGGATCTAACTCTTGAGTTGTCAGTCTTGGTGGCAAAAGTTTTTAATCACTTATCCATCATACCTGTCCAAAATATTTATTTTAGAACAATTCTTTTGAATACATATAATCTTACCATTTGTTCTTGAGAATACCAAATTTGCATACTAATAAGATGAAGGTTTGTAGACATATTTTTCTTTGGGGTGCCAACTCACAAAAAATGACTTGGAGACTTGTTATTAATTATGAACACTTAGCCTATAGCTTAGGGCCTGTCCCACTAACTTTTATAACTTTTATAATCCATTTTTATTAATTTATGTTTTGCCTCATGGCTTTTACTCCTCTTTCATCTTGCACTTCCTGTATCCTCTCCACGTTCTCTGGCATCTTTACCATGCCCAAATTCCTCTCCTTTTACTCTCTCTCTTTATGCCCAGAAAACATTATTCCACAGCAGAGGTTCTTCTCTATTTTTACATAAACAATAGAATCATGGCTAAAACGTTGTCAATAACATTTGATAATTCTCAGAGTTGATCAACATTTTTATTTTATTACTGTATTATTTTTATTTATGTGCATATGTGTGTGCCTTCCTGAGTTTACATATACCACATGCATGAAGAGACCGGAATCCTCTGATGATGACATGCAGACATCATGTCCTCTGAAGCTAGAATTACAGATGTTGTACACTACCTGGGGTGCATGCTGGGTACTGAGCCCAGGTCCTCTGGCAAAGCAACAAATGCTCTAACTGTGAAGCCATCTCCAATTTATGAGCAATCTATAAAGATTATGACACCACAGTTGAATAATTCCAGAGAGAGCAGCATCACAATCTGTGTTCATTGCCTTTCTTCTTACTGAAGTATATTTTTCTGTTACTATATAAAAAATGAAAAATTTAGTGAAAAAGAGTTTATTATGGCTTTCAGTTACAGAGGGAAAGGATCCAGGTGAGTGGAGAGAGAGGTGGTAACACATAGGAAAGACCTGGTGGCAGGTTCTGAAAGCTGACTGGCCACATTGCACTGGTACTTAGAAAACAGATCAAGGGAAGTTGTACCAGGCTATAAGCCCTCACATGTTGCCCCAGTGACATTCTCCTGCTCACAATTTCTATCTATTAACAGTTATATAACCTTCCAGAACCCCATTACCAGTTGGGGAACAAGTAGACAAATATATGATACATGGGAGAGAAAGAATAACACAAATGTTCATGGTTTTGCTCAAAAGACCTGGGAGAAATTCAAGTGAAGTTGACCTGTATGATCAATCTGGCCCTGGAGTGTCTTAAGGTAGTTGATAAAATCGCGGGAGCTTAGCAATTTGATCATCAGGGTCTTTAACTCCCCTGGGCAATATGCCTTTCCTTCCTCAACTTTAGTTTCCTCATCTGTGAAATTCAAACCTTGACCTTGATATCACAGCAGAGCTGTGAAACTTACATGGAAATACAATGTGAGAAGTATCTGACCCATGCTACGACTTAAGTAAAATGGCAACTTGAAAACATCCAAAAGAACAGGACTCTGGAATGACAATGACAGATTGTCTCAACATATCTCAGCTAGAGTGACAGAGCAGTGGTCTGTGTTGGTCAAGGTTATGGGGCCTCCTTGAATGCTTCTGTGCAGCATGGAAACATGGGGCTGCATTGTGAAATGAGCTGAGTTTTAAATATCATCACAGTAGTGTCTGTGACACTGGACAATGCATAAGTAAAAATTGTATGCCTTTCCTGGGGACCAGTTCAACAAAGTGTGCAAAATGCAAGTTTAACTCTATTTTCCACAGACTAAATTTTGGAGTAAGTCAAAGCTTATTCTCCTCATTTGGTTGAATAGTATTATTCTCTTGAGTGGCTCTTGTTTTCTAATGAGTGTGTGTGTTTCCATAGCTACTTGTGCAGGAATAGAAAGTTATTGCTGAGCTTCTTGTTTAAAAGAAGTGGACTCAGCAAAAATTTAGAGGGCAGTCTTGCTGCTGACAAATGAAAAGTTGTAACAAAACCGGATCAGAGATCATGATTAAATCTGGTTGTCAGTTAGATTGGCTTAACTAACACTAGCATAGTACTGGGTCATGTCTTGGACTATGTCTCTGTCATGTGATGTGACATTTCCAGGAAAGATTAACTAAGAGGACATAACCCACCATGGTAGAAAAGGTTTGCTATAGTGAAATGGTGAGACTGCATTTACAATCAGGAAACAGAGAAAGGATGGAAGATGGTCACATACAAAGTAACTTAAAAGCTCGCTCCCCATGATTCCCTACAATTAAACCCAACCTCAAGACCCAACTCAATCTACAGACCAAGTATGCAGATACATGCATCTATAAAATACAATTTATATTAAACTACTAATCCTTTAGTGATTTTACTTAGTTATTGGAATCAACCACCAAGTGTTTTAAAAAATTGTAAACACTGCTTTGATCTAATGTGATATATTAGAACTAGCTTTCATTCTGGCATGCTATGGTATGCGCATAGAGGTCAGAGGACAGTTTGTGGATATCTTGTGTATTCTAGGAAGTGAACTAAGGTCAGCAAACATCTTAACTAACTTAACCTTTAAACTTGTCAAATGTCACAAGCTAGAGTCATCTTTAGGAAAGGGACCTCCATTGAGAAAATATCTTCAACAGACTGGCCTCTCTCACTTGTCTATGCTGCAGGGCATTTTTTTTTTTTTTTTTTTTTTTTTGCTTTGGGCAGGTGGTCCTTGACTGTATGAGAAAATAAGCCGAGCAAGACATGCACGGCAATCCAGTAAGCAACAGAGACTGCCTTGAATCCCTTCCCTGCCTTTCCTTGATGATAGACTGTGATGTGGAAGTGTAAGCCAAATTAACCCTTCCCTCTCCAAGTTGTTTTTGCTCATGATGTTTAATCACAGCAAACCACAATAAGGCACTGGTGCTAAGGAAATATGATATGCAAGCGATATGAAAATGTATTCTTTTCACGTATCAGTTGTGAAAAATAACTGTGTGAATGGACTCTGATGGAACTAACTCTTCCTTTCCCTTCCAGACCTACCACAGGGGTTGGGTAAAGTAGGTACTGGTCATTCTAAAGCAGAAGAAATTTATTATCTCTGATCTTTAACCAGCATAACAGCTGCAGTAGACTCCAGCTGAAGGAAGAGCCCTTCACCTTCAGGGAGTCTGTTTGCCACGGGCCACTGATTTTCCCGGAATTGGTGTCATTGAGCCTGCCTGGGTGGAAGTGAATCTGGGCTTGGTAGATGAACATTTCAAAATGTCGATGGTTTTTTTTTTTTTTTTTCTGGGGAGTGACTGAAGTTTTCTCAATGAAATTATTAGGCAATTTCCCAGCTGCCTGGATTTCTACCAATCCAGTCCTTTCCTGTAGCCATTATAACGTCACAGAGGATACAATTCTTTCCCAGATTTCGGTTATTTTAAAAGAAACCTAATCTTCTCTAATTCACGTAATGCATAGTTTTCGTCATTTTAAAGTATCCGCCTGGCTGGAGATAGCATTGTTATTTTTTACTGCAATGCTCTTTTTAAGGAAGGGTGGATTTCTTCTTTTAATGCTAGTATTTAGTATTAGACTTATGGTGTAGATCACCCCAAAAGCAATCGTATGCAAAGTTGCATAAAGTGAATGATCCACGGCACGCTTATGAAAGTCAGCATCTCTTAGCACAGTTCCTTTACTTCCCTGAAGCTCAGCCATCTTCATGCTTCAGGTGAAGAGAGAATCGTAGGCTGAATTGAAGAGCTTGTGACATTTCCTTCATTAGCCGCCCCTTCACTGACTGCGCTTCAGTCCGTTTATGTCTCTGAAGAAGTCAATTGCCGCATCATCTGGAAGCTTTCCTTTTGGTGATCTCTCCATCTTGGCAATTTTTTTTTTAACCAGTTTCTATTTTTACTTAAAACCCATTGACAACATACTTCTGTGGTCAGTTTTTCAAAGGTTTATTGCTCTATATTTGCCATGGCAAGTCTTAGTCAGTCCACAGTGGCGTTTCTGGCTTTAAGTCAGTATTACTGGGTCATGTGTTACAATAAGGATTAAGACTTCTGGGTACTTATAGTTGTGAACGTACTTGATAGCACTCTAGGGTCACAGTGCTTAGTCTTGATCTTTGTTTCCTGAGTAGTGTCAATTCTGTAGAATATAAATCTTATTAAGGGGCTAGAGATGGTTCAGCAGTTAAGTGCACTGGCTGCTCTTCCAGAAGACCCAGGTTCAACCCTCAGCACCCACATTGCCACTGCAACTCTTGACACTAAACAGCCTGTAACTCCACTTCCAGGTAATCTAACAATCCCCTCTGGCTTCCGTGAGTTATAGGTCCATGTGTTGCATATAGACACATATACAGAGGTAACACACACACACATATATACAATGTAAAACTTTTAATGTTGTTAAGGTATGTTATGATTTGTGTACTCTACTGTAATGTAATCAGAACTCAAATAAATATATTTTAGGTTCTATAAATGGACAGGGCATGTACTTGGCTTTCATTGCCTTAGGGATCCGTAGAACAACCCGGTGGGTGCCGTGTTGTCTTTAAAGACAGGTGAGGAAACTGTTCCCAAACCCACAATGGGTAACAAGCAGAGCTCCTTGTAAAAGATCTTGCAGCATCCTTGCTGCAAACTCTGAACAACCTGAGTGCCAGTGCTTCAACAGGACTGTTCCTGCCTGGAACTACATGAAATACTAATTATATGCACCGAGAAAAAAAATTATCTCAGCATCACTTTCAGTGACAAGCTGAGGAAAACAGACTAATCACACTTTTCCATTTGGGGACAAGCTTTTGAAATTGTGATTCCCCTTTGCCTATGCATGTTGCTAGGAGCATCCACATAAATCATTTTGAGAGAACAAATAAATGAGGGAGTTTGTCAACATAAATCTTAGTTAAAATGAGCCAACATAGAAAGGTATTAAGCCGTGATCAAATAAAATGAGGATTAAACAAACTACACCTTGTATTTTATATTAAAAACTAATTAAATTTAAAAATGAGGCTCTTTGGGCTGTGTGGGTGGGCTTGCTTCCATGTACAGAACTGATTCAGTGATGTACAAGACTCTGTGTCTGTAATCTGAAATTAAGACAAGCATCTTAGTATCTCTGTGGGAACAAGAAAGGTCCAGTCTTGTACCGTGCTTCAGATGGATGGAAATAGAGCATATATGATCCTCTCTAGTAAGTCATACTCCTATCCTGGAACTTCAGGAAGGTCTCAGGCCACATCTCTTCATCAGCTTTTCCTTTGCTGTGAGTCTCTGTGTCTGTCTAGCTGAAAGGAAGACAGATCTGGACTTCTGGAAGGTGTGCAAACAAACGATCAGTTTCGACTCTATGCATTAACTATTTGGGCCAAGGCATATTTGGGAAATTGCAAATTTGGGTTCAGTTCCTCTTGGCCTTAAGTTCTTTGTAAAACATTTTTCAAAGCCTTTGTTTATTCCCAGTCACAACTGGTTCTGTCTAGGATAAGACCTATGATGACTTTATGCAATCAAATTATCAATATATATGCAATTAAAATGACTAGAAGCTTACTGGCGCATATAAAATTGCCCCTTTCATGGGCAACTTAACTTGCCTTTGGTTATAATGCAGCAAGACACACATTTCTGGATAAGAAACTAAAAGCAAAATAAACAACAGTAAGAATAAAAAATTCCAACCATGATTGAAATACAGAGGAGGAAAGACTTCAGAAATGGCTCAGAGGTTAAGAACACATACTGATCTTTCTGAGGACCTGAGTTCAATTCTCAACAACCACATCAGGTGGCTTACAACTGTCGATTGTTACAACACCTTATAACTCACAGCTCTGACTTCTGTAGGCACTTGTATTCATGCTCACAAAGAACACACAATGCGAGGCAATTCTTTTGCCCAAGGGGTTTACCAGAACCAAACCCACCTACCAACACACTAGGTCCACCACAGCTGCCATCTTTCTTCCCTGATGTAGATGGTAACTACATCTCTTCCTGTTGGTGGGAGATCAATGTCACAATCTGACTCAAAAGGAAAAGGAAGGTTCAGGAAATATGAATCCTCGCTGGGCTTTGAAAAGCAATAACAACAGTTTCTCGCATCTGCCGGGGCAAGGTGTCCTGTTTCACATATCCGAGGTGACTTCAAGTTAAGGACAATGACATCTCTCTGCCTGCAGGTTAGAGTCCCAGTTGTGCTTTAGTCAGGAACTCCCTAAATGATTAGCATGCCTACAGTTAGGGGTTAGAAAATGACCCCCCACACACACACACACTGAAGGAAACAGATACAAATGAAGGCAGAAATGGCAGACTTTTCTTTGGACTTTAGTTACCTTGTGGACCCAAGCGAGGTATCGAAAGCTTTTTAGCAAAAGCAGCTTCCAAGCATCTGTTTCATTTCCAGGGAAGCTAATCTCTTGCGTTTTTACAGCTGGTCCACCTCTGTCCTTGAGTTACTGGCGGAAGTCAGCACATCCCTTGGGAAGGTCATCTTTAGCCGTGCCCATGTGCTGCAGCATAGAATTAGCAGTGACACACACATAGAGACACACAGACACATGCATGCACAAACTCATGCATGCACAGAATGGTCTTTTAAGTGATGATGCGGCCAATCATAGATTTCTTGTTCTCTGTCACACTCCATAGCCACTGCTGTGGCCTGTCCTTAATGAAACTTAGGCTTTACTACAGCCTCTACTAAGGTGTACTTTATTCTTTCCTCACCACAAACTATTCTTTACAGAAGAATGTTAATTAGTAACTGATAGATCTAAAGATTGCTGGCGACAGCCCATTAATTCCATTTACTTTAATAGGGCTGAGAAGCTAGCTTGCAGTACAGCTGTATTCAGACTAGATTATAAATGTAATTTTTTGCACCATTAACTTTCCTGATTAATCTTAGACAGCAAATGCCTAATTATTGGGTGGGGGTAGGGGGGACCACCCAGTCTTTTGGGCAAGGAATCCAGCTGTAAAACTGTTCCTATGGCCTTATTGTCATCCCTGGGGTAGGACAGATTTGTAGAGGGAGCTGCTCTCATCCCACTGTTTCCTGGCTAATCCCAGCTAGGTATTCATTCCTTCAGAATGTAAACACCATGTGTGCACAGGCACACAGCCCAGATGTGCAGACAGCCTTTTTCTTCAGTCATGAGGAGTGCATTTGCAATAGTGGCAAGCTTCCCCAGGATCTCAGAGACCCAGGTCTGTTCTGCCCTTTGAACTCTGGAAATGTGCTTGCTCCTGAGGGGTACTGGCTACCACTCTTAAGCAGCCACCCCTGTTCCAGAGATGGATGACTCAGGACTCAGCAGACTGAGCCAAATAGCAGAATGAGTAGGTTAAAGGCATTCAGCTGTGGAACCGGGTGGGCTGGGGTGGAAAACACTTCGCTTGCTGTTCAGGGCTACCTGATATTAAAATGACAGGCAGCTGTGTAAATGAAAAACAGGTCTGGCAGCAGGGTAGCCTGCCAGGGCGCTGCTGAAACCCCTGCTTTGCAAGAGACTAATCATTGGCTTGTTAGGAGAAAATGGCACTTCATTAGCATAGCACAGACTACTAAGGAAAATGGAAGAGGCTTGCCCTGATCTACTAACTGAAAAGAGCCACCAGGAGAGGATTCAGAAGAGGAGGGAGAGAGTAGAAGGTCGTAGAATATGGCAGAAAGAGACCCCTTCCTCGGAGTTGTGATAATTCACTTCATCAGCTTCGGGTGAGCCAAGCTTCTTGAGCTACAGGGTTGGGAGAACTAAGCTGCACTGCTTTCAAGCCTCACTTTCAGACTGCTTCTGTCTTCAGCCATAAGCTTCTCCTTCCTGTATGTCTGGTATAAATCTTAATTACTTTTCAAACAACTCATCCTTCCATGGAAGCGGAGGCAATGTGTTGCTAACAGGCCCTTGTGTTTTCATAGTGCCGTCCCCTGATGGGCTGTGATGATAGATAACACACTTAGATTCCATTGTTAATGCACAGTGAAGGGTGAGGCCTGTTGGAATCTATAAAGTAGGCACTAGGGACAGGAATATAGAGTAGTATGTTCCTCCTTCCTCTGACATAGTGTGGGACACAACATTGAGGGACAAGGACTCAGAGAGCACCTTTCCTTGGTCTCACAAAAAACCTAGGGCTAGAACACAATGTTTCTGTCATTTTGACACCCTTTTCTCACATGCATGCATGCACACTTGCGACACACACACAGGCACACACACACACACACACACTGATTTGACAATCCTAGGGAATATGAATAATACCTAACCCTGCTCAGAACAACAACAAACCATAGGACAATTCTGCCAAAGGTCACCCTGGGGAACTAATGAGTTTACTGGATTGACTCATAGGGTATGATTGAGGAGATGGAGACAGGAAGATGTGTGACCTCAAAGTAGCCATTTAAGAGTCTTTACCCAGCCTGGATGATGACTTCCTTATAGCAGTGCGGATGGAGCGCTTCCTTAGCCTATGTACTCGCCACTCAGGAGACCCTGCGGTCCCTCACAATTAGAAAACTATGTAGAAAAGGCTGAGAGGATTGTCTGGATAGTCAGGCGATGGAAAAAATTACCTTTGCATTCTGTCCTTCCCTCATGCCCACTCCTGTTGGGCTCTTCTTAGAAGACACCGTTGACCTGATGAAGATGATAAGTGTTTTGATCAGAGATTAGGGCTATAAAATGAACACACACACACAACTCTATTTTAAAGACAATTTTAATGGATAGAGTCCTTGTCACACTATAAACAATAGTGAAGTAATCCAGCTGTGTCTTCAGCACTGGTTTTACTGGACATTAGTATGGAAATGGGGGTTATGTGTGTATCTGGTAGGAGTATATTCATGTATGTCCAAATGCCTGTTCCTATACATTCAATATATACAGAGTCTGTTGACAGATCGCACCAGAAGTGTATGAGTTACATTCCTGGCTTGAAAAGATTCTTTAAGAGTCACCGAACTCCAGGTCCTGTATTCTCTCCCTTCAATTTAGTTTCATGCAAAATAAGAACATAGCAGGGCTAGACATTACCTCAACAGCATGAAAAAGTGACCAAGGTTATTCATTACCGGGCCTACTTGCTGTGTTGATCTTGGGCAAGATTTTTAACTTCGGTCTACCTTGGGTTTCTACATCGGTAAGGCAAAGACATTCAAAGGACCTTTTCTTGGAGTGTCCTGAAAATGATACAAACTAATTTATGAGCATCACTGGAAGCAGCCAGCCACAAGGGCATCCTGAAACATTGAGCTATCAGTAGCAAGTCTGTGATCTAGATCAGAGTGACTGCTGTCTCTCCTTCAAGGTCAAACAGCCAGTGCATCAGCAACTCTAATTCATCTGTTGCACTTGATGGTGTTCTTTGTGCACAGCACCCATTTTAATATCTGGGGTTTTGCCAGAAAAACAAAACAAAAAGACACCAGAATTTGGTGATTGTTCTGGCCACATAAGGATTCAGACACCTTGCTATTAATTTTAGCAAATGAAAAATTTAAAAGGAAACTTTGGATTCTTTAGTCGCAGAAGTCAGAAGTCTCTATTACTTACCACACTAAGGTGGATAAATGTGGAAATTGTTATTGAAAGCACAGGTTGCAAGGGCACAGAGAACACTGCTGAAATCCAGACTCTTGCAATTACCAGAAATATCAAGTTTGTGCTTTAGGATATGTAGTCGCGGTAAAACATTGTATCAGGGAAGAGGAATTATAACTTGGGTATTTGCTATTGTGAAGAAGTCCAGTGGATGTCCTTAAAAGTCAACAAATGTTTACATCCTCTCTGCAGCGCATTGCCCTCCCAGCTTCAAAGGGACCTGGCAGTTATCTCCATGTCATTCATCATAAGCATGCAATTAGGAAAATTGTTTTGCACTGTCCACTTAAACACCATCTCCTACTGTCAGTGAGCACTAGCTTCCAGGACGCTCACTATAATGTAGAAGATGCTGACAACTCACAACTAAACACAGCTAGCAGTATAATAGTCAGTGGGAGAAAGGGCTGTTTTCAAGTTCCATCTTATGGTAGAACTCATTAGATTTAAAGGTTAGAGAAAAAAACTGTTGTTTGCAAGACTATGAATTCCCTTGTTTGTAGAGGTCATCATAGGAAGGAAAATGTGTTTGGCTGGGACTAGTTATTTAGCATAACAGAAGAAAGTAGCCCAACCTCTAGAAACTTTGTTGCAAGGAAATTGATTTTCTGGTGGGAGGTCCGGAAGGGCATCTGGAACATCAATGGAGAGGCACCTCATTTAGCTCTATCAGGGAATCAGATGTCTGTATATTCCCAGCAGTAAAGAAGAATTAAGCTATTCCTTGCCCTTTTCCCATTACCCAGATTCCTTTGCAAAGAAATCTTGTGAGCTGGGGACATTGGATTCTCGCATCATCTGACCTCCTGCATTCTCATAAATAAAAATTGTCTTTGATTCAGATTAAGCAGCGCATCATCATATTATCATGATAAGGTTAGCTTTTCTTTTTGAAGTCTTAATTTACTAATTTAGTTTTTAATTTTAAAGAAGAAGGCAGTCTTAAGGTGATTCTGTTTTAAGTATTTTAATCAATTTCAACTTATTTAAATAGAGCAAACTTGATGACTGATTACATGCCCCCCCACACCATTTTCAATAAATTAATTCTATCTCTTAATTTTTCTATTCATGATTCTGATTAGCCTTTCAAAATTTGTCTGCTCTTGTCAAGGTAAACAGTACTTGAGGCTGAGTGGGCAGCTTGTTACTCCTTCTCTTCTTTCTAGGAATAATGAAGTCATTTCAAAATTATTTTATCACCTTGGACACATTTTTTTCACTGTCTGTGCAAAAATTATTTCCCCAATGAAAAGAGGTCTTATATGATGGACTGATTACCCTAAACTCATCTAAAGATCCTTTGTAAATTATTCCTATGAATATTTATTCGTTCCTGAAAATTTCATAGATGTATACCATGTATTTTGACCATGACTATGTCCCACTCTGCTATGGCAACCCTTCCTTATCTTCTTCCCTTTCAAGACACCCCATCTCAACTTCTGATTTTTTTCCAATTAGTGCTACAGAGAAGGGCATGGTGTGGTATAGTTCACCAGAGGATGATTTGCCTATCAGGAACAACAGTCCCCAAGAAAACTGACTCTCCTTTCCTTAGGAGCCTTCAACTACCAAAAGCTCCTTAGCTAGGGGTAGGAATTCTTGCATTCCTCCCTCATCTAGGCTTGGTTGTTGGGAGGTTTGATCTTTTGCAGGCAACTGTTAAACTCAGATCTGCAGAGTCTCCCAAAAACCAACAAGGAGACCAACTCCCGTCTGTAAAGCAAAGAGCCTTTATTCTTACACAAGTTCGCGAACTTGGACTCTCTGAATGCCCAGTCTATTGGCCCAATGAATCTCAGAGACCTGAGCACAGTTGGAATGTGGTTTTTATAATAGCAGAGGCATTTTTAAGGTTCAGGAACCCTGATTGGCTGATATTTGTCTCGGGGTGTCCTGCTGAAAAGCGATGGGCTCCTCTGAGTGGTGTGTTCCTGGGTAGAGCATGGGTGGTGTCAGTTTGTGGTCTTTCTTGGAACCATGTATTGTCTTAGGGTAAACTGAGTCTCAGGCCTACCTTTCTGTTGGTCTATAGGGCCTGTCTTGCGAGGTATGTACCAAGTTGCCCTGGGTCCTACAGTAATCATTCTTATCATTTATAAAGACACGTGAGCGACCCAAGGCTAATCCCACGAGGGGTGGCGGTGGGTCACCCAAGGCCTCAGAGGGCCCCTTGGTAGGTGTTTTGAGGCCTCTGTGGGAGACAGACAGATAAGCCATGCAGAAAGAGTTTTGGTATAGAGTTTATTTAGTAGGTTATGGAGGGGAGTGGAAAGGGGGAGAAGGAGGGAGAAGAGAGAGATGCAGGGGAGGTTAGAGAGGGAGGAAGTAGTTACCTCTTTAAAAGAGGGACAGGAAGAGCAACAGCAGGCTGGAGAGGAGGTAAGAGATCCACCTGCCTTCATTGGAAGGTGTATGTGGGGAAGTTGGGAGAGGGTGGAGCTTGTCTCTTAAAGGGACAGGGTACTCAAGTGACAGACCAGGCCAGCAGATTATAACAACCATAGCTTCTCTCAATTCATGAAAGGTTTTTAAATCTAAACAAATTAATTAATTAATTAAGGCTGATAAAAGACAATTAACAAAATAAGTGTTTTTTTTAAGTTTTCAAAAAATGAACAAAAGAAATGATTAGGGCAAGATCAAGAATGCTGGAGTGGAAAGTAAACAGATAAATGAAGCAAAGTCTTGTTTGATCCTCTGCATTCCTGCTATGTAATCCTCTTGTGCTCCATTCCAACAAGAAGAGGTGACATTTTGAATACAGAACTATGGTAAGGAAGCTCACCTGTTCACACAGATGTGTTCTGTTTGCCATAAGACCATCATCGTGGCTGATGTATACATTTCCATCATCGTGGCAGAGATGTACATTTCCCAGCTTCCCTCAGAATGTTGCCTCCTGTCTCAGAAACAACTAAGAAGCCTGAATGAGCAGTGTAACACAGACTTTAGTGGCGTACATTTGTAATCTAAGTACTTGAGAGGATGAGGGAGAAAGTTTTCCATGAAATCAAGGTCAGACAGGGCTATAAACAAAATACTGCCTCAAAAAATATTATATTGCAAGGGTATCTCATATTCCTCTATGATATACTTTTTTTCTACACTTTACCATATTCAATTGGATCCATAACATATCTGTTAAGGACTGTAGTATATTCTTCCCAAATTCCCATATTGACAATACTCAGGAATTTAGAATATACTTAGAGACAATTCCTCTACAGAAAACAAAAGCAAAAACAAAAACCAACAACAAAAAACTAAAATGAAGTTATTATGGTGGTTCTTCCTTCAGCCTGCCTAAAGTCCTTCTAGGAAGACATCACAACACAGGTGCTTGTGTAGGGGAAGATGGGTGAGGAGGTGATAGAGTAGTGTTCTTAGAAGGAATCTCTGCCCAAAATTTCACCATGGGCAGTACTTTGGAAAGTAAATTTCCATCTAATCCATTCAGAAAGTACTGCCAATACTTTGATCCTTGATTGAGGCAACCTGAGGCATTTGGCATGTTCCCTAAAGTGTATTTATTCCCAAAGAACAGAGCAGAGACCAGAAGAAAGGATATGTGTGATAAATCCAACAGACAAAACTAAGACACACATAGAAGGATAAAGTGAACACCTTAAAAGAACAAGAAACAAAGTATCTCGTGTCTTGGTGAGTTGAAGTGGGCAGAAAATTACAGTTACAGTCATGATGAGATTTGGGATGTCATGAAACTTGGGTGTAAAATCTATATTTGTCCTCATCTGTTCAACCAACCAAGAAATATTTATCAACATGTCAATGGTATTAGTGTTTTGACTTTGTAGTCAAGCAGAGTGTTTTCTGAGTGGCTCAAACTTGGTGCTTTTGAGATGGGAGCTTAGCTAAACACATTCATGACTCCACTTTGGGGCAGAAAGGAATAACTAGTTGTATTTACTGTTACCAACTTGTCATTTAGCTGCCATTTAGCCTTCTTGCCAGTCCCAACCGTGGTTACATTTTGGAGTTCCTAGCTGCAATCCCTGACCTCCTGTCTTCATTTTTATCTCAGCAATGACGAGTAGTTTGTGGGTTTCCTGCAGAAAGATCAGCATTTGCAATATTCAACTGCTACTTAGAGAATCCACCCACTCTGAGTTTCTCAAGTGAGTGCTAGGACAGTTCATCTTGGCTGTCAATTTGACAGGATCCTGCATCACCTAGGAGACAAGCCTTCAGGTGCAGCTGAGAGATTATGTAGCCTCTTGGCATGACTCTGAAGGGTTATGTTGATTAGGTTAACTGAGGTGGAAAAGACCTAGCCTAAAATAGGCAGCCCTTTTGAACTGGGGTCCTAGACAGTGTAAAAAGAGAAATTGAGCTGAGCACTGACCTTTATCATTTTCGGCAACTTGCTTGTAAATATCATGTGACCAGGGCTTCCGTTCCCACTGCTTTGAATCCCCTTCCACAATAGGGTGCACCTTGCACATTAAGCTGAAATCAACCTTTTCTACCTTAAATGACTTTTGTCAGAACATCTTCTTCTTCCATCAGGAAGAGAAATTAAGATGATTTCTAGCTTCCATGGGAATGTTGATAAGGCAGTTCTCGCAAGGGAGTGTAGTGAGTGACCTTGGAAAGTGCAAGGTGAAAACTTTGGAACTGTGGGTATCAGAGTCCCTGGTTGACCACGAGAGCCTTATGCCAGACCCTAGCCACTGTTTTCTTATGCATAGTAACTCATGTGCTTAGATCTTCACACCAATACCTCATTGCTGTTGTAATTTGTTTATTACATCCCCGGGCTTTGGTTCTGGCTGTAGACACCAAAACATGTAGGACAGAATTGTTGGGTGATGCAGGATGTCCTTCTATGCTGTGAATATGTTTTATTATCATTGGTTAATAAAGAAGCATATTTGGCCAATAGCCAGGAAGAATAGAGCCAGATGGAAAATCCAAGCAGAGAGACAGGGAGAAAGAAGGCAGAGTCAGGCAGTTGCTGGGAGTCAAGATGTGAGATAATACTATAGCCACATAGCAATACACAGATTAAGAGAAATGGGTTCATTTGAAATGTGAATGCTAGTTAGTTATAAGCGTGAGACATGGCCAAACAGTTTGTAATTAATATTAAGCCTCAGAGTGGATATTCGGGAACTGACAGGCAGGAGAGAAACCTCCAGTTACACTTGAGTGATAATCTTGCTAATGGGGAGTTAAACTGAGGATATACTCAATTTGAGTTAAACAGCCTGTATTTGTTTTGGTTCAAGGTAGTTTTTGTTTGTTTGTTTGTTTTTGAGACAGATTGTGTGTGTGTGTGTGTGTGTGTGTGTGTGTGTGTGTGTGTGTGTGTGTAACAGCTCTGGCTGTCCTGGAACTTGCTTTTCGTACCAGGCTGGCCTCAAACTCACAAAGATCAACTGACCAGAACCTCTGAGTTCTGGGATTAAATGCATGGCCTGCACCACTATTCCTTCCTTCCAGGCACTTTTCTTATATAGTAAAGTTGATGCCACCATCATATAAAAACCATTTTCCATTCACTTTTAATCTCTCCATGTAATCTGACAGAAAACTCCAGGTGACAGGTCAGATCTCAGTGGAAGCTTGCCCAGGAGAGCCTGCAGCAAAGATTTAGTGTAAGTGACGGAGAAGAGATGAAATGTCAGAAATAAACTGGTATATGAAAAATATCCACAAATCTCTAAACCTAGCATTTAAAAAAAATAAGTCAGTCAAAAATAGCAAATGAAAGACTGATTTTTGTCTATCTTCTTCATTGAAATTTGTATAAAATCACTGTTGTCATATGGAGAGGCAAATAAAGACTGTGCAGCCCATGGGCATACAGGGAAAAGGTATAATTAACATGAGTTAATAAAAATACGCAATTTTTCCTGATTTCTGTGTTTCTGCTATGTGGTATTTTTGGTTTTGCAGGTCTGTTTTTGTCTGCTTTTGTTTTGTTGCTGAAGTTGGTTATATGCTTCTTTCTTATAAATATTCTCTTTCCAATGCAATTTTCTGTATATTTTAAGGAGAATACTCCCTACAATTGTATACATTTTAGCTGCAGAGTATATATGTGTCAGGGAGCACAATTCTTCTTAACTGCTTCCTGAAAAGTCTCCCAGATATGGACACAGTTGTATTCCTATCAGTTCTGTTCTGATGTCTTGGGTCAATGCCTCTTACCCCCTGGGTCAAACTGACTTCTCAAACTGACTCAGCTTGATTCAGGAGGGCACTCCTAGGCATAGTGTGCAGTAGTCTCAAAAAAAGGGAAGGCATAATCACTAGGTGAAACTATGGTATCTAGAATTTTCTGTAAGCTTTCCAGCAAATGCACGGGATTTAAATATTTACTGTTCTAGATAGCATTCTTTATTAAGGAGTCATTTGACTCACTAATAGATGATTATGAGCCATGAACTGACTCTAAATTCCTGAGTGCTTTTTCTTGGTCTAATAATTGAAGATGCTTTGATCAAAGGCACAGAGATTGAAATCTGAAAACAATTAGTGGTAGTTTTGTCTAGAGTCAACTCTCCTTATTTAGTTCAGTTGGCTAGAGCTGTGTGCTAATGAGACAGAAGTGCTGGGAGAATCCCCATGTGTACCAGCAGGGTTATCACTGTCCAGAAAAATGGAATCTGCTTTTTCTAACCCTAAGTGCACACTTGCTTTCAGATGATGGCAGAGCAGGTGGAGCTATTTAACTCAGATCTAATAACATAGCTGAACAAATGATTCCAGCGTAACTCCCTGGAGAAGAAGGTGGATAGTCATTTATATTTATGAATGACAGTATATTTCCAAATTGGGAGTCTCTGGTTATACCTCAAGGTTGTCTGACTTATCATTGGCAAGATGCTTAGGACACTTTCAACCTGTCTCAACAAAGACTCATTGTCTCAGCAGCTTCCCATGAGAATGAATGAATCTTCCTTGAAGTATAAATGTTGACATTAATCACTGTGGCAGGCTTGACTCTTGTTTCACAACTGTATCTGCAACTATTTTTGTTTATAAATGGAGTTTTGAATCTTTTACATAAGATCACAAATGAAGCTTTATCTGGAGAATGAGACGTGGGAACGTTGCCATGGAGATGGCTAGGTCAACAAGGACAACAAATAACACAACTTGACACAGTCTTTGCTCTTCCTGTGTGTCAGGGATTTGTGATTTATGATAACTGCTCTGTATACCTTAATTGAATTTATTTTCATGACTGCTTTTTTGCACTTTTCATGTTTTACTGCAAAGGAAGAAAATGCAGAATATGTAAAATTAATGTTGCTGCCATACAGACATAAAGTCTTGAACCCTGGAAACCTAAAAGTAGAGCCCACAGTTTTACCCGCTGTCTGGGAGATGTACAGCATTGGTCATATGACATTATATTAAGTGTATGATTTAATAATCAGCAAAGTCTAAAATTTATGGTCTTAATGGAAGTACTGAGAAAGGCATGTAATTATTATCTGAAAACATTTTCTATTTTTGCATCATAGATAGTATTATTTGACTATAGATAGTATTATTCAAACATGTTTATATGAATTAAAGAGACCACTTAAAGGAGAAAAAAAGGATGTCTCATGTAAAACAGAGGCAGAAGTGATAAATGATTTCTTAGATGACGATCAAAAAGCAGTTCCATCCAAGCCTGAGCTATTTCCCTTCTGAAACTGAATGGTATCTACTCTCTGCCTCTCTGGGAATCTGAGTCAGTTCTGTCCCTGTAGCTAGCTGTCACTGATCTGACCAAAATGTTTGTGACCTACACACTTAAGATATATCTCCATTCAATTACCAAAAGAACCTAAGTTGGTGTCTCTGAGACACAAATCTACATTTTCAGGAATGAGTGTCACTCCTAAATGGCTCTAGGATGGGAGAGTGTCCTAGGTAGGCTTTCAATAGCTGTGATGAAACACCATGACCAACACAACTTGGGGAGAAAAGGGCTTATTTGGCTTATACTTCCACACCACTATTCATCACTGAAAGAATTTAGGGCAGTAACCTGGATATAGATGATTCAGAAGTCATGAAGACATGCTGCTTACTGGCTTCTTCCTCATGGCTTACTCAGCCTACTTTTCTATAATACCTAGGACTAACAACCCAGGGATAGGCCATGCACAATAGCCTAGGTCCTCCTGCATCAATTACCATAATGAGTCTTTATCTATCCTACCAGACAGATTCCAAATAATGAAACGGAGAGTTCTTATTAATTATGAAAGCTCTACTTATAGTTTAGGCTTGTTCCTAACTAGCTCTATAACTAACTCTTATTAACCCATTTATATTAATCTACAATCTATTACATGGGTTTCCTCTCTCCCATCTTGTACCTTCTGTTTCTTCTCCATGACTGACTGGCAACTCTGTCTTTATTTTTCTTAGGGTACTTGCTGTCCCAGAAATTCCTGCCTATTCTCTTCCTGCCTTGCTATTGGCCATTCAGCTTATTAAATCAATCATAGTGGCACATCTTTACACAGTGTACAAATATCCCAAAATATTTCCCCAATTGTCTAAATAAAAGGAAAAGGTTTTAACTTGAATACAATAAAATTAAATATAGTAAGAACAATTATCAAGTAATAATTATATTCACAATGTCCAGTTCATTTGTATTTGAAAAATTTGAAGAGATTATTCTGTTTTCTTTCTTATGTTGATCAGTCCAAAGTTTTAGACCGAATTTACTTTTCATCTGAACTTGTATTACCAACCCCAAAACACCTCAAAGCACTTTCTTAGACAAACAATTTAAGCTTTTATGTCACCCAACCTTATACACTTCATATTTCTTCTGTGAATTTTATTTTTAAATTTGGTAATAAGGAAAATTTTAACTATAACTATCTCTTCTTCAACTCCATCGGAGACCCAAGAAGGATATAATATTACCTGAATAGAAAAGCAAAAAGCAAATTCCAAAACTATGGAAATGACAGAACAGCTGTCTGTCTGGATAGTCACTCAAGTCTCCTCTGAAGTGTTGGGGTATCTTCAGTATGTGAGCCTAGAATATCTGACAGATTTTTCTATGAAGCAGGAATTATGAAGGACTGCCTGTTTTGTCTTTACAAAGTTCAACAGTTGTCTTTTTTATGTAATGCTTGTCTAATTAGGACAGCATTTTGTCATAAGTCAAGGCAAGGGCAAATTCTTTGCCCAGTTGCTAACTTTGCCAAAAAGAAAGCAAACTCCACATGAAGGTTCTTCAGTGCTCACCATCCTTTTTTGAAGTAAATTGGCACTACCAGAATCGGACATGTTTTACTGTCATGAAAAGTCTTATGTTATTAAAACATTTTAAATGTCAAATTTTGTAGGTCTTTGTAGTGTTTGAAGGCCATCAATCTATTTAAAATATGTTTCTGTTTGACCTTGAAAACATACCTAACAAAACTATAAGTTTGATTGTTATAGATAACTACTAACCTGTATTTATTATCTTTAATAACATTTAAGGACTAAAACATTAAATTATTTTAAAAATGAGATACATAGGTACAATACCTTAAACAAGAGTAGAAACATATATAGTTAAAACAAAGACAACCTTAAATTTCTATCAATAAATAAAAGTTCATAGCAATGTCAAATATTTGAAACCAGTGGTTGTTTAAAATCTACTCTTTCATATCATCACTTTTATACTATATCCCCCCTTTTTTCTTCAGAAAAGAGATCACTGAATCTAATCTCACTTGTTAAGCTTTTTTTCTGACCATTACCAATAACAATTTGTTACAAACATCACTAAATGATGACAAACATCCATAACCCACCAAATGACCAAAAGCCACTTTTTGGAAATGTAGGTGTCATATTTGCTAGTTACTTCATGTTTACTGTGGGCAATGGTATTTTTAGGATACCCTGAGAAAATTGGGATGATGGTCATGTCCTGGGAAAGCTAGCTGTATGTTGTTGTTGTTGTTGTTCAGTTTCTGTAGAATGATGGGAAAGTGTAGAGTTTATCTGAAGTCTTTGCTGGATAGTTTGTGAGGATTGGCCATCTCAGCTGTTAGTTATGAAGTTGTTCTGGATGTAGAATTTTAAGAAACTGCAACAGAAGCATTTTGAGAGGCTGGATCACCTCAGATATTTGACTTTTTTGCTGTCTGGTCCTTTTGTTCTAAAAAGACACAAACCTTTAAAGGTAATATATCTACATTAATACAAATATGGAATGTATGATGTATAAAGTTATCTAAAGATGAAATTTTTGTTTTATGTTTGAGTAAGTAAAAGGTAGTTGTCAACTTTATAAGTTCATTTGTACTGTATAGCCAAACCTTTATCCATACCATATGAAAGAATGGCATGTAATAATAAGTCATGAGGATTCCGAGGGCAACAAGATTCATCATGTCTTGTTCAGGCTCAGAGCTCCTTTGACTTTGAGGGATCAGTATCCACATCACTGTTTGATAGTTTGTTCTGATTTCTTCCCTCATGTCTGTAGTCAAGACCCTCAGGACATTTCTCACAGTCAAGGTCAAATCTGATTTTTATTAATTTTGAAAGAATCCATTGCTTTTCATTTCCCATGGGAACAAAACACAGCTTCTCTCCCAATGGAACATAGTGTCTGACTTTCACTCTAAAGCCAAGACATTTTAAAAATATACAGGTTCATTTAACTTAGTGTTTTACGTAATCCAATGTCTCTCAGTAGCTATTGTTTTTTGCTCATTAGCATTTACAAACTTCAAAGTCAACAAAGCATCATACAGGATCCAGATATCCTGTGTATTTTTTATCTTTATGTGGCTAATTTTTAAAGTGTCACTTCACTCTTTTTTTAAAGACTTTATTTTTTTTCATTTTAAAAAAGGAAAACAAGCTATCTTTTTTTTTCATTTTACATACCAATCCTAGATCCCACTCCTTCCTCTCCTCCCATTTCCTCCACCTACCCCCCCACCCCACCCTCATCCACTCCTCAGAGAGGGTAAGGAGCAATGCTTTAGGGAAGGTCCAAGGCCCTCTGTACTGTATCTAGGCTGAGCAAGGTATCCATCCAAAGAGAATGGGTTCCCAGAAAGCCAGTACATGCAGTAGGGATAAATTCTGGTGCCACTGCCAGTGGCACCGTAGTGTGCCCAGCCATACAACTGTCACCCACATTTAGCGAGACTACTTTGGACCTATGCTATTTCCTTCCCTATCAAGCTGGAGTTGGTGAGCTCCCATTAGCTCAGGTAAACTGTTTCAGTGGGTGTCCCCATCATGATCTTGACATCTTTGCTCATATTCTCATTCGTCCCATTCTTCAACTGGACTTTAGGAGCTCAGTCCAGTGCTCTGATGTGGGTCTCTGCCTCTGTTTCCAACAGTTGTTGGATGTTGGTTCTATGGTGCTGTTTAAGATAGTCATCAATCTGACTACAGGGTAAAGCCAGTTCAGGTACCCTCTCCTCTATGGCTTAGAGTCTTAGCTGGGTTCATCCTTGTAGATTCCTGGGAATTTCTCTACTGTCAGGTTTCTTGCTAGGCTCATAATGGCTCCCTCAATCAAAATACACTTTATTAGTTTTAAACTATTTTTATGACTACCTACATCCATGATTTTACTATATTTATTTAAAGGTTTTCTCTCTCTAGACCTCTACTGCACTCCTGCAGTATTTTCTGACTGAGAGAAAAACTTTAACTGGCTAGGCTACCACTGCAGAGTGGTGCTGGTGGCTGACTGTGCCCCTCTTGATTCTGTGAGAGCCTAGCTTCCTGTGAGCAAGGACCTACCCACCCCAGAGTCACAGTTACCCACCCCAGTTTTGGGAATTTGTGTCTACCAGCGGCAGGCATTTGTACTCAGTGCCGGTCATTCAAGTACTCAGCTACACAGAAGAGCCTCTTATGAGATCTGCAACTTTGTACCCCATCTTACTAGAGAGACTGTGACTGTCAGGAATCTGAATCAGGAAGCCATTCTCCATGTTTGGAACTTTTTTTTTCTTTGTGTTTTCAGGCCTTATGTGGATATAAGTTTCTAGATGTTGGATGCCAAATTACTAATTAAGAAAATGCCCTACAAGCTTGTCTACAGCTGGATCTTATGGAGGCATTTTCTCAAATGAGATTCTCTTCTCTCATACGAATTTAGCTTATGTTAAGTTGACATAAAACTATCCAGCACATTCTTGGTTTCCCTGAGAAGATGTGGTACTACAAAGAAACTGTTGATGAAGGACACAATTTGCCCCCATCAATAAAATTTAGTGTGTGATCAGGTTGATAAAGATCATACCAATCGCAGAGTGAAAAGATAAGGAGTATGCCCTATAGATAGGAAGGTCTTCAAACGAGCACATTTCAGCACAACTAAAGTCCATTTTGATTCACAAAAAGGTATTTCTTTCTCTCTCAGTGTTTCAGAATGGTGGAACTATTTTAAGGAGAATATTGCTTACCTCAGCCATGCCTGAAAGTAAGACTTGTTGTGCACACACATACAAAAGAGCTAGAAGCAACATGATACCCTCTCTCCCCAATCACCACACATAATGGAGGAATTTCACTGCAACAGAATTGACCAGAAGAAAATAGCTTTGACCCTTTGTGACATCTCTTTGAATGCTAGCAGCCTACTGACTTCACAAGGAGCTTAAACCCAAAGATTCTCCACAGAGAGAGATGGTCAGGCTGTTCTGACAGTGGGGTGGAAAGGTCTATGGTGGAAGATATTTAATGGAAAACACAATCACTATGTGAAGATGCTTCCTGTAATCAAAAACTCTTGTTTCCCAGTTGAGGTCTCCTCGTGAGAGAGACATGTGGTAGAGCACAGGTTGTTTGCTCTGGGGACAGAGAGACCTGACCTTCTCTCCTGCTCTTGTTACCTTGCAGTCTTGGAACCAATTTATTTTCCAGCCCTTAGCTTCTTCACCTAATACATCCTAAAGCATTTCAAGTTCTCAGATTTATGAACGGTGTTTCTTTTGTGTGACTTTTCCAATGTGCATGACTCTACCTACTCACTGAAAGAGTATGCTCAAATGGTTTCTTAATAAACAATAATAAATTAGGAAATAAAAATAAAGCATTAACCAAAGGGCTATGGTTAGAGTTAAAGATGGGGATAAAAGAACCAAAGTGAACATTTTCAGGCATCCAGAGGTGATATCATTGCTTTGTATGGGTTTGAAAAACCAAGGACAAAGGTAAAGATGTGTGCCATTGTTTCCTGGCCTTTATGGCTAACTAGTGTGACTAACTCTAAATTCTGATGTTCAAGTAAGTCTTCTTTGTTAAAGAACAAAGAAAATATTACAACATTAAGAAGCAATTGAACCCAAGAGGTGTAGCTCATTAAAAGATGTTTGGGTCATTGCCCTTAGAAAAGATTAATGTAGATCTTGGAAGGGCCTGTCTCTTTGCATCAACAGAACAGTGACTAAGACAGAAGCTGGTACCAGAAATTGGATGTATTGCCTAATTTTATGTGAATTTGACACAGATTAGAATAATTTGAGAAGAAGGGAGTCTAATTGAGAAAATGACTTTATGTAAGCAAGCCTGTAGAACATTTTTTAAAATTAATGATTGATGTGGGAGGACCTAGGCCATTGTGGATGGGGTCATTCCTAGAATGGTGGTCCTGTGCTCTATGAGAAAGTAGACTGAGTATGGTAGTTTGAATGAAAATGGCCCATAGGCTCATAAGGACTGGCATTATTAGATAGGGTTCCAATTCCTAGTCAGTGAACATTTGCCTCTTGAAGAGGCCAATTTGAATGCCAAGATTCTGGAGTAATGATACCCATTTCTATCAAACCCATAATTACAATGTCATTTATACACACTCTTAGCTTTAGTCTTTGATTATTTATAGAAGTCTGCCACAATATACGTTTCCTATTTCCTATTGGAATTTTTGATATATCCTCCATGTTTATTCCATTATATAGACCACTATGTTTTTTTTACAGAAGGCTCTAGATTTTTTAATTTTCTGGTGAGACATGTCCTCTATAGTAATTGGGAATGACTGGACCACTTTTGAATTGGGAGCCTGTGAGAGGCCCCCAAAGGAGTTTCCTAACGGTATCAGGTTGCCTTGTCTGTCTTTTGCTGATCTGCATTTATTGGTCCAATGTCGGCCTTTGCCACACCTTCTACTTATACCTGAACGCTGAGTCCTCCTATTCCTGCCATTCCCAGAGAAGATATTATTCCTAGGAATTACTTGGCTACAATCACTTCTCAGATGTCTTATTCTGCCACATTTAAAACATTTGGCATTTTGATGTCTCCTCATTCCTTTGGAAATTGCTTCTCCCACCCAAGATTTAGTATTATAGTCAAAGGTCTCAATGTTCATTGTATACAGAATCCATTCATCCATTGGTGCTGATCTAACCTTTAAAGGCCCAAGTATCTTTTTGCATTTTAAGTTGACATTTTCAAAAGCCAGAGATTCAATTAGAACTTGCCTAGCATTTGAGTCTTTCACTCCTATTTGCACAGCCTTAGTTAGTCTTTGTAAAAAGTCACTAAAGGGTTCTCTCTGTCCCTATTTAACCCTGGTATATGATTTAATTAGTTTTCCTAGTTCTTGAATCCTGTCCCAAGCATTTACAGCTGTTTTGTGCCATAGGGACAAGATTTGTTCATCATAAAGAGCTTAAGCCTATGGGTCAGCATAAGCACCCTCAGCAAGAATTTGATTTTGGGAAGTCTCAAGTCTTTTTGCTATTCCCTGTTGTTCTAAAATTTTAGCCTTTTCCCTGAAATAACAATTAAACATCAGTTGAGGTCCATCATCTAGGACTGCTGAAACTAACAGAAGCCAGTCATGTGGTGTAGCTTTAAAATTGCCTCATTCTTGGCTCTTTTATCACACCATTTTCTTAAGGATATAATATGAAGAAAAAATTGAGTTCCAATATCCAATAAATGGCAGTATCACCATAACCATATAAACCTTGTAGAATACCATCCATAGTATTAGCCAAAAAGTTACTAAAAGTTTTAATGATAATGTTGTCTGCCATTATATAACTTTCAAGTTTATTGATTTATTAATTACCTATTAGGAAATTAAGTAAGTTGTTTTAGCTCTAATAATCTTTATTGTCCAGAAGATGTCGTGGTTGCAGAGTCATGAGTAGAGGCACATCCTGGTGCCATGAACAATCTTGAGTGACTTTGTTTTTTTTTTTTTTCACCTTGGTGCTGACTAAATACTGATAAATATATTTTACATGACAAATTAAAAGGAATTAAATCAATTTCATACATGGAGCAAGAAGACCAGAACTTAGGAGCCAGGAGTATAAACCAGAACTTACGCAAGTCACCACGAGGCAGGGAACACGGCAGTGGGAGTAGTGTGTGTGAGCTTGGGAAATTTACAAGTTGCTGCACACAGCTCCACTGTGGCAGGAGTTTTTCAAAAAATCGCTTAGTAGTTAAAAGCAAGTAAAGCAGATGTGGGTGGGAGCCTTCTGGGCTCTGGACCATTTAGGCCTTAAGCAGATCCACTGGGAAGATGTGGAGTTCAGATCCACGTGGAGCTCCAGATGAAGAAGGACTCTTAAAAGAAGTCCTACAGTAGCTCAGAATTGGGTCTAATAGAGGGTTATTTATTTAGGGGTAGACTTACAGATCACAATCCTCTGCTGTAACGGGGAACAGCAACCGAATCCCACAGCCAGAAAAGAGGCCAGACTCACACTTTACATTGACATTTATAGTATAAAGGGAACGCCAAAGTGTGTCAATAATTTAAAGGCTATTGGCGGTAGGAATTCCTACAACATGGGTGCCCAAATAAAAAAATTCGTAAGGGAAGAATATTAATAAGTGGCCTATACGCCATTCTTATGATATTTTGGCAAAGAATGTGGTTACTTTTTGCACTTATCCTAAAAATCTGCCTGAGGTTAAATTGAATGGTTTTGGATTAATTCCACTGGCAGAGGAGATTTCAAGACAGCCTATTATTGACTGTGACATATGGTTATGAGTGACCACTCTTATTCAGATATACAAAGAAAAGGCACAAGCTGAGCAAGGAAAAATGCAAGATGTATAGGTTGAGGAGAAATAGAGCACCAGAAAATGTACTGGAGCTAAATCCAGTGCTCAAGGTGATAGAAAGTTTAAAGCAAAGCTTGATACTAATTGGAATAAAGTGATAGGTGAATTCAGGGCAAGATCTAACCCTGAGCTTTCATCTTATGAAAAAGGAAATCAACGAAATCTTAAGCAGCAAGTGACATCATCTACAACAGAAAGCTGATGAAGATGTAATTGAATTAGGGGGCTAAGTTATAGCCCCTCAAACAGCATTGCCAACTTTGATCATGCAGTTTTGGTTTTAGAGTCAAGGATACAAGAAAGGGGTGATACAATCTCTGCTGCTAAAGAAAGCCGTTGTGGCCAGGTGCCTGGGGTGTGTCAGCTGTGTTCATGCATGAAAAACCCAGAGAGAACAGTGCATGAAAGCATAAAGGTGAAGCCTCTGTTTCATTGGAGACCCCAAGAAGTTGGAGAAGCCACAGAAAGGTGCCGACCATGTGTAGAACCAGTTCAAGAGAGAGAAACGTGTTGCAGTCCACAAAGCTGAAAGGAGTTGGAGATCTGAAGAACATTTTGACATTAGACATTGAGATGCAGAATTTGTAGTTTACCCTGCTGGCTTTTGGTCTTGCTTTGGCTCATTATCTCCTCATCACCCTCCCTTCCATCCACTGTCCCTTTTGGAATGATAATGTATATCATATGCCACAATACATTGGAAGTATGAGATCTGTTCTTTGACTTAGGTTTTTTTCAGGGTGTTACAGTTAAGAAATTTCTATGATTCTCAGAGAGTTTGATCTTTAGACTTCTAAACAATGTTGAAACTATGATAGAATATGGGTACTTTTGAAGTTTGACTGAATGTACTTTTTCATTATATAGTTACAAACTTACGGGTGTCAGGGAGTTGAATGTCATGGTTTGAGTAAGAATGACCCCCCCATCAGCTTATATTTGATTACTTGCTCATCAAAGACTGGTAATATTTGATAGAATTAGAAGGATTAGGAGGTATGGTATTGTTGGGGGAAATGTGCCTTTGGGGGTAGGATTTGAGATTTCAAAAGTTCAAGTCAGGCCCTGTCTTTGTATCTTTGTCTGTTATCTGCATTGTTTTCTCTTTCTTCCTCCGTGTGTCTCTCTGTCTGTGGATCAGCATGTAGCTACTGTCATGTGGATCAGCTACTACTCCAGCCCTTGCCTGCATGCCACCATGCTTCCTATCATAATGATAATGAACCAAACCTCTGAAACGATAAACAAATCTACAATTAAAGGCCTTCTTTTTGTAAAAATTGCCTCAGTCATGGTGTCTCTTCACAGCAATAGAACAGTGACAGAGTATCGTTGTGGTTTTTCAAGAGCATTGATCTTAAGTAAATCTGCACAGTATACTAAACACTTTCTGACTTTTCTCATTTTCTTTCCTGCCATTCTATGTTACCCATCCAAGGGGCCTGTTACCAGAGGTAAAGTAGATGAGCTCATCTAATCTGGTGCTGCTTTCCTACAAAATTATTAACTAACGAAACTTCCGTTTTTCATAAATATCGAACCTCAAGCATGTTCATAGCAGCCAAAAGTGGACAAAGGATAAAGTCCTCCAATTTATTCATTTGCAACTGTAATTGATGATAATTCTACCTCAATAGAGAAAAATAGAAAATTAAATGAGATAATTATCATGATTACTGAGTATATAATCATTAAGGAAATTTATCATCCTTAATTCCATTGTATAAATAGGGAAAGTGATGCACAGAGATATAAAGTGTCTATAAATGCTTTCATCATTCTGTCCTGGGGCTGCTGTGCCTTCCCCAGAAAGGGTTCTTCTTTGTCTGTATTGGGGCCTCTTCTCATCCTTCTTTTTCATATATGAATTCTCACAAGGTTTGAATTCACGTGTGATCCATCCTTCCCTTCTCTAGGAAGGACAGACTCCTAGCTCCCACACTTTCTCTTTCCAGTCATTTCAATTCTAATACTGTTGTAATTGCTATACTAGAGGGAAGGACCATTTCAGAAGCATTAGGATTAATTTGGAGTTCCTTTCAGACTCCTTCATCCTCAGCTGAGCATCTCTTAGTGATCCCTTCCCTTGTCTTTTGTCTTGCATGTCTTTTGTATTTGAATCCATCTGGTGCCATGTGTGGATCACATCTACCTTTGACCACCTCCCTCTAGCTTCCTGTGTGCTTTCCTTTTTGCTCATAAATATTAACTTTTTAAAAAAAATAACTTATTTATTTTATTTTATGTGCTTGGTGACTTTCCTGTATGCATGTCTATAAGAAGGTGTTGGATTCTGAAGTCATAGACAATGATAAGCTCCCATGTGAGTGCTGGGAATTGAACACTCATCCTATGGAAGGGCAGTCAGTACTCTTAACCATAAAGCCATCTCTCCAGTCCATAAATATTTCCTTTATCCTTATCATTTGTATAAAACAACAAACTAAATAAACAGAAGACTGTCTTTCTTTAACTTTTCAGAAGCGTCCTTCTTGGCTGTGGTGTGGGTGAGAGTGGTCAGGATGTATTGCTTACATATGTAAAAACAAATGTAATTTTCAGAGTTTCCTTCTGTCCTACCTATGTGCCCCTCCTCGTAAATAAATAAATAGGTTTGGCAAGGTATGTTTCATAAGGTCTCCTCAAGCTGCTCCCTTTGTCTCCTCCTTTCCCTCACCTTCGGAAATCCAGTCTCCTATAGCCAGTGACCTCATTTCCTTGTCTACTGAAGTTGAAGCTCATGCTGCAAACTCAACCTAGTTTCTTTCCAGCTTAAACTAATTGCTTTCTCTAAGTGTAGAGCAGAGTTTCATTTCACCTCCTGAAATCTTACATGATCGGTCACCTTTCCTCACACAAGTTTTACTCATGGATGCTAGCCAAGGGCTTTTTATACTCTTCCTCCGTGTCCCCCTTTGCCAGGGAAATCCTTATGTGTTTTCCTTGGGTATATGAGATATAAAATAGGTATACAAATCCAATAGCAACTGTTGATATAACAAAACTTATTTTATAACAATTCTCTGATATAGATTATATGTTTAAATACATGTACTTTTACCAGTTGTTAAAGGGGAAATCAGGTTCACATACTAATGTGCTGGATATGTGTGTTTATTTTTACATAAACAATTAAATGTTTGCTCACACTTTGGTACTGCAGGATATTGTCAAATGTTTTTCAGAGTTGTTTATACAATTTTTAATGAATACCAAGAACTCTACTTTACATAAATGAAGAGTGAAAAAGGGCATATTCACATGCAGGCCACTTAATTAAGTTATTACTACTTTTTATGATACTCAAGTCTGCAGTTCAAATAGCAATCTTTAATATCAAATATTCTAACATAATATAATCCAAAGATTGACTAATAATAAAGAATACTAGTAGGAAAATATTAAAAAGTCTTTGTTTTCTATAATTGCACTATAAGAGCAGAAAATTTTGTACATATAATAAAATTACTAAAATTCATAGCTTGCGATGGGCTTGAATCTGAACCAGGTAGTTTTAGTCAGTGTCATTGGTACTCTGTGACATGAAGAGCACGGGCAAGGCCATTGCACATATGTTCAGAACCAAGGTCACAGGGAAGCTGTGTGAGGCATCACGGGCAAGCCCTGCTAGAAATACACAATGCCTTACACGTTGACTTTTAATTATTGTTGTCCAAACATGTTAATTCTTTAAAGCTTTTCAGGACCCCCACATTGAGTTCTGTAATGTCCCAGGGATCATGACCCACAGTTTAAGAAGCTCTAGAATGCTCTCTAGGGTTTCCACTATTTTTTTTCCCCTTTGCTGATTACTGCTCTTGCCTTTTTAGGGAGCTGCCAGGTCATTCTGAGATGGAGCTGTAATTCCTGTCCTGTGTGTGTGGACAGATGGAAGACCTTTTTGTCTAAGAGAGCCCAGAAGACTTTCAAAGTGACTTCCAATCATGTTTTAGTGGTTTGAGTGTGAACCCATGAGCTGTTTTGAGCCCTTGAGGAAGAACATTATGCCTAGACGCAGAGGGCGTGTGATTGATGCTTTTGTTGCTAGGTGATCCTGGACATAGGACAGGGGACTGCAGTCTTGCTTTCTACATCTTGAAAATGAGGGACTTCTAGTGGTTTGTCTGTTTATTCTTTCTTCCCATATTTACTTGCCAAAGAGTGCTAGACACACTACAGACTGAGCAAGATTACCTGATTTTTTTTTCTTTTTGAGACAGAATTTCATGTATCCAAGGTTAGCCTAAAGCTCATCGAGTTGCCAAAGATAATATGAATATCTGAGCCTTCTTTGTTCACCTATTGTAAAGCATTGGGACCTCAGCCTTGTTCACCAAGCCTAGTATGTGTGGTTCAGGGGATGAAACACAGGCCGATACACACTTGTATTCAAGCACTCTGGTGTCTAAGAAATATCTCTACCTCTGAAAGGCTGATCCCTTTATTTTTTTAAATTAAATTCTTTTGTTTATTTTACATACTAACCACAGTTTCTCCCTTCTGTCCCTTCCCCACCCCTGCCTCCCAGAAACCCTCTCCCTGTCCAATCATCCTCTCTCTTTGTTCATAAAGGAGAAGGTCCCCCTTGGGTATCAACAAATCATGACACATTACGTGAGACAGGGCAAAGCTCCTCACCCTGCATCAAGGCTGTGGCCATAAAAATCACAGAAGACTGCTGACCAAAGGAAGAGACGTTACCACTGTTGCTGTCCATGCCCTGATTGGGGTCTTAGAAGAATATCAAGTCCCGTTAGTTAAAGTACCTGTTTTCATGAAAAGGGATGCCTATGTTGGCTCAGAAGTATCTTTGGGGTCTCTATCGTCACTCAGTCACTTGGCTTGCTAGAGAACAAGTCATTTTGCTTTTGAGCAAGGCAAGCTATTGAATCATTTGCGTTTAAAAGACAATGGTATTGTTTGACAAAGAATCAGGGTAAAAAATTGCTTTCTCGTAATGATTTCAAATTCAGAAACTTTGTAAAAGTAAAGCCTTGCTTGGATGCACTCACGGAGTCCTCAGAATTGGTCTTTAGATTTTTATTTGCCAAAGAAACCAGCTGCTGCTTTTAACCCCACAGCCTTTTTCCCCAGGGGATTTTCTTCCATCTTGGGAGAGCAGCCTCCAGGCTGGGAACTTGCAGGTTAGTTTTTACTCTTGAGGTTTTCCTGTAACACTTTGTGCTAATCAATTGGAAATGTTCATGCTAATGAATTTGCACAAATGGCCTAATTAGCTGGTGTTTTTCAATCTTCTTGGAGGTTTAGAATGTTTTCCTTTATTCATGCAAATGAGTCAGCAAGAAGGATTCAGATGTGTTGGCCTATGGTTTGGTTTATCTTTTGCTTAAAGGAGGGAAAACCTTAGGTTTCACTCTAAGGAGGTGGCTGCTCAAAACTTCATGTGCATATTGATGAGCTCCTCAGTAGAGGATACCCATGTCCTTGAACTTAGAATAGTGGACTGGGAGTTCTGAAATAACTTGATTAATTTGTTTCTATCAATGTGACACCCGAAACAGTGTTTCCTTTTTAGGAGGGAGCCCACATAGCCTATGGGAGTGATTCCCCCCGAGGGGGAGGGGTCATGCTTGGCAGGCTGGGAGTTGCAGTCCAGACAGGGCAACTCCCAGGCCAGTCAGTCAACATGTATATGTAAAGAAAAGTCATAAAATAAACATGAAATATAGGTTTCTCACAGACTTCTCAAATTTTATATGGCATTTACTCTCAGTATTAAAATAAGTTTTTGTTTTGTTTTGTTTTGCTACAACTTAAACTCATCAGATACGGGCTCTTGAAGATTTTTTTTTTGTCCTATCTTTTCACCTATTGCTTATCTTGATAGCTAATTCTTTCATCATTGGTTTGATTGTTTGTTTGTTTTTTTGTTTTGTCAAGATAGGGTTTCTCTGTGTGTAGCCCTGGCTGTTCTGTCCTGGAATCCCATTTTACAGATCAGGCTGGCCTCCAGCTCACAGACATCCCCCTTCTTCTGCCTCCTGAGTGCTGGCATTAAAGATGTTTGCCACTATACCCAGCCTCATAGCTAATTTTTATTCTTTTTAAATTTGAGGAGATAGTTTTCCAATTAATCTTGGAAACTGTTTTGTTTTGGGGTCTATTCTCATATTTGTAATCTCTCAGAGCTTTTTCTGTGGCCTCTTAAACATTTGTTTTAAACAGGCTCTTCTGGTTTTGAGCATTAATATATTCTGTTTGGATAACTTTTGTTTTCTCTCTCTTCTGTGAAGAACCGGCCTGCCTTCATCTGAGGCTTAAAAGACATCTCGCAAAGACGAACTGGGTTCATTCCTGTTTATGATTAAACCTCTGTCTCTGAAAGTTTAGGTTATGCCCCACCTGTAACCTTAACTCCAAATGACTCTTGTTCCAGGAATGGCAATCATGTCTTTATTTCAAAAGGCTGTCTAGAACCGTAATGTAGCCCTCCCTTTGTTTCAGAAGGTTATGTGACCACTGATGACTACCTTCTGACGCCCACCTTCCAATCTTGTGTTTGTTCCAGGAAGCACTCACTTGTGATGCTTATGATGCTCCTCTAACTCCACCCGTTTTTCCTGCCAAATCCCCCATTTGAAAACCACCAACCCTGAGTTGTAAAACCTTTGTCTTCCTCATGTCCAATTTGGACCTCTTGATCCCTGCCTTAAGGGAAGGTAGTCCATGTACAGGAATAAACATGCTTGCTTTAGCTAGGCAGTGGTGGTATATGTCTTTAATCCCAGAATTTGGGAAGCAAAGGTAAGCCGACTTCTGTGAGTTTGAGGCCAGACTGGTCTATAGAATGGATTCCAGGACAGCCAAGGCTACGTAGAGAAACCCTGAGAGAGGGGCTTGCTTTAATTAAATGCTTGCTTTAGTTTATCTGACCATGATGATTTGGGTTGGTGGTCTTTTCCTCCCATCTTTGGGACTAACACTTGCTTTTTCTTTTGTGTGTGTGCATGTGTGTGTGTGTGTGTGCGCGCGCACACACACCCACAAGCTTGTATGCTTGTCTTCCTTTGTTTTTGCTATTTGTTTATGCCCTTGCTTTCCATGTTGGAAACTCTTCCTGGATATCTTATGGTGTTAGCTGTAGTTTTTTATTAAGGCAGATTCAGAAGTGGACCAATGACTATGTGAACGATGATGGGCCAGCAGCGGAGGGTGATCCTGCTCTAACCTCTTCAGAAAACTAACTAGACATCTTCAAGGGCAGTTTTCAGGTACTATTGAAAGGCACCATCTAACCTTCTATTTGGTGGCTGATATACATTTCTTATTTTTCCATGCTGTTCACCAGGATTACCATAAAGTTTCCCAGACCTATGAATTTAGTGCTGGAGCCATAAGCCACAGGTGGCTATGGAGAGTTTGGAGGTCATTCATGCCAGTGAAGAATGAGGCTCAGAAATTGTTTACATTTAGCTGTAAGTTCGGTAGCTACATTTGACTAAGCTGCTGTGAAGCAGGCTTGAGAACACGGTGTCCTCATCCCTATCTAGCTCTCTACCCCTTTCTAACTCCTCACGTTTTTATAATGAACAAAATGGAGGCATGTTAGTATTCAGGCATCTGAACTGGCCTGCCCTGAGGGTCCTGACAGGATATGTCCTCAGCTGCAGCCACTAAGAGCACCTCCTGTGCACTTTTGCCACATTCCTTTTGAAAAGGTGGGTCTTGCCCACCTCCTATCTCTCTCTCTCTTTCTTCCTGTCTGTTTGTTCCTTTCTCTCTCTGCTCCTCTGCCTGTCTGTTTTTTCCACGTCCGTGACCTCCGCCCCCTCTGTGACCTCTGCCCCGTCCACCCCCCCACCATGACTTTGCCTCCCTCTTGTCTTCTGCTGCTCCTGTCTCCTGAGGCTGGCCTCCCCGCCTTCCTCATTTTTTTACATTCCCATTTCTCTAATAAAAAAAAAAAAACCCTCCATGTGAGTTCTGTCACATGGTGTCTTTCTCTATCACACTGATTTTTAAATTACAACCTGCTGCACAGGTGTACATGTTGGAGGAAAGAGGGACCTGTGAGTCCCACTGATTAGGTTACTGGTCTTTTTTCAATCTCAGTTTATTTCAATACACGGCCCTAAGTACCTGCTGCGTCTGTTTTTTGACTATTGCACATATTCAAAGGATGTTCTTCCTTTTTCACTTCTAAACAGTCCTAGGATGAACATTGAAAAGAAAAGGATGTGGCGCCTCCTAGTCTTTCTATTCCCCATACAACCCAAAGTATTGGCGCTCATGATCTTGAGCACCACCCTTCACCAATATGGTGTTAGGCTGACCATGTAGCTTATGTGGCAGCATACTCACACATGCAGTGCAAGCATAAGTTCTGGGTTCTATCACCAATGCTGCACAAACTGTGGACAGTGGGCCGTAGAAGCAACCCAAGCACCCAAGTACTTGAGGCTGTAGGCTTGGAAGTTTAAGGTACTCCTTGACTGTTGTCTTGGTTAACTGGGGAAAGATCAGCAGGTCAAAAGATATCCACAGCCCAGAAGAGAAGAAAGGAATGCTCATACTCCGTTTCTTCTATGTTTACACCCAGGAGTGATGCTGTCTCTATTAAGGTGTGCCTTCCTTCCCTATCAAGAAACTCAGAGATTTGTCTACAAGGTCCTGTCTCATTGATAATGCAAACAGCTAGCCACATAGTGAGTTCCAGGTCAACCTCAGAGACTTGAGACTCCTTATCTCAAAAGCAAACAGAGCAAAATAGAACAGAGTAAAATGCCTGCTATATTCCCAGTTCAACTAATGTGCAAAATCTTAGGCCGTTTTGTCTGTCTTACTACTTCCTTTGGTTGGGTAAGTGTTCCCTGTACTAAAAGCTTAGTGTCTATCTCAGTGTGAGTAAGAGCAGTGGAACTAGGTGTCGACTTGTGGGAGGAGTTCAGGTCATTGGGATGGAACCTCAGATGGACAGAGAATGGATTCCTGCCCATTCCTTCCAGTTCACGTCCCTTCAGTGAAGTGAGCCATTTCACTGCACCAGGCCCTCACAGAGTACCACTCACTACAGGTACAAACTCTCTAACCAGACATGGGCTAGAACCTGCAAATCTATGCATTAGAATCAATCATTTCTCCTTTAAATGATTATCTCACCTGTCTGTATATAACACAATGCTAAAACAGTGCTCAGATCTCATGCCCTTTTCTCTTTGATCTTCATTTTCACTGTACAGGCATATGGATGTCTAATAACCATTCCATGTACAGGTTTTTAAACTCTTCTTGTTCTCATTGATTTTTTCAGAAGGGATAAATCAAAAGAACGTGTTGGCGTTTGTTTATTTCCCATCTTTTGAGAGTGTTGCTTCAGTCCCCAGTTTAAACCACTGCCCTCCAAGAAAGATAATGCTTTGTTCTATGGCTATGTTAAAATACTCAATTTTCTAAAAAATTCTGTCAACTATTTTAGAAATTCAAACTTTAAAATAATTGAAGAGCTCTATTCTTAAAACCTTAATCAATTAGCAAATTCAAAGGCATAGCTCACATCTGTCCAGAATAATAGGCTATAATTGCCTGGGAAATTTTAGTTGATTGTAGTGCTGTTATTTTCTTTAAAGGGGAATAAAAGAAATGATTGTAGTGTCTCTATAGATTATTTTATGAACAAAACTCTTTTTTTCTACTTTGGAGAACTCACTATTTCAAAATTTTCTCAAATACTGATAAGGCGTATTGGATTTAGTTATTGATCCCTTTAAAATAAGTATATTCTGATTTATTTTATGGTAATTAGTTTTCTAGAATTAGGACTGATGGCCACAATTTCTTTTAGCATCTTATAAAAAAAAGTTTGAATCAAATTAGGATTTATTTTGAAAATTTTTAAATGCAAAAGTATTCTGTGTGCTTGTTGTTGGAATTGGTTTTTTTTTTTTACATTTTTATTATTTCAGTGTGTGTGTGAGTGTGTGTAAGTATATTCTTATACTAAGTTTTTAAGGTATAAATAAAACTAGACTTTATTTGCTTTCTCTAAGAATCTCTTATTTTCTTCTATATTAAGGGAGATATAAAAGACTATCATATGAAAATTTTCACATCTGGTTTTAATGTAAAACTGAAAAATAAAATTCATCTCTCCTAAAGCCTGGCATATAAATCCCAAGAGTTCGATCAAGCTAAAGATATAAAATACTGATTTAACCAGTGAGGAATTGTATTAAATGATTTTGCAAATAGCTCTCATGACTTAGGAGATTTCTTAAGTATTGTGCGGTACCAGCTGCATTTAGTTATTTTCAAAAGGTTCACTTCTATGTATATTTTATGTGACTTACTCTGTGTATACACCCATGAGTGCAGGGGTCGCCATAGCCAAACAAGGGTATTGGACCCCCTGGTCCTGAAGTTATAGACAGATATGAACCATATCACATGGGTTCAGGGAACAAAATACAGTCCCCTGCAAGAATAACAGGCACTCTTAACCACTGAAGCCTTTCTCTAGCCCACATTCATTTTTTCTCTTTGCAAGTGTGTTACTCTCGCATGACACCCTACCCATCTCATGATTCATTAGTTGTCATGAGCACCACTCTTATGTTAGCAGAGTTTTGTGTCTTTCTGTTTTCCCTGCTTGGTTATCTATCCACATGTTGGCTGTATTCAATTGGGCAGGAGTGTCTGCCCAGCCTAGGGTCTGTATTTCACATGTGCCCTAAGATAGTTATTAGTGAGACCCAACACAAGTGATCATAAACACATTAAATATTATTAATCATTTTTGCAGCTTGATTTTGTCCTTGTATCTTGTGTGATACTCCAAGGTGAACTTCATAGGTAACAAGGTCGTGTTGGACAATTTGTAAAACTGACTACTGTGTTGTTGTTCATACAATCTTAAAAGACAGTTAAGATGTTTGATGAAATCCCTTTGCTGCGTACACTGCCTCTTGTATGCCTCTCCATCTGTTCATCCATCCATCCATCCATCTATCCATCCATCCATCCATGCATCCATGCATGCATCCTTCTGCCCACCCATTCGTCCATCTGTCCATCCATCCATGCATCCATCCATCCATGCATCCATCCATCCATCCATCCATCTACCCATCCATCTTCATTTGTGATGTCAGTTTTCTTGCTCATTTATGGTCTTTTCTAACCCTCACTGAAGTGTTCCTTCTTTCCTCCAGTCAGAGAACACAATCCCTCTCTGTTTTTTTTCGCTGTATATATAATATGCTGTTCTTTCTACATTCTCTGTATTTTTTATCAGAATAGAATAGAATGTCTCATTGTCTTTAGAATAGTCTTGAATAACGGTTTCTAGGTGTTATAAGCTCTCCAATTGCAGGAACATTGTGTTTTCTTTAACAGCTACCAGGCGGTGTGAAATGGAGGACTTGGGAGGGGTGTGTCATGATAACATTCTGTGAGTGTTTCCATCAGGGAAAGAGATAAAGCCTCATTGGTTAGGTCATAAATTCTAACTAACTGATTAAAATTTTACCTAAAACTTATTTTGAAAAGCAAGTCTTGTTTAAATAAACAGTTTTGGCTGTAGATCAGTGGCTTTCTCATTTTTGTTTTGTTTTGTTTTTGTTTGTAATCTTGATTATTATTTATTAAGAATCCTGGTATAAAATGATACCTAAAATACACTAGAGAGCCGGGCGGTGGTGGCGCATGCCTTTAATCCCAGCACCCGGGAGGCAGAGGCAGGTGGATCTCTGTGAGTTCGAGACCAGCCTGGTCTACAAGAGCTAGTTCCAGGACAGGAACCAAAGCCACAGAGAAACCCTGTCTAGAAAAACCAAAAAAAATAAATAAATAAATAAAATAAAATAAAATAAAATAAAAATAAAAAAAATAAAATACACTAGAGAAATTGGTCATAACTCAAAAAAGCAAGACTTGGTGTTGCTCAAAATTAATGATCAGATAGGAACTCTTTTAAGGCTAAGTTTGATATTTCCAAGTACATCAGTAAAGGGAGAAGCCACAGCAAGTCTCTAGCCACACTCTGCTGACTGCCATCATTGTCCTTGGGAATTCTTTTCACTTCCAAAGAGAAAATGAAGGAGCTGGGAAGAGAATAAAAGAGGTGGCAAGCCTGAACCCGCTCTAGTAGACACCACCATTCCTTCATACCATTGTTTCTAAGAAAGAAGGATATAAGATTGGTGAACGTGTTGCTTCTGACTGCATTGTAAGGAGTGTGGGATCTGTGAATGGAAGATCATGGACTCCAGAAGTCTTGAGAACTCTAACTGCGACAAGACTTCTCAAAAGTTTAAACTCAATAGTAAGGCTTGTGACTTGTTGATCTCTTTGCTTTATGATTTTATTTATTCTTTTCGTTTTGTTACAAAACTACTGAAATATTTGTCAAACATTTTTCCAACTCAAATGATGTCATCTTTTAGATGCTATATTAAAATTCAGAGGTACCTAAGATGATGACTTCTTGGTGTCATCCATGTCTTTCCATGGGAAGGTGAGGGAGAGGGCATCCCATGTGCCTTATGCAATATTCATGATGCTTCAGATATAACTTTTAAATTGCTAATTCTTATAAACAGAATGATTCCTTTGCATTGCAAGGTTACTTGGATACCCAAATTAATCTTATCAGAAGAGGATAACTTCAAAATCACCCCCAGAATGAAGGTTTGGAGGCTAACGTATGAGGTACACTAGTAACTTCAGAAAGATCAGCCTAGGGTCTCCATGACTGCCTTTTTCTTGGTCCAGACTGAGTCTGAAGGTGATCACAGTTCTCTTCCTGAAAGGTCTTATCCATGATTAAGCTAATTAGGCCAGTTTGGGGAGATGGGATTCTGAAGGAACCATGCATTTCCCTGAGTGAACAGAGTGCTGTGGTTTGCGGAATTTCACCAAACATGATAGGAAGATGGAGGACAATGCTGGAGATTAGTCTGCTGATATTTCTAGAGGTGGCCCAGCATTCAGCAGACATTTGCAGAAAGTATTCTACTCTCTTAAAATTTTAATATTTATTTTCATGGCCCTTAAATTATGTTTTTGCCTCTGTAACTGTGAGAGTATGTGCAGGTGAGTGCCATGTCAGAGGCCAGGGGCATCTGAGATACCCGAGGCTGGAATTACAGGCGGTTGTAAGCTACTGTAGATGGATGCTGGAAACAAAAGCTGGGTCTTTTTTTAAGAGTAGTATCTGATCTTCAGCACTGTGCCATGTCTTCAGCCACTGCTTTCCCATTTTATAAGTGACAAATAAGGCTTGGAGGATAAAGCAGGGGACTGAGTGAAGGTGAAGCTGTGCATCCTAAAGGGACCTGCAGAGGTTGTCCAAGCCAGGGTTTTGTAGGACCTAAAACTACGAAGAATGAAACTGGAGCTGCACTGTTTGCTCAGTTGGCAAAGTGTTTACCTGTCACACGAGGACTCAAATTCAGTCCCCAGAATCTACCTGAGGATGTACCTGTCAGCCCAGAGCTAAGGAGAAAGAGCTAGTGGGATACCTTGTTTACACTGACTAGCCTAAGTGGGCTTCAGAACAATGAGATACTCAATCTCAAAGGTATTAAAGGACATTTCAAGGATGAGATTTGAGTTTTTCCTCTAGCCTACACATCACACATACACACACATATACGTACGCATGCACACGCACGCATGCATGCACACATACACATATGCGCGCGCACACACACACACACACACACACACACACACACTCACTCACTCCCAAAATAAACTGTAGATCTGGATGTGTTTTTTTTCTCATCCTGGGACAAATACAGGTCATCTGAGTATACAACTATTTGGTGAAGATCACAGGCTCTGCCCAGTGTTTGAGAGTACTGGTAGAAATTTGCAAATTATATTTTTTTCAATTTCACTTCTTTAAGACAAAAATGTATGGTTTTACAACTTTGTTAGACTGTATCATAGTAAATTTAATATAAATTACTTCAACATTAAATAAACTTTATTTTTTACTTGTGGTAACAAATAGCCAGATTGTTTTTGTACTTTGACTCTTCTGGGTTACATCGATATGTTTATATATCTATGTTTTATATATCTATTATATATCTTGTTACATATGTTTATACATCTGTGTTTTGTTATGCACATGTCTGTCATTATCATTATTCACAATAGCCAATCACAGAAGTCATTTGCATCTTAGGTCATCAATTTGCATTACTTCTTCATTTTATAAGTCATGGCGAGAAGAGAATGATATTGTGAAAGGACAAAGGATTCAATTGATTGAAAAGCATACAATTTTTTTAAGACATGCCAAGATAGAGAGAATCCTGCACATTAAACTTGACTTATGCTTTTCCCCAGTTCTGATTTATATCACCATGCCTATGCCACAGTTTCTATGACAGATTGAAGGACTCAAGGTGCACACTGTCTGGCTGCCTTTGTCATGCTTACCATATATCTTTTCCTTTCTGATTTCAGTGAATGACCCCCTGCCTCAGCATCTTCTATCTTTGACTCTTCTTCACAAAATTCATTGGGTCACTGGAGTTACTTTCTTGACCCAGACATGGAGGCAAGGTGCCAGGGGACCCTAAGGAGCAGTGACAGAAGTGGGCCTGTGCTTCTCCTCCACCAGAACTAACCCTGGTAGTTTTAGTCCAGACTCCTCTCTGGCCACAGTCTGATAACACTCTCTCTTGCCTGGCTCCTTCCCCAGTTCTCTGCTTCATCCTTCCTTTCCCCCTTAACTGAGCTTATCATGGAAAATCAATTTGTACAGTGCAGTCTTTGTTTAGAATGTGACTTGTGAAGCCAGGTCTAGAATAGAACTATTTTAAATTAGAAGCACACAGACTCCATCATTAGCTGACTCTGCTCTGTCCCTATCACCATGTCCTTTCAAGCAAAGGAAGTCCAGAGAAAATGTGAATAATTGAATGTCTTAGGTGCTCAGGTATGAAGGATCACCCAGGGATCTGCATGGCTTTCATTGTGAAAAGAAAAAAAATTGAGTATTGTGATAATGAACCAGCCCTATCCTGCAGAAAGGTTGCTTGGTTATGACTGTTTAAGATTCACAATGCTTTGCATCATCAGGGAAAGAGAAAGCTGCTTGTCTGTTGTCTCCAAACAGGCACACTGATATTATTTCAAGTTATAGTCTGCTGAAGGTTCACCTACACTCCTGGGAGCAAGTCTAGACAAGGAGGACCAGCCAGTGTGGTTTTCACACAAACAGAAAGCTGTCAGAAAAACTTATTGTGGCCCCTGCCCAAACCCTGACACCTTTCCCCTTTTAAAGACTTTCCTATTTTTCTTCCAGATTCTAGAACTGCCTATGCTTTTGGTTCTCTCATTTCGTGGCCAATTATTTTAGAGAGTCTTGTTGCAAGGAGAGAGGCCCGCTTGTTCGTCCTGGCCACCAGGCTAGCTTCACCCTGGAATAACCACACAGAAACTGTATTAATTAAAGCACTGCTTGGCCTGTTAGCTCTAGTTTTTTAATGGTTAACTCACACATCTTGATTTTACCCATTTCTATTAATCTGTATATTGTCACATGGCAGTGGCCTACTGGGAAAGATTTGGCACGTCTGTCTCTGGCGGCTCCATGGCGGCTCTCTCACTCTCCTTTTTCACTGTGCTTTCTTCTTCTTCCCAGAATTCCATTCTGTCTTCTCCGCCTACCTAAATTCTGCCCTATCAAGGGCTCAAAGCAGTTTTCTTTATTAATTAACCAACACAAGCAACACATAGAAAGAAGAACCTCCTACACCAGAGTCTTTCCCCAAATTTGCATAGTAGTTTTTAAGAGACATGAGCTCTTTGCAAGTGTTCAAAGTGCATTGTATAAAATAAATGCACCTGTGTGTTCACACAGGCATGCTTATGCTTGGAGGAGGACAGAATTGTACTTAGAAAGCTTTACCAAACATCATGAAAACAACACAGACCAAAGACTCTACATCATTGCGTATACTTTCTTCGTACTTCTCTTGTTCAGCTACCCTAGTGGAAGATGTCAATTATAGAACTTATACAGAAAGGATGGAGACATTTACATTTCAGAAATTGCTTTGGATGATTGGGTCTGATTTAACATGATCTGTGAGATTGAAGTATGAAAGACAAGACTAATCTTGGAAGTGAGCTGATATAGAAGTCAGAAACATTTTAAAGAGGAGGCGATGGAGCTAGAAGGACAGAGGAGTGCCTTACTACTCGTGCACCTGTTCGTTCGCTAAGACATTTAGCCTACTTCTCCTCTCCAAAGCAAGTGAATTAAACTGAGTAGGATTGGTTGGGAGTGGCTAGAAAACAAGAGACATTTGAAGAATGCCTTGCGGTAGCAGGAAAGGGCACCTGTGACTGCTAACCATTATACCTGATGACTGTAGATGCTTGGGGACACAGTGAGGTCAAGCAAGGTTCTTCTACACGTGGTGTCCTGCCACAGAAGGTCAGAGCTGGATATGTGGGCTCCTAGCCAGGGCAGGAAATAGAGGCCACTGAGAAAAGGGCCTGCCTTAGAGATCACCCTTTCGTTTGCTTTAGATAAATGTGTGGCTTTATGTTCTAGAATGCTTTTCCCTGGTGGAAGTTTTGTGCTATGATTGACAGATTCTAACTGCTTTCGACTTAGGAGAAAATGGAATAGGTTTTATTCTTGAAGTTACCTGTTGCTGGGATTTGAATCTTAAAATAGAAATCGCCATTTCATTCACATCTAAGAGATTTGATTTGAGAACAGGAATTTTAGCTAACAAAAGTTTTTCTACAGGTATATTCTTTTAATTTTTCTTTTGGAAAGAGACAAAAAATGCACATAATGCAATCATAATCTTTTTGTGCTATGAAGACAAGATTACTGAACAAGGCATTCTCTGATAAAACATAAATATATGAAAAAGACAAACTAGAGGAGAATAATACAATGCCCACTGATTCACTGCCAACTGAAGCCATAGTTAACTTGTTGTAGTGGGTTTGTTTACATTTTTAATATGTATTTTTATAAGAACACTGAAAAATATTAATTAATATTAATAATTTAAATAAAAGGATGTGAGTACAAATGACGTAGTGAAGAATAGTATCATTTACAGTGTGAAGAGAGTCTGGTAAGGAAAGCTGTAGAGATAGGAAAAGCAGAAACCAGGCAGATGAGATGGCCCAGCTGGTCAAGGAGCTTGCTGTCAACCCTGAGGATCTGAGTTTGATCACCAGGACCCACAATGTAGAAGGTGAGAACTGAATTCTTAGTTATTCTGTGACTTTTATGTGTATGGCATGCATACATACATATGCACACATGCAAGCTCACACACACACATGCACACACACATGCACACTCACATTCATACAAACACGCACACACACATGAATGCACACACACGCACACATACATGTGCACGCACATGCACGTACACACATAGAGAAATGAACAAATCTAATATAAATGTTTTTATAAAGAGTAGAAACCAGTAGGATATCTGCATAGTGTCATTTACTTCATTAAGTCAAGAAAACTACAGAAATTACAAGTGATAATTACTATAATGTATTCTACACAATGCCACATACTGTAAATAATCAACGCTTTGATAAATACGATATTACTGGATCCTACGATATACCCATGGGTCACATCTCATTGTCTTATTTATAAATAATCAGACTAAAAGAGATTAGTTATTTTATCTGTCACCATTAGTAACTGAAGGTGATGTTTGGAAGAGCATAAGTCTGTAGCAACAGTTGATAAAAGTAAACAGTAACAATAAAAATGGCAGAAATCATCACACTTGTTTCATAGAAGATGGAAACTCCTAATAAGAAAAAGATGGAAGGATAGTGAAACAGCCAACAAACCAAGGCCATTGGTTTTTGGGAAAAACATTAAAAAGGAATTAGAAAGACAAGAAAGGTTTTGAATAAACTTTCACACAGAGAAAAGGGTGAACAGGAATGAGAACAGGACTTAGGATCATGAAGGCAGGCAGCTCCTGATAAATCAAGGTCAGAATGTGACTGTAGTATTGATTTGTAACACTGAAGCTATCATGTGCATTCTTTATTATGAGGATAATGCAGCAGGCAGTTTGGACTCTCCATAAGTTCATTTGCATTCATATTAGATTCAATGTAATTGGCTTTTAAAGCTACTAATTATCATGGTATTTAATCAGGTAATCAATACAGTAGAGAAAACTCTTCATAACAAATGATTCTAGAAATGTATTTTTGCTGACATGCTAATAACCCTTCAGTTATTTTTTCTCACCCAAGAAGGATTAAGAAAAATGAATTATATTTCATTTCTTTTTCCTTAGGTAAGAAAATACAGACACTGTAAAATACCTTTATTTACTGAAGCAATGTGTCACTAACATGAGAAGTAGAGATTCTCAATCTTAGGTGATTTAAACAGATAGGGAGGGACCTCTTGGAAGGTTTGTTCAGACATGTTTTCTGACTTTCCATGTCTACTGTATGTTATTAAGTTGCAGTAAAACAACATCTCTCCATGTATTATGGCTGGGCAAGGCAATCCAGTGTGAGTAGTAGGTTCTCAAAAGCCAATAAAAGAATTAAGCTGTTCCCACTGTTAGAAATCCCATAAGAGGACCAAACTACACAGCTGTAACATTTATGCAATGTGCCTGGGTCAGTCCCATGCACGCTGTCTGGTTGTTGGTTTAGTTTCTATGAGCCCCTTTGAGCCTGAGTTAGTTGATTCTGTGGGTTTTCTGTGGTGTCCTTGACCCCTCTGGCTCTTACAATTCTTCCTCCCTGTCTTCAACATGATTCTCTGAACTCTACCTAATGTTTGGCTGTGGATCTACTTCTGTTTCCATCAGTTGCTGGATGAAGCCTCTCTGGCAACAATTCGACTAGTTTCCAAAATATAGATATTGCAGAATATCTTTAGGCATCATTACACTGACATTTTGTTTCCTCCTGTCATTTATTGGTTATATACTAGGTCTCTGCATCATCCAGCCTATGGTCCTGGTGCTTCAGGCAATGTTAGGGAATGGCTTCCTCTCCTGGCATGGGTTTTAGACTATACTACTTATTGGTTGGCCACTTCCTCAATCTCTAGGCCACCTTTAACCCAGCACATCCTAGAGAAAGGAGAAATTGTAGGTCAAAGTTTGGGTGGCTGGTTTGGTGTCCCACAACCCTCCACTTGAAGTATTGCCTGGTCACAGGAGATGGCCAGTTCAGTCTACATATCTACTATTGCTAGAAGTCTTACTGAGGTCATTCTGGTAGAATTATGAAAGATTCTCTTGTGCCAGACTTTTATCTGACTCTTAAATTCACCCCTTCCAGTAGTCTCTTTCAGTACTCTCCTCTACTGAACCCCCCACCTGATCATTCATTTTCTTATCCTCACCCGCCTACAGTCCACTCTCATTATCTTCTCTATTTTCCCTTCCCACAGAAATCCAGATGTCTACCATTGAACCTTTGTTGTTACCTAGTCTGTCAGGGTCTGTGAATTGTAATATAGTTATCCTTTATTTTGTAGCTAATATTCATTTATGAGTGAGTACATACCATGTTCATCTTTCTGGGTTTGAGTTACCTCACTCTGGATGATTTTTTTCTACTTTAAATCATTTACTTGCATGATGTCATTATTTTTACCAACTGAGTAGTACTTCCTTGTACAAATGTACCATATTTTCTTTTCCTACTCCTTGGCTGATGGACATCTAAGTTGTTTTCAACTTCTGGCTATCACAAATAAAGCTTCTATGAACATAGTTGAGCAAGTGTCTTTCTGGTATGATTGAGCATTCTTTGGGTGGTGTGGGAGGTTCTCTGTCTATATGTTACTTTTATTGGTTAATGAATAAAGACACTACCTTGGGATGTTGATAGAGTAGAATTTAGGTAGGTGGAGAAAAGTAGACTGAATGCTGGGAGAAGGAAGGTAGGGAGAGAAATGCCATGGAGCTGTCAGAATCAGACATGCCGAAACTTTGCCAGTATGCCACTGTTGTGTGGTGATATATAAATTAATAGAGATGGATTAAACTAACATAAGAGTTAGACAATAAGAAGCTAGAGCTAATGGGCCAAACAGTGATTTAAATAATATAGTTTCTGTGTGATTATTTCAAGGCTAAGCTAGCTGAGTGGCCGGGGCAAATAAGCAGCCCTCCCTATAACATTTGGGTATATGTCCAAGAGCGATATGGCTGGATCTAGAGGTAGATTGATTCCCAGTTTTCTGAGAAACCACCCTATTGATTTTCAGAGCCACTGTACAAGTTTGCACTGCTACCAGTAATGGAGAAGTGTTCTCCTTGCTCCTCATTCTTGATAGCATGAACTGTCACTTGTGTTTTTGATCTTAGTTATTTTGACAAACGTAAAATGGAATCTTAGTCATTTTGGTTTGCATTTCCCTGGTAGCTAAAGATGTTGAACATTTCTTTAAGTGCATCTTGGCCATTTGAGATTCCTCTGTTGAGAGTTCTCTGTTTAGGTATGCACCCATTTTGCAAGTGAATTATTTGATTTGTTGGTCTAGTTTCATGAGTTCTTTATATATGGAAACCAACATTCAGAAATGAGATCAGCAAATTTTCTTTTCTATTCTGTAGGCTGCCATTTTGTCTTATCAACAGTGCCTTTTGTCATATAGAAACTTTCTGTTTCATGAGGTCCCATTTATTAATTGCTGTCTTAGTGCCTGTGCTATTGAGGTTTTATTCATGAAGTTGTCTCCTGTGCCAATGTTTCAATACAATTTCCACTTACTCTTACTAGTCCATCAGGTTCACTGTATCTGGATTTATGTCTGTGTTTTTGAAACACTTGAACTTGAGTTTTGCTTGAGATTTGTGCATGGCTATAAATGGATCTTTTTGAATTCTTCTTCATGTCCATATCCAGTTAGACTAGCACCAGTTGTTGAAGATGATTTCTTTTTTTCTGTTGTATATATTTGGCTTCTTCACCAAAAATCACATATTTATAAGTGTGTGAATTTACATCTTGGTCTTTGACTTGACTTCATTGGTCTACCTATCTGTTTTTATATCAATACCAAGTTAGTTTTTATTACTATAGCTCTATGGTAGAGTTGAAATGAGGGATGGTGATACTTCTTGAAATTCTTTTATTGTACAGAATTGTTTTAGATAACCATGCTTTTTTCTTTTTTTTAAATGCTTTTTCCATATGAAATTGAGTACATGTCTGTCAGTGTCTGTAAAGAAATGTGTTGAGTATTAGGATATTAATGGGGATTGTATTGAATTTAGATGATTGCTTTTGATGAGATGACCATTTTCACAACGTTACTCCTACTGATCCATGTGCATGAGAGATGTTTCCATTTTCTGTATATCTTCTCCAATTTCTTTCTTTAAAGACTTTAAGTTCTTGTTATACAGGTCTTTCACATGTTTGGTTAGAATTACCTCAAGATATCTTATATTAATTGAGGCTATTTAAATTGTGTTGATTCCCTGATTTATATTTTCTTAGCCCCTATCAAATTGTGTATAGGAGGGCTACTGAAAGTTGTTTTTATTGTTGTTCAATTTTTTCTTTTCTTTTTTTTTTTTTTTTGAGTAAATCTTGTAACCAGCCACCTAACTAAAGGTGTTTATTAACTATAGGAGTTCCCTTGTTACAATTTTTGGGTCGCTTATTTATACTATCATATTATCATGAATAAAAATGATACTTTGACTTTTTCCTTACCAATTTGTAACCCCTTTGTCTCCTTTAGTTGTCTTATTGCTCTAGCTATACCTTCAAGTACTAAACTGAACATGTATAGAAAGAGTGGACAACCTTGTCTTTTTTCTGATTTTAGTGGAACTGCTTTGAATTTCTCTCCATTTCATTTGGAAATCGGATTACTGGATATTGCTTTTATTATGTTTATTTACATCTCTTACATCCCTAATCTCTCCAAGACTTTTATCATGAAGGGGTTTTAAATTTTAGAAAAGGCTCTTTTAGCATCTAAGGAGATAATCTTGTGGTGTTTTTCTTTCAATTTATGTGGTGGGTTACACTGACATATTTTTGTATGTTGAACCACCCCTTCATCTCTGGGATTAAGCCTACTTGATCATGGTGGATGATCTTTCTGGTATATTCTTGGATTTGGTTTGCGAGTATTTTATTGAGTATTTTTGCATCAATGTTCAGTGGGGAAGTTGGTCTCTAATTCTCTTTCTTCTTTGCGCCTTCGTGTGATTTTGTTTTAGGGTGACTATAGCTTCATAAAAACAGTTTGGTTAAGTTCCTTCTGTTTCTCTTTTGTGGAATAATTGAAGGGATATTGGTAGTACCTCTTCTTTGAAAGTCTGGTAGAATTATTTTGCACTAAAAATGTCTGGCCCTGGGCTTTTTTTGTGTTTTAGTTTGTTTTTCTATTTGTTTGTTTGAGAGATTTTAAATGACTGTTTCTATTTCCTTTTAGGTGTAGGTCTATTTAAATTGTTTTTCTGATCTTGATTTAACTTTGGTAAGTGGCATATTCAAGAAATTTGTCCATTTCTCTAGATTTCCCAATTTTGTGGAGTGCAGGTTTTTGAAGTATTAATTGAACTAACAATTCTCTGGATTTCCTAGGAATCTCTTATGTCTCCCTTTTCATTTCTGATTTTCATTTCATTGTTGATGTGGATATTCTCTCTCTGTCTTTTAGGTAGTTTGGATATGGGTTTATCTATTTTGCTGATTTTCCCTGAAACAAACTCTATGTTTCATCGATGATTGTATTGTTCTCCTTGCATTTTATTGATTTTAGCCCTGAGTTTGATTATTTTTTGATGTTTACTCCTCATGTGTTTACTTCTTTTTCTTCTAGAACCTTCAGGTGTGCTGTTAAGTCACTAGTATGTGATCTTGCCCAATTCTTTACAAAAGCACTTAGTGCTGTGAACTTTCCACTTAGCACCTCTTCTACTGTGTGCCCTAAGTTTGGATGTGTGCTGCATTCATTTTTTGTTGAATTCTAGGAGTTTTTAATTTATTTTATTTTTTGTTTCTTTTTTGACCCAGTGGTAACTCAGTAGTGAATTGCTCAGTTTTCATGAGTTTTTAGACTTTCTGTAGTTTGTGTCATTCTTGAACTCCAACTTTAATCCATGGTGGAAGCTATATTCTTTTCTATTTGGGTGAGATATTCTGTAGATATCTATTTGAGCCTATTTGAGTCATTAACATCTGTTCTTTTATTTCTCTGTTTAGTTTTTCTCTGGACAACCTGTCCATTGGTGAGAGGGGAATTAAAGGTTCCCACTATTAATGTGGGGTGTTGATGTGGTTTAATCATGACTCCTGTTTTCATATTTATTATGTTAGTCTGTGTCTTTTTATTCGTGATATGAGTGTATGGATATTGGATATTATTATATTTTGTTGGAGGAGAGAGAGAGAGAGAGAGAGAGAGAGAGAGAGAGAGAGAGAGAGAGAGAGAGGACCTTCTTTTTTTTTTTTTGGTTTTTCGAGACAGGGTTTCTCTGTGGTTTTGGAGAGAGAGGACCTTCTTTATGTTATGCTAGGATGAGATTATCTATTGCCTGTGTTTTTGTGAGTGTAGTTAACTTACTTGGGTTGGAGTTTTTCTTCTATTACTTTCTAGAGTGCTGGATTTGTGGATACATATTTGTTTTGAAATCTACAAATTATGTGGCATACCTAGCCAACCCTCCCTTCAATTAAAAAACTATGTGTCTCACTCATTATTGAACAGTCTTCCTTCATCTGCCCTTTATCTTATGTGGTTCTTTGTCTCTTGAGATGTTGCTGAAGCCATGATGGGATTAAAATAATAACAGACAAGGGGCTGTGCTTGTTTTTGTTATAAAAATAAGTGACAGGAGAGCAGAAAGCTGGGCTTCAAGTTTTTCACATTTCAGCTGCCTATGGAAAGGGAAGCAGAAAACTGACTGTGAAGTGCAGCTTGCTTCTGTGTAGTGTAAGCTACAATTGAGGTGTGGAAGTACTTTCAATCATCAAAGAAGAATACTTATCTACCTTTTAAATAAAGTGAAGTGCCTATTGATTGCAATGGAAGGTTAAACATTATTAATAATTGTTGTGCTTCCCTTGCACAATTACCAACACAAGCATATGAATTATCTGATGGTGCCAGTTCAGCTGTCTGCTCCTAGGGGATACCACACTGGAAGCATCATATTTCTGTAAAACTGAAGCCATATAAGCCATAATGAGAACAGAGATATATTTATTATGTGTGATGTTGCTTTACAATTATCATTATCTAGAAAATTCCTGTCAGACAGTCATGCAATTGAATGGCACACTCAAAACTAACCTTACAATATTTTAAGCTTACAATTTTGTTTTTTGAGCTGCATTCATTGCTGTCTTGAATCTCATTGGCTCATGGGTTGAACACTCATTTTAAAGTAATGCGTGCTCTTTGCTGCTTATATTCTCAGCTCCTTGCCTACTAGTCAAAGGTAATCACTCTTTGAGTCTGTGGTAGTGTACAAACCTCTAATCTCAGCATTTAGGAGAATGAGGCAGGAGAATCAGGAGGTCAGGGGCAGCTTCTGCAACACAGAAAGTCCTTGATGAAAATTATCTCAAATTTTTAGCTGATTTGGCCAGGCATGTGTGTAATACCAACACGTTGGAAGGTGAGGCAGAAGCTAGCCTAAATTACAAGAGACCCTGTTTCAAAGAAACCAACACAAACATAAGAAAAATGAGTTTCATTCATTATTTTATTTTTTATGTTAAAAATTACTTTGGGACACCTTTATCAAACTTCCCCTTAGGCTCAGGGTGCATAATGGAAGAAGGGAGAAAAGGACAGATGAGTTGAATGACGGAAAGGAGACCTACCCAGCACTGTCCTCTAGACACAGAGGAAACCACATGTAGAAAACCACAACAACTAAAGCTACTTGTACAACATCAAGCAAGTGAAAACTTCGGGCAGGGAACAAGGAGGGACTGCCCAGTTTCCCCGTAACTGAGGGGCTATTAGCAGTTTTTGGATGCTGCTGTAGAGAGAAAATTATTTTTATTTGTGGGATAGTCACTGTTAACTTCTACATAACCCAGAGCATATCCCCCAGTGACACGATGCTTCCAAGAAGGCCACCCCTCTTAATCCTTTCATATAGTACTACTCCCTGGTGAGCAAGTGTTCAAATCTACCAGACTATGGGGAGCATTTTCATTCAAACCACCACAGTTACTTTCTCATTGAATTGTTGGTGGTTATTGCATGGGATAGATGTTAACTCTTTGTCAAACTTGGTACTTGCTGCTTTGTTCTCTTTGCAGTGACTTTTGGAGGACAATATTTTTTTAAATTTCAAATTTTTCATCCATTTTCTTCTTTCAAAATGTTTTCCTTGGGAGACAGATGAATTTAAGAGCACTCTTGGCAACTTTGCATGATATTGTCTCTTTTAAAATTTAAGCTTTTAAAATCTAAAAGTTTTAGAAGGTAGCTCCTTGGTAAGGCAATATCCTAGCATGAACAACCACTTGGGTTCAATTCCCATAATGGAAAAAAATGGTAATAATTAAAATATTTACATGCTTTCTTACCTTAAGGACACTGAAATATTATTTATATCTTAGGAAATTGTTTTACATTCCCATATAAGTATGTGTGACATGTGATACAAACCCAATGCAATGTTTTCTGTAGATGAAGAATTAATTAATGACTCTGTATGATTTTTATGACAGTGATGTGTCTGTCTTAGGTGCTAGCACATGGACGTAGTGAGAGTGCGGTTATGTGCAGCTATTACTGCCATTGTTGCTGAAACAGGTCTCATTATGTAGCTCATGATGTTTAAACTCAGGATCCTTCTGACTCCCCCTTCTGAGTTTATAATTACAGGTGGGTGGCACCATTCCTTGCTTCTAAAGAAAAAGATTTGTCTCTGTTTTGTTTATAACAAAATCCCTGTCCATTATCAATGCTCAGTAATAGTTACTGAACAGAGATTGGAATGGCCATATAACATGTGCACAGGAGCCTAGTTTTCTTTCTTGGAGTGAATATCACCATCTTAATAGACCTATACCTTTATAATAAAGCTTGTTATCCAATTGAGCATGGACTGTTCATGTTCCCATTTTTTAAAATAGAGGTTTATTTATGCTTGATTCCCTTTTATCCTGTGTAAATTTTAAAATTATTTTGCCAAGTCTCATTGTTTATATTATTATTATTATTTTTGATGTTGTTGTTATTAATGTCATATGGTCTCAGTTCAATTTGTTTTCTTGTTGTTGATGCACTTTTTGAGACAGGGTTTCTTTGTGTAATGTCTCTGGCTGTCCTGGAACTTATAGACTATGCTGCCCTCAAACTCACAGAGATCCACCTGCCTCTGCTTCCTAAGTGCTGGGATTTAAGGTGTGAGCCACCACCATCCAGTTCAGTTCAATTTGGAGACAACAGTATGACACTTTTTTTATACTGAATTTTTTATTCATAAATATGATATACCCTTCTCTTGTTTAGTTCTTTCTTCACTTTTTAAATATGTTTTACAAATTATTCCTCTAAGATTGCTCACTGATGAATGCTTCATGTTCTTGCAGAGATAGATAAATTATTCATAGATTCTTCAATTAATCAGCTGGCCCTTATATTTAAACATTGGCACTACACATTCTAAAAATTAAATCATAAAATATCATGAATTTTTAAATAAAGGTAAGATTTTGAAAGAAGTCAGTAATTATACTTCATCAGAATATCTTTATTCAACTGCGACATGAAGATCTGAAGAAGAAAATGATTAAGACTCCTGAGACTTTAGAAGAAAGACTGTCGTAAACTGGCAACTTTGCACCTACTGTGAGTCCTGTGTAACCCTACTCTAAAAGAAAAAATTAGTAATCCCTTGAATTTCTTAGTATATGTGTTGGCTGATTTTTGTCAACCTGACATAAACTCAGACAAATTTGAGTAGAATGAACCAAAATAGAGAAAATTCCTGCATATGATTGGCATGTGGGCAAGCACAAGGGCAATTTTTTAATTAGTGCTTGATGTGGGAGGACACAGCCCATTGTTGGTGGTGTCATCCTGGGCAGTAAGTCCTGGGCTGTGTAAGATAGCAAGCTGAACAAGCCATGGGGAACCAAACCAGTAAGCATATGATTTTTTATTGTGGATTTTATTGAGAACTTTTAGATCTATGTTCATCAGAAAAAAATGATCTATAGTATTTTTTATATTTTTTATCTTTATCTTCTTTTAATATAATGATAATACTGGCTATGTTGAAGGATTTTGTTAGTATTTATTGTTTTTCTATTTTGTGGAACAGTTTGGAGAGTACTGGTGTTAGTTCACTCTTGATTGGATGGAATTCATAACTGAACCTGGGCTTTATTTGTGGGGATGACTTTTTATTACTATTTTAATTATATTGCTTATTATGTATCTATTAACGTGCCCTTCTATTTAATATTAGTAAGCTATTGCATTTATTTCCATTTCTTCTAGATTTTCTGTTTTGTAATATAGTTTTTGCAGTATTCTGTGATGGTCAGGTGGATTTCAGGGAGGCCTGTTGTAATGCCTCCTTTTCATATCTTATTTTGTTAATTCTGGTCTTCTCTCTCTCACATTATTTTTGTTGTTGCTTTTTCGAGATTTGCTAATCTTATTTTCCTTTTCAAAGAAACAACTTTGGGTTTGGTTAATTCAGACATTGCTTTTGAAGTTCACATGCATTAACTTCTATCCTGATCTTTATTATCTTTTTATGAATGATTTGGAGTTTGTTTGTCTAAGACTTTGAGTTTCAACACTACTTATTGATTTACAACTTTGAAATGTTTTAATGTCATTATTTATAGCTGTACATTTTCTTGTTAGAGGTGCCTTAGATATATTACAAATGGCTAATAAGTTTGATTTCATCTTCATTTGATTCCAGGAATTTTTAACTTTTTCTTCCTGGTTTACCCAGTGATGACTCAGTAGCCTTCCAATAATATATTGTTTATTTTCCAAGTAGCTGAATAACGTTTGCTGCTTTTCTTGCTCTTGATTCTAGTTTTATTTTATTTTACAAAATCTGATAAATTGTGAAAAGGTTTTGTTGGGAGGGATATTTGTTATGATTTATTTTGTGGTCTGGAATGTGCTCTGACTTGCAGACATTTATTGGGTGATATAAAGAATGTGTACTCCATTTCTTATTGATAGCATAGTCTTCAGGTATCATTTAAGTTCATCTGATATATGGGAGACTTTAACTTTGATTTGTCGTGTGTGTGTGTGTATGTGTGTGTGTGTGTGTGTGTGTGTGAGAGAGAGAGAGAGAGAGAGAGGAAGAGAGACTAGATAGATAGATAGATAGATAGATAGATAGATAGATAGATAGATATAGATACAGAAATTTGTACGTATGCACAAGTGCCATGGTGCACATGTGGAATGCAGAGGTCAGTTTATGAGAGTCTGTTCTCTTCTTTAGTCATGGAGCCCCCAGGGATTGAATGCAGGTCATCAGGTTGGGTGAAGTGGAAAACACTTTTGTTTGGTGAGCTATTTCACCAGCTCCTCTTCATTACTGTATTAGGATTGGACCTTTCAAACTGATTAGAATGTTTTCTGAAACTAGAAGTTCCAACAAGCAGTGATTTTATCTTCTTGAATCATTTCTTTTGTTAGTATGTACTGGGGCTGTTTTTACTATTCCTAAGTTTTGGTTTGAGATCTGTTTCTTGGATATTAGAATAGCTATGTCAGATTGCTCTTTAACTTCCATCCTCTTTATAGGTTGTTGTTCCTTCCTTGGCTCTGAATTCTGTAGGTGTCTGTTCCAGTATGATGTTTCTTGGAGACAAAGAGTGGTTGTGAGCATCCTATGGCTGTACCTATAATCACCCTATTTTAATTTTGTGAGATTGTTTTGCTGGCTGTATCAATTTGTTTTGCCTGCTGTTTATATCCAGGGCTTGAAGTGTATCATCCACCTTTGCATGGTTCTTACACTGCTGATGAGAGCTCTGGTATAAGTCTGTCTTTGTATGAATTGACCATTTTACTGTATACTTTTTAAATACTAATTCATTTTATATTCTGGTAAGTTTTTCCAGTCATGTATATTTGGGGTTTTCAATGGATAATTTTGGTTTGCTTTGGAAAACCATTTCTCTTTGAAATGTTACTACTATAATTTCATTAATCAGACTCTGTGCTTTTAGTTTTTAAACACAGCTCCCTTTATCCTGTGAATTATTAGATTTGGTTTCTTGATAGTTTTCTAGTGTTGCTGGATGGTATGATCCTGATCTTTTATTATTTTTTCTGCCCTAATGTAGGTGTAGTGTTTTTCCGTGCTTTTTCTCTTTTCTGTCATTGTTTCTTCTCCTTTTTATTACTGTTTTTTCCCTTCCTTTAAAATTTCAAATTTCTTCATAAATTTCTCATTCATGCTGCTGAGTTTCACTCTCACTTAACTGCCTCCCATGTCACAGATAAAATTCAACTGCATAATTGTACATCTTTAAAGTCACTGATAATTTCTGAAGAAATTTCTGAAATCTTCATCTGGTATCTTACATGTTTCAGCATCTTTTAGTTCAGTATTTGAGGGATTTTGACCTTTTGAAGGAGTCCTACTGCTCTGTGTTTCTAGGATACAATGTGCTTAGCTTGTCTGTTGTTCCATTTGCTTCTCTCACAGAGCCACATTTTCTTGAAAGCTTAGTCCCCAGAACCACTCAGGGAGGAGAAAGGGATTATACTAGCAATAACACCAAGTGGTAAGCTACATAGAGAAAGTTAAAATTGATAAAGAGCACTAATATATCGCCAATACCATAAGCCAGAAAAATAGGGAAACAAAGCATTGTTAAAGATAAAACTGGAAATAGGAAGCAAATTAGATAAAGGAAGGAGAGATGGAAAGAGGAAAACATGAGACAAAATATAAGGGATAGAGAATAATGTTATTGGGGGTAGAAAAAGAAAAGAGATTAGCAAATACTTCTTAAGTAAAAAAACACCAAAAGATTTTTCAACAATGAGAAAATTTGAAAGCAAATTGAATGATGATAAAGAATGTAAAAATTAAAATATGAGTTAAAAACCAATTTGACAAAATCAAAAAATGCTGTACAAATGAATAGATAAAGTTAGAATATGGCTAAAATATAGCGGAAGGGGAAAAAGAGGCAGTAAGATATTTTAGATGAAAAAGAAAGAAAAAATATAAAAAAGAAAAAGATTGTCCTGTAAATAAAAAGTTAGTAAACAAAATTTAATGTATGAAGAAAAACTACCTTGAATTACATATTGGGTTGTTGGAGGGATAATTTTGTGGTTAAGCATTCTTGTTGCTCTCCCAAAGAACCCGAGTTTGGTTTTAACATCAATGTTGTGCATCTTGCAACTCACAACCACCATTAACTCCAGCTCAGGGAAATCAAATGCCCTCTTTTGGCCTCCCTGGGCATTTGAATTCATACATATATACCCGTAGAAACACACAGATAATTGATAATTTAAAAATTCATCTGTAAAAAAATAACATTTTAAAATATGATAATGTACACAATATAATAAGAACAAATGGAAAAATCACAGAGCACTAAAAGAAAAAAGAATACACACAAAAAAGGGAAAATGAAGAAGAAGAAGAAGAAGAAGAAGAAGAAGAAGAAGAAGAAGAAGAAGAAGAAGAAGAAGAAGAAGAAGAAAATGAGATGTTAATGTAGCATTTTTTTTCTGGGTTGTTGGTTGGAGATGCCATGTTGTATGTACAAGGATGTTGGAAAACAAATAGAACTGTCACTCTTGGCTTATGCTCCTGTTTAGTTTGCATTGGATAGGAGCCTAATGTTTATCAGACCATCTTTACTGTAGTAATTTTCCTTGTAAAAGTACCAGAGGCCTCTTCTGACCTCATTTGCTAAGTAGTTAAAGGGAGAATGTGGATGCATTCCCCCTTCAACTATTTCAGGACACCCCTGTAACACCCCAACTTCATACCCTCTTTTGATATTCCATTAGGCCCAATCTGTTCTCTCCTATCCATATGTGCACGGATACAGAACCATCCAATAGAGCATGGGTAGCTGCTAGAGGCATTTCCTGAAGAAACCTGGCTGCTGCTTCCCGTGAGAAGAAGACAAAATCAAGCCAGTCAAAATTCCAGCAGAGATAGAAAGAACCTCACAGAACCCCACTGGGTCACCTGAGCATCTTTGGAAGGTGAAGTGTACTGGGGTTCTCTGCATGCACATATCTAAGAAGGAGGTTGCTTCCCAACATTTATGGGAGATGTGCCGAATTAAAACAATGGCTTCCTCCCCATATGACCTAGAACATCTCAGTATTCTTTTCTTATTTTAGTCCCTTGTGATTTCTCCTTTTTTATTCATTTTGGTAGAACACTCAAGTGTTCTGATGCCTTCTTCTGACCTCCACATCTGCACAGGCACAATTACCTTCACATGTGTGCATACATTCACAGACACACAGACACACACACACACACACCTTTCCTTTATTAAAAAAAAAGAAAATAAAAAAAAATAGCAAGTGCATTCTGGAATGTTGTTTCATATTTACATCAGTCAACGTTTGATTGTATGATATCAACTGTTGAGACAATAATACCTTCTTGATAATAAAAAAAGAGTAAATTTACCTCTGGGATGGTATTTTTGAAGATTTTTTTGTCTTTAGTAAAATATATAATAAATGCGTGTATACCTGTGTGCGAATGTACACATGAGCCAGGTACCTTCAGAGTCCAGACGAGGGTTTGGAGTTACAGTGTAAGATCGATGCTGGCAACACAGCTCTGATTCCCTAAGAGAGCAGAATCCACTTTTTCTTTCTCCATGGAGCTGAGAAGTTTATTGAGAAAATATGCTGCCATTTCTGGGCCATATCAGATACTTTAACAGCTAGGAAAATGATGATATTAATGCCATCTGCTGAACTCTCGTTCCAGAGCTGTGTCATAGGAAGCCTTGTCTAGGTTGTGCCCTGAGGTCCTAGTTACGTAAGCAATCTGTCTTCTCACAAGTTGAATGAACCCCAGTAAAGTAAAATAAGATGTTTCCTCATCCTTAATTTCTGAACTTACGAGGTCTCCGATATGAGATGTAGAGCTAGGACTGTCCCGATTTGCTGTGCTAGAATTGTTCTGCCAAGTCTGCTAAAGCTTTATAGCCACCGTCCTTATTATTTAATGGGTTTTTAATTAAATAATTTTTTTATTTATAAAGATTTCATGAAGCTTAAAGATACCTAAGTGCAGCAATAAGATTGTAGTGTCTGCCTCTAAGTATGCAAAGAAGTCAGTTAAACAAGTGAAAAATCATTTGGTTAACAAAGGCTTGATGTATACAAGCTTTAGTAAATGATATCATGTATAATTATGGAATAAGGGCACAGAATTTAAATAGTGAACTTATCTTGTCCACAGTGATAACTACAGTCTGAGGAATCAGAATTTCTTCCCCTCTGACAATTACCAAATTATTTGTTGCATTGAATAGTTAATCTTCCCTCAGCCAAATTCCACTTGAGAAATACAGCTTATTCTGAGAAGCTGTGGTAGGCCTAATGACTACTTTAAAGCAAGATTTACTTTATACAGATGCAATTACCCACAAAGATTGATATAATTATATCTTAGTATCTTTTGCATGTTGAATTGAAGTTTGTTTTCTTGTGGAATATGTTCACAGTTGTCCAGCTCAAGTTGATTTCTTACCCATTGTTATTTTTAGTCTACAGTAAATTATTTTTGATAGCTATCCTATTATATTTTATTAAAACTTCTAAGTAGTAGATGTTAGAATTTTAACATGATAATCCCCATGCCACTTTATATCCACTGGAAAAATTAGACCTAGTTAAGAACAATTGAAAATTACCCTAGATAGAATTCATTCTTTTTTGCCAGAATTAATAATATATATTAATCATAGTTTCTTTTCTAATATAATATAATTTGGATATAGTTTCTTTTCCCTCTATGTATTCCAGTTCCGCCCCATCTCTCCTCCTATAAAATATATTCTATTTTCTCCTCCCAGGGAGATACATGTGTTTCCCTTTATTCCTTCCCCTAGGCCTAACCTCTCTAGGTCCACTGATTGGAGTTTAGTTATCATTTGTTTAATGGCTAATATACAGATATAATCAAATATATACCAAGTTTATCTTTCTGGGTCTGGGTTACCTCACTCAGGATGAATTTTTTCTAGTTTCATCCATTTTTCTGCAAATTTCATTATGTTTTTTTTTTTAACTGCTGAATAACTACATTGTGTAAATGTACCACATTTTGTTTATCCATTCTTCTGTCAAAGGACATGTAAGTTGTTTCCATTTTCTGATTGTTATGAATCAAACAACAGTGTACATGGTTCACTGTATCATGTGGTAAGATAAAATGCCTCTCATAGTGAAGTACATGTATATGTATATTTTTGTCTTGAAACTTTTAAGAATGAAAAAATCATAATGGTTACCTATAGATAAGTTTGCAAAAGAGTCACTGGGTTATCTTCAAATCATTTAACAGTGAGATATACAAAAAGTACATCTAAAAGTAACAAGAGACAATATGTATTTAAAAACATTTATCCCCCAAATGGTGTCTTTGAGATCATTGCTTACTTTTTCTTCAGATGTTACACATCTCATTTTGTGAAGTTTCAAAACTACTTAAAGATTTCGCAGGCTGGGCCCGGCGGTGGTGGCGCACGCCTTTAATCCCAGCACTTGGGAGGCAGAGGCAGGCGGATCTCTGTGAGTTTGAGACCAGCCTGGTCTACAAGAGCTAGTTCCAGGACAGGCTCCAAAACCACAGAGAAACCCTGTCTCGAAAAACCGGAAAAAAAAAAAAAAAAAAAAAGATTTCGCAGGCTGGTCAGTAAGAGCTCAGTTCAGTTTTTTTCCCTGTTCTTGTCTCTAGATGTATTACTTCTTTGAACTCTTTTCTTCTTCCTTGATCCTTGGGGTTCACAAAACTCTTTGAGATGAAAATTGATTGTGCTAATAAGTGTTCTGGCTGCTCCATCAGTTACTAAAGCTTCCTCTATTAGTGATTACGCAAGAGAAATAATGTTAGTTTGTATTTTTCTTTTGATTAAAACATCATAAAATTAGAGATGAAGGTAAAGTGTGCTTCCCCTCAACTTTTTTCTTTTTTTTCCAGAGTTCATAGACTTTATTAAAATGCAGTTTTCTTCAATGAGAAAATTGAGGTTTTCTTGTATCTGCATGCATATTTGGCTTGTACAACTTTTTGAGTAATTTATTTGTGTTTATTGAGAAATGTGTTTCTTTGCTGGGCAGTGGTGGTGACACCTTTAATCCTTGAATTTGGGTGCAGAGGCAAGTGGATTTCTGTGAGTTCAAGGCCAGCCTAGTCTACAGAGCGAGTTCCAGGACAGCCAAGGTTACCAAAACCCTGTCTGGAAAAACAAAAACAAAAGCAAAACAAACAAACGAAAAACAGAACAAAGCAAAAATCTAATTAAAAAAACAGGAAATAAAGAAATGTGTTTCTTCATTGCCATCAGACTTACTTTTGCTAACTAGCCAGGTGAAAAACTATATCCTTCTTTCAACTTTCATTTTTCAAATAAACTGAATATTGTGCTTTGACTGGATATTTACTTGTATTTCCATATTGGATGCTTAATCAACATTAACCATCTTCATTAGCATTAATTTACCTTTTTCATTACCATTTCTAAAGCTGGTCTGTAATCTACAGAACAGTTATCTTTATTTAGGTATTTTTGACATTTCTTCCATATTTTTGTTGTTCAGATATTTTGCGAACAAAATAATACAGTAATTAAGATTAAATTTCTTATGACAGGCAAGATGGCTCAGCTGGAAAAGGTCCTCACTCCCGAGAACGACTACCGGAGTGTGATATCTAGGCACTACATAGTAAAAGTAGATGACTTCCTCTGATGTTGGGTGCCATGGCATGCTGCCTACTCTCTCTCTCTGTCTCTGTCTCTGTCTCTGTCTCTGTCTCTCTCTCTCTCTCTCACACACACACACACACACACACACACTTCAACACAAAACAATTAGTGAATAAATTAATATAATTAAAAGTGATATGGTTCAGAGATGATTCTTTGGATAAAGAGACAGGCCACTCAGACTGATGACCCGAGTCAGTCTCTTGAACCAACAAAATAGGAGAAAATCAACTCCTTTAAGATAGTCTCTGGCCCTCATGAGTATAGTATGGCATGTACACATGTGCACACATCTACACATATAATAAATAAGTAAATATTTAAAGAACTGAAAAAGATTAAAGTTATTAGATGTCTTGAATTTAAAATCACACATCTAGAGGAATCATGCTCCAAGTACCAACATTTTTCGATACGTAAAGATTCCTTCCTTGCTTAAGAGGAACAAAAAAGGATGTAGACAGGAGACTTGACTCTTGAGGGGTTCGCAGGTGTCCAGGAATATGTCCCCAGCTGGTACCTTGGGCAACTAAGGAGAGGGAACCTGAAATGACCCTATCCTATACTGATGAATATCTTGCATATCACCTTAGAACCTTCATCTGGCGATGGATCGAGGTAGAGACAGAGTCTCAATTTGGAGCAACGGTCTGAGCTCTTAAGGTCCAAATGAGGAGCAGAAGGAGGGAGAACATGAGCAAAAAATCAGGACCACGAGGGATGCACCCACCCACTGTGACAGTGGAACTGATTTATTGGGAGCCCACCAAGGCCAGCTGGTCTGGGACTGAATAAGCATGGGTTGATTCCGGACTCTCTGAGCATGGCGGTCAATGAAGACTGATGAGAAGCCAAGGACAATGGCACTAGGTTTCGATCCTAATACATGAACTGGCTTTGTGGGAGCTTAGCCTGTTTGGACGCTCACCTTTCTGGACGTAGATAGAAGGACCTTGGTCTTCCTGCAGGGCAGGGAATTTGGACTGCTCTTCAGTAACGAGAGGGAGGGGGAATGGAGTGGGGGGAGGAGAAGAGGAGTGGGGATGGGGGAGGGAAGTGGGGGGAGGGCAATATTTGGGAGGAGGGGAGGGAAATGGGAAATGGGGAGCAGGTGGAAATTTTAATTAAAAAAGAATAAAAATAAATAAATAAGTAAAAAAAAAAAAAAGGATGTAGACAAAATGTTTGCTGATCTTGCAAAGGACCTGAACTTGGTTGCCATGGTGTCTCATAACTGCCAATAAGTATAGCTCAGCAGCTCTAATGCCCTTTCTGGATTACGTGGGTACCTAGTTCATGTATACCACACCCGCACACACACTATACAATTAAGAAATAAAATATATCTTTTTTTTTTAAAGAGGGGTTGGGAAATAAAGGTACCACTTAAACCCTGAGGGCATCATCTATTGTGATGCATGGGTCCTTATTTAGAATGAATCTCCAATTTATGTGCCTGCTTCTTGTTATCTGTCATTATTTTCTTCATTAGTTGGAATCTTCATACGGTTGAATTCATTCTTTCTCCCTGGTTCACAGGTCAGTCTCTATCTAACTTTCCTACTGTTGAAAGAAGTTGGGTTGTCTATGTCATAGTGAGACATAGTGGCAGTAACAGCTATGTTAATAAAGCTTCTTTTTGTGTGCGTGACCAGCACTGGACTCCTTATACATATAGTAGAATCATTTAGTCATAACCTAGATTCTGTTTACTCCATTTGGAGGTCTAGAAATAAAGATGTGGAAAATTTGATTAAAATAACTAGTTGTACCAGGTGTGGTGGCAGATGCTTGTTACCCTAATCATTACTCAGAAGGCTGAGGCAGGAGTATCACCCACCAGTTAGAGGCCAGTGTGCAGTACTTTAACAATTAGCACGTAATTATCTGTTATTCCTCATCTAGGGGCAAATGTGAAAGGTTATATTTAGCACTGTATACTGGTAAGAACCTACATCTGAGATGTGATGAACTGACTGTTTATCCCTTTTATGCCAGTGCTTTTCCATTGGAGCATTCAGTGTCTTGTCAATTGAACAAGGGGACAAAATATAACCTTATAGTTCTTCCTAGATATCAGACACTGTTGGTCCTAGGAAGTAACACATACATGGGGATGACCAGTCTAGGCCCATTTAAAATTGAGATACATTGAATTTCCAACAATAGAGGTTGTTTAAATGATTATGTCCCAGACATTCAGGGAAATTAAATTCCATTGTATTCCATTAGTGAATAGGAAAGTGGAAGTTAAATGAAAGTATTTGGTACACAGGTAAGTTAAAGAAAATGCATCTCTGTTGTGATTTGACTTTCTGTAGACGGAAGTTTCTGTCCTGCCCAGTCCTGCAGTCATACAGTTCCAAATAAACACACAGAGGCTTATATTGATTATAAACTGTTTGGTTATTGCTATACTTATTACTAAGTAGCTCTTACATCTTAAATTAACTTATATAAAGTAAAAGAGGTTACTTTATTGGAACCAAAGATTTTAGTTTCTATCCTTGTTTTATTTATCTATGTTCTGAGAGATCATCCATATGGGCTTTAAATCCAATTACCCAGTTGGATAACATTTATGTCACCAGCAAACCTTTCCAGGGTTATTGTTGTTATAGCTTGCAGGATTCACTGCTATTTCATATTTTCATAGTAAAAATCACGATTTCAAGTACTGCACTTTCTTTAGACATGTGGTTATTAATATGAGTTATAAAAGCACAAATTTGTAGATGTTGATGCATGGAAAAATATTTGATTATGGTATCCAAGAGTATCAGAGGGAACATGTAAGTTTTGTGGGTGATAGCTGGCTTTACACTTCCTAGTCCTTTGACATTAGCAAGGGACATAGGCAGGTCAACAGAAAGCTAGGATGAAAATAACACTCATTGACCTGAATCACCCAAGAAGTGTCCCTATCACCTTTAGAATTGATGTTGTTCAGGATTGCTAGAAATATCAGCAAGGGGACAACCTCTACATTCCCAGACTTCCTGGCATTTATGCTATTTTTCTTTGACTTAAAATCTGAAAGTCACAACAATAATAGAACAAAGGGAGAGGAAATCTTTCATAGCAGAAATATAACTTAAGGTTTAAACTTTTTCCCTGCTTAAGTGAAATAGGTTCATGAAGGGAGAACTGGGTGTGGAGCTGTAGCCCCTGGGGCATGCTCACTTTTAAATCAATTTAACACAAAGCCCAGAGTGGATGCATTGAGAACCTGGTACTAGGATAGAAATAAAAGAGGCCTTCAGTCTGAAATGAAGAAAAACATGTTCATTTGGCTTTAAATAAGGCCCTAGACTGAGTTCGAAATGCAATGTTAGTCTAGAGATGAGGCAAGCATAGCAATAGGTAAAGTTTCGTTCTTGGCTTTCATTTGTGTTTGAGACCCAGTTAATGAATTTTGAAATTCTGCCCTTTAAAATATCCCTACTCAGAAACCGGACAAATGTGCCACTGTTTACCACGTTGATTTTTTTTTTAAAACCATCTCTTTCTGAGTGTCATGTGGTGTCATTTGGGTATGTCTCAAGGCTCCTTGCTTGTGGTTCTCTGTATTAGAGTGTTTGTTCTGTGTCCTTTATTTACATGGAAATCTTAATATTTCATTCATATTTTCAAATAAATTTCTCTTCTCACACTGCTGTTTGCATTAGAAAATGACAAATTTAAAAGCAAAAGAGCAAAACTGTATTTATGCTCCTGTAGAATCCTTTGAATACACTTATGGTAGCTGCCTCTGAGATGTTAATTTCTAATTGTGTAGTATCAATGTCCATGTTGGGATTCTGATTTTCCTACGGAAGTTGACCTAAGAACCCCTCTTTTTCTGTTTTCTGCACATGCTAGCTGCCTTTCTTCTCGACTGTAAATTCTCTGACTTATGGGTTGAAAATGTATATAACATTTGTAGGCAAACATCGTAAATATTTATAACTATAAGAAAATGGAGAAACTGGCTGTGTGAGAGTCCCCAGTTTGTTCATATATGTTCTGGCTGTATTTCATGTCATGTGCCACTCGGTTAACATTTAGTAGTAGAATTAGTTATTATTCAAACTTAACTCTTCATATTGACTCATTGTATGCATTTGTATATAGCATATTATTACTAATTTTTACTGTTAAAGGTGTTATATTTTAGTAAATTTGTTTGACTAGATTCTGAAAGTTACAAGGATTTTTGATGATGTCAGTTGTACTTTGAGATATCCATTTATAAGATACAATTCAGTTGTCTTTTTCCCCCGCCACATATATAGGGAAATAAAATAATTGCTGAAGAATATGCCAGTTTGCATCTTGAAATCTGATTTCATAATCACCATAATCAGGGTATTATTCAATCTAAGCAAAAGAATTTTGAGAACATGTTACATTTTGCATGCAGTATCCAGATGATCTGGAATACCACAAAAATTGAGGTGTTCAATCCAGTAGATACTGCTTCTCCAGTATTATAGAAAGATTGAAATTTGAAATAATGCCATGCTCACCAGTAGAAGATCAAAACCAGTTCTGTATTTTTACAGAGCAAATCTTTGATACAAATATGAGGGGGTTATGTCTTAAAATACCATTACAGGAGAACTGTAATATTCCTTAATCATTGATCATTAAGGCTTAATGGGTCATGGGAAGAATTCATTTTCTGCCCTGAGAGAACTGGGTCTTTTTTATGCAATGAATACTTACAACAGAGCTCAGTAGGATTAAGTCCTCTGAATTAGCAGCCTTCTTCTCCCTCTCACCGGAAGGGCACAGGGAGAATCATTCTGTATGAGTGCTGTACAAGTGTGGGCTGGCAAGTTAAAGAGGGAGGCTAACCCCAGGAAGCAGAGTGAGGTGTTTGTGGCCTCTAAGGTTTCATGCTTGGTTCACTGTTATTTTCGTTTCTGTGGAAACAGGGGTGAGCAGGGCTTGAGGGGGTGATTAAAAAAAAAAACATGGCTGGGATGTAAAATATGGCAGTATAAATGGAAAAGAATTCTCTACCAGACCCCTCACCTTTCCCACCACTCTTCTGTAGCAGACCCAAGTGAAGGAAAGGGCATATCCTTTTTGATTAATTTTCCATCGTTAGAGGAACTGAATTGAATTTAAGAATATTTTTAAATTGTTAAGCCTGAAGAATAATGAAGAATGTGCTGCAAACCATGCAAATGCACAAATGCATGCCTATAGCTAAGTGCAAAAATACATTGTGATATAGCCACTTGAAGGAACACTGCTCAGTTATAAAAAGGATGAGGCCATGGATGTAAGTGACAGCATGATGAACTGTAAGATCATTACACACATGACATCATGTTCTGTGATACCGTTTATATGATCTTAGGGAAATGATAAAACTTTAGGGAGAGGAACACTTTCTTGGCATGCACAAGCCTCTCTATCCCGTGTACCACAAAGAATTAAAATACAGTGACAGAAAGTAGGTCTGCTGTTTCTGGGCCTCACATTTAACATTGGTATCTTATTGTATGCAAGTAATGCCTAAGAATGGATTTTAAAAGACAGCACGATAAAACTGAACAGCAAGTGGGAGGAGGGGACCTTGTAACTCATTACTGCTTGGAAGTGAACATAAAAATCATTAGAACAAGTTGGACAGTAGTGGCACACACCTTTATTTTCAACACTAGGGAGACAAAGACAGGCAGATCTCTGTGAGTTTGAGGCCAACCTGGTTGACAGAGTGAGTTTCAGGAAGGCTTCAAAGCTACAGAGAAACCCTTCCTCAAAAAACCAAAATAAACAAATAAACAAAATAAAATAAAAGTCACTGGAACAGCCTAAGTTACCCTGGTGTTGGAAATTTTTCTGTATATGTGTTTCTTTTATTGGTTAATAAAAAAGTTGCTTTGGCCAATAGTTTAACAAAATATAACCAGAATATATATATATATATATATATATATATATATATATATATATATAGAGAGAGAGAGAGAGAGAGAGAGAGAGAGTAGGCAGAGTCAGAAAGAAGTCATGTAGCCGCCATAGGAGACAGATGCTTCCGCCAGAGCCCACTAAAGTTTTGCCAGTAGGCCATAACCTTGTGGTGATACACAGATTAATAGAGATGTATTATTTTAGGATATAAGAGCTAGCTAGCAAAATGTTTAAGCTATTGGCTAAACAGTATTGCAAATAATATAGTGATTATTTAATGGTCTGGACAGCCGGGAATGAACTAACCACTCCCCCCAACGTTAACCCCATAATCTGGCGGGGAAGAAGTGTCATATGGCTTATTTTGTTTGTTTCTTTGAGACACAGTTTCACAATGCAGCAGCACTGACTGACCTCAAAGCTTTCATCCTTCTGCCTCAGTCTCCAGAGTCATGCCCATTACAGGTGTACACCCCATTCCCACTGGAATTAACAAATTAGGGATGGAAGAAGACGGATTTGATATGCCCATGAGTTCTTTTGATTGCTATAACTGTTGAGTAAGAACGAAGTTGAGGGGCCACACCTGGAAGACATTTAATAACCACTGAGTGCTATTTGCAATGTATATTACAAATGGTAGATTAGACCAGCAAATGTGATAGAAGAATGAAGAGTCGGAGACCTGGAGCTTTCTCGTACCTACCAGCAGATGGATAGGGCCAGCTAACTGGATCCAGCCATTTAAAATTCACCAAAATTCTGAATCAGAAGAGTAGAAAATTGTAATATGTAACACACTGGACATTAGGCATCATTCCTTGGACATATTCTTCCCTCGTACCATGCCAGATCATTTTCAAGCTATCTCATGAAGTCTTTAGTGAGGCCTCTGAAAATGGGTTCAGGATTTCTAGCCAAATGTAGTAGTGCCCATGTATCATCCCAGCTTGTAGGTTGCTGATCCAAAAAGATTATGAGTTTGAGACCAACACTGAGTTCAAGGCCCACCTGGGTTGTACAGGGAGACAAAAAGGAATAATGACAGCAAAGAAGAAAAGAATTCCTGAGTATGGGAATATTCAGTAACATTATGGACTTATGGATATCTGTGTGTACATGGACATAATATTGAAAAACATTAAATGACCATGTAATGATGCCAACAATGTTTATCAAAGTATGAGGCTCATGTTAACTTTCTGCTTTCACACCCTCTGTAATGTAGCTATCTACGCTTATCGGTTTCTTTGTGCACACAAAATGATGTTAAGTAATTTTTATGAGTCACCATAGTTAAACCTCATCCCAACCTTAGAAGTTGGACAAGTGACTTATCCAATGATGACAGTGCAGACCAAAGTGTTGACTGATACTAATTGGTGGGATATTGGCACATGGCCCCTGGGACAGTGTTTGGTAAAGGAATATTACTACATTTAACAGGGTTGGACTGGTGACAGTGAGCTTGAAGTTTCTCACCCTGTTCTGAACTGGGATGGAGATAACCGAAATTTTGCCAAGAATCTTTGTGCCCATGCGTGTAAGTCCACAGAAGATCGAAATGTAGCTCGTCGGTGGTGATCAAAAATGGATTGCCAAGTGAGCTAACGTTTAGTTCTGTGTGTCCTTTTCTGCTAGATTTGCAGGAATGTACTTTTTGGGTCTGTATGATACAAAACACAGACTAGCATTGGATAGTGGTGCGTAATTAATAGTCATACTTGACTATGTAGTTTGAAGTTCAGATTTCCACAATGATATAAACACATTTCAATGTTAGACTGCACAAACTAGTAAAAGCTTGGGTTTCCGTAAACCTTTAATTATACATGAGTAATATCAGACTATGGCAATTGTTGTTCCTAAATGAGGAAAGCACTTAGTGCGCAGACACTAATGGGGACATCTTTCATCTTCTTATCACACTATGCTTTGGGCTTATTGTTATCTATTTTCCGAGAGCGTAGGAGTGCCTTTTCTTAGCCTAAAATCATTCTTTACAACATAAGCAATAGACAGGAGCCGTGAAGATTTAATGAAACGAGCAACATTCAGTGAAACTGACAGCCTTTATTTCTCTCTCTTGTGTGTGTTGTGTTCTCTCTCTTTACAGATGGACCCTATTCAGAAAGCCGTAATAAACCATACATTCGGGGTTCCTCTTCCTCATCGGAGAAAGCAAATCATCTCATGCAACATTTGCCAGTTGAGATTTAATTCAGATGTGAGTGGTAACTTTTTCAATAACAAAATGTATTATATGGTTTCAGTTTTCAGGTTCCATTTTTTCCCCAGCAACTGAGCATTGCCCAAATCCAAAGATAGCATGCAAGTCCGAATGTTCTTTAATTTGGGAGTTTACCATTTCACATTATATTATTTACTATAAAAATGCACGTATATCTAGATATATTTGAAGTTTTATTCTTTATTTTGCTTTTAGTATCTTGAGAATACTTAAGGTATATCATATGCTTTGTTTTTGGAGATTAGCAAATTCAGAGCCAGTGAAGATTTTAATAGGTTACATCTCTGAAATAAGACAGATCATTCTCTAAGACTAAGACTTTGCCTTCAACTGTTTCTGCTCACTATTGACAGACTCCCAGTTCCAAATTATTTCTTTGGGAAGTAAGTGTTGTGTGTATGTGTGTGTGTGCATGTGCACGCACACACACACACCCATGTACTCTCCGAAGTGCAAATGAACAGGAAGCTCCAAAGACCTCAATTTATAAAACACAAGTAGAACAAAAATTCCATGGGCAACAACATAGAAGAAGATGTCTGGGGACTTGGCCAGTGGTTTGAAAATGCTGGGGAGGCTTTACACACTGTTTACAATTCTCGTGAGTAGGAAGGTAGATTGTGGATCCATCCCAGTGATTCCAATGTTTACTTGTAACTAATATGAAAATGTTTGTGACATTTTCTCAACCTTTAAGTCTGTCTTGGTGACGAATTAGTCCTGAGAGGCACAGAAGAAAAACTTGTGTACATTGATGCAACAGGAATTGGACACTTAGTGCTCAGTCTGTGAGCAAATGGAAGGCCCATGCTTGCTATCTAAATGGAACCCCATCCTGGCCTGTCATTTCCTGTGCAAAGTTTCCCAGCTGTGTGGAGAATGTCATCTGTTGAGAACACCATAGGGTGCCAGCCACAGAAAATACATGGGTTCTAGACGGATGACTCATTCTTTCTGTAACAGAACAGTTCGTTTTATGTGAGGATTTCTCGGGGCATAGAACTCACAATTTCTGTTGCAGTTCAAACAGTCCTTCCACTGACTTGAAATAAGGGTGCATTCCTCATCCTGTCCCATTGCATTTGAATTTTATAGACTTCCCCTAGTGCACTTGAGTAGTTTGTAATCAGTAGAAACTTACTAGTTCTAGAGGTGGGAAGACCAAGACTCAACTGCTGGCAATTTCAGAATCCGGCAGAGAGCTTCTGCCTGTTTTAGAGGTGATACATTCTCACTAGGCTTTGACAAACCAGACTGATGAAGCAGCTCCATGGAACACCAGTTTCTGCCCTCATGGTCTGATCGCATTAACAATGGCCTCAACCCCCACTGTTTACCTCAAGGGTTAGGATTTCAACATGAGAGTTTGACCAGAGCAGAAACTCCAAATCACAGCCTCACTTAAATGGTTCTAATAATATATTAGCTGGTTAAATATGCCTTACCCTCTCTGAGGAGTGGATGGGATGGTGAGTGGGGGGAATGGGAGGAGGAGAGGGAGTGGGAACTTGGATTAGGTATGTATAATGAAAAAAGATAGTTTTTTTTTCTTTTTAAAAAAGAAAAAAAGAAAAAGAAGAAGAAAAAAGAAAAAATGAGACACTAAGCATACATGATGTCTTTGGACAGAATAGTTTTAGTACTTTTAAAATTTATTTGTTTTTAGAAGCTGAGCATCTTTATTTGGCTGGTGCATAAGTTTATCATAGATTTGCTGAATTCATGAAAAATACCATATTATAAAACAATAATTTCTCCCAGTCATTGTAAAAATGTAGCATCCTTATTACATGTACATAAAAGTGGTAAACTCATTTCTTTCTGAGTTAACATTGTTTTTATTTAAAATTTCATTTATGTGTTCAACTTATACTTTTTGGATCAGATTATAAATTCCTAAAAGCTTAAATAAGATAAAAGTTATTTGTTCTTGTTTCATAAGTAGTAATTATACTTCCTAAGAGTCAAGAGCAGTGTTGTAAACTGTGAGCTCATTTCAGAACACTGGATAAATGAAAACCATTTCTGTCACCATTATTCAACATTGCTTTTGCCTAATTTTTGTTTCCCTTAAATTGAATTAAAATTTTACTTTGAAAATAACCAGATAAAGATGACAAGACTCCCCTAAACCAACTTGCCAACTTTTCACACATGATGAGGCCATTTTATTTACTACTTCCATCTTCCAATAATTCACTACCAATATTTTCTACTCTATTAAAGAGCAATTGTGTGTATTAGGAGTCAGAAGGATATTTCAGTATCTGGAGCTAGCATCCACTGGACCTAACACTGGGTACAAGAATACTTCTTGCCATATCAGACGAGGACTTTGGATTGATCATTCCCACTAATGAGTCATTCAGCATTTCCAGGCGATGGTTCCAATTTGGGAGAGTGTTTCTTTTCTTTTCTTTCTTTTTCTTTTTAAAAAAATTTTTAAAGGGAAAACAAACTAGCTTTTTTCATTTCACATACCAATCCCAGTTTCCACTCCCTCCCCTCCTCCCTTTCCCTCCACCTTCTCCCCAACGCCTCCCCTGATCCACTTCCCAGAGAGGGTAAGGAACATTGCTCCAAGGTGATATTCAAACCATGGTTAAGAACTAGAAATGGCATCCAATAAACTTTTAAAGACCTTTACATTCACAGATGCCATTATTATCATTAACTTGTAGAAGGTAATACAAGAATTTTTACCATGTTTTTTTTCTCCAATACAATCTAATTTTCTTATTAAAAGACAATATCTATTTATTTTCCTAATAGTGTTTCTAGGTGGCATAGGGTCTACATGTATGTTTATCAAGGATAACTGGCTACTGTTTTCACAATTTTGCTGCATGTAATGTGATCAAAGGAATTTAGACAAGCTACTGTGGTATTTAGGCTTGCAGATCTTGGTCATAATTAACCACTTAAGGCTTAACCATGACAAGACAGAATGGGTACTAGTTGTCTATTTGCGCTGTGGTTGGAAAGAACACAAATACTTCCCCTCATTGTTCTGGCGGCAAGAAGAATAACACAGGTCTCTCTGGATGTTATCAGGCTATTAAAGGATTTTGTTGCTCTTAGGGGCTCTGAAGAAGACAGTTCTGTCTGGGTTCCAGCTCATAGAGACTTGTGAGCCTCTCTACTTCTCTAGATAACACAAGACTCTTTAGTTCCTCAGTCAGTTGCCTTGACTCTTCTCCCAGACTCCTGCACAGCAATAGATCATACTGGGCCAATCTAATAATCCAGGATAACTGCATCACTTTTAATTCAACTGGCTTGCAACTTTAACTGAATCTGCTAATCTAACTATACTTTTCCATGTCATATATCTCATGTTCGGTTTGAAGGAATGAGATATTAACCTTCTTTCAGAGGTGGCTCTCTACTGTGGATGCTTTCTGAGGAAGTCTGACCATTGCTCCAACTGTATTTCATAGACATTAACTTTATAGCCATGAAATTATAAAACACAGAGTTCATTTGCTGTGCATTTTATAAGTTTCTAGGCATTCATTGCTCTTATATTTCCCTTTATATTTAATGTTTGATGTGAATTTACCATATAAGATTAATCTTTAAATGATTGTTATATTTGTTTAGTTACACACATATGTTCATGAGCATGCATGTGAAAGTCGGAGTCAATCTTTCCTTTCAACATGTGTGTCCCAAGGATCCTACTGATGTCCTCAGTCTTAGCATGGGAAGCAATGTGATTGTGTGTTTACTGACCTGCAATATCTAAAGTACTAATTTTATAAACTGTATAGATGCTATCATTAGATTTATCAATTAATAACACCATAATGATACAATCCCTATATATAGAAAACTTATAAGATCAACATACATGTATATGATATCATAATATTTAACCCCAAGGAAGCCCTTCCTAACCCCAAACCTCTGGTCATTTGTTCTTTCTAGGTAATCTGGATTTTATTTCTTGTTTCTGATTTTAAGCCTGGAGCAACATCGTAATTCACATGTATGTGTGATTGAATTTTCTTTCACTAGGAAAGTGTTTTTGCCACAGGAACCTTTTTACATTTCAAAGCTTCTTTTCTTTCCAGGGAAAATAATAGCTTTCAATTCTTTTCATCTCTGGATCATGAAAATTCAATTTCCTTTCCATCACTAAGCTTTTATTTATCTTTTAACCCTTCATATTAAAAGCTATGTAGTTTGATGTTGTACATACCTGTTTCCTATATGCTACAACTTCCAGCTAGGTTCCTGCAGACAGCTTTTAAAATGTCATAAATTATATTCCATTCAATGAAATCAGATTACCTTTCCTCGATACAAACTTTTCATGGAATAAAAGACTTTAATATTCATATGAATATATTGGGGTTACACAAAAACATTCAATAAAGGCTGAAAGGTTGTAATGTGCTCAATTATTTTATCATCGTCTTAAAATAAGCCCAGTTTACTATGTGGCCTGAGCAAGTCAGTGAGTATGCCTTTGAAAAACAACTCAAAATTGGACCAATATGGATACAAGATGATGGAGTGAACGAAAGAACAAATACTTAATGATTGTTTGTAGAACATGAAATAAGGTCTCAAGTTCCAAGCCAAGAAATATAATTTTTTTTATAGTCAAACTCATAATAACAGAATTTTATTGTATTCTAGAAGCAGAAGAAACTGATAATTCCTTATGCCAAAGCTAAGTGATACTGTAAGAGATTTGTGAGTGGCCAGGTGACGAATAGCTGGTGTTCTTGTTGCATTTCTCTTGCAGTGATACAATGCCCTCACTAAAAGCAACCAATGGAAGGAGGACTTTTAGATTACAATTCCTGGCGATAGTCCATCATCATGTCAAAGCAGCAAGAGCTTGAGACATCACATCCATAGTCAAGAGCAGAGAGAGAGAGAGAGAGAGAGAGAGAGAGAGGCACTCACATTGCTTGCTTGTTAGTTCTCCCATTGCAGAGGCTGCTGCAGTGTAGCAAGGCTAGAGCTCTGTGTACTTCTTTGTAAGTCACACAATCTTGGAGGGATAGTCTTAAGTTTCAGTAGATTAATGGTTGAGCTCAAAGCAGATATGGAGATAATATGGGCCTTACCTACAAAGATTCCTGCTTATTCTCACTCAGTCCCACTCGCAACTCAAGAACAGACAGACACACTAACAGTTTAAATCCAAGTTCAAAGTCAAATGCCTGAGTTATAATACAGTAACATTCCTGTGACAAGTCATGACTACCAACCATTAATTACTGCTAGGAACTTATTTGATGAAGCAACAGAGGAAACAAAATATTATTAGAAAAACCAATTGCTCAGAGGCCTCTGACCCTAAAGGGAGATATTTGAAATAACCACCAGTATCATTAATAGATTTCCCAATGCTGTTGTATTAATAATTATTAATCAATTAATCAATTGATTAATATTATTTATGTTCTACAGTTTTAATCCAGGGATATAGTGAGATTAAGCAGTTTAGAGTTTTCATAATGCTCATAGAGACAGTGTTAGCAGTGATTTTTCTTTCCAAGTATCCAAATCACTCAATTACCTTCTCTTCATAACATGTGTTAAATTTTTTTTGATATTTAAAACAACATTATTTAGGACTGATGCTTAAATACAACCTAAACAAAACCTGGTGGTTGTATCAACATTAAAGACCGATTCATTTACATCCTACCTTAAAATATTTGTTTATTTCTTATTTTTCTGTGGATGTGTATAGGCCTTCATGAATTAAGGTGCCCTACAGGCATGCAGGTGTCTACAGAACAAAGTCCTCTGAAACTAGATTTACAGGTGCTTGTGAGCTGTCATGTGGATCCTAGGTGCTGAAGCCAGGTCCTCTGAAAGATCAGCAAGTGTTCTTAACCATTGAGTAGCACAGATGTCCAGCTCCAACTTTCTTAAACAAAACTAATATCTATATTGCAAGCATTAATAGATTTTATAAACCATAAAATGAAATTATATATATATATATACACATACATATATATGTATATATATATATTTGTACACTTTAGCATTTAATTTTTCTTCTTAAATTGTAAATTCTATTTTGAGGTTTTTAAAAAAATCCACCCATATCTGGTAGTATCCATTGTCTTTATATATATACTAAGGAAAGTTAATAGACTTTAAGCCCACACTGTAGTCTTACTAAATGACATAGGAGAAAGGTTCCTAAATGACCAGCACTTAAAATGTGCATCCAGTTCCAAACTTGAAGACAAAACTGGGGAAGAGAGTGAAAGGGCAGAAAAATGAACACAGAAGTACAGAAACTTCTAGGGACAAGTTGTTAACAGCTGCTTCAGGACTGGTTGCTTTGGGCTCCTCTTTGAAGTTAAAAGTTTCACAATCTTGTGGCTTAAGATGAATAACCAAGGGTCAACCAGATATGTCAGTAGATAATGGTGCCTGGCACCAAGTCTGAGTTTGATCCCTGGCTCCCACAGGATAGAAGAAAAGAACTGACTCCCACAAATTGATCTTTCTTCTGCACATGCATGTGCAGTGTGCCTGAACATATACATACTCACATACACAGCAAATATGTATAATAAAGTAAAAATTTATAAATAAATAGATAAAATGGCTCACCAAGTAAGATGCAGAACTGCAGGCTGAGACAGGGGAATGTGGTGAGTCTCATGCTAGCCTGGGCAGTTTAGTGAGACATCATCTCAAAACTAACAAAATAAGTAAAATTAAATTACTAGCCATATACTTTATTGGTGTTAAAATTAAATACAGTATGTAATGATGGCTTAAAAACTCTCACCCAAAAGTCACTTTTTTCATGGGATACATAATATAGTTATGTGGATTTTCCCCCTTGAATGTTAAATCACCTCTTAAGAGATATCAACCTGGAAATACCTTTGCTATTCTTTAGATAATATACTCCTTTTTGAAATGTTAATTTGTTGCTTTTGCTTTTAGTTTTAAAGTGTTTGTTTTTCTATTGATATAAAGCATTCATTACTGGAGAATTTCCATCTTTTAAATAAAGAGTGATGGTTCATCTATTAAAAACTTCTCACCACTTTAAGTTTGTTATTGGTGGCTCTGTGTCTCAAGAGTCTTCTGAGGGATGAGTTCTAAGATAGATTTCAATTCAGATTTGACACATTTCATTCACAGGAGAATCTGTTGACCTGTGGGACTCAAAGTAAGCTATAGTTGGGGACTGAGTATCGTGGTCTTTTTATTAGGTACCATTTCTTTCTGAAGAGCAATGTTCTGGCAGGGATAATCTGTCAGAGAAGAGACCCTTGGGAGAAATAGTTGTATGAAATATAAGTGGGTTTTTGGGTGACTGGCATAAGCCATGTTTTGGGGTGTGTGCTGATGAAATTGGGTGACCTCTGTAAGCTGTGTACTAGGGTGTGTGTTAGCAGACTGTAGGCTGTGTGTCTACATGTTTGGATGGTTACATTGATGATCGTATCTTCCAGGTTTACATTTGGGCCCTTTCATCTCTCATATGCACTAGGTGCTGATTTCTGTGTGGAAAACGCAGTGCTCTCAGAACAGCTCAGAAAATAAAACTTTTTTTAATTAAATTTTTTGTTTATTTTACATTCAAATTAGTTTCCCCTCCCTCCTCTCCTTCTGCTCCCTCATTCAACCTTCTTTCTAACCACTCCCATCCACTCCTCCTCTCAGAAAGGGTAAGGCCTTCTATGGAATCAACAAAGCATGGCATATCAAGTTAAGGCAGGACCAAGCTCCACTGCCCTGAATCAAGGCTGGGAGAGATATCCCGCAATAGGGACTAGGTTCCCTAAAGCCAGTTCATGTGCCAGGAAGAGGTCCCGGTCTGATTGCTAGTGGCCCCCCAAACAGACTAAGGTGCATAACTGTCACCCTGTTGCAGAGAGCCTAGGTTGATCCCATGCAAGTTCTTCAGCAATTAATGATCTAGAGTCCCTGAGCTCCCACGACCTCTGTTCATCTGTGGGTTTCCCCTTCATGATCTTCACTACCTTTATCATCCCTCCCCCCTTCAACTGGACTCCTAGAGCGTGGCTCAGTGCTTGACTGGATCTCTGCATCTGCTTCATAAGTTACTAACTGACAGTTCTATGATGACAATTAGAGTAAATTATGGTACTCAGCAACCTGAATACAGGGGAAGGTCATACCAGATATTTCCTCTACTATTGCTAAGAGTCTTAGCTGGGGTCATCCTTGTGGAGCCTTTGGAGTTCCCTGGAACCAGGTTTCTCCCTAACCCTATAATGGCCCTCTCTATCAAGATTTAATTGCTCTCCCTCTTCATATCTCTCCCAACTTGACCGTCTAATCCCTCACGTTTCCCACTCCCATTCCCTTCGCTCTACTCCCTCCTGCCTCTAGTTTTCCCAGGAGATCTCATCTATTTCCCCTTTACAGGGAGATCCATATGCCCCTCTTAGGCTCCTCCTGTTACCTAGTTTCTCTAGGGTTGTGTATTATAGCCTGGTTATCTTTTGTTTTATATCTAATATTCAATTATGAGTAAGCAAATACTATCTTTGTCTTTCTGAGTCTGGATTAACTCACTCAGGATGATTTTTTTTCTAATTCCATCCATTTGCCTGCACATTTCATGATGCCATTTTTTATCACTGCGTAATTTTCCATTGTGTAAATGTTACACATTTTCTTTATCCATTCTTTAGTTGAGGTGCATCTAGGTTGTTGATTTTTAATTAATTTTGTTTCCAGGTTCTGGCTATTACAAATAATGCTGTTTTGAACATAGCTGAGCAAGTGTCTTTGTGGTATGACTAAGTATCCCTTAGCTATATTTCAAAGAGTGCTATCGTGGGATCTTGAAGTAGGTTGATTCCCAATTTTCTGAGAAACCAACATACTTATTTCCAAAGCATTCACACAATTTTGCAGTGGAGGAGGGTTCCCCTTACTATACATCCTCTCCAACATAAGCTGTCATGAGTGTTTTTGATCTTAGCAACTCTGACAGGTAGAAGATGGCATCTCAGAGTTATTTTCCTTTGCATTTCCCTGATAGCTAAGAAAGCTGAATAATTCTTTAAATGTATCTTGGTTATTTGAGATTCTTCTGCTGAGAGTTTTTTGTTTAGCTCTGTACCTCATTTCTTTAAAATAGGAATATTTCATATTTTGATGTCAAGCTTCTTGAGTTCTTTATAAGTTTTGAAGATCAGTCCTCTGTCATATATGTAAGCTGCAGTTTTATCTTATTGACAAGAAAACAAAACTTTTAACAATTTATTTTTATATTATTTTATGTTTTTGTTGTGTGTGTGTGTGTGTGAGAGAGAGAGAGAGAGAGAGAGAGAGAGAGAGAGAGAGAGAGAGAGAGAGAGAGAGAAGAGAAAGAGAAAGAGAAAGAGAGAGACAGACTGACTCCTGGTGCTTACAAAGCCCAGAAGATGATGTGAGGTTCCCATAATTAGAATTATAGACAGTAGTTAATCAGTATGTGCATACTGGCAAAGGAGCTTGGATTCTCTGAAAGAACAGCCAGTATTCTTAATTGTTCAGCCTATATTCTAAGGAAGCAGTTCTGACTATTGGAAGTGTGAGGATCCAAGCCAATGGGAATGGGAGAGTCAAGAATATCTAAATTGGACATAGTTTCATCATCTGAGGATGTAATAAAGGATAGACAGAGAAAAAAGAAATGCAAGAGTTTATATTTCTCTGTTTCTTTACTACATAGAAAATCAGATTTTAAACATCTAAAAAGAAAAAGTTGATATTTCATAAGAGCAGTAAGTCTCCCATTAGCAGAAAGATAACTATTTCTGAGCACTATGAGTCCGTGGGAGCTGTTCTATATTCGTGCAAAGAGAGGTCTAAGAGGTCTTCTGGGAACAGATAGCTGTCTCAGTGGGTAGACAGACACCAAGTCAAGCCTGAAGCCCTGATTTCCAACCTTAGATCTCTCTTGGTGGGAGGAGAAATAAACTCACACAAGTTACTCTTTGACCTCCACATATATGCCCTGCTTGCCCACACATTCACACACAGAGAAAATAACAAAAAAAGATAGATAGAAAGGAAGGAAGAAAGACAGACAGAAAAAAAATAAACTATTTTTAATAGTTTTTCTGTTCATCTGTGGATTTCATAGATACAGAAACCAAAGGGCAGACTTTATCATTGACTATGTGAAGGTCCCTAGACTTAAAATAGCTAAGAGAGTGTGATTGAGTTCCATCATAGTGCTTTTATTTCTCAGGTTATACATGGGTGAAATTTCTTTTGGGAGCCACCTTGTAATTGCTGATACTCTCAATTATGGCTACTGGTCTTTTGTATATATTATAGAAGCTGATCGGGGTCCTATCCCCACTAAATTAAAAAATGCATTTTAAAACTTAGAGCCACTTAAAGAATGTAACCATGAAGGTGGCCATAGATGCTGAAAGTCTGTCATGAACAAGATTCTTCCGGGCACATCTCTGAATATATGGGCATGTAGGCCCGTGAGGAGGAAGCCTGTGCCAGTGAAACAACAGACTTGTTGCCATATCAGTTTACCAAAAGTTGCCCTTGGATCTCAAGACGTGGAGGTGAGCACCTGCTGATGCAAGAATATTCTGTAAAGGCCTTAGACAACACTCAATAAATTATGCATAGATTGATGAAGGGAGATCAAGCCTAGAGACACTTTCCCTGTTTCTCTGGAAGGAAAATGGCAGTGAAAATAAGAGTCTGGGAAACGTCCTGCTGCAGCTGCGCTACTGTGTGTTTGCCACCCTCAATGAAGGATGAAAATGAACTCTGGGAGTCAGTCCTCCTCAGTGTATGATCCCTATGCAGGATTCATATCTTAAGCTCTGCATTACTGAAAAGCTAATTATGCAATCGGAAGGAATAAAATGGAGTTGAACCTCAACATGGGCTGCCAATGACACTCGTGAACTGCAAACTTGCTTTGTGGCAGCCTTGGAATTTTAGATGATTTGGAAAAAAATTCACTAGCATCTAAACTACCAAGTTTGAACTTTGTGATTATACTTGACTTCATAGGATATTGGCAACCACCTCACAGTTTGACTGTTGGTGGGTTGTTAACATGGGATAAGAACCCTTATGTAACCCAGTTCTTGACCCAGCAGTCACCTGATATGCCTATCTTATGTAAGTTTCATCAATGGCTATCTATCTCTTTTGGCAATCATATGTGGTTCTTAAAGTGGTACTAGCCACTAAAAAATTGTTGTAAATGAGCTAATTGTCACCAAGAATCCAAAATCTTAAGAGATAAAACTTGCCTATCCCTTTAGATCAACTACACTCACTGGTCCTCAGGACCCTGATATTATGTTTCATTGTAATTTATTTTAACTTCTTATAAAGGAGTTTCACCAGGGCCATGAAACTGGAATAGCAGGGCTGCATCCTCGGGTAGAGGAGTGAAGGACTTTGAAGATTCTGAAGTCAAGTATCCACTTGTAAATATCTGGATTTTCTGGTCGTTTTTACGCTTTTCTCTTAACTTATGTGTTTTTTTTTTTAAACTGAGGTTTACTTTCTGCATTAGTAGTCAGAGCAATCATGATAACACACATTTATGTTTTCCAAGTATCAAAATTGCTCCATATCTCTTTGTAGATCAAATGCACCTACCAATATAGTTTACTTTCTTCACACTAGGAGTTTTTTTTTTAATGGTAATTGTTTCATGGGTGATAATTGAGCTTGATCCTTGGGTAAATAAAACTGAAACTACAGCTACCGCAGGCATGTTGGAAGCTGCATGCCAAGGTTCGGGTACCTTGGTAGAATTTCTTACATGGCTATTGAGCCTATTCTATCAGTCCTTCTTCATCTAGGCAGTGTTTTCAAAGCTTGTTTTACATCAAATATTTTGTTCCAGGCTCAGCTGTTTTGAAGTCAGACAAATCTTACTTTAAATGCAGAATAATGCCCCTAGCATCTGTTGTCTTGTTCCAAATCAATGTTTTGACACAAATTGAACCTGATCAAGATAAAGCTTATAGTCCTGTGGGTTTCATATGTTTGTAGGGGTGCAGAATAGGGAAATTGGAAGCAGGACACAGAGTGATTGGCAGTTCAGTTTTCTAGGCATGTGTTCTGATGCTTTTGAAACACAAGTGATTTTTTTGCATAACACCTAACAGTCTATATATAGGCCCAGTCTATGTACTGGGCACAAATAGCTTTCCAGCTTTTATACAGGAGCTCTGTTTAGACGGATGTATGGCATATTTAATCCTATCCAGCTTATTGGTGATGAGGGCCGTTGGTGGGGCTTTTAACCTTCCCGTAGACTCCTTTTTAAATAAGGTTGCAGAAGTAGTCTCCGAACAGTTTCTATCCTTTTCCCAAACAGGGCTTATTTTCTCTGCATCAGTGAACTTGTCATGATAATCAACTTTTTTTGTCTCAACCATCAATCACTCTTGATTACAGCTGGATAGCAGTTCTGTTCTGTTGATCAGCTCATCAGTGCACATAATATTACACCTGGAGGCCAGTACAAATCAGCCCTCCGTGGGGGAAAAGCACTTTCCTCAAGGTTTTTGTGGAAGGTTTTATCATTTACATTGTGTCTCATTGAGTTGTCCTGTCTGCTTCAACTCTACCTCCTCCCTCAGCAACAATCATCTTCCAAAATAGCTCCCCTAGTCTCCTCGATTATTTGCCCAATTATTCTGCTCATAATCTATTTTGTCCCTATTATCATATTAAGCTTTCCAATCATTAATGCAGATATTGTGGAAATTCAAATCACATGAATTATAATTCAATGAATATTCAGTGCCACTGTAAAATCAGTTTATCGTATGTTTCACTTGGATGTTTGCAAGTCTAATTGTGTTGATTTTTTATATGGTTTCCTGAATTAGTTTTTTTTTTCTATTTTGGCTTGGGAAACTGAATATTTATCTTTAATTTTCATCTTCTTTTAAGGAACATTAGCTGTCTGCCTCTGTGGTTTAAAATGACATCAAGAAGTCAATATTTTGAAACCAATCGCTCAATGTCAGCATCGCTCTTCCACAGTGTGTGTAATATATGCTTTATGCAGTCAAAATTTTTCTGATTTCTCTAAGTTATCTTACATTTTTTTAAACTAGTCCCATTGCAGAGAAGTTGCTAGAGTAATAATAGCATAGATCCACAGCAAACTATTTACTTATTAAATACTTGAAACAGACACATGGTTAAAGTATATGTCTCCCATTTAGTACCTATTCTCTTCATGATTTGTATTATTTTTATTATTGTGTGAAATCTGAAGAAATAATTCAGAAAATCATGAAAATAATTTAACAGGTAAAGTGCAAAGAATCTGGCAACATTATGGCTGGAAATTAAAGAATAATGTGGATTTGATTAGAAACCAGCTGTTCCCATTAAATGGCTTAATTAAAATAGCTTAAAATTTCACACTAATATTTTCTCTTTTTGTAAAATAAGTAACTTATCCCCAGTTCTCTTTAAATTATATAAATATTTCTCCATTTAAAATGGATATGAGAAAGAGTTCCGTGCTTTCACATTGTACTGACATTGGACAATTTGTGGTTCGTAAGCTATGAAGCAAAGCTAGGTCAAATGACATGCAATCTTTAAGGACACACACACATAAACCATGCAATACTGGATGCGAGCTCAGCATTTACAAAAACTGGGCTCAGATTGATTCAGCACTTTCTCTGTGTTCTGAAATCTTCCTAGTACTGGAATTCTTCAGTTTCTTGTAAATGTATCGATGTGCCACGGATTTAAAAGTTACCTTGTGTACTTTCCAGAACCCACTCCTGTGACTTCCCAAAATAAGCAGCCAATATCTTCTCGGGAGCCAAAATAAACCATTTTCTCTTCTCAGCTGTGAGAGGCATGTCCAATGGCTTGTTTGCTATGACAGTTTGTCAGAGCAGACTACAGTCTGGTTTCACAGTTTTAAACCTTAGCGCCACCTAACGTTTGGGGTGGGACTATGCATCTTCTCTCATCACTTGGGTGATGTCTCTATGATGACTGTGCTCCCAGAACACTCTGCAGGCAGGACAAACTGTAGGTCAAAGGTTTTGTGGCTGGATTAGTGTCCCAATTCCTTCACTTGAGGCCTTGCCTGGTTACAGAAGACAGCTGGTTTAGGCTCCATGTTATCCATCTTTGCTAGCGTTACTCTCATAGATTTCATGGAGTTTTTATTACACTAGGCTTCTACTTTACCTCCCAAATTCCACAATCCAGTCATTTCTCCCATTATTTTCTCCCTCCACATTCAACCACACACGATCCTCAACATAAAACCAGATTCACTGAACCGGTTAGAAGAAAACTGAGACTAGCTTGGATGCAAAGCACATTAAACAACTTCCTGAATAGAACTCCAATAGTGCAGGCACTAAGATCAACAGTTAATAAATGGGACCTCACGAAGCTGAAAAGTATCTATAAGTCAAAGGACAAGATCAATAGGACAAAATGGCAGCCCAGAGACTGGGAAGGATTTTCACTAACTCCACATGGGACAGAGGCTAATATTCAAAATACATAAAGAACTCAAGAAACTAAACATCCACAAACAAAATAATCCAATTAAAATATAGGGTACAGCCCTAAACCTAGAATTCTCAACAAAAGAATTTCAAGCAGCCAAAAAAAAAAAAACCTTAAAGAAATGTTCAACATCCTTAGACATCTGGTTTAGATCAAAAGCACAAGTGACAGCTCATGCTGGTGTGAATATGGAGCAAGGGGAAACACTGCTCCATTGCTGTACAGCCATTTTGGAAATCAATATAGCAGTTTCTCAGAAAATTGGGACACACACAATCTACCTTGAGACCCAGCTATACTACTCCTGGGCGCATATACACACACACACACACACACACACACACACACACATATCCAAAGGATACTTCATCTTACCACAAGGACACTTACTCAACTATGTTCATAGCACTTTATTTGCAATAGTCAGAAACTGGAAACACCCTAGCTGCCTGTCAACAGAAGAATGGATAAAGAAATGTGGTACATTTCCACAGTGGAATATTAGTGAAAATAATGTTTAAAACAATGATATCACAAAATTTGCAGGCAAATGGATGGAACTAGGAAAAAATCATCCCAAGTAAAGAAACCCAGACCCAGAAAGATACACATGGTATGTACTCACGTATAAGTAGATAATGGCTGAAAAAGTAAAAGATAATCTTGCTGTAATCCATAGACAGAGAGGCTAAGTAACAAGGAGGGCTTAAGGGGAATACACAGATCTCCCTTAGAATGGGAAATAGAATAGATTTTGCTGGTGGACGGGGAGCAGGCGGGGTTAGGAACAGTAAGGCATTTTCTTAATTAGTACTTTTTGAGAATGGTTTCCGTCCCTGGGCTGGGTCCTAGGTTCTATAAGAAAGTAAACTGAGCAAGCCAATAATCACAACTCCTTCATGGTTCCTGCCTCCAGATTTCATCATTGCTTGAGTTCTTGTTCTGACTTTCTTCAATGACGAACAGTGAATTGGAAGCCTAAGCCAAATAAACCCTTTCTTCCCCAGGTTTCTTTCTTACTCAATCTATAAAACCCTACCCTTCATGAGAAGAGGTGGAGACATTTTTTGAGGAGCTGGCAGAAGCCACATTTGCCCATTATGTTTGATTTAGTGAATATGAGATTCCTGTGATCTTGCTCCATTTTCTGACATTGTAGCATCATCGCATTCACTCAGCCCATGAATGATTCCAACAGCCCAGAATTTCTTCCTCTACTCAGTAACAATATATTAAAATAGAGGAGAGCTTTATTGTTCATTTGCTACTGCTAAACCACCAAGAACTCATAGAGATCAAGGATTTTTTGCAATGTGTGATCTCAGAGAACATAGAGCCGAACCTGCTAACTGTAATAGACATGGGTGCAGATTCCCAGTGTGATGGTAACAAATCCAGGATATTTTTTGTCCCAGTCAAAGCCTCCCTCTGTACAGCAGTCTTATGCAGATTACTAATACAGAGAGCTGTGCATCCAAGAAAAGTAGATGCATTACTTGCTTTTGTTATCACCATTAAAAATTGTTTGACAAGGGCCAACTAAAGGCTGGTTCTTAGTCACAGTTTGAGAGTGCAGTTCAACGTGGGGGGATGGTAACAGAGGTTAGAACCGCTGCAGAGGCAGCTCCAGGAGTGTGGGACAGCTGACCATACAGTGTCATAGTCAAGAAAAGGGAACTCAACCTCGTGTACCAGGATGCTCTGCTCTTTTCGCCTCCTTATTCAGCATGAACATGGAGCCCATGTTTGGAGTGTACCATCTACCCTCAGTAAAACATCTGGGAATGAATGTGTCCCCTAAGGGATTGAAAACACAGTCAAGTTCACTGGTAATTAATTATCACACTGGAGGTGTCTGGTAATAAGATAAGGGAAGGGCAAGCCTAGACATGCGAATAAGTGGGAACCTTACTCCCCCCCCCCGTTATGTATTAGCTCATATGGAACAGAAATAATCCTCCAAACATGGCTACTTAAGGTAAGCAAATAAGAGAGTTTCCAGATATACTCAAAAATAATATTTTCTTCTTCTGTGTGCAAAGCCAGACTAGAAAACGTCTCCAGGTGTCTATATTTTCCCTTTTCTGATCTTGTCCTTACGAGAGCAATTTCTCCTTGTTCTTTTCCTAATAATTATTTGCAATGATTTGAAATTCTGAAGTAATCAGCTTCACTGCCCAACAAAACAAGAACAGATGGGGCTTTTTTCCTTGGCCTTAACTCTAGCAGTTATCATAAGATGTGATCTTTATACATATTGCTCAAGTCCCAGGTTCCTTTTGTAAACAATTTCTTAATAACAAACACTGAGCCATTTTTTTTTAAAGATTTCATTCAACTGGAAAGAGGGATCAAAGTTTTTGAATGATCCAGTGCATTCTCAGTATATTGTGCATGCTAGAAAGTTTCTGTTTTCTGGGTGCTAAATGAATTGCTAGGTTTTCAATTGTCAGTGTTCTCAAAATCCTGAAGTATTAAAGGTTGTTGTGACTGTGGTGTTATTAGGGAGTGATGGAACTTTAGAGGATGGGCTTGATGGAGAAAGCTAGGATGTTCCAGTGTGGACCTGGGACTGTGCCCTGCTTGTCTTTACTCCCAGCTATGGCAAGAGCAGGCCTCCTTTGCCATGTCTTTTAACAATAATTTGCTATGTTTCTAGAGGCACAAAGCAATAGATCTGCAGTATCGTGGGACAAAAAGTGTAGAACTGTGAATCTGAATAAACCCTCATAGTGAAGGTGGATTTCCTCTGATGTTCTTTTATACAGTGAATAAAACTGGGAAGACACTGGCATAGACACTCTGGAGTACGGAGCCTCCTAGAAACAGAGCTTCCTTATGATTCACTTATACTATGCCTGAGCAGAAACTCAAAGGATTCTGTATCCAACTACAGAGATACTTGCTCATCCATGTTCATTGCTATTCTATTCATAATCGCTAGGAAATGGAAACAGCCTCAATGTCTATCCACTGAAGAACAGATAGTGAAAACGTAGTATATATACACAATGGAATTTTATTCAGCTGTAAATAAAACGGAAATTGTAGTATTTGCATCTAGATGGATGGAAGGGATTAGAAATTTTACTGAGTGAGATCCCCTGAGTCTGAAAAACAATGAATATTTTCTCACATATGTGAATTCTTACTTTAAAGATTTGGATTTGTGTATTTAATTTGGAGCACCTGTAGAAAGTCCAGTTTCCCTGATGGTTTATACGTGTAGTGTATGTGGTATAGAGTTCATACTCTTTGAAGAAAGCATCAAGGGTAGGTGTTGCTATTGATACTGTTTTTCTACCACAAATCTTTCATAAACAACTGCTGTATCCTGCTACCATCCCTGAAGGATGTAGTTTTAGACACGGAGAAGACTTTTCCTGAAATGTTGCCTTCATTTTAGTCTTCACCCTCAATTTTATTTCTGTAGAAAGAAGAGTTCAAAGAGATTTTTTTTTTCAAATTTACTCTCTGTACCCAGGTTTCCAGTACACCCTGGAAGGGTGCTGCTGTAAAGAAAACAAACACAAATGGTAACCATACTTGCCTTTTTCTATAATATTATGAGATTTAAGCAGCACCTCCTCAACTTCTGCTTCAGAAGCCATCATTCGCGTTGCAGTTATCCAGAGACTAAGACTGCATTTGCATTCTGAATGATGCCTTGTGACTGCTGCTGGAGATAACCTGGCTGCAAATTAGGAGTTTGCATTTGATCATCTGCCAGGGAAGATCATGAAATTCAGTTTGGCAGTGGAATTTAGGAAAAGAGGTCCCCTCTGCCCAGCTGTGCCTATCAGAATTAGCAGCTTGTGTGGGCCCCTCTCAAGTGCCCTGCTCTCTGGTCAGCATAGGACAATCTGCTGCTGGGGAAGCTGAACCTCATTACAAAATTTTTGAGTGTTGGGAGAAATGAACTACTTCTGGTGAGTCTTTGTGGGGGAGGATGGTCTTAGGTCTGTTATAGGCATCTCAAAATCTTGACAAAGGAGCCCGGACAAATCTTTGCATGATCCATCTCTAAACCATGAAGAACAAAGTTCTTTGTATGTATTTGGTCTACAGTCAAATGCAGCTGGCGAAGGAGTTATTTTTGATGCTACAATTATTGCCTCTGTTGGGAAATGGGAAGACTTGGACCAAGCTGATCCTGTCTCAGGATGTAGTTGTGTAAATTTGAAAAAATGGTGTGTTCTTAACTTTTAAAATTCTTGGGTTCTTACTTGCAAAATGAAAATAACAATAGCATACAAAAGAGCTCTGAGTGTTGGGGGGGGTTATACACCAAGTGTCTGGCTCCTCTTAGAAAGGCACTATTAATTTTCTTTCCTTCTTAAATTTGATATTTGCATAAAAAACAGTTTAGAATGTACTCAGTATCTTTCCAAATAAAAAACTAGGCGACTCTGGCAAAGATTACTAGATACCCCATGCTTCCGTTTTCTGCGATAATATAATTGAATGTTAAGTGGCTTCTGCCAATGTAATTTATCTCTCTGGCCAATTTGCTATTCCAGGTGAGTTTTAAGCTTCCATATTAATGACGTTATTTTAAAAAAAAAGATAAAGTAAATGAATTCCACAAACAGTGTATAACTGTTCTTGGTAGCTGGCAGGTGGATTTCCTCCTTTCTAATCCTAAACCGTGAGATCGCATGTAATAAATGCAGGCTTGACCTCACATTTTTTTCTTTTTGAAAATGTTATCGAGTGAATTGAGGTTCAAGCATCAGACAGTTGGCATTTTGAGTCATATCATGGATAATAGAGGCATAGCTAAAGTTATAAATAAATTTATAGGCCATGGTCAGACTCATCAAAGGTTTCACTCCATGGGAATTGTAGATGACTGGAATTCTAATACTAAGTGACCCGCTGCTCCTCAAAGAGAGCTGCCCTTGGTTTTCAAATGGGACTCTAATCACAGGCTAAATCTGTCATTCCCTCTCGTTCGCATGTGGTTGGCATTAGTACCTCTCTAAGTGGGAGGTTTCTCATGTCAGCAGTTCCCCAGACAGCAGATGATGAAGAGAGTCCTCTGCTTGTGTTGAATGGTGGAGTGCTTATTTCTCAGTCCATTGGGAAGATTTAGAGGCCAGACTGTGAGGCGAGGGCATCGGCTCATTCCCTCACGGCTTGTCTGGTGGTCCATCAGTAATCTCAAGGGCCTATGATGACTCGTGGCCTTGTTTGTCACTACAGCTTTGTGCGTAACTTTCAGATTTATGGTCATGATTATAACCAACGTGATGGAGCCCAGACTCTGGCTTTGAATCACATATTGTTTAACCCCTAGATCTCCTTCCCCGTCTGAGCATTTGCATAGAGTTCAAAAGCAAAGGCAGGTGGTATTTGTACAGTCAAATCACAAATGTATTAGTCTATTTTCTTTCATTATGTCCTTCATGTTTATAACTTATGAATACTCTCAAATCTGAAAGGACCTAGGTAGGATAGGACAGTAGGGCACGAGATGGTAATAAGTCACTGCAGTGTGTGCTGAGGAGACATGTGGGAGCAAGCTGAATGGGAGAAGCACATGGAAATGACTGTATTTGCTCAGAGTTTCATAGCGTAAGCTGAGGTGCCAAAACCTCTGTGCAGATGCTATCTGCATTTACTTCACATATGGGTTTGGAAGACTTCACCTCTAGGTGGTTTCTACTTGACATTTGCAAACTCTAGGTAGAAGAAAAGCAAAGTTTTTCATGTTAAAAGATGTCTTACTATCCAGCTCTTAAAAGTCTTTATTCAGTTAAATGTGATAGTGAACAGACCAGCATTTTTGTTTTTTGTTTTTTGGTTTTTTTTTTTTTTTTTTTTTGGTTTTTCGAGACAGGGTTTCTCTGTGGCTTTGGAGCCTGTCCTGGAACTAGCTCTTGTAGACCAGGCTGGTCTCGAACTCACAGAAATCCGCCTGCCTCTGCCTCCCGAGTGCTGGGATTAAAGGCGTGCGCCACCACCGCCCGGCCCAGACCAGCATTTTTGAACTTTATGTTTTTCATCAGTGTGCATTCATCTTTTTATTTACTTCTTTCTCAAATGTTGTGCTCTACATTGGACACATAAAATGTTTTGTTTTTTTATGAGCAAGAGTAATAAACTCTATGACACCAAGTTGAAGGGCAGCTTCATTCTAGGGTTATCTCAAGAACTCACAAGCTCACTGAGGATCCAGGGACTTCCCCTGTTTCCCGTCTGCCACCTGCAGATTTAAATATTCTCTCCTAAGTTCACAGGTCTTTATCCTGGACAAAGAGAACTAAACACAGAGAAGGAGGTACATTTTACCCCATGATATTCATTGAAAGCCAATACGTTTAAGCCTTTTTTATTTTTATTTTTTATGGTTTTGGTATTGAAACCTAAGAAATATATCCGTATAGTATATAATGTAGTGCTTTAATTCACATATATTTTTGTACTGATCTAGTTAGAGTAATAGGCATATCTATTACCAACATTTATCAGTCTGTCTGGTATAAGCATTGAATTTTCTTTTGGTATTGTGGGACACACAAATTTTTATAATTATCTATATTAACTCTACTGTGTACTAGGACCCTAGAACTTATACCTTCTACTTAGCAACCAATAGTAACCTCCTCCCAACGCCACCCAACTCCCTCTCAAACCACCTCGATTATCCATTACACTATTCTCAGTGTCTCCATGGTCAAACATCACAAAGTATCATGACACTCCCGTCAGAATGGCTGTGACTTAAAGGCAAAACATGCACACACACACACACACACACACACACAAATTCTGTAAGGGTTTAGATTAATGTAAGCATTCATGCTTTTTGTTGAAATATAATCTAATACAACCATTATGAAAAACAGTATAAAGGTGCCTCAAATAATTAAAAATAGAACCACAGTATGATTGTATATATTTCTTTCTATATTTAATTCCTATCTATAGAAAATTCTCTAGCACGATTTAAAGTGCACAATAATGGAAGAAAATTGTGAAGAAATTGCTGACACCAGCATCTGTCGCTATAGTGGCATTTGTGTTATGCTTTGTGAGTCTCTGTTTTGATTTCTTTTCCTGTTAATGTGACAAAATACCCTGACAAACACATCTTAAGAGAGAAAAGGTTTATTATGGTTTTGGGTATAGTCCAGGTTGGCAGAGAACTCAAAGAGTAGCTTAAAGTATTGGTCACATTATATTCTGTTAAGAGGCAATGAGTGCATTTTGCTTCTCAGCACACGTTTTCCATACATGAAGTCAAGGACCTTACCCACCAAAGGCAATCCTTTCTTCCTTTCTTACCTAGTACAATTACGATACTCCCTGGCAGGCTTGCCAAAAAGCCCCTCTCTCAGGTGACGCTAGATTCTCTGTGGTGAAAAATTACCTCTTGCATTACAGCTTCCATTCACACATCATTAGTTTGGATGCCAGTGCTGTGCATGAGCATTTACTCCCAGGGTTGTACATGCTGGTGGTTGAGGCTAATATGTAGTGACAAAAGCCACCATCGAAGTAACACAGAAGCAATTTGACAGCCTACCAGTTCTTTATATTCTTCCTGTTCATCCTTCTCCATCTTCTGGCCCTTAATGCCCTTAATCTTTTTATTGTCTTCTTAGCTCTTCTGCATTTTATAGACTGCAGAATAATGAGATTAATATAGCATATAACCATTGTTATTTTCTTCTTAACGGTCTACATTTAGGTTTTCTTTTCTAAGACTTGGTGGCTCATTCACTTACACGACTGAGTACTATTCCATTGTGTGGATGTATCCCAGATTAGTACTTGACCTACTGAAGGTAGTCTTGACCTCTCTATATATATTGACAATTGTGAATAAAAGTGCTAAAAACCTCTGCATATAGGTTCTGTGTGCACATTAAAGCTTTCAAATATTTTGGGTAAATACCAAGGAACTTAACTACTAGATTATGTGATAAGAATGTACATAATACGGAAAGAAACTGGCTAGTTATTTTCCAAAATATCTGTGCCATTTTTTATCTTCATGTGTAATAGAAAGGGACTTCTGTGAACCAAGTCTTTATCAGACTAGGTACTTCCAGAGATTATACAACCACTATTCTTGGATGTGTTCATTGTTATCTTAGAGCTGCATTTATCTGCATGTTTCTGGTGAAGTGTGGTGTGCTAACTGTAGATCCTGTATATCCCCTCAAAAATTCTGTCTTTTCAAAATTTTGGGTAATTATTCTCTCCCTATTATATAACATTTCATTTTCCCAACAGTGTCCTTCATAAAGCAGAAACTTTTTCATTTTAATGAAGCCAGTTTTTTAATCCTGTCTTTTATCAGGCTTCCCTTTGGTATTAGAAAGTTGACAAGAAAACCTGAGGCTATCTAGAGTGTCTTCCATGTTATCTCATTGGACTTTCATGCTTTGCATTTAGATCTTTGCTCCATCTTCAGCTTTTTTTCTTAAGGGATATAAAGTCTAGATTTATTTTCTGTGTGTGAGTGTACAGTTGGTCCCAGATCATCTGCTGTGTGTGACAATCTGTCACAGATCAGTTGACTGCGTGTTGACCTGCTCTGGCCCCAATGTGTTTTATAGTTCCTGTTGTCTAATCTACCAACAATCATACCCTACCTTGATCATTGTACTTCTGCAATAAGTCTTTATGTTGGCTAGCATCAGTCATTCTATGAGATCTTTGAAGTCTTTTTACACTTCATATTTAACTTTAACATCAGGTTTTTAGTATTTACAAAATAATTTGGGAAGATTTTAATTTCTAGTGCATTGACTATACCAGAAATGGGGACACTGACAACCTCACATTACCACCTTTATCAATAAACATAAGGTTTTTCATTAGTTCAGTTATTGTTTGATTTTTTTAAATAGGAATTTATATCTTCCCCATTAGAGAACTTATACATATCTCATTGGACTTTTAGCCAAGTATTTAATTTTTGTTGGTAATTTCAAGTTCTTGTTGTTCATTCTTGTGCATAGGACAAGAACAGACTCCTACAGCTAGACAATAATCTTATCTAGTTCCAGGATGGAATTTTGCTTCATTCTTTTGGGTTTTCTGTACAGATCATCATATAACTTATAAACAAGTACAATTTTACTTATTGACAGATTATATATCTTTTATTTCTTTGTCATCTGGTTTTGTTTGTTTTATGGAAAAAAATTGTGGTGTCTCAGTATTTATTTTAATAGGTGAATAGTCATGTTATACACAATTTGTAAGAATGTAAATAACATCCAGTGATCATGGTTAATACATTTAATCCCACACAAGAGAAGTGATTCCTCCTACCCATTGGGCAGTAGCACCTCAGGTGGGGATGTGGTCTCAATATTCCCTCCTCCTCTATGCTGGAATTTTTACCAGGCTTCACCTTGTGCTGGTAATTACAGCTGCTCTTAGTTCATGTTTGCAACAGCTATGTGATGCCCAGATGACATTTCAAAGCACCTTTTCTATCATCTGTCTTTCCATCTCCTCTTCCTTGATGCTCTCTCTTCCTTGAGGGAGGAGATGAGAGATTGTTCCATTAACAGGAACCCTTACCTTTATGCAGTCTTAGCACTTTGAACACTTTTGAGCCTCTTTATTAACTAATACCTATGGAGAAAACAAAACAAAACAAAAACAAAAACAAAAAAATCCTCTGACCAAGGTTGGGAACAAAACACGTCTATAAATATAAATATTTAAAAAGCAGTTTGACAATATGATTATTTAGCAAAACAATAGTAGATTAGTGCTTAAACCTTAACCATGGGCTTTACCCATGTTCACAATACCAGCCATGAATTCCCATCTGTAGACCAGCCCTCAGATCCAACAGAAAGTAACTACTCCCATAACTGGCATGCCAGCTTGCACCAGTAGGCACATCTTGCCTGGAAGGTCAATACTGTGGCGTGCGGGACCAGTGGATGAGACCATTGTTATTATTTCTCTCTCTGTAGCCTAAATAGAACCTAGTGTTCTGCCCTCTGTTGTGTTTGCTTTTAAAGTTCTATGCAGTCCTGGTGGCATCATAGCATAATATAACACTGTCGATGCAAGAAGGAATAAACAAACAAACATTAATTGTTCCTTCTCTTCGTGCAGTTAATAGCCGCACACAGAAGAGTCAATGGAAGGAGCATATTACATTGTAGTATATGGCATTCGCGAAAGCGGTGGAGCTGAAGCTGGCACACTGTCCTTGAAGCACCAAGAACTTGCATTTTCTTAAATGTAACACCTTCCTGTAGCCTCTACAAAAGGGAAGGCATTTATTTTGGCAATCTGAACTGTGGTTTTTGTTTTCCCGATTTTTGTGAAGCCCTGGAAAAATGTGACATGAATGTAAATTCAAAAGGGAATGAAGTGGGAGTTGTAATTAATTTTTTATCGGTCAACACAACGTTTGATTTTAAAGGCAAAAACAACAGAAGTGTTATTTACTTCGTAATGAAATATTGATCTTGTATATGTTTCGAAAAAAATGCATTCATTCTGTCTTTGTAAATAACTTCCAGGAGGATTTCAATGTTCAAAAAAGAAATGCAGATTAACTTTTCTAAAGCACCACATCCTGCTCCCTAATTCTCTAATTCTAACATGATAATGGCTTATAATGTTTTAACTGAAGGGAAAATGAGAAAAATAAAGCCATGTTCACCCGTCCTTCCTGCTGAAACATTCACAGACATCGTCTGAGGAGACCTATTAATATATGTGAGAAGTCTAGAACCTTCCCAGGCTCTGCATTTAGCAGAACAGCTCTCTTTATTCTGTGTGGTACAAAGCTAAGAAACATTTCCTAGAAAAACCTGACAGGGTTTCTCTGTGTAGCCCTGGTTGTCCCTGAACTCACTCTGTAAATCAGGCTGGCCTTGAACCCAGAAATCCACAGAGGGCCTCTGCCTTCCTGAGTGCTGGATTTAAGGTGTTCACCACCACTGCCAGGCTCCTAGGAAAGCTTTTAAGATTAAAGGTGTGCTGCTGACAATTGTAGCTTGGAAAGGTCTATAACCTGGCAGGGAATGGAGACAGCTCATGAGATCAGTGTGTGTACGCCTTGCTTTTCTTGTCTTTCCTCTCTAGTTATCTGTCTGTCTGTGAAGTCTACTCTCAGACCCTTCAGGCGAGAAGTAGAATTTTTCCTTCCAGGCATCTCTCCCTGAATTTTGTACTGTACCATTCTCTAAGTTTGCGAACACCCCAGTGACAGTGTCTCTGGATGCCTCTTAGTGCTGCCTGTCACCTCCTTTCATCCCCTTTTCCTTTAGGTGCCTCAACAGCAGGGACAGGCAATTTTAGATCATGCGTGGATGCTGTGTGCCCTAGACAGTGGATTCTGAGGTTCCTAGAATCAAACACCACAAAGCAAACTCGTGTTGTCCCTGAGGGTTTTTTTCAGCACAGCCTAGGTACAACGTCCCTCGTGACATTTTAAATACTTATCTTGAGTAAATTGGGAGCGCAGGGACCTTGGGGGAGGGTTGAAGAGGAGGGGAGAGGCAGGGAGGGGAGCAGAGAAAAATGTAGAGCTCAATAAAAATCAATAATTAAAAAAAAAACTTACCTTAATGAGAATACTTCTCTTTCCTTCTCCCTGTGCCATATGTTAGAGCTGATTAGAGACAAATAGTTGAGGGTTTCTAAAGGTCATTAATCTGGAAATTGATAGAGAAAGTCATTCTTTCCGCAAAAGATTTCTAAAAGAATAAAGAGAAAATAAATCAAAAATCTGGGCTAAATACTCAGGATTTGCCACTCAGACTTAGTCTTTACTGAATCCAGGGGATTTTGATCCTCTGTTTTGATCCCCACATCAGAGGATCAGTGCCTCCTGAAATGATGCTGCAAATAAAGAAACAAGTCTCGAGAACGAGTAACATGTGCAGGTCAGCAAACGTCAGACTCTCTCCTCAGGGTTAATGAATCCAAGAATTCATTTGGATTCCCTTAGAAGCTGACTCAGAAGCTAACACTAAGCTCATAGACATTTCTGCATTCTACGAAGCATTGATATAAAGACATTTTTGTGTTTCGCCACCTTTTCCAAAGCAGTGTTTTTTCTTCACTGGGGTACAGAACAATAAACAGCTGTTTACCAAAGGCATATGAGATCCGTAGAGAGCAGTCAGGTTAGCATGAGGAAAATGACAGAAGATCATCTTTGTGTTCTCTAAAAGTAATTTTCTGTATAAAGATGCATATGTGATTTATTGTTTTGTATTTTCCCATTATGTGGGGAGAAATGAGAGCCAGGAAGGGTAGAAAAGCTGTGTACTTGAAAGCTTCCTTGAACAAAACTTATAGTTATTTGGGGACATCTGCTGTATTAATATTTTGAGTCACTTCTTACTTTTCTAGCAAAGAAACAGGATCTTTTGATCTAGCCTGTCACAGTCGGGCAGACATCGGCTACCTGTCTTGATGAACTGTGGGAGAGATTTCCTGACTTTGATTCAGAACAGAGAAGACCCTGCCCAGTTTTCTGCTTCTTCTGAAGAACATTCTGGAATCTGGTTAGGTGAATCATACCAAGAAAATGACAGCTTAAGAATTAACAAAGAAGTAACGGAAGAGTCTTTTGAGCCTGATCCGTTCTGTGGTTCAGTGCCTTATTTGGGTGCCCTTTACTCCCTCCTATTGAAAAAAGCATCCAAATGGACCAACAGAAGACAGATCTGGTCCTTTTGTTTGTGTGTTAACACCATGGGACTTGTAGATTTTCAGAGCACTTAGATGCTTCGTTTACATAAGGTACGTGTGTGCCCACCTGTCTTGTTCATCTTGTCTTGGGATTCTCTGCTCATATGACTTTAATATTAGGTAAATGTAGTTATTCACATAATGTAACTGTGTGCTATACAAGTCAAGGGATAATGCCTCTAATGATCTAAAAATATTTTGCTTACATAACATCCAAAATTAACATTTGCCTACATTACAATCAAAATTAATATTCTTTTTTAATAATTGTTGTTTCTGAGCTAATTTTCTCCCCATCAGCACTCACTACTTTTTTTTAAGATTTATTTATTTATTATATACACAACATTCCTTCCATGTATGCTAGTATGCCAGAAGAGGGCACCAGATCTCATTATAGATGGCTGTGAGCCATCATGTGGTTGCTGGGAATTGAACTCAGGACCTCTGAAAGAGCAGTCAGTGCTCTTAACCTTTGAGCCATCTCTCCAGCCCCAAAATTAATATTCTTAATTTGTTAGTATGTCTAACAATATATACTAGCCGTATGTACATCAAATTTGGTGACATCCTGGTTGACCATCTTGTAATTTCTTTTTTCTTCTTTCTTTCTTTCTTCCTTCCTTCCTTCCTTCCTTCCTTCCTTCCTTCCTTCCTTCCTTTCTTTCTTTCTTTCCTTCTTTCTTTTTTGGATTTTAGAGACAGGGTTTCTCCATAGCTTTTGGTTCCTGTCCTGGAACTAGCTCTTCTAGACCAGGCTGGCCTCGAACTCACAGAGATCCGCCTGCCTCTGCCTCCTGAGTGCTGGGATTAAAGGCATGCACCACCACTGCCCAGCCCATCTTGTAATTTCTGTGCTTGTTTTTAGATCTGGGATCTAGCTGTTTGGCTCTGCTGGTTTCAAATGTTTCTCCCATTTTAGCTGACTGGGCACTAGATACTGAGAAGCATACAAGGGTTGTGTTTATTTGATGAACAGGAAAGGAAAGAACAAGCAAAACTGTGCTTGGGAGATTTTAATGAACGGGAGTACAGTGTGTTGCAGATTTTTTTTCAACATATAGTCATTTTCCCCCTGGATGAGTATGGTCTGGTTATGTCAACATAGAAGAGATCCCTAAAAACTAGCAATAGCTCTTTCCTATTTGGTTATTGAGATGTGTGCTTTTTCAGAGTGTAACATAAAACAAACGAACAACAACCAAACCAAAACAATCAAAAAAAAAAAAAAAAAACTCCTCTTTCCTTTCCCTGGATCATTTTTATTGTATTGGATATTTTTATATAAATTTATAGCTCTGAAAATTATTTGATTTCAGGTTTTGCTTCTGTTCAATCCTCTTAAACCTCAGGAGAATTATTTAATTCTAAAAAGCTTATTCACCTCTGAAACAGTAATAATAAATTTCACTTTAGAGAAATTAGAAACTTTAGAAGTACATGAATATACAGTTGGCAAATATTTAGAATTATTGGTATCACTGTCAATTCACTTGTTTGTTCTTTGGTCCTCTATGGAAAGTATCTGTGTTAGTTCTGTTATCACTTAAGGTGGTACAACAAATACCTTATAAGCTGGGGAAGTTGGAGGAATCCAGAAGTTTGTTCATTTCTCTTTTTGTGTTCTTCCAGCAGCAGTCATTCTGTTCTCAGGCAGCTTTGTTTTTTGGTGGTTTGGCAGCTTTGTTTTTTGGTGGTTTGGCAAGTCATGCCCATGACAGGAACTGGAACACTGAAAACCAGCAGGATGCCATCTTAACATCCTCGTCTATGGAGATAGCCCAAGATTTGTATTTGTATTTGTCTATTGTATTTGTCTGGTTTAAGACTTGACTCATGATCATTACAGATTGATTTTTGGGCTGGTGGTGGTAGGGCATGTCTTTAATCATAGCACTCGAGAAACAGAGTCAGGCAGATCTCTGTGAGTTTGAGGCCAACCTGGCTAGCAAAATGAGTACCAGGACAGCCAGGACTACACAGTGAGACCCTGACTTGAAAAACCAAAATAAAAACAAAACAAAATGCAACACAACAATAACAATTTAAAAAGCACTTTGAGTTTTGAATTAACTGATAAATCAGTATACCAATGCACATGATGATACATTTTTGATAGTCTTTGAAACGCAGATATTGGAGAAAATTAATTCTTGTGGCTAAAATTTTCTTTATAGATATTTAAATACAATGTTGGGCCTGCTTGGGAGCTGTCTTCATATTTTTAGCTTGTGTCAAGCTACAGTTACTTTAATCAATACAGGCATCATAAGGAAATGGAAAATAAACCTTGTTCAAATGGAGAAACTTTGAAGAAATATATTAAGTGAACAAAATCATTTATATGTTTACTTTGTATGTTATACTATATAATTATCACCCCAAATATTGAATGCCCATTAAATATCTTCTCATGGAAAAACACTTTTCTGCCAATTTGAGAGTTCTCATGGAATGATTAGATCATGTTTTATTGTTTGTTTTTATTACTTGAACTTTTAAGATTTCTTATACTACAGACTTTATGGAAAAAGCTAAGATATTAAGTAATGTTGCTAAAAATGCTGTTTAATGTTTGTGCAATCACAAATGATAAAATCCAATAAAGATTTGCTTCGTTGTTTCTTCTTCTTCTTCTTCTTCTTCTTCTTCTTCTTCTTCTTCTTCTTCTTCTTCTTCTTCTTCTTCTTCTTTCTTCTTTATTTATTTGTTTGTTTTTTTTGAGACAAGTTTCTCTATGTAATAATAGTCCTGGTTGTCCTGGAACTCATTCTTAGACCAGGCTGACTTTAAACTCATAAATCCCCTCTGCCTCGGCCTCCCCAGTGCTGGAATCAAAGGCATTAGCCACTACTGCTAAGCTCAGACTTGTTTCTTAATGCTTGTAATTTAGAAGTACATATATGTAGAATTAAGTCATAATACTCAGCTTAGCGGGGAAGTTAAAGACAGAGTGCTTGCTTCAGAAAGCCACCCCTCTTAGTAAGTCGGTTTTGTTCATTGCTTAGCTTTCTCAAACTTCATTTTCAAGAGAGTTCATTAGCATTAGAGTGCCCTGTCCTAAATCAGAGTCACTGACAATATACATTTCTCTGGATGTGATAGTTTTGCCTGCCATTTGTCTGTCTTAACAGCTATGGTAGATCCCTTTCTGCAACTCCTTTCTTGGCTTCCATCATGGCCCATTCTTCAGGTGCTTGTCTACAGGGCTACATCTGAGCATCTCCTTTCCCTTCTCTACCTCTACAACATCTGTCTCCATTTTGGGATGCCCCAGGCTCGAAACATTTGGAGAGTACATAACTATTGAAATGAAAGGGTATAAAAAGTGGCAGACATCTCAATCTTGAGGCAATGGGAGAGTCAGGAACAACATCTCTGGAACTTTTCTGCTTAGACATTTGAAGCCCCTGTCTCTGAGATGACTACACAACTATTGGTAAATTTCAAAGAACAGCGACTCTATGATTCTTTAGTGTAACACAAATCTTAAAATACTTTTGCAAACCCTGTGTTCAGTGTTACTCTGAGCTTCCCTGCGGCTTGACTCACTAAATCATTCCTGAAGTTCTTTTGTTGTTTTAACACATTACATTAGCTCATTACAGCTGGATATGTAGTTGGAAGTAGCATCTGTTTATGCTGCTATAATATAAAAATTACTTACCAGTAACAGAATAAAGAGCAATTTGCAAAGCTAATCATATTTATGTACTGTCTACAAAAAGTAAATTGTTAATATATATGCCTAAGGGGGAAAATCATTTGCTGGTTTAAACAGTAGAAGTGGTAATATTAACAAGCATGGCTAAGAAAGCTCCTGTATTTAATGTTCTCATGAAAATATAAAAGTATATTCATTGTTAAACATACTTTGACCCTGGTGAACTCAAACAACTTAGAAATTCACTAAATAATATAAGCCATTATATGTTGTATATTTTTAACATTTGTAAAATCAAAATTTATTAATTTGTGTTTGGGGAAAGCTTTTTTTGTAATTTATTTATCAGTACTAATTTCAAATATTCCTGAAAACCAATAAATTCAGCCCTGGTTTTGGTCCCCTGCCCCAGAGCACTGAATATACTTTTAGCAGAATAATTGAAAAAGTGAAAACTGACCTTTGAAAATGTGAAAAGCATGAAGAAAAAGCTTTAGTTTTGAGGTTTGCATGAAGTTGCAGTTTGCATCTTAATTTATTTGTGGGATGAGAATGCTCAAATGTTGCAATTACTACTGTTCCCAGGGTCTAGAAGAGAACCCCTTAGACTCTGATGCCTTGGGTGCGGGGGTGGTGTTTAACTTCATGATAGAGCATTAGCCTAGAATGTGCAAGAAATAGGTTCAAGCCTAAGTACTGGAATAAACATTCAACCAACTAACCAACCAACCAAACAAACATGGTCCATGACATGCTGACAACTTTCAGTGAAAGAAAGGCTAGTGCTCACAAGAAACTACTTCCCCAGCTTTTTTCCTTGTTTTTCTTGCTTTTTTTCTTCATTAAAGGCAGGTCATTGGCTTTAGAATTTCTGTTCTTCAATGAAAGTCATAGAAACTAGAATTAGTCATAGAAACCAGAACTTCTTTACTAAAAGCAGCCATACAAATCTAGAATAATTTCACCATTATCCCAATCTCTTTGGGTCAGAGTTGGTCATTCCTAAGGTGACTTTTCTAACAGTAGACTATTTATCAGGGTTAGAGAAAAAGCCCCACATATCTTTAAATTTCCTCTCCTGGATGCCAGGGTGAGATCTATTCGGCAAGCATAGCCTTATTTCAGACATGCTAATAATATTCATTAAGTCATCGCCCATCCTGAATTTAGTCAGCCCTTGATTAGTGCTCCTACTGTGCCTTCCTGCTTTTGACCTGCCCTTTAATAAGGTTCCTTCAAAAGGCTAATTTCATCTGGTGCAATTTTCACTATGAGAAAACAGTCTTAGTGCCTGGTTTTGAGGACACCTCGTTGTAACCTTCTGTAGCTAGGGTTTGCCCATTTCATTTTACGGTTCTTGTAATGGAACTTTAATTCTGAAATTGGCCTCCAAAGAACAAGGCCTATTCACTACATTCTACTCGGCAAGGACAAGTGTGTGTGATGGGGGGAGAAGGGGACTTTCCTAGTTAACTAACTGTGGTGTTAGGCTGGGAAGAGGAGAGTTTACTATGGTTGACGTCTGAAGATCAAGGGCGAATGCACTTGCCCTCTAAGAAAAGATTTTTGTAAAAGCAGCTAAGTGCTGAAGTGTGCTTTAGCTCACTGAAAGACTTGTAAATATGTAGCCATATAACTGTCAGCTGGAGTCTGAGTTCATTCATTTAAATGCTGCAGCTGACCGGGGATTGGTTCCAATGTTTAAACAGAAAAATATCTTTAATTTGTCTTACAAATGGCATTTCTCAGGGACTTCAGTTACCATCTGTTGCTGATTAATTCCCCAATTTAGCAGCAGCCTAGACTTCATCTGTAATCTCCAGACCACATACTATAATTATGTCTGGTCCACAGTAACTGTGCAGTGAGTCCTTTGTAAATAAACGAACAGTTAGAAAAAGAAATGAGTATGTATGAACCCCACCCACAGGATTACAGGGGTTTGGGGTTATCTATGATAGCAACTCGTCATCTTTTCATACAATACAAAAGATCTCCAGAGACCCATGTGGTGTTCAACTCTGACAAAACATCTGGATGATATACAGAATATAATTCTGTAGGCCCCATAGATCTTACAGATAGATAATCACACACCTTTGAGACTCGTGTTTGGGACAACATCTCTCAATGGACAATTGGAGGGCTTAGACTCGTAGTACTTTCAACCTGTGGGCCATAACTTTTTGGGGTTCCATGTCAGATATTTACAGTATGACTCATAGCAGTAGCAAAATTACGGTTTTGAAGTAGCAACAATATAATTGTATGGTTGGAGGCCACCAAAACATGAGGAGCCGTATTAAAGCGCTCTGGGTTTAGGACGGCTGAGAACCACTTCTCTAGAGAGACAGCTCAGTGATTAGGAACACTTACTTCTCTTAACCTGCTGCTCTTCCAAGGAATCCAAACATGATGACCAGCTAGAACTCCAGCTCCAGGGGAATTTGGTGTCTCCTCCTGGCATCTTTGGGCAACTTCACACACCCCCACACAGACACACATATGTACACATAACTAAAAAGGAAAATGAATTTTAAAAGGAAACAATTGGATTCATTTATTTCAGAATCACCTTCCCAGAACATTATAGGAGGAAGCCTTTCCCAAATGCTGACATATAGAGACGGATCCCCTCATCTAAGGGCTTCTCCTCAGGAAATATAAGAGCTACATTACTATGTGGATGTACGGGGAAGAAAACCGATTATTGATGTCCTAATTTCTTTATAGTTTTGGGCAATAAACATTCTATACAAAAAAATTCCTACTATTTAAAATTTCTGTGTATTTGAAAGAATTTGGTGTTCCAGATAACCTTTAAAATGTAAAGCCATCCTTGCAGTCATCCAGTGCATTTCCTGGGAAGGGGGAGGGAACTATTATTCACTAAAAAATTTAAAAGCAAACCATCTCCAAATTATCCCTTGGCTACATTCTACGCCAAGAGAGTGCTCATAAATAGCACAATTTGTGGTTCACGATAAGCTTCCTCCCAGAGAAAGGGAGGAAAGTTTGTGTTTGTGCCAGATGCTTTGCCTGCGCTAAGTGCCATAAAATTCCCCTGAAGTGTGTTCAGCAGACAGGGCGAGGTGCCAACCAACAGCAGAGAATGAAGTTGAACCCTGCACACACGCAGAATCCACTGAGACACCATATGCATATTTCCATTTAAAAATCAAAATGAGAAATTAATTCAACATGCATTTAATAGGCAAGTGTTTAGAGACGATTCTAGAGACAGAATGGGCAGCATTTTGAGGTCTAATTTCTGTGGCCGGGTTGGGGCAGACATTTAACCCTCTGTAGTAATGACATAAGTGATATAATGGATATCAGTTATAACCCAAAACTAGAGCAGATGCCATGTCAGTAGGCAGTAAATATACTCCAGGCAAGAACAAACCAGTCATAAGAGCTTGAAAAAGATTTCTTCTTGTGGCATTTTTCTTTATAGAATGAAAGGTGGGGGGGTGCTGCTCATTTATCTCCAGTGAGAGTGTTTTTTCCTTACTGGAGATGACATTGTAACTAGGGTAGGTGTGGATTACAGACTACTTAGAGATTACATTCATGTCATTCCATAGTACAAACACCTTATGGCAGCTTGACCCTGGGACATAATTAGATTCACCACCTCTAGTTCGTCTCCAGACTTTAGAGACAGAATGTCTCATTCACAACATGAGCAAAGAATTGGACAAGCATCCCATGCACTGACTGGATAGTTAGATTTCTCTGATTTTTTTCTTCATTCTTCAAAACCTGGATCATTTTCAGTTCGATCTCTAGAGTTAATACTCACTAGAGACATCTGGCCACAGCCCAAAGTCGATGAGAAAATTTAGCCAGAGAGATGTCTCTCCAAACCAGATATGACCTTGAGTACCAGTTTCTAAATCCCGTCATTATTCCCTGCCCCTAGTGAGCTCTCCAGTGTGATTTGTTAAGGATGCAGCCATGTGAGTTTGACATGCACAGATACTGTGGTTTTCTCCACAGCAGACAACAGGAAAAGATTCTACCTTCAGCTTATCTTACTCAAGTAAGTACTCTGTTGTATAAGGCGTAAGCACGAGACTCTTAACTGCTTCATGCGTTGAAATCATGAGTTTTGCAAGGCACATGAACCCATCTCATCAGATTTTTTCCAACTATGTAGCAAAGTCCAACAAAGTATTTTCTTTGTTTACAAAAGTTTCTCAAGTATCTGGGGAAATAAGGCACAGCCCTTCCTTTTCTGTAGATTTATTTAGATGTTTCCCGCCTGGAATAGTGGTAGTGTATGACAACCACTCTTGTGATATTACCTTTGTTTTCAGTTCTCATGGTTGTTACTATTTGTTTCTGTATTGGGGTGCACAAAAGAATGGAATTACCCATCATGTGAATTCACAAAACACACTTGAGTGAATCACCATGTGTGATTTTGTACTTCTGTACACACAACTATAAAAAGTCATTATTAGTAGAGTCTGCTACTTGAATTCTAAACTATGCAGTGAGAAGATACAAATCATTAAATATTCTATACGGAATGTCATTACGGACCGCAAATATCAACCTTGTGGCTTTTTCCCTGTTGCCTATGAGAATTGATATGCATTGGTGTAAAATACAGTACCACATTATTCTATATTTAAACTTCTCCTTCAGTGTTTTATTAAGTAAATCAGCAGAGAAAATACTGCCCTGAGGTTTCAGAGTTGTGTTTGTGTCTTTGCCACCCAACAACTCGATAAGAGAAAGAAATGCATACATAATTAAAGAGCATAGACGTGGCTAACTCTAAGTCACATCCCCACAGGTAAAATGGAATGAGACACTTCTTTGCTATAATGAAGTTCCAAAAGTCGTGGCACAGGGCTTAGCTTTTGCTTACTATTATTATTCATTGTCATCATTATTATTCAATATAATTATTATTTATTATCATAACAAGTCACGTTCCTCTAGCTGCCACAACTTGGGCCATAGAAAAGCAATAGAATATATGTAATAGGTGAAAGTAATGGTGTCAGAGTTCACTGTGCAACAATAATTACCTTAGACAGGAAAAGTAACATCAGAAAATGAAAAGCAGAAACTCAGGCGACATCACATAGAGGGTTAGAACAGACTCAATTAGAATGGAAGTTTTTCAAGTTAACTTGGTATTTTCAGTTCATCTCTCCTAGATAGAAGTTTCTATGCATAGGGCTGTAGATAGGTATTGATGACAGAGATATAGCTAACATATATACATACAAAGTCATAGACATGGGCTCTATGATTGGCATCAGAATTTATTCTTTGTTTTTAAACCAGTCTCACACATCCCATGCTGTATTTGAAATCCTGATCCTCCTGTCTCTACTTCCTAAGGGCTGGAATTTATGGCAGGTATGTATACTTTATTTTTACTTTTGTTTTATTTTTATTTTTGTTTTATTTTTGGTTTTATTCTAGTACTTGATCTTACATGCTCAGTGAGCACTCTAGCACTGAAGTATATTATTAGTCATTTTTTTTTTAAATTTTGAGATAGACTCTAACTAAGTTACCAAAGCTGGCCTTGAACTCACTCCACAGAGATAGAACTCACATTCTCAGGCCTTGGATTCCTGAGCACCTGAGATTACAAGCCATGTGCCCCAAGGCCCAAATAGGAAGGAAATACATTTCTGATAATGGTTCACTCCTGGTTCACACTGCTACTCAGAGTGGTCTGAACCTCTGTCTAGTGTTTCCAACTTCTTGGCTTATTAGCCCAAGAGCTGAAAACTGGTTCACACAGATTTGCCAAAGAAGCCGGACAAACTTATTTGAAGGAAAATGGTGGCTTAGGTGATAGAGTAAGATGCTATCTGCTTTGCTGGTGACCATGAAAGCGAGGATCCCCAAGGACTCTGATTACTGCTCAGATCTTCATTTTATTTTATAGGGTCCTAGAGAATGAGAAGTCGGTCACTAAGGGGCGTGGTTTGGGTAGTTTTCTATTTTGACTGATAGAGTAAGTCGTACATACATTGTTCCTGCTCTATGCCTCTTCCCAGCTTTACATAGGCATCATATAGGAGATTCTCCCTAAAATGTTAAAAGTGAATACAGTTGTCTCACTGAGCATGCCCCCCAGATGAGTTCAATCAAGATCAAAGTTGCTAGGTACAGTATTTGGAGAGTGGCTGGTGCACATGGTGCATGCAGGTGCAGGAACTAGACTGCTAAGCGCATTATCACAGAGGCCCGTGTTCCTAACTCCAAGACAAATGCGGAGCCTCGGGGAACTAAGCTGCTTCCTGTGTTTGCCACCTCCATACACTTCCTATATTTATGGATAGAACTATTTAACCTTCAAATGATTTTGCATCGATGATTAAAAACTCATACTTTGGAGATGCGGGCCTTAGAAGATTTGATAATTTGAGTCTGTGGAATAAAGTCATCATGGGTAGACCGGAAGTAGAAAATACAAACAAGCCTCATTACTTGCACATGTAGTAACACAATAAGGCTTGAGGTTGTCGGTAGCTACAAGTTGGATAGCTTCCTAAGTTATGAAAGCGAACAGGAGTTTGGGTTTTGGGAAGCAGTGGTGATGCGTTATGGGATGGTAAGGAGATAGAATACAGGGAAAACAGAAAGCTGTCTTATTTCTCAGATAGTTATCAGCCTAAACTCTCAGTGTAGATCATAGGTCAGAACCTTCCTGGATGAGGCAGGCATTGATAACTTTCAATCTCCTTTCTTTGTAAGAGTGACAGGGAGGATAGGGAAGAAGAATGGGCTGTGTGACTAGGTCTTCAATGTAAAAAATTCTTTAGTCAAATGCCATAAACTAAGAGCAAGCATGCCCCTGTAATGTGTACATAAGGAGGGGAAAAAGCCAAAGCACCATTGTTGGATTGTTGGTCTCTGTGCCCTAGCAGCATTTTTGTGAGAATGAGTTCCTGAAGAAAATTCATAAGAAGATGCTGGTATAAATCAGAATTACTCAACAGGCTTATGCTACAGTCAAACTTTAGGCCCTGTTAAGAGGATCTTACTCTGCCATCCCTTCTGCTCTCTGGTCCCTTTTGTTCTCTGTTGCTGTTGAATGAATTTAAATTTTATTTATTTTTACTCTGTGTGTGTGCATGTGTGTGTGTGATTCCTATGCTTACACCACACACCACATGTGTGCAAATGCCTAAAAAGGCAAAAGAGGATGACAGAAAGTCAGAACCCCTGGAATTGGAGCTATCAGTCATTGTGAGCGGCCTGGTGTGGGTACTGGAAACCCAACCTAGGTCCTCTGCAAGAGCAGCGAGTATTCTTACCTACTCACCTGCTTCTCCATTCCCAGCTGTTGAATTAATGCAGATGCTACACAGGGAGCAGTGTAGACCAGAGGCATTCCGTAAGAACCACTGTAGGCACCTGAAGGGTTGGGAGCCTTTGAAGAGGAATACAGTCTGACAGTTGGGAGTGGACAGAACACCACTGTGGCGATCCACATGTTCTGCTAGGCTTTCTGTTTCCGGCGCTCACAGCTTGTCAGAGAGCGGTTTCCTTGTTCAGGTAATAAACAGTTCCTTTGGAGAATACGATAGCATGTCCTTGTTCTTTTCCAGGAGGCCTCCACTAGACAGTAATCTTATGATCTTCTGGGTACCTCAGAAGGACAAGTTCCCACCCAGAGCCAGAGGTAGACTCAGATCCCATTCTTTGGCGCAATCAGCAGAGCTGCTGTTTCAGCTCCTTATTTTACAAGGCTCTGATTATGGGAGAGGTACCCATCTTCAGCGACCACAGTGTTCTAATATCTGACTATCTGTATAATAACCTGCTGTCCTTAGAGTTTCTGATTCCAGATGCCTAGAACAGACACCGAGGATGTGCACTTTACCAGGTCCTTACGAGTGCTAAGGAACATGCGATTCTTGTTATCACAAACTAACCAAGACCACATGAGCCTCTCAACATTGATTCTTTATGGTAACCAGGTATACATGCTTACATAAAAAAATCTTAATTTTTGAGAATTATGCCAAATAAAAGTTATACAAAACATAAATTTATAAGGAGCAAGTTGTAGAAGTATACAATGACAAGCCATTATCAAATCTCCCAGGATGTAAGAGATGCAGGGTTTCTCTCTGTAGCTTTGGAGGTTGTCCTGGAACTCACTCTTTCAACCAGGCTGGCCTTGAACTCGCAGAGATCTGCCTGCCTCTGCCTCTGAATGCTGGGATCAAAGGTGTGTGCCAGCACCACCCAGCTGCTGGTGTACATTTTAAGAGATGACTCCCCTCTCAAGTGTTAGCTACTTAAAAGTTAATTGTATCCTCTTTGGAAACTGAGGTCTGCAGGGGCTAAAAGACAGCTTGAAATATGTGTGATAACATATGAAGATGAGGAAATCTGTGATAGCATTGAGAAGCAGGGTATGGAGGCCACACTTAGAATGGTATCATCCCTTTATGCAGGACATGCCTCTCGGATGACATCTGTTAAGCTCTATGATGCCATATGCTAGCTCAAGATTCACATCCATGCAGCTATTTCTGTGACACTATCAGCTTGCTGTTATAGCATAGTTCTGCTATATTGGCTTCTGTGTATATGATTCGTCTTCACTTATGGAGGACAGAATCCTGAAATCATCTCAATTATAAGCATATTTGCTTATTTGATGATGACATCATTTGTGTTTAAAAATAGATGTTTGCTTGTCTCTTCAGGAGTCTCATATTTCTCTGAATGGTTTAGTTCAGAAACGGACTGATTACTACCCAAAATAGCCTCATAGGGGACAGAGTACACTGGTGTATAGCAAGACTGCTTTGCCTCTCTCTGCCTCAAAGAGCAGATGAGGCCCCAAATAAGCCTTGGCCAACCGATGTTTTTGAAAGTCCCTTAGAACCATGCTGCTCAGGCTTCAGCCTTGCCAACGGTGACACAGAGAGATGAGCTTGAATACCCTCTGAAGTCAGTCACATGCCCTAAAGTATACGGCGAGTTGGTTAGATTTCCACTTTCACACAAGCCATAGCATCCATGAATCAAGTCAGACAAAGCAATTAGGGTCAGTAGGTATAGATTAGAGCCTTAATACCAGGATGCCCAAAGACTAGTTCCCAAACTCCATGAAATGACAGTTGAATGAAATTCAAAATATCTAGGATGGGCATGAATCTGTATTCTTTTTCAAATCTTTTCCACCACCTCCATTGTCAGCATGCACCTGTTCACACCCAGCTAGCCTTTTCTGCTGGCCTCCAACTCTGTTGTTCATCACTCTCAAATTCCATACATCCCAGACTGCCCACAGCTCTTTACACCTTCCCACGCTTTGACTCTTTTTGTCTTATTTAGACAAGTCTTTGTTGTCTAGTCGGGAAAATGTAGGTAATCTGTAACCAAAGTGATTAACGTGGTACTTCAAGGCTAGCACTTGGTGAACGTGACTGTGAGTATGCCTTTTAATTGTTATGTTTTCAATCTCAACTTGTCAGACGTGTCAAGCAAGAGCCTGCCAACTCCAGTGCCTTCTGTCATTCTCTCATGGCTGAGTCTTCCTGAGCCACCAGAGAACCTCAGGCTTCTGCACCTGTGCGGAGAAAGACTCTTCTTTGTGAACTGTGCTCACTCTTTGCAGGAATTCTTTTGTAGGAAGAGTCTTCATTTCAAAAGCAAAATCATTCACCTAGGCTATATTATGGAAAAAATCTCATCCTTTGAAAATGTTTAATTTTCTAGGATCTTTTAACATGTATACTTTGAAACTGAGCAATGGCTGCAACACACCTCTAACTCCACACTGAAAACACAGGAACAAGAACAGCCTAAGTGTGAGGCCAAGGCCAACATGGCCTACAGAATGAACTTGTCTCACTATTTGAAATATAGGTGCATTTGAAGACATAAGTGGAGATAGTAACCTTGATTAAAATTCAATATTTAAATAGGTGTTACTAAAACATTCCTGTCAATCACTAGTGGGAAGCACTTTGTTGTAAGGGACATTATGCAGCAGCGATCTGAAGAACATATCCGCTCTCGCGTGCATTTAGTCTGTTATAGTCTGTGCTTCACTTCCAGTGCAACATGGGGAATTGAAAAGTAGAGCCAGGCAAGAAAAACAAAACAAAGTATTCTGTCAGAGCAGCTTTCCCCCTTGGGATCAGGGCAATGCAGCCTGTCACTGACTTTGTGGTTAACTGCAGCATGGTTGAACTTTCTGTTGGATTCACACTATGTCTTCTGGTGTTCTGTGTCGTTAGAAATGTGTACCTGGTGCATGAGTGTGCTCTCTGTTCAAACTGTTTCTAATATAGAGTTTCCTTATCCAGTGCTCTTTCAATAAAGGTACCTAGGCCTTTGAGAACATTTTATCAGAATGATGCAAATTAAGGTGTAGACTATTTGTTTATTTATTAAAATATATTAAAATAGATGACCCCACCTGCTCTAATTGATATAACGAAATCATTGCCATTTTACTAGGAAAATGGAACACATAGCTTAATATGCAATGGGAAGTAATGAGTTACCCAAAAGATGCAGTAGACCTTCAATGAGATTTACAGAAGTAATCTTAAAAAGTTTTGTACTGCACAAAGTTGGAATCTAATACTCTCCTTGTTTATCCATGTACCACTTCTGCAAAGGCTTTTATCTTCTCCATGAACATTAATAAATATTTCAGAGCAGATGACTTTATGTTTCAAGCAGTGTGTCTAAAACTCCTTAAAAAGAGTTTGAAGAGAATACGCGAGGGGAGATGCTGCAGGTCTATAAATCCCAGTCCTGAGAAGGCAGAAGCAAGAATGTCTCAAGTTCCAGACTTGTGGAAGCTATGTAGACAGTGGCTCAATATCTGCCCCCTTCTGGTAACAAGTAGCAGCCTTAGGAAATACAGATTGCCTTTAAAATAGAATCTCAGAAACCACAGATGAAAGAATGATCACTTCAGGTACTTAAGAGCCACAAAGCCTCCTAATCATGACATCAATGCTGGAGAGAAACATCGCCTAGAACTCCCTAAGGAAGCCCTGGGAGGAAGCAGAAGGACAGAAAGAATCAGGAAACCTCCCTGCTTCTCCATGCCCCATTTAGACTTCAACGCTGTGTTTGCTTTTGAGTTTTTAAGTCCAGCCTCCTGAATGCACACATCCTCGGTTATGTAAAATCTTGTAGACCCAGTGAGTGAGTATTCCTCAGTCACACTGGAGAAAAAGAAAGTGTTTTGTGAACAGAGTAGGTGGGAATTCCTCTGCTAGAAGCTTTGTTAGTTCTTCCTTGGAGCCCAGCATCTCTGCTGGCAGAACAAAGGCAATGCAGGTATAAATTCTTACACCCCCACACTCTAAAAAGAAAATGTTGATGTGTTAATATTCAGCTTCTTAAGAGAAGCAACTGGATATTTCTTTCTTCTGCCTCTTAGAATTAATTCCCATTGCTTTATATGCATCATTTTAAGGACATCCCTGGCCAGCATTAAGCATGAATGGTACCTGTTATTGAAAGAGAGTCTGTATTTGTGGTAATACAGAGAATACCAGTTTAGAAATGAGCCTGATTGCATGGTTCATTGTGTTCTCCTTTGTAGAGCCAGGCTGCGGCCCACTACAAAGGCACGAAACATGCCAAGAAGCTCAAAGCACTGGAAGCCATGAAAAATAAGCAGAAATCTGTCACTGCCAAGGACAGCGCAAAGACTGCCTTCACCTCCATCACTACCAATACCATGACCACCAGCTCTGACAAAACAGGTTAAGCAATGATCTTCGTTGTTGTCCTTCTCATGGTTTGGGGGTTCCCTTCTTTGTCTAACCCCATGTCTGTTCAAGTATGTGCCCACTACATCGACTCACTCTGGAATCCATCTGTGTGATGGTAATTGGTCCCTTTCATTTTCCACAACCCTTACGAGGATCACTAGTTTCCTAATGGATTTTGCATACTGCAGTAGTCTAATGGCTGTTTAGAGAGAGCCAGTTGTTATGATTATCTGGAAGCCAAGGTCCCCGCTTTTTCAGGCATGACTTTTGTGTATGTCTTCAACAATTTCTGCACAATACTTACAGTACAACTGCATGAGTGATTGGTCTAGCCTTGAACACACAGCTAAATCCACTGAATGAGTGGGGAAGAGCTGGATGGAGGTACTACTATCCCTAGGCTTTATTTGCATAAATTGCAAGCACTGCATTGTTTTCAGTGTGTCTATGTGCTTGCGCTCCTGATAGCTGGGTCACCTTCCTTCTGCATGTGCAGGTAAGTGTTCCTGCTGCCATTTATTCTTAAGGTTCTTCACTGGAAAATAATGGCCTGCTGATTGACCACTGGGTTGGTATGCAAATGACCAGCTTATTCACAGCTAAGAAGCTAGTGGGTTTCCCTAAGCTGACATTTAAAATACGAGAGTACAGGTCCTTGGAATTTACTAAACAAGTAGTCCTGCATGATTTGGGGACAGAGTGGTAACAAACTGCTTACTAGAGAATAAAATTTAGAAAATAGGGACTAGTGAGACTACTTGCCTCCAGGAGTGTACAGATGGTATGGGTAAGAAGGAAATGCTTATAACCTCACTTATAGGGCTTAGGTCAGAAGGGAATCTTTTTAGTAGATACATAAAAATATTGAATGCTTAGCAGGAGAACAGATTAAAGTAGTTGTATGTTTAATCCTTGGGGCACATACACAGTACTCCAGTGATCTGTGATTGTGGACACTTCCATATAAATCTAAACGGGGCTGTACATTTCCATACCACATTGAGTATTTCATACCAACCTGCTATGGATGTACCGGTATCCCTGACCCTTCTCTAAGAGTCGGTGTGCATCCCACAACTGAGGCTACAAGCATCCTTCCCCTCCATGCTGGCACCTGGTCTCTTCTGTTGTAGATTGTAAATGATCATTTTAGTGACGCTCTGGTAGGTTCCCTTTGTTGTCACCATTTGTCTTGGGGTGAGCAGGCTGTTGTTGTTGGAGCTTATCATTTCCCCTCCTTGGGTATCTAGCAGAAGAATGATGTTCTGCATTTTAATGTAAATGTAGAAGGTCATGGTAAAAACATTTGCTTTTTCTCTCACCGATAAAGCCTTACTGCTTGATTTTGGTGGCTGTAGAGGAATGGGCCATGATTTCTGTTGTCAAAAAGCAGTGTAAGAATGGGTATTCCCAATGTCACTCTTGTCATGGAGAAGGTACAGATAGTTTTCTAATGCAGAGAAGATAGTGGCTGGGTGAAGAAAGAGGTGAGTGTGATATTAAAGATTGGAGTACTACTTTTAATTACCCCAATTTTCAGGCACCAACATTGAAAAAATATATAATAATTTTTTGAATGAGTAGTCTTTTCTAAGAAATATTTTATGTCTTAAGTCTCTCTCTCTCTCTGGTGTGTGTGTGTGTGTGTGTGTATTGTGTGGGCATGTGTATATGTACAAGTGCCAAGGTATCAAGGAAAGATGTCTCAGTTCTATTGCTAAGAATAAACACCATGTCCACAGCAACTCTTATAAAGGAAAACATTTAACTGGTTCTTGTTTATGGTCTCCGAGATTGAGTCCATTGTCATCATGGTGGAGAGCATGGCGACACACAGACAAGCATGGCACTGAAGAAATATCTGAGAGTTGTGTATCTGAATCTGCAGGCAGCAGGAAGATAGAGACTCTAGGCATATAGTGGGCTTTTGAAACCTCAAAACCCATCCCCAGTGACACACTTGCTTCAACAAGGCCACATCTCCTAATTCTCTCAAATAGTGCCAAAATTAGGCTCAGAACTAGTTTTCTAGAACAGTTAGATACTTGTCAGACAAAAAGGGGGGGATGGGACTTTACAACCAAAATTTGTGTGTCTATTAAGAATAAGAAATCAGAACTCTGCTTTTCCTGTACAAGAATGTTGTGATCTGTCATATTGTCTATGTATAAAAAGTTGAAGTACATTAAAACATATTTTTCTGATTTCACCAAATCATCTCAATAAAAATAATCCAATTATGTGAATACATTTTGAAATTATGAAAGGATGAATGAATTAAACAAAATCGGGAAAAAAAAAAAACCTAGTTTAAAAAATTTTGAGATCCCCTAGGAGAACAGAGAGAGAAGCAAAGGGAACTGAAGCAGGTGCGGGGGGGAGCAGGGCAGTGGCAGGAAGGGGGCAGATGTGAAGGAGCAGGGCAGTGGCAGGGAGAGGGCAGGTGTTGGGGAGCAGGGCAGCAGCAGGAAGGGAGCAGGTGTTGGGGAGCAGGGCAGTGGCAGGGAGGGGAAAGGTGTGGGGGAGCAGGGCAGCAGCAGGGAGTGGGCAGGTGTGGGGCAGTCAAAGACAGAGAAGATGGCTTAGCAAGAAAAAGCAATTAACAACAAACCTCATGACCTGGGTTTGAGCCCCAGAGCCCACACAATATAAGAAGAGAAACAACACTACCATTGGTTGACCTCTGACATCCAAACATGTACTATGGAAAGAATAACAATATACATCATACACAGGCACACACACATACATACACACAAACACACATGTATACATGTGACTAATTATAGGAGTTTTAATAAAAAGATAGTAAAAGAAGTTTGAGTTGCAAACCCACTTGAAAAGCAAAAATTTCGTCAGACATTTTCTCTTAAATTCTCAGATCATACAGTGATTAGAAAAGTAAAGAAGAATTGTGCTTTCGGCCTAGTGTAATATTTTCTTGTGTTTGTGTGTGGATGTGAATAGGAATGGTCTCTGTATGCTGGTTCCTATATTTGAATGCGTAGTAGGTGGCAAAATTTGGAAGGATTGGAGGGGTTATGACCTTGTTGGAGGATGTCTGGTCTTTGAGGAAGTGTATTGCTGGGGTTGGGCTTTGAGGTTTCAAGGGCCCAAACCAGGCCCAGTGGTTCTTTTTCTTCCTGCTGCCCGCAGATCCGGATGTAGAACTCTCAGCTACTTCTCCAGTACCATGTCTGCCCGCCTACAAGCTGCCAAGCTCCTCGCCATGAGGACAATGGGCTACACCTCTGAAACTAGGCATGCTGCAGTTAAATGCTTTTGGTTATAAGAGTTGTTTTGGTTATGGTGTCTCTTCAAAGCAATAGAATACTAAGACATATATATTCATACATACATACAAGTATGTACACAAACACATACACCCAAAAAAAAAAAAATTAAAGAAAAAAGAATCCATGAACTTGAAAGAGAACAAGAGGGATATATGGAGCGCTTTTTAGGGAGGGAAGGGGGATTGATATAATTGTATCATCTTTTCCAAACAACAACAAAACACAAAAACTGGGCCATTGAGAAATCTCTGCAGGTAAAATCATTTGCTGTTGACCTCATAAGCTTTATGACCTCAATACATCTTAGAGCTACTATAGTAAAAGAGATCTGACTCCTCCAGGTTTCCCTGTGTTGTTCCTAGATGCTCCAAACAGGCCCACACTTAAATTCATACAAACAATAATACTAAATAAAATATAAATTTACAAATTGTAAAACTGAAATCTAAAAATTAATAAAAATTATACCCCAATCAACTTGAAAAATGTATCTATGCTATGGTATGCTTTTGTAGAATGAATTATAAATGGCCAAATTGTGTTTTCTGTCTCTTTGTCCCTAGATTTTTATCATGTTGAGGGCTCTCATTCACTATCTCTTTAAGCAGTTACATGGATCTGAGTTACACTGAAGTCCTAACCTCCGTGTCCCAGTAATTTAGGTAGGAATTAATTATTTTTTCTCTGATATCTCAGCAGCAGCATTATCTCTTTCTACATGGATTTAACACTATGGTCAGGCTGTTGAAGCAGCCACTAACTGTGACTTGCTAATTCCACATCAGTGGAAAAGCTTGTGGGTGAAGCTGAAATTTCAGTGGAAGTGATGTAATGCATTCCTTTCAGTTTTTACTCAAAAGTCCTAAGGCAGGGCCTGATGACTTTGAGTCAGGATAGGCTCTTCTCTCCTTCAAGGTCATACACTGGCCTCTTCTCCAGGCCAGATCTAAGCTTTCTCCAGGTCAAACATGAGCCTACTTCTGCCTTCCTATACTTGCTGGGCACTTACTCAGAAAGTATGCTAGTGTCAATATTTAGCATATTCCAGGAATACATTCTAAATATTGTCCTCATTTGGATATAGTGGTGCCTGTTTATAATCATAGCACTTGGTAGATGGATGCAAATGGATCAGGAGTCCCAGGCTAGCCCCAACTACATAGGTAGTTTGAAGACAGCCTGGGCTACAAAAGCCCTTATCTAAAAATAAGTAAACAAACAAATAAGTAAGAAGACAAAGCTCAGCATTTGAACACAATAAGTTCTAGAATTTTATACTTTCCTTTCAGATGGTTCTGTTAAGTAACAATGATTCTTCACTGGTCATCAAATTTTAGACTTGCAAATTTTGCAAAAAGTCATCAAGCAGAGCCCCTAGGGAAGTGTTTTTGTGTTTTGTTTTGTCTTAATTTTTGAGACCTACTAAGTCTAGATAGAAAATACTTGACATTTGCAATGGCCCTTCAGTGACTGTCAATCAGGACTTAATTAGCCTACTGTGTGTATGGTTTACTGACATTTTGCTAATTTACCTAAGTCTTTTTATCAACTCTTTATGACAAATATGTTCATCAGATGAAACTGCTAAATCGCAAATTTGTACTCTTCAGTTTCATGATTTAGACATGCACTCAGTTGCATGTTTTCTTCTCTCTCTCTCTCTCTCTTTCTCTCTCTCTCTCTCCTTTAAATTTAAAATCACAGTCTGGGGATATTGTACTTCCCAGCAAAAGGCACCAAACTCTAGATTAATCACTGGTCCTACATGTTTTCTGTGAGCAGTTGGGCAAAGTAATTTGGGGGGGGGGCATGTTTACAGTGACACTTCAGGGAGTCTTGGTGCATCAAACAATATTAGTCTAGAAGCAGCCCACAGGTTCTCATCCTCTGTGTAAATAAAAGAAGAACCTCTCTTCCAAAGCAACATATACTTAGATCCAAATCCTGAAGTCAAGATACCTTTATAATATACATGCTGGTTTAGTTTAGCAGCACAAGAAAGCACAATAATATACATAATTCAGGCTCTCTCTGAATTTTCCATTTTTAAATGGCTTATATTTCTTTTATAAACCATATACTTCCTTTTATACCTCTATACTCATTTTCTTCTCTCTTCTAAGCCTATGTACATTTCTCTAATACTATGGCTCATTTACAGATATTTTATGTCTAAATCTGTCCTCTTGTGTATCTGTAATTCTGTACTGACTAGGAGGGCTTCTTAAAATGCTAATGAAATTATGCTGCATCATTACTAGGTCAAATACATCCTTGCCTGCTTGCTCCACCTAGACCAACATTGTGGAAGAGGTCTGTTCACAGCCTCTGACAGCCACATACATTTCCCCAATCCTAAGTATGCAGCAGATCTATGTCGTCATGCTGCTTAAAAACCCATTTAAAAGCTCAGTCTCCTGAAAGAGCCAGAGGTTGCTCTGGCAGCATGGCCCAGAAAGCCAGCATTTCAAAACCTTGGCTTTTATTCTGCTACCACTGAGTCAGGAAAACCTCCCTTAAAGGAGCCATTCCTCTGCTTGCTTCCAGCAAACAGAACGTACCCAAAAATATTCTGCTACTAAACCATGCTTAACTCTATTCTTTAGTGTTTAAGATTCCTTTTTAAAGCATTCTCAGGTTTTGTGTGGATTTATTCAACCATGTTGGTGTCAATTTGTTAGAGTAACGCTGCTAGTTAGTTCCCAGCCACTCAGCTCTGAAATAATCACACAGAAACTATATTATTTAAATCACTGCTTGGCCCATTAACTCTAACTTCTTTTTTGCTGACTCTTGCATATCAATTATCCATTTCTATTAATATGTATATCACCACATGGCTGTGGCTTACTGGCTAAAGTTTCAGCATGTCTCTGACAGCAGCCTCATGACTTCTCTTTGACTCTGCCTCCTTTTTCTCAGCATCTGGGTTAGTTTTCCCTTCCTACCTAAGTTCTTCCCTAGCAACATTCAAAGGCAGTTTTCTTTATTCATTAATGGTAATCACAGCATACAGAGGGCAATCCCACATCATGAGGTGAATCGGGGATATGTTTTTACTGATTTGTAGAGGTATGACAGGGCAGGTACTAGGTTCTGCAGCACGTGGAGACTAGGATGGCTCCCAGATTCATTTTTTCAGATACTTCTCAAGCAAAACTCCCACTCTCCCAGGACATGCACTCCTAAAATAAAGCATCCTGTTACAAGCATTTTCACACAGGAATGCAAGCACCATCAGGAGGCTCTTTATCCATCAAGTGGTTTCTCTCTCTTAGTACTGGCTCAAGATTGGTTAATAAAGGGATTTTATCAAGTGTATTATAAGTACCAATATACTGTATGAGTAACAGATCAGAAAAGAGATTGAAAAAAATTAAAGAAGATGAAGCAAAAGAGAAAAATCACAACTAATACTCGAGTAGTCTGATTCTAAGATCATTGAATAAGAATCAGTCGTTACAAATTGCACTTTGAGGATGAAATGAAAATAGCAGAAATGTACCCAGCTTTTTCATTCTTAAGGATAATGGCATTTTGCTCGTTAGATAAGGTGGATAAAAATTTGGGCACATTATTTAAAACCACTCCTGAGTCATAGAAGAAATGCAGAATGGATTCTTCATTCTGACAACAATCAATCATCTTCCTTAGTGCCAAGAGTATGAAACCATTAGGATTTGGTCCTCTGAGCTTCTGCCCTCAGTCTCGTTGAGGTGTTGCTGTATGTTGTTGTTGATTACTTTTACTTTATGATTTTTGGGGGGCCTGCCATCCAACTCCCAAGTAAGCACATGGAGGCTTAGTCTTACTTGTGAATGTCCAGCCTTAGCCTGGTTTATTTCTAGCCAGTTTTTCTTAACTCAAATGGTTCCATCTATCTTTTGTCTCTTGGCTTTTACCTTTCTCTATTTCTATATAATTTTCTTTACTTCTTATTCTGTGGCTTGGAGTGTAGCTGGGTGACTGAGTCCTTGAGTCCTCCTCCTTCTTCCTTTTCTTTGATCTCTTGCTTTTCTATCTCCTTCTATTTAATCTCTGCCTGCCAGGACCATCTATCATTTCTCTTGCCTAGCTATTGATTGTTCAGCTCTTTATTAGACCAATAAGGTGTTTTAGACAAGCAAAGTAACATAGCTTCACAGAGTTAAACAAATGTAACATCAAAGAATGCAACACACCTTTACATCATTAAAACAAATCTTCCACAACATAAGCAAATGTAACACATCTTAAAGTAATATCCCATAGCAGTATGATATCCATGAGGGAAGAGGAGCTGTTGCCAGATAGATATGCTCATGTGTAATTTTACATTGGAGTCTACACACATCCATGTTTTTGACTATACATATACCTGTATGTTCATGTGAAGGGTAGAACACCTTCTGTCTGCCTTCAATTGGCTTGAGGACTTGGCTTTAAAATAAACATATGGTATCCACAGATTAGTAGGAGAAAAGGCACACAAAGGTTCCATGTGGCACACAAAGGTGCCAAGCCTAGAGAAAAAAGAATTCCCAAGTGCCAATGATATCTGCCAGCTCTACACCATGTTGGCACAGGGCAAAAGAGAAAGAAGGTAGACAACTTAGGCACAAGTAATGCACTTAAATAAATGTTGACTTTGCTATAGAAACATCACTGATAACCTGCAACAGAGTCCTTTGGGGATGGCCCTGACTTTTTACTCTCTCCTGTGATAGGTTAGAGTCTTTCCTGGCCAATGGGTGTCTAGAGGAGGGCATCAATGGCAGTGAGTCTCCCTTTACAGATTCTGTTCTTTAGAAGATGTGGAGCTAGTGAACAAAGTACTTCTCTTCATCTACTATTCCATCATTTGCCCTCAGCTTGAAGGCTCAACTGATCACTGGTGTATTTTAGGGCAGCATTACCTGAAATTCTTCAGAGCAAATGCACAATTGTATCTATGTGTGTAGTATGAATAAGTGACATGTATGTATGTGTATAAAACTCTCCTCACCAGAAATATAAAATCTAAAAAATAAATAGCAAGCTAAATACACTACGCATATCCATGAAATCTAGCTATCATAATTAAAATTTAAAATTAAATCAAAATTCCCAGTGACTTTATCTTCAGATAAATTGATAATATCTGTGTCTGTGAATCTTCACACATGAGGTCCTCCTCCCATTCTTTGTGCCTTTTATATAAATGGATTGAATACATACAATCTTACATTATGAAATATTTAAGATGGAAAATAGAAATCAATGGCATAACAAAGGAGTTAAACAATGATCAAAAGCTACAGAATGGTGCATGTGCAGCTATGAGATCATGTAGAATGGTGATGAACACCAATGTGGAAAGCACTTTAATAGCATAGTTCCTGTAGACAGGGCATACTGGCTTCTGTGGGGTTCTTAGCAAAAATAATACTCAAGGACAGGTGGTTCAGTTTAAACCTATTCTTGACTTTATCACCTAGAGTTTCAATCTCCTAAATACAGTGTCCTTCTTTGACTGTCCATTCTCTGCCCCTTTTTGTCTCCAGCCCAACAACATCACTTGAGGATTAGAAGTCAGGACTGTAGACTAATTCTCCTTTTATCTCACTCAGTGTTAAATCCTGTGTAGACAGGGGCATGTGTTCTTTTTTTGTGTACATCTGCATAGGTGCACAGATCTCTTTCCACTCCTCACTGATTCCATCTTTAAGGCTTTTATGTAAACTCAACCCCAGCAGACTCTGATATTATATAGGTTTTTGTTTGTCCACATCATGAAGATTTCACCTCCTGGTAGAACAGCCACCTTAATCTCATCATACATCTTGATCCTAACATCTAGGGGCTGGCATGAACTGATATTCAGAAATAGAACTGTACTATATTTGAGAAAGATTACTTCAAGAATCCTATTAGCAATAAAAACAACAAACTCCAAATGTATAGTAACCGTTTGAGTGTTTGTAATCAGTAAATTTTAGTAGCTAAACTCTACATTTGATGGCTTTGCAGTACAAGTCTAAGTTATTAACCAGCATAGCTCAGAATTTGGATGTGTGAGCACTGGGCTGAACATTTCCCAGAGCTTAAAATTAAGTTGCTATTTTAATTATCATAATTGCATTCAAATTCATCCTTCAATTACTGTGCTACTTTGGTTTCTAATGAGACTTAAGAATGTTTTAAAAACCTCTATTGAATCAGGTTGACTATCTATTGACCTTCCAGCTGTGACATTGGTAACAGGATAAAGCTGGGGCAGCGGACATACAGACTCCACTGGGAAGAGTGGCTGCCATTCAGCCAGGTCACAGTTAGCCTCTAGTTGACTTTGCTTTGATTAGAACTGCAGTTTGGGACAGTCTTCACAATGCTTCACTTTATATGATTGCTCAAATAAATCACCCTCGGAGCAGCCAAGGTCAAGGAGAAGATGGGTATCAAGGTACTGTAAGGATAATCCTGAGCCATTTAGATCTCGGGTTGTGCTTCGTTCAGCCTTTTGTTTCCCTAACATTAGGATTTAGTAAAACCGGAAGCAGAAATAAAGCCTGTGCCACCAAACCCTGATTTCCTTGCAGGTAGTGATTTGGGAGTAGAAAATAGCAGAAAAATAATAGCTTTTTAAAATCTTTTACAATTGAAACAATCAGTCTGTAGGAAAAAGAAGAAAGAAAAACACTGACCTTCACTGAAGCACTAAAGATCAAAACTAGACCCTGAAAAAGTCATGTAAGCATTTACCCACCATACTTTTTGTTAGCACTAATTCCAATTTCTGTTACTGGTTGGTATCATTATGCCTGTTAGATTATTCAGTGTTGTTCCTCTTATTTGGCATGCCTAAATACCTGCCCTGCCTCTCAAAATCTGAACGTGTCAAAAATGTCTACGTTGTATGTCTGCCCTTGATTTACATTCTTCACATAAATAATAAAAGCACCCCCAGTGAAGAGGTCTCTCTTGACTATTAACACCTAATTTTAGGGAACATGAACTGCAGAAGATTGTCAGTACCCAAAATGGGGCAAAAATCAGTATTTCCTTATTAATAGAAATGCCACAGATCTGTAATTATGAAATAGTGTATCTTCTGGCTATTTCCAGATTCGAGCATCCTGAGTGACGAATGGACATTTAAGACACTTTTAACAAAAAGAGCTTTGTTTTAGCCACTTCAAATAAAAATGTTTTTCTTGTGTAATCAAAGACTCCAAAAAGTTGTGTGCCTTTGGGCTACACACACACACCAAATTTGGGGGGGGGGACTGGAGTGATGGTGCAATGGTTAAGAATAGTAGATGCATTCGCAAAGGGCCTGGGTTCAGTTCTCAGCACCCACGTGGTTCACAACCATCAGGAACCCCAGTTCTAGGCCATCCAATACTTTCTTCTGGCTTTTGTGGGCACCAGGCAAACATCCAGGCAAAATAGTAATAAAAATAAGTGAATATGTTAAAAAAATAATTTAACAACTGGATCTAATATCTATGCCTGGAGCAATGTCAGAATAATTTCCTTCCCATTGCTCTAAGACCATGAAGTGCTTCTGTCCACTGTTGTCTCAATTCCAAATGGAACTAAGGAGCTGGACCTACGGCTCTGGTTAGGAGCAGTAGCTGCTCCTGTAGAGGACGTTAATTCAGTTCCTACTACCATGTTGGGCAGCTTATAACCATCTGTACCTCCAGTTCCAGAGGACCCCAGTGCTTCTTCTGGCCTCTTTAGGTATCACATATTGATATATACATATCCGCCTCATAAACACACAGACACACACACACACACGTACACACACACAAGAACACATATGCACACACACATAAACACATGTACACACATACACACATGTACACGCACAAGCACATTTTAAAACTATAAAGCAAGCTGATTTCATTTGTGAGCAAATTGACATCAAATTGATTCAGTTTAGATGTAGATTTTAAAGAATATTTCTTTATTAAAAATATGAAATGGAGGGGCTGGCGAGATGGCTCAGTGGTTAAGAGCATTGCCTGCTCTTCCAAAGGTCCTGAGTTCAAATCCCAGCAACCACATGGTGGCTCACAACCATCTGTAATGAGATCTGGTGCCCTCTTCTGGCCTGCAGGCATATATGCAGACAGAATATTGTATACTTAATAAATAAATAATTTAAAAAATAATATGAAATGGACCTCAAAACCCTTCTCAATATTGTAATATTCCGCACAGCCAGGAATTTCTGATTTCATCAGCTGTCTTCATATTCCAGAAAAAGAGGAACTTCATTATGAAAAGCCACCTCCTTGGCTTAGCTAATGAACGAATTTGCTTTTTAGATTCCTACTGCATGCTCAACTGCATATTAGAATTATACACACATATGCATGGCTGTTTCCAAGTTTTCTTACTGAGTTATGCTCTCTCTCTCTCTCTCTCTCTCTCTCTCTCTCTCTCTCTCTCTCTCTCTGTGTGTGTGTGTGTTTGTGTTATATTACCTCTAGTGTGCAAATCAAATGTAAAATTTTACACCACTGGATTAGGTTGTGAAATGGTACATATCAATTCTCAAAATCAAAAAGTCACCTTTTTGGCTATTGATTGCTCTACAATTTGTCTTTCTTTTCTTCAAGGGGCCAGGTAGCAATATGCTCACCTCTGCCATGATGTCACAGTTGTAATACTTTTGCATAAAACAGCCATTATCAACACAGATAAATGAACATGTCTGTCTTCAACAAAATTTTATTACTATAAGATGCAGCAATACTAACTTGGCTCATAGGACAGGCTTTTAAACTTGAGACTCCAAATGTTCAGCTACTTAATGGTTGCTTCAATTGTCTAAATATGGACAAATAAATCAAAGTTTGTAGTGGACATCTCTTATTATTAGTCTTTATGGCAATACTTTTGGTTTGCTAAAGTTAAGTATGGGAATTGGTACTCGAGCACTATTAGTGAGGAGAAGCAGCTTCACGGAGTCTCTTACGTCAGACTGTAACTCAGCAAGGAATGAAGTCCTGACAACTACTAGTGACTCTTCGATGTGTGTGACCTGGGCCTTTTGAATTACAGAATCTCAGTATGTGACAGTCAGGCCAGTGATGAGTTCCTTCGTGACCCAGTCACTAATGTTCACTATCCACTCGCATTACTTTATTGGTTAAAAATGGGTCAGAGAGGCCGGCTCCCAAGCACTGATAATGGAAGGGCACAGTCCATTGCAAAGCAAGCCCCAAAGAGGCAAGAACACTTGGGACCGTCTTTGGAAAGTACAATCAGACACACTGAAGATTTAGATTTACATTATTATTACATTTTACAGCAGAACAAACAGCAAAATAACAAAACAGAGCATCAAGATTGGCAGAGCTGCAAAATAGAGTGTGAAGCTAGAAAAGATGGACACACTGAGAACAGTGACTTATGAAATCTGAAGCAACGTCCATATTGGTATAAGGTCCAAAACGTTTGGGCCATGCTTGCTAAGTTAAAAAAAATGTGAGGAGTAGAGGGTAAACAATATGTTTAAAAGCTGAACAGATAGAAGAAGGGTCACGTTCAGAGACTAAAAGGAGAGCAGAAGTGGTTTGTGAAGTCAAAGAATGGGGTTCCCATGACACAGAAGGCCACATTCTATTTCAAAAAGGAGATTCACACCATCCTGAACTCTGATTCCTGCTGTGCCCCAAGGCTGGCCTGGTACACATGATGGGTCGATGAACAAATGAGGGTTTGGGATTGAAAAAGCTAGGATTAACTAGTGAAGCTGATTCCTGCCAGGTGTCACGAAAGCAGTAGTGTCACCGAACTGACTACATTAGCCGGCTGATTTGACATCACACATCCAAAAATAGATGGAAACAGCCCATCTGGGAAGATAAAGAATGAGAAAAGTCTTTAAAACTCCATCCCCTAACTTCTCCCACTTCTGTGCTCAATAAGCCATTCTCTGCATTAACGGCCTCAGAAGAGTGCTTTGGAGCATGCACCTTGATGCCAGAGCCCCGAGACAGCTGCCAGGCCATTTTCATTTCTCTTCTCTCCACCCGGCCTTCACTGTCTATGAACCAAAATGTGCCTATTTTTTGCTCCACCGATTTAATAGCCCCAGGAAAGTTGACAATGTAATCATAGAAGTTCTATCTGAGTGGACTTTTCCCGGTCACATCGGCAGTCTTTTTGGGACTCCTGAACCCTGCAGACTAGGTATGACTAAACCCCCCTAGTTAGTGCAGAATCTATAGGAATCCATCTTGTGTGTATGTGTGTGGGTGTGCATGTGCACGCGTATGTGTACGCGTGTTCGTGCATGTGTGAGTTTCTATCTCTCTATGTACTTCAGAAACACTTTGCTTATCATTCGCAACATTTAACAGAGTTTAGTCTACTAGAAACAACAGAGAGCAATACATGGCCTTGCTCAGCTTTAGCTCCTGAGCCCTCCCTTAGTTTTTAATAGACTTACACTGCAGATGTGCTCGTTATGGACCAGGGCTTTGGGAAGTCTCTCCTAGCTGCAGCCTTGTCCTTTGGGACCAGAAAGCCAATTTTGACTTCTGTATTGGGGTCATGCTTTGGGACTGTTTTGGAAATATTAAATAAATAAATGCTAGAACTTTCCTTCCAGAGAGCTGGGCTGACTGGATTTATGATGCTCCAAAAACCATGGCCTAAGAAAATAGAAGTAGAAACTGCACCACAGGCCCAAGTCCATTCCTGACCTGAACTCCTGGATTTCAGTTCTACCCTGATTCTGGAGAGCTGTGGTACTAGATGCACAGAAGGGTGAGAGACAGGATGACTGGATGGATTCACAAGAATTCTTTCAGGAGAACCAAATTTCCTATCATAAAATTAGAATTCACTAGGATAAGATAATTTACTAGGATGGGATAAAATTAACTTGGCCTCCATGGTCATTCAGTAGGAACTTATATCATAGATCTGTGGACAAGATGCATGTGGGTACCAGAGGAGCAAAGAGACTGGTTTCTTAAGCAGATGCCCTGCCTTCTATTTGTCAAAGGAATTTGTTTCCGTTTTTGCTTCAAATTTCAGAAAGATGAATAAATGCCATGAACAGCTGTAATCCTTCTTAAAATTGTTTTATAGAGCATATGAATTACTTAAAATAACCTATGGGACCTGGAGATACTATGAAAACAACACATTAATTATTATTAAAAATATAACATATATAAACTTTATATATATATAATATAGTTTTACAAATATATAACATGGTGTCAAAAGGATGACTGACTTGATTTTGAGAATGAGATCATTTTTTCATTCATATCTATGTGGATCATAACGACAGCACACATGTCTGTAGAACTTACAAGTGAAGCACTCTGATTTATGCATGTGTGCACACTCTGGTTTGTTTGTGTATTCACATGTTATGTGTAAGCACTCTATAGTGCAGGTTTCTGTACACAATAAATGAATTTGTTTAGAACCACTTTTAAAGCTTCGTTAGTTCATATGTGGAAACTTCAGACACATGTTGGAATGCCAGACAAAGACAGAGCTATCCTGTACTTGCAGCTGCTCCCACATCATCACTCAGAAACTTAGTATTAATTGTAAATGTTTGGCCAATAGCTCAGGCTTGTTACTAGCTAACTCTTATAGTCTTATTTAACCTATATTTTTTGTCATGTGGCTTGGTACCTTTTCTCAGTATGGCATGCCCATCTTGCTTCTTTCTTCATCTGCTGGCAACTCTCCAACTTCACCCTTCTTTCTCCCAGCATTCTCAGATAGGCTCTCCTGCCTAGCCTTATCCTGCTCAGCTAATGATCAGTCATCTTTTTTATTAAACCAATCCGAGTGACAAGTCTTTACATTATACAAAAGGATTATGCCACAAAAAGGGTTTTTGGAATTTTTATGAAGTTGAAAATTGTCCTTTCAATGTCTGTAAGGAAATGTGTTAGAATTTTGAAGGGGAATTGTATTGAATCTATAGATTGTCTTCGGTATGATGGCCATTTTAACTATGTTAATTCTATCTACCCATGAGAATGGGAGAACTTTCCATTTTCTTGTATCATCTTCACTTTCTTTATTCAAATACTTGAGTGTTTTGTCAATACAAGTCATTCACTTGCTAGGTTAGAATTACACCACAATGTTCTATATTATTTTATGCTAATGTGAAGGGTGTTATTTCTATGATTTCTTATCAATCTGTTTGTCATTTGTTTGTGAGAAGGCTACTAATATTTTTGAGTTAGTCTTTTATCCAGGCACTGTGCTGAAAGGTTTTATCAGTTGTAGAATTCCCCTAATGGAATTTTTAGGGTCACCTATTCATGTTATCCTATCATCTGCAAATAATACTCTGACTTATTCCTTTCCAACTTGTATTCCTTTTTTCTCTTTTGGTAAGCTGTCTTATTGCTCTAGCTAGAACTTCATGTTCTATATTTACTAGATGGAGAGAATAAGTGGGCTGCTTTGTTTTGTTTCTGATTTTTGTGGAATTGCTTTGGATTTCTCTCCATTTAATTTGATGCTGGCTATAGGCTTGCTGTAAACTGCCTTCATCATGTTTAGGTCTTCCCCTTGTATCCCTAATTTCTCCAGAACTTTTATCTTAAGGGGTTGTTTGATTTTTGTCAAAGGTTTTTGGCCTGTAATGAGACAGAGAGACAGAGACAAAGACAGAGAGGCAGAGATGAGATAGAGAGACACAGAGCAACAGAGACAGAGGAAAAGGGAAAGGGAAGGAAAAAGAAAAGGAGAGAGAAAAACTGGAAATGGAGACATCTATTAAAGCAAGGTTTGGGAGTGAGAGGTAAGATACCTTCACTTGCTTGGTGTACTCCATGCAGAAGTCTGAAAAGCCCTTTCCTATGGAAGTTGAAGTGACTGACAAATTGAAAAAAAGATGCAGTGAGCCTCATTAGTTCAGAATTTCTTATAATATCACTGACATTCCATTGCATTTGTAACTCACACTTAGTTTTGCCTGCTTCCTGAAGCTACTCGTGGGGAGGAATGTGACTTTCATATGGCTATTATCCTATTGACTTGCATATCCCTAGCTCATAATGAAAAGCATGGCCAGACAGTGGTGGTGCCTCCTTTAATTCATCTCTCAGGAGGCAGAGGGAGGTGCCCAGTCTGGTCTACAACACGGGTTCCAGGACAGCCAGAGCTCATACATAAAAACATTGTCTCAAAAAAAAAAAAAAGAAAAGTAAAAAACCAAACTAAAAAAATAACAAAAATTAGAAAGTATAAAAAGAAAGCATGACAGCCACTAAATAAATGCATGAAAAGATGAATAAATCAACAAAAGAACTCCATATTAGGAATAATGCATACACTCTTAATTTTGGGGAAATTGGAATACAGGCTTGTGGTTCACTTTGTAGAACATTATTGTACACCTCTGTATTGTGGATATGGTAGATATAACCTAGTTCTATCTTCTGAATTATGCTTATCTCTTTGAATTTGAACTTTCCTAATGGCTATTGCATTTGCTTATTACTCACTAGCCAACCAGAAAAACCAGTCAAGACATTTGTTGTTGTAGAATGACAGAGAAAAATTGCAAACGTTTTTCAGCCTTTTCTGTTTGTGAAGGCATTCATCATCTTTTGATAATGTGTCACCATGCTCAGAGAAATGGACAGCATGTCCTTTGTAATCAGAAAGGGAGGCTGCGGCATGAGTGATGGGAGGCTTTATCACATGTCAGCATCAAACAGGAGTCTTTGAAATTCGAGTGTTGGAAAGGCTTGTACTTTCATTTATGACACTTGGCTCTGATTCTTCATAGGTAATGGGTGCCTTGTGACACCTCATTTCAAGTTGGATGCTCATATATATGCATGACTGAATCTTGATCATCAGTCAGATTAGCCCTGTTATTCCCAGATTGTCCCTGCTACTCAGCTGAGTTTTGGCTGGATTTGTGGCTCTGTAGATACTTTTCTTTTCCCGATCTTTCAGCTAAGTCTATTTTCTGAATGCTAAACTGGCAAAAACAAACAAAACAAAATGAAACAGTTAAACAAAAACCAAAAAGCTACCTGAATGCTTGCTCTCAGAGTTCTGTTTCCTGATCTTCTAAGATATTTTTTATTACTTTATAAATAATACCAATCAAAATTCCCACTTTATCCCCTCCTTCCACTTCCCCCCTGCTTCCCTCTCCTCCCCCCTCCAGTCCTAAGAGAGGATGGCACCCTTCCCTGTGGGAAGTTCAAGCCCCCTCCCCCCCTACATCCAGGCTTAGGAAGGTATGCATCCAAAGAGAATAGGATCCCAAAAAGCCAGTACATGCAGTAGAGACAAATCCCAGTGCCATTATCATTGGCTGCTCAGTCTGCCCCAATTGTCAAACACATTCAGAGGGCCCAGTTTGATCCCATGCTTTTTTTTTTTTTATTTTATTGAGCTCTATATTTTTCTTTGCTTCCCTCCCTGCAGTCACCTTCCTCCAACAATAGCTCCTTCCACCATGGACACGTTGCATTTCCGTGTTTTTCTGCCATGGGTTTATATCTCTTGGACTGTGACCAAAATAAGCCTATCCCCTCTTACTTTGCTTCTAGTCACTTTCTTAGTTACAATCAGGAAAAAGTAGCTAATAGAATTCCCAAGGACCAGGCATTTGTTTACATAAAGCTTATTTGTATACCACAGTAAAAGCCAAGGAAAAATGATATTGGAGAGGAGCAAGGTAAAGAACTGTTGGCCAGTTCTACTCTGGGGAGACTGGTTGGGAACCTTTAAGGTTACTTGACAAGTAGGCATGATGGTAACCTTTGTCCGAGGTGCAAGAAAGATACTACAGGAGAGATTACCTTTATGCCTCATTTCTAATGGTGCTCAGTGACCAGAAACTAGCAAAACTTATGGCCAGAACATCTCTGAACCAACGTCTCTTTCCCTATAATTATACCCCTCCTGATTTACTTCATGAGCAATGTCTGTGTGACAAGAGGATATATTTCAGGAAACTCCACAATGAGGGGCGGTGATGACTGTCCAATTCTCTCTGGTGTTCAGCCCTTTTTGAGAAATATGGCCCTTCCTAGGGCACACAGCTGTCCCAGTACCTCATAGTTCTCTATTATTTAGAGATCTCCTATACTTGATCTTCAAGTTCTTGTTACACAATCTTATCACAGTTAACATGAAGCAGTCCATGTTCAAAGTGTTGTGGTGTTTTCTGTATCTCAAGTGCACTCTGAATAAGAATGACATTGAATGTAGGACCTGCAAAAAAAAAGTGATAAGTTGGACATTTTTCAGGATTGAAAACTTTTTCTCTGTGAAAGACAAGCCTCAGTCTGGGAGAGAATGGTTTCTATTCACATACCTGCCTGAGGCACTCAATCCACAGCATGTGAAGAACACCTGAAACCTGCTAATAAGAAATGAAGCAATCTCATTTGAAACTATACAAGAAGTTTGAATAGATATTCCACTGAAGAGTACCCCAATGGTTAATAAATGCAGCAGAAAATACAGAGGGACTGTCAAGATGCCTCACCAGGAAAGTGCATATTATCAAACTTGATACTCTTGATCAGTCTGCAAGTTGTCCTTTGACCTCCACACGCATGCCATAGAACGTATGATTATGCAGGACAACTAAATTACTCTGTGTAACGAATAAAAGCCAGGATAAAATACCACTGCACACATATCAGAAAGGCAAAAATGAAATGGCTAATATAAGCCAGCAATACTGATAAAATTGTGGCTCTTTTGGGACAATTTAGGTCTCACTGGGGAAATACTAACTAATGTGGCTGCATAGAAAAACAGTTCCACAGTTTCTTTACAAAGTGAGCAAGTACTTAAACTATATAACCAAGCAACTTTATTCTCTAAATTAAAATTCTATTGGTGTTTATCCATTGCCTATGAATTCTATTAAGAATATCTTTGAAGTATTATGTACTTGACCACGTTCAACCATCCAGTTCTCTTCCTTTCACCCTCTTCCTTCCTGCTATCATGCTTTCTTTCCCATGTCATTCATACACATACAGTTTTAGGCATCATGTACTCTCTAGCATCTGGAAATGAAGGAAAAATATGCCATACTTATCTGATTTGGGCTTATTTCTCCCTAAGTATTTGCCTAAGGCAAACAAAAGTTTATGTACATACAAACAACACAACACAAATATTTACAGGGATTTTGTTAATCTACCCAAACTCTGGAACAACCTAAATGTATTCAATTGGGCAAGTGAATTATCAGTGGTAGACTAACACATGGGATCTCATTCAGCAGCTGAAAAGAACAAAACATGAAAACATGCAAACACTTTGGAGGATTTCAAAAGCCTTCAAGGGAGAGACTAAAGCTGATCTGGAATGACCCTTCCTTACTATTTCTTTCACATGATATTCTATAAATTATGCTGATGAGATAGTGCTCATAGTTTAAGACAGCCATCATGGGGTGGCAGGGGAGTCAGTTTTATTGGCATTGTATAATGGGTTGCTCCTAGCTGTGGAGACTGTAAAACTCTGTACAGTATTAGAATTTCATAGAAATATGTATTAGAGAAATAGTACCCACTCAAACTCATGGAACCTGAATGAGATCTTTAGGTCACCTAGTACCATTCAATGTCAAAGTTTTGGGTGTTAAACATGTTCCTGTGATTATAGGATGTTGTCATGGAAGGAATACAAATGTTTGGAAAACCACATGAAAAGTACTGGTGGGGCTTACAAAACTAAACCTAAATAAAATTTTGAGAAACAGTACCAAAGTCTGAGGAATTGTTTTCTTTTTAAAATCTTCCCATCTATCGTTCACTCAATAACAAAGTATTCGATCCTTACCACATTTGCATGCCTTCTGGGTCAAATAAGTTCCAGTGAAAGGGGAAGTTTTGGAAAGCTGGCATTTAAATCAACAACAACAACAACAAAAAAAAAAGACTTCCTTAAAACTAATAGTCCAAGCCGGGCAGTGTTGGCGCACGCCTTTAATCCCAGCACTCGGGAGGCAGAGGCAGGCGGATCTCTGTGAGTTCGAGGCCAGCCTGGTCTACAAGAGCTAGTTCCAGGACAGGAACCAAAAGCTACGGAGAAACCCTGTCTCGAAAAATCCAAAAAAAAAAAAAAAAAAAAAAAAAAAAAAAAAAAAAAACCAAACAAAAAACAACAACAACAACAAAAAACTAATAGTCTATTACTTGATTTACACAACTGTAATTCTAATATTCAGCAGATAGAAGCATGAGAGTCCCAGGTTCCACCGCAGCCTATAAGATACAGTGAGGTTCTGTCTCCAAAGACTGCAATTTAAACATGTGGAAACAAAAAACTGTCTGAAAATAGACTGAAGTGACTTACATGTGGAAACAAAAAACTGTCTGAAAATAGACTGAAGTGACTTCTGACATAGTAAGTCCTTAGTCTACCACTTTGGTAGTTGGGACTCTACAATATAGAAATAGACTGGCTTGGCCTCTGCCATTTGGAAGGCTGAGATGTAGGGAATAATTTGCTGTTTTCTCTGTCTCTCATTGATCCTCCTAAAGAGCTATATGTAGAATTCAAATCTCACCCCTATTTAAATACCTGCCTGTATTTTTTTTTCTTAAGGAATTGACTTCTTTATAGTCTTTTTTCTGAGGAAAGGGACTTGTGGTTAAAGTTTACATTAAAAATAACAGGATAAGCCGGGCGGTGGTGGCGCACGCCTTTAATCCCAGCACTCGGGAGGCAGAGGCAGGCGGATCTCTGTGAGTTCGAGACCAGCCTGGTCTACAAGAGCTAGTTCCAGGACAGGCTCCAAAACCACAGAGAAACCCTGTCTCGAAAAACCAAAAAAAAAAAAAAAAAAAAAAAAATAACAGGATAAGCTAGGTAGTAGTGACACAAGCCTTAAATCCTAAGACTTGGGAGACAGGGGCTGGCAGATCTGTGCAACAAGTTCAAAGGCAACCTGGTCTACAAAGCAAGTTCCATGACAGCCAGAGCTATTACACAGAGAAACCCTGTCTCAAAAACCATAAATAAATGAATACATAAATACAAGATAATTCCTCGTATCAAATGTGATATGGTGATATGAGATTTATGCCTACTACAATTCACACTGTACTTTGTCTTTTAGTAAAATATTATCTTATTTTCTGTATTTAAAATATAAGGACCTACCAAAATATATGACCTATTACAGGCTGCCATCTCTGTATGTGGCTGTTTTAATATGGCGAAGTAATATTACAGAAATTATTCTCTAGGAAACTAAGAGTTCTAATCCCTGGTGACTGAAGATTTTACTTCCATTCTTTAAAAATAGGCCAAAAGGAATAATCTGTATGTTTAAATAGCAATAATTACCATAGGATCTGCTTGCATTAACACTGAGAAACTTATGGGGCATTTGTCATAGCTAATGCATTTCTGTCAAATCAAGTAATATTGGAGAGGGCTTTTGTAATGAATATTAATGTAAGAGACAGTCATAAGTGAAGCAAATTACAGAGGCAGGTAAATGCAGCATTAGCAGGATCTGCAAAGTAGTCTCTCACTGGAAATTAAGTTGTTATCAAAGCAATACAAATGTAAGGCTCTCAGCCATCAGAAGCCTGCAGAACATTGATAGGGTGTTGGAAGGGTGTTTCTTATGTTCTAAATCGAAATCAAGAGCCTCACATAATTCTGTCCTACAAAAGGATAGTCACATGTCTTTATTTTTAAGTCCTGCCCTCCAATAAACCCTTCTGAAGAAAGCTACTCCTTAGTGTTGTCAGTTTTTCTTAAATCCAAAGATAGTTCCAGATGCATATGTTCAGAGAATAAATTAGGTAAATAGTGTACTTTGTGTTCATTGAAGCTAGATGCTGTATAAATAAGAGCTCATTAACACATCATTACATGTGTTAATTATACATGCTAAATTATGGAACTGACATGAGAAGGAAAATTTCCACAGAAGTCACACAAAGCAGCAGTGAATTTCTTTGGTGGCATCCGGGATGAAATCAGACAACAAATGCATTTCCTCCCTGAATGTTGACTAGCAAATGGAATTAATATCGAATTGTAGGATTCACTAAAGCTTAAAGTAAAGTGATAAATAATAATTATAATTATTATTAATACCAATACTGTTAGAATATTAGTTAAAACATAAAAAGCTGATACTTCATGCTTTCACATGAAGTAGTTAATGTATTCATAAAATGTCAATAAGAAATGCATGCTGTGCTTTCAGCTCCCTCCTTTATCTTCATCATTCTTCACCATTTTATGCCTACATTACACAAACACAGTAGGCACATTTAAAAATGTTTCTATGACCTAAAATTTTAAGAACATCTTTTAATTTATTTTCAAAAATTTCTCTCAGTAAGGACGAAAATTAATTAAAAAGAAAATTTAAATCCTCTGACTCTGCTTTTCCCCATGTTCCTTTCAGTCAATTTCCTATGTCTCTGGGCACTTTGTTTTTGTAGTCATAAACTGGTTCTAAGAGGACCTTCCCTTTATTCCTGCCGGAAACAGCCAAGAGTAGGAGAGGGTTGTCTTGCCTCAGATATTTATTTTTTGTGTATTATTAGTTTAAGCTGAGTCCTTTCTGTCAACTCTGATCTCAGTAGTTTGCTCTTTGCTGTGGTCCTGTTAAATATATTATTTCTGTGTGTGGTTTAAGGGAACAGGTACATAGGTCAATGTTGCTTAAAATTTATATAAATATAAATTTAGGAATACTTTATTTGTTAAACCTCATATCCTCATGAGAAGATGGTTTATGCCACCCTCTGTATTTCCTTTTTTTGTTGTTGGTGTTCATGTCAATAGCATTATGAGAGCTAATGTCTGTTGGGTATGGATATGTGTAGGCAGAGGTTGCTCATTCATTTCTTGGTTACCCAGACCCAAAATAATCACACAGAAACTGTATTAATTACAACATTTTTTGGCCCATTAGCTTACACTTCTTGTTAACTAACTCTTACATCTTTAATTAAGCCATTTCTATTATTTTGTATTTTACCACGAGGCTGGTGTTTACCAATAAGATTCCTGGGGTGTCTGTCTCTTTTGGCAGTTACATGGTGTCTCCTTGACTCGCTTACCTTCTCCTCTATCTCTGCTTGGAATTCCCACCTGGCTTTACTCTGTTAAGCCATTGATCAAAAGCAGCTTCTTTATTAACCAATGGTAACAAAACACATCACAGATTACAGAGGGAAATCCCACATCAGATATGGACAACTCCACATTAGAGACAGGAACTGAGAAGACATTTAACATATAAAGAACAATAACACTAACATTTGTACAGTAAATATCTGTTCTTCTGGTGCATAATTTGGAATGTCTAATATGTTCTAAGTCCTATTTTTTTTTTTTTGGCTGGAAAGATCAGTAACATAGATTCACTGTCTATTCCCCTGGAGAGTGCATAGATTTCACTTTCATATCACTTTTGTAGAGACTGTGAATAATCCTTTATGAAGGAAAGTCTCTTTGGAGCAGAGAGACTAGGATTGGAGCCAAGCACTTTTCTATGCATGTCCCTGGAGATTCCATACAACTCTGCAAAGATGTCCTTCCCATCACAATAGTAGAGGACAGATGCTGTGTGTTCAGATCTATTATAAGTGTAAACAATAGAATCAAGAGCAGTATATTAGTTGCAGGTTTACCTTCTAGCCATCAAGTTCCAGGGGAGATATAGAATAATTTAATGGAACTTTCAGTATGGAAAAGGAGAGGCAAACCAGGAAGGCTATCTTTATGCACAAATATAGAATGAAAGTATGGTTATAGAGTACATTACTGTGGTGTTGAGGTGCCCAAGTTGGAAAGGCAGATAATATCGCTAGCAGTTGAAGGGAAACACAGTCCACTGATGACTGAGGATGTGATCACAGGGACACATGTGGTCACTAGACAGCACTGACCTGAGAAAGAAACTGGGCTAGGGAGACTTTTGTTAAAGTGTTAGTTGTAAATATGACACCAGCACCCCCAGAGCCTGGGAGTGGTGAGAGCAAGCATAGGAAAGAGGGCATAGCAGCACCAGTGTGATCTGATGGAGTGTGTTAGACACAGTATAGAAAGAGGTCATGTAGTCTTTGGGAATGAGTTCAGATGAAGGATCTTAGGTGACAGATGGGTTGATATAAATGTGGGAAGACTGTTGGTAAGAGTAGTTCATGGCCCCAGGGTCTTCTCAAGTAGTGGGAAACAGAAACCGGTGGATGTGCTGGGATTCTTAATCTGGAAGTACTGGCACACCAGTATCCTCCATGGATGGCAAAGAAGGCCAGTTTCCTCGAACTAGTGTTTGGAGGTAAAATTAGATTCTGGCCAAAGTGAAAGATGAAAAGAAACTAAAAATAGATTCCTAACAAAGGAATACAAAACTTGTGGCAGCAGGAAATTTGTCTTTTGATTTGGACAAAGTTTGGGTTCTGTTACTTGAAGAGAACAGCTACTAAGTAGATTTTGCATGTTGCAGTAGCCAAATGAAAGAAGACAGAGGTCTCCTGTCACATACATGTACATAAACAGCACATATATGAACACATACATACACACCCTGAGTATAATTTACTTGTGAGGGTTGAATTATATTTATTGTTTAGAATCATTAGGCAAATAACAAATTTTATAATTTTCTATTTGATATATAACCAATTCAAAGGATGATCTCTTGGAATGGTCCCTTTACTCCTCCTCAGTGAAGAGTTCAATAATGAGATGCTTTCTTCAAGTTGGACAATGTTCAGTCCTACTCCAAGACTATGATTAAACTGGGTGTTTAGGCCAGTAATCAATTAGTCATAAGAAAGAATCTAAGGTTAGGAAATCGGTGAAGCAAATGTGTTTGTTTCTAATGTTTTTGGACATTTAGAGTCCAAGATCCAGCAGCTCTGTCTTTTGAGCTCCTAGAGATACTGCTCTGGGCTTTGTTGCAACCTAACAGATGGCATCATGGTGGCAACATATGAGAGAGACAGTAGAGTCACTCTGCAAGACAGAAGGTCTGGGAAACTGAGAAGTCAGGCTCAATCTCATTATGACAAGTTATTCTCAGGATCCCAGGAGAACTCTGTCAATCTCTCCCAAAGCTGATACATCCAGTGACCTAGCAATGCGTTAGGACGCACCTCTGAGAATCACCACCATCTCAACATCTTCCTGAGATGTTTCCAGTGTACAAACTTGTGTAAGTACACTAAAGTCATACCCAACCCCTAGCAGTGAGTTTCACATGAGATTGAAATCCTATATGAAAAGAGGGTGAAGCTGCCACAAATACTGGCATAAATGTAACTTTTGTATTCAAACAAATTTTAATGTTTTAAAAATTGTGGTGATGCATACCATTAATCCCAGATATGTCAGTTCAAGGCCAGTTTGGTCTATAAAGTGAGTTCCAGGACAGCCAGAGCTTGTTACACAGAAAAACCTGGTCTTGAAAAAAAAATTAGCTGTGAGGTCACATGGCAGTGACTCTTGAGGCAGCATTAGCAAGATCATAAGTTCATGACCAGCCTGAGACTGTAATAAAATCTTATCTCAAAATACAACAACAACAACGACAAAACACACACACAAAGAAGGACTAGGGCTTTAACTCTGTGGTGGGGCAATAGCTTATGAGGTACAAGCCTTTGTTTTCAATTCCCAGGCCATGGTTAGGAGAAGGGTGTCAGCCATTGTCGTCAGAGTTCAGGAGTAAAATAGAACTGTGTTCAGTAGTCTGGAATAGGGGTTGCCATGGTGGCATAGGCCTATATTTCTAGAACCACCAGGGTTTTGTAATACTGTCTTAACCTTGTCTATATGGAAAGACTACCCCTTCATTCACACCTCAAATCTGGAATATTTAACTGTAATTCATTTCTCAATCAGCAGTTAGCTTATGGCTGTTGATTTACTGGAAATTCAAAATCCACTGAGATGCATATGAACTGTAAAAACATGAGGTTTTTTTTTAATAGAATGTGTTAGAAATTACTTTATATGAAGCTTTGCAAAATCATGAGGAAAGAAGTGCTTTTTCCTAGAAACTTCCATCATGCTGGTTTCAAGTCTTAGGTTAGACACACTGTTGCTCTTTGTCTAATATACCCACACAGAGGTAGGTGTGTTGCTCCTTGTCTTATAGATGCAGCACACAGAAGTGGGTCTGTTCCTCTGCAATTATGGAAGTCTGAAAGGTGTAGTGAACAGGGCATTTTAAATGGCTGCCTTTATCTATGAGCAGAAGAGTTCTATGACTAAAAAAATTAAAATATCTTTAAAAGGCTCGATACTTTTGATGTGTTAGATGTGAAAGAATGTATTTTCCTTGCTTTTTTTTTTTTTTTTTTTTTTTTTTTTACAAATGTAATCAACTGGGCTCAGTAGCTGCTTTGGGTTTCAAGAGGAACTTTTTGTTTCTGTAGCAAGGACATGTTTAAAATGTATCATGAATACTAACTTTGTGAACACAGAAGTTATGCCAGTTAAGTATTTGAAAATAAAAAATATGTTGTTTTCCATGTGAAATAATTATATGATCATCACAAGCAGTGGTGATTCAAAATAAATGCCTGAACACCCATTACACAAAACAGATATTTTAATGTAAAACTCTCCACTTAACCACATGTTCATGGAAATACTGAGTTCACGGCTAGTAATGTTAATGAGAACAGAAGAAAGAAGAGCCATCCTCCCCAAGCCAATGTCTTCTGATCTTTTCTTTTGCAAGCCTGACTGCCTACATGGCAGCTTTTTTCCATTTGTATAAACCATGCGAAAGAAAACATAATATTAGGAAATTCGCTATAAGACAAACTAAAAATGGTGTTTTATCTTATTTTGTATTTTCTACAAAATTTCTTTCATTGACAACTAGAGAAAAGGGCTTCATCAGTTATGCCACTGTGTCTTCGTTATTGTTTTAGTTTCCTTTCAGTTGCTATGCTAAACTCTTACCAAACTTCTTTTGAGAAGTGTCTTAGTCAAACTTTCTATTCCTGTGATAAAACATCATGCCCAAAGCAACTTCAGGAGGGAAAGGTTTATTTCACCATGTACTTGTAGGTGGCTGTCCATTGCTGAGGGAAATCAAAGTAGGAAGATAAGGCAGGAACTGGAGCAGAAACCATGAAGAAACACTGCTTATTGACTTGTTGCTCATAGCTTGCTAAGTCTGCTTTCATATACCACAT